>NC_080079.1:46897567-47587311 GCF_949987535.1 Balaenoptera acutorostrata
AAGTGAAGGTAAAATAAAAACTTTTATTTTTTAAATTTTTAGTTCTAATAAATAACTGCTCAAAATATTCAAAACAGCAATGTGTTGGGTGATTATAGCTTATAAAATATAATGAATAGAGAACAGAAACAAATAGGGTAGATAGTAATCCAACTATATCATTTTATTTTATTATTTTATTTTATTTATGTATTTTGGCCATGCCACATGGCATGTGGGATCTTAGTTCCCTTACCAGGGATCGAACCTACCCCCCCTGCATTGGAAGCACGGAGTCTTAACCACTGGACCGCCAGGGAAATCCCCCCAGCTATATCATTTTAAACATCAGTGATCTAAATATACCACTTAGAAGACAGCAACTGACAGAATGGATTTTTTAAAAAGACCAAGCTCTATGTTATCTATAAGAAACCCACTTTAAAAACAGACACAGATAGATTAAAGGGATAGATAAAGATATACTTTGCTAACAAAAACCAAAAGAAAGTTGGAGCAGCTGTATTAATTTCAGGCAAAGGTGACTTCAAAATAAGGAAAATCATCAGGGATGAAGAGGGACATTAACATAACGACAAAGGGCCAATTCTCCAAGAAGACACAATACTTAATATGTGTACCTTACAACAGAATGTCAAAATATATGAGAAAAAAGCTGGTATAACTGCAAGGAAAAATAGATGAATCCACTAGTATAGTGGAGAATTCAACACCTCTTTATCAGTATTGACAGATCCAGTAGGCAGAAAATCAGTAAGAACATAGTTTAATTAGACCACACCATCTGGATCTAATTGACATCTATGGATTACTTCATCTAACAACAGCAAAACACACATTCCTCTCAAGCTCATTAGAAACATTCACCAAGATAGGCCACATTCTGGGCTATAAAACACATTGAACAAATTTAAAGGAATAGAAATCATACAAAGTATGCTCTCAGACGACAATAAAATTAACTAGAAAACAATAACAGAAAGATAGCTGGAAAATCCCAAAATATTTGGAGATTTGACAAAATACTTTAAAATAACATGTGAGTCAGAGAAGAAATCTCAAGAGACATTTAAAATATTTTGATTAAATGAAAATAAAAACATAACTTAAAATATGTGCGATGCAGCAAAAGGAGTGCATAGAGGGAAATTTATAGTATTGAATGTGTATACTAGAAAAGAAAGATCTAAAATCAATAATCTAAGCTTCTACCATAGGAAACTAGAAAAAGAAGAGCAATATAAACCTACAGCAAGCAGAAAAGAAATAAAAATTAGAACGGAAATCAATGAAATTGGCAACAGAAACAATTGATAAAATCAACAAAATCTAATTCTTTGAAAAAAATCAGTAAAATTGATAAACTTCTAGCCAGGCTAACCAAGAAAGTGAGAGACACAGAATCCTAGGATGAGAAATGAAAGACGGGCAATCACTACTAACCCCATGGACATAAAAAGGATAAAAAGGGAATAAAAAGGGAATATTATGAACAACTATATGTCCACAAATTTGATAGCTTAGATGAAATGGATCAATTCCATAAAAGAATGCAGAAGACAAGAAATAGGGAAATGGTCTGATATTTAAACAGGAAAAATCAATACACTCTAAAAACTATAAGATGCAAATATTCTCATTGATAAAATCTAAAAATCCTCAGAATACAATTAAACAAATTGTTATTTATCAATTGTAATAAGAATGTGATAATTATAAGGGAGGAATATGGGTTCAGGAAGAGTAAATAATGTCAGAATAGCTCCAGTTATTTTTTAAATACACTGTAACTACGTGAGAAAAAAATGAGAACACCTTGGACTATATGTCTTAATTTTGAAAATGACAAAATCTCCTAGAAAATTTTAGAGAATAATATAATGAAGTATGTTCTTTTCAATACCACTTGTAAAAAATGTATAACTGGTTTAGCAACTCTGCCCTAACATTTTCTTTTACTGAGGTATAGTTGATTTACAATATTATATGTTTCAGGTGTACAACGTAGTGATTCAAAATTTTTATAGATTAAACTCCATTTAAAGTTATTATAAAATACTGGCTATATTCCCTGTGCTGTACAATATATCCTTGTAGCTTATTTATTTTATACATAGTAGTTTGTATCTCTTAATCCCCTATCCAATCTTGCCCCTTCCTTCTTCCCACTCGCCACTGGTAGCCACTAGTTTGTTTTCTATATCTGTGAGTCTGTTTCTGTTTTGTTTTATTCGTTCATTTATTTTTTAGATTCCACAGGTAAGTGATAACATACAATGTTTGCTTTTCTCTGTGTCGACATAACACCCTCCATGTCCATCCATGTTGTTGAAAATGGGAAACTTTCATTCCTTTTTATGACTGAGTATCACCATTCATCTGTTGTTGGACACTTAAGTTGCTTCTATATCTTGGCAATTGTAAATACTGCTGCTGTGAACATTGGGATTCATGTATCTTTTCAAATTAGCGTTTTCATTTTCTTCTGATAAATGCCCAGGAGTGGAATTGCTGGATCATATAGTAGTTTTATTTTTAATTTTTTGAGGAACATCCATACTATTTTCCACAGTGGCTGCACAAATTTACATTCCCACCAACGGTGTGCAAGGGTTCCCTTTACTCCATTTCCTCACCAACATTTGCTATTCGTGGTCTTCTTGATGATAGCCATTCTGACAGGTGTGAAGTGATATCTCATTGTAGTTTTGATTTGCATTTCTCTGATGATTAGTGATCTTTGAGCACCTTTCATGTGCCTGTTGGCCATCTTTATGTCTTCTTTGGAAAAATGTCTATTCAGGTCTTCTGCCCATTTTCTAACTGAGTTGTTTGTTTTTTTGATATTGAGCTGTAGGGGCTGTTTATATATTTTGGATATTAACCCCTTATCAGCCATATCATTTGCAAATATTTTTTCTCATTCAGTAGGTTGTCTTTCTGTTTAGTTGATGATTTCCTTTGCTGTGCAAAAGCTTTTAAGTTTAATTAGGTCCTAGTTGTTTATTTTTGCTTTTGTTTCCATTGCCTTAGCTCTGCCCTAACATTTTGATTAATAGCTTAATCTTAACACAGAGGAAGGGTTCAGGAAACAATCACAATACTGTGTTTTGACCCTCTCATTTAAAATTTTTATCAAGGACTGGAATGAAAACCTAGAAGGAATGTATATGGAGTTAAACATTAACAACAACAACAAAAAAGAATGAGAGGATCAGGATTCAAAATTACCTTATCAGGATTACATTTAACAGGAACAAATATAAAGACCCTATGTCAGGGGTCCCTAAGACCACCCTCAGGTTTGGTGATTTGCTAGGGAAACTCAGAGCACTCAGCATATTGTCATACTCATGTCTATGACTTATTACAGTGAAAGGATACAAAACAAAATCAGCAAAGAGAAAAGGCACATGGAGCAAAGTCCAGAGGAAACCAGGTGCAAGATTCCAAGAGTCTTCTCTCAGTGGATTCACACGGGATGTGCTTAATTCTCCCAGCAATGAGCTGTGACAACATGTGTTAAACATCTACCAGGGAAACTCATTAGAGAATCAGTGCCCAGGGTTTTTATTATGGGTTAGCCATATAGGCACCCTCTGTCTAACATGTCCCCAAATCCATGCTCCCAGGAGGAAAGCATGTATTCAGTATAAACTATATTGTCTACACAAACAGTTTAGGCATAGTGAGCCATTCTTATCAGGGGATGGCAGGAACTCTCCTAAAATCCAAGACTCCAGGTGCTGGTCAAGGGCTAACCCTGAAAGCAGGCCTTTTTAAAGATAGCAGTCTCAGACTTGCTATGTTAACTGTTTTAATGCATAGCTCTGCATTAAGATGAGCACCAAATTCTTTGTCCATACGTACAAGTGTGGAAGAAGTGATTGACAAAAGAAAGAGATCTGATGATCTCAGTTGACCTCAAGTGACGAGCTTGGAATGTGATGAAAAAAACTTAGTTTTGGAGTCAAAGATATCTGAGCTCAAATACTAATCAACCATGTATCAACTTTGAGATCTTTTTGAAGCTACTTAAACCAAGTTTCAGCTTCCTCATCTGTAAAATGGGATAGTAATCATAGTAATTACTTCTGAGAATTATTATAAGGATTATAAATGATGTAGGAAATCTGGCACTCAATAAATGGTAGCTACTGATATTAAGCTTAATTTGAACCAAAATTGTGATATGACTGGAAAAAAATATCCCATTTTGGGGCTTACTCTCAGAGTTAGAAGCAGATTTTAATCAGTATTTGGAAACTATTTCCAGCGTTTGAGCCATTAAATTATTTGATGGTATAAGATATACAAGGAGGGAGCCTCTAGTAGCTGGTAAAGTTCAAAAGATCATTGGAGTCTGTTGGATCAGTAAAGAATATTCTTGATCCGGAATGGAGATTATATCAAGAATCTTCAAAAGGTACTGGGAAAGTAGAACATGAAATATTTTAAAAGTATTGAAATTTGACTCAAACATTTAAAGCACTCTTTCAGAAAGAAGAGATTAAAATTTTAAATTACGGAGTTCTAATGGGTAGCAAGACAATTCTAAGACAATCCCTTAGAAATTACAGGAAGACTCAGAGTGGCTAAAATAAAGAATATTTTTCTTACAACTAGATTTGTCTGGAATTGGAATGGAAGACAACAGGAAGTGGTGAGTTCTCCATTCTGGGATGTGTTCAAAGGGAAACCAGGTGAAATACCTGGGAAGAACATTACAGAAGAGATTCCTGTATGAAGCGGAATGAGGTTACTATTCTTGAGGAATCCTTTTAGGTATGTTGTAGAGAAAATCAGTCATTTTTGCCTGTGTGGAATCCCTTTCTACTCTTTTTGGCATTAGCATCTCAATTTCTAACTCTTATTTCAAGTCTATGAAATTTACTGTCATAACTCAATCCCTAGCACTGGGGGAGCCAGGTGACTCAGACCTGGCCATCTAGATCACTGCCTCCTCCTGCTACAGTGATTGGCTCACGGTGGACACATGGGCCAAGAAAGGCCAATGAGAAACCTCCAGGGGTTTAAGCTGAAGCCACTGGGGAGGAGATGCTCGTGGCCCAGTGGGATTCCTAAGAAGGTGGTCTGTAGGTTAGACCTTCTGGGACCAAGTTTCCACCTGATAGAAGAACCTACTAAGAATGCAGCCAGCACAGAGGAAACAAAAGCTAGAATCAGAGACAGGAAATGAGAGAGACTGTCCTGATAACATCTTCTGAGGCCCAAGATCCAGCCATTCCTCCCAGTTTTATAAGCCAATAAAACTCCATTTTTTGCTTTAAGTGGTTTGAGTCAGTTTTCTGTTAAATGCAACCACATGGGGTTTAATAATATATATGTTCTCTCAGGTCAAACAGATAGAGATATTTCATGAAATGAAGTATATGTATAAACTCCTTCTCATTCCAAAGCATATAATGCCATTTAGAAATATAATAGGGTGAGCTAAAGTTGGTACTCAAAAATATATGCCAGAAAGTCTCGCACAGCTGTTAAAGCTGGGCTGTACATTTACTTTGAAGTTTCCCAGGAGCCAATCAAAACAGAAAAAGAGTGTTACTTGAAACAGCCAAAGAAGACCAGTTGTAGTGTTCATGTAATATAAACTGTGCTTGGGATAATATTTGTTTCTCCTATGGATCTTGGTGAGGAGATCACATCCTCATCAATCCCCGAGAACAAGAGCAATTAAAAAATGCTGTTGTGGCCCTTTATAGTACCCCTCACCATAAACTGGGCATTGCAGAAATGCAAAGGGAAATGTAAACCCATCTGTACAATGTCAAAGCAACTCTGTACATTTCAGTATCTAATCACTGAGGAACAGTCAATGGCTCTGACAATCTGGCTTCTTAAAAGAGAAGAATTGATCAAACTTTATGCTATGCATTTTACTACAATTGAGTGGAAAAACCTAATGCAATATATACATATGATGGACTATTATTTAGTCCTAAAAAGGAAGGAAATTCTGACACATGCTACAACATGACTGAAACTTGAGAATATTATGCTTAGTGAAATAAGCCAGTCACAGAAAGACAAATACTGCATAATTCCACTTATATGAGATATCCAGAGCAGTCAAATTGATAGAAACAGAAAGTAGAATGGTGTTTGCCAGGGGCTGGGGGAAGGAGAAATGGGGACTTGTTTAGTAGTACAGAGTTTTGGTTTTGCAAGAAAGAAAATTTTGGAAATTGGTTACACAACAGTGTAAACATACTTAACATCAGTGAACTATACACTTAAAAACAGTTTAAGATGGGACTTCCCTGGTGGTCCAGTGGTAAAGAATCCACCTTGCAATGCAGGGGATGCAGGTTCGATCCCTGGTCAGGGAACTAAGATCCCACATGCCGTGGGACAACAAAACCTGTGTGACACAACTACTGAGCTCACGCGCCTCAACTAGAGCCCACGTGCCGCAAAACACAGAGCCCACAACTACAGAGCCCACACGCCCTGGAGCCTGCACGCCACAACTAGAGAAGATAAAACCGGCACACCACAGCTAGAGAGAAGCCCGTGCGCCACAATGAAAGATCCCGCGTGCCGCAACTAAGACCCAACGGAGCCAAAAATAAATAAATAGTAAATAAATCTTAAAAAAAAAAGGTTTAAGATGACAAATGTTACGCTATACATTTTACCACAATTTTTAAAAAATGTACAGTTTTCTCTCCAAGCCATACTTCTGTGGAGCTATGTCCATCCAGAGAGTCTTCTTTGTCTAATTTGCACAAAGGTGTCATAGAAGATAGCTGAGGCTCAGGGAACATGTCTCACAATAGTGTTTTGGACAAATGTTGAGGAACAGGTGGAGGTTATAGTAAGAAAAGATATAGAGCAAAATTAATGTGTGTCCCAAAGAAGATCAGATCCAAATGTTCAAAAACACAAATGGTGGTCTGACTTATCTTGAGAAAAATTATAATGTCTGAAAAGACTTTTTTCTGAAAAGAAGGCCATTCAGTCTTCACACAGAGGTAGAGCAGAAACACATTTGCACAATACTAAGAAAACAGTCCTGATATGCTTGAAACACAGGACAAACAGGACCAAGGCCTCCAAGTTCTGAGCCATAAAAGGCAGCCACAGTGATTCTGAAAATGGTCTAAGTATTTACAGTCACCCACCATGACCATAAAACTTTCCAATAATTTACCCAGAAAATGATTAATTTTAAGCAGTGCCATTTCTAATGAAACTTCCAAGATAAATTAGTTGCAAAAGTATACATTCAGGTAACTACAGAGTTGACCTACAGAGCACAAGTGTCAGATATGATCCAGTTAAATGTTGGCAGGTGGCTGATTTGGAGGTTAGAGAAACAGATCTTAATTCATTCTTTTGGATTGAAATTAGATACAAGGTTTAGTGGACTGTTGTGGGTCACCAAATTTATGATCATTTGTGAAAGAATAGTTACAGTTTATCTAAAAAGGGCTTTAGGTAAATTTTAAAGAGAAGGCAATACAGAACACATCCCTCTCTTACCATATCATACAGTATTACCTCATTTGATAATATTCTTATAGAACACATTTGTTTCAGAGATATTGAAGGGCAGTTTTATGTGTAAGCATTAATGATGAGGGATTTGATATTAAATGCCTCAATGGAAAGACTTTATTGAAGGATGTTGATTTTCCTTAATTTTTTCATACATTTAGAACAGTCCCAATCGAATACGCCACATGACTACTTTTTAAAAAGCTAGCGAAGAAAGAAAAACATGAATTCTACTAGATAAATTGTTATATAAAAAGAGTTGTGGGGGAGAATTTTACTAACAGATGTGAAAGCATTATATGGTTCAGAGATCAACACAAGCATATCGATGGAGTTTAGTATGATGTTGAGTGAGAGGTAAAAGGTGGGTTGGTTATTTAGAAACCAAGATTGACTGGATAACCTCCTGGGAAGAACAGAAATAGATAGTATTTCTGTTCAGAAATAGTAGACCCCTATCTCCTGCCAGATTTAATTCAAGTTGACTACAATTTTAAATATAAAACCTGAAAACATTATGTCCCCAAACAATACAGATGAGTCTTTATATAATCTTGACTAGGAGGTAGAATTTCTAAACATGACCCCAAAGGCAGAACCCTCAGAGGGAGAGCTTTGAAAGATTTTACACATAAAATATACAGATCAGCACACATTTTTTTCGAGATGCCCCAGGAACAGTCACAAAACAAACTATGATTAGGACACTGAGGATACCTCCATCAGTTGACAGGTAGGGGTGACAAATCATCAAAGCAGAAATCGTCAAAGTTCTGGGTGTACTCTGATGCTTTTGCAAATATGTTCCTATAAAAGGGTTTCATCTTCAAGGAATTCATGGAAAAGACTCTGACAAGTACAGGTTTCTGGCAACTGACTGTACTGCTGAACTGAATGAATAAGCATTTTCAGAACTCTAATGAAAAACTGATGAACTCATAAAAGTGCTAACAAAAGATCAAGATGAAAACAAATTAATTACATGGGACTGAGTGAACTGACGAGGAAGATTATAATTTTTGTGACTTTCTGTTTGAATTAAAAAAAAAAATCCCACAAGGACTCAGAGGCAAAGAATATACAAATCAATTTTCACTGCAAAGTAAAGGAGCTGTTACAGTGGAGGATTACTGGACTGAATGTCAATATTATGACATAGTATGAGTGTGTTTCGTGTTTGGTAATTGCAATCATTGTTGCTTTTGTTGTGGTCATCCATTTACAATGCTTGGTGTCAGTCTATTTATCTCTTGTAAAAATAAAATACAGTGTGTGTGTGTGAAAAAAAAATATTATATGAACCTGGATTCCTCACTAAAAAAAAAAAAAAAAAAAGACAATGATCCATATCCACTGACTTCAATACAATTATGTATCTTTAGAAAAAGATTAAAAATACCCACTCCTATCTCCCCCATTCATCTCCAAAAAATCCCCAGAAAAAACTAATAAAAACCAAAGTAATCCTTACCATTTAGAAACTAAAACAACGTTATATCAAATTCTTGGTTTAAAGCAAAAATCAAAATTGAAATTGAAGAAGGATCAACAATTACAGCATTACACAGCTAGATCTGTGGGCTGGAGCCTGCACATCACTGCCAGGGATATTTCACAACTTTCAAAGCTTTTAGTAAATCATAATACAAAATGGAAGGCAGGGCACATTTTTTTGTTTTTTCCTCTCCACGTAATTAATGAAACCCAAAAGAGAACAACAAATCCTTTAAAGTGAAGAGGATGGAATGGGTTTGGTTAGGGTGGGTCATCAGCTGATGTGGGATTTCAGAAAAATTTGAAACAATGGGAAGGAAATGGGAGAATCTAAGCATATGAAAAAGAAGAGGAAACCAAAAACCAGAATATGGTCACAGAAGGGGCTGCAGCCAAGGTGGGAACCCCTCGTCCTAACAAGTCCCCAGAGACCCCTAAGCTCTCAGCACCCTGACTGCCTATAGGGACCCATGGCAGTTAGTTGCCCCCTCTCTCCAGCATACACAGTTTTAATTCCTCCTCTACCTTCTATCACAGAATGAAAAGCTGTCTAGCATTTACCCACTAGCCAACAAACCAAAAACCAAACCATGAGAGTTCTTTTGAACAAAATGCAAAGAAACCTGAAATATGAGAATATGGGTGTTGGCCACCTGGATCAAAGCCATCTTCATTAAGGATCCTCTCTGCATACACTACACCTCCTACCCCAGATGTCATTTCAGGGAATGAAGAGGTGGGAGGATATCTAAGAGACTCAGCCTTTCCCTCCACCCCATAAAGACTGTTTGAAGTAAAAGATCAGAATAAATTAGTTTGAACACATAGATGATTGCTTTCCTCAATCACCAGCAGTTGGGGCTCATGAAGGAGGCCAGTTCAGCTATAGATATAAACAAGGAGTTGCAGTGTGAGTTAAAATGTGTGAGCCTGCTACGTCTCAACCCATCTAACAAATCTTTTCCTCTCAACATCTGCACACAGGCTTCTGAGCACCCATCTGCAGAGACTGGTGCCCCTACTCATTTATTTATGGCTTTCAATCTCCAGCAAACACTCAAAAACTGTCTGGCTTGTCTTTTCTTTCTTCCCTCCAGCTGTATTGGAAGGTGTCCCTCTTCTTCCGGTGAACCCATAGTTGCTGCCCTTGAACCCATGGTCACCACCCTTCCCATCCTATGATAACATCCCCTCTCATCTTCTCATTCTTTAAAATCATGACTTACATGGGAATAATAGCTTCTGCCCAATCTCCTATTAATGTCCCTTTGTCCACATCCAAACCTGTGCAATTTTCATGGGGTCAGGAGCTGCTCTGAGGCCCTGTTGCTCTCCAGTTGTAGACTAAGCAAGGCTGGTAGGGATGGCAAGTAGGAAGGGCTAAAGCCAGCTCAAGTGGCTGCACAACAAGTGGAGACGGTCCACTTGCTACAGATATGGAGCTCTGACACTTGTTCCCAAGCCTGCTCCCTTCTAACCAAATTCTTTTGAACGATATTAAGGAATAGAGAAAGTGGAAGATGTGTTTCACATATGGTCTTAAAGTCAAAGTAGGAGCCTGAGCCCCAGAAATCCATGACCAGAGATGCATGCAATCTGAACAACACCTCATCTTGCATTGTCTTCATAGGTCGGGAGATTGGCAGGACATTTGCTGCTTTCTCACTCCCTCTCTCCTGAGATATGCTAAAGGAAGAGAGGACCTTGACTATGCAGGCAGATTTCTGCCAAGGAAGGGAATCTGGAGATTTGTCCATTTCATTTGTTCATTAATTTATGTGTTGATTTCAGAGCAGTTATCTCTTCATAAATAGAATAAATAGCTTTTCAATTTTCTTTTTCAGAAAAACAGAAGTTGATTTATGGAAAGAGCAGAGGACAGTGGAAGAAAAGTCTTTCTAGGAGGCACCTTCCAAGAGGAAATCCTCTGTCTGCTTGGCCAGGTGAGAGGCACAGTGGGAATGGGAGGTGCCCATAGCTTCAGGAAATTCTGTTTAGGCCTCACTGCACATTCAGTAAGAAGAATGGATATCACTGTGTTCAGCTTCTGGCTTTGTTGTTTTCCAGAAGGAGGTTATTATCTGGGGATAAGCAAACTTTGCTTTCAGGAAATTGTTGATGAGGCATCTTTGTCTGGATCTGTTTCTCTTACCATACTTTGAAAGAGTAAACTCATTGAAAACAAGAGCTTGGCCTGCCTGGTGGAAATTATAATAAGAGAACAGATGGGCAGTACCCGGGCTATCTATAGAGCAGTGAATGAAAGCATCAGACCTACATTCTAGAGGATGGGAAAATGAGGTGGAAGGCCAGGGGACACAGCTTTAAGATGGACTCAACAGCTTGTGAATAGAAAGCCCCACCAGAGACAACCCTACAGGGCACTGGAAAGTAAAAGCAAAGCACGCCCTCATTTACCATCTTTCTTTTAAAGAAAGAGATTCTTCTGTGCTGATGGAAATGTCCTATATCTGCACTAATGCAGTAGCCAGTAGCTACATGTGGCTACTGAGCACGTGAAATGTGGCTAAAGAGAGTAAGGAAGATTGAATTGTTAATTGTATTTCACTTTAATTACTTTGCATTTAAATTCAAATAGCCATGTGTAGCTTGTGTCCATCATATTGAACAGGCAGGTCTAAAAGACTTCCTGAATATTAAAATACTTTGGACCTTATTTTAAAAAAGAAGAGGAAATTTAAAAAAATATTCAGTGTGTATTTGTTGATATATAACTCCCTAATCTCATTCATAGACAAATAAGCAAACAAACAAAACCCCTCAAAACAAAACTCAGACATACTGGCAAATCAAGTGTTATTGGTATATCATGTTGTTAATACTAGAAGCTGCTTCACTCCAGAATCAACCGGCTTTAGCTGAAGCTTTTAAGTGCTAGAGGAGAGCCAATAACAGGTAGTGCGTTGGTGGGTTTGGAAGAGATAGTGCAGAGTATAGATATCGTGAGAAAATTCAGGGGACAAAAGAGAGCTTGGTACTGCTAATAGCAAAAAGACTAGCTTGATATTTTGAAGTGAGACGCCCTCTCCTTTCCTCATGTCCAGTGTCCTTTCCTAACGATTAAGGTGGCCAGGGATAGGGAGCAGTAGAAAGTGCCAGCATTCCAAGTATTGAAAATTAACCAGGAAATAGGTGGTCCTAGGCTGTTCTCCAATCGGATAAGACAAAGAAAGAGAAGCGATACAGTCATCAGTGTCCAGAACCACAGACACGGGGGCTTGAGAGGGTGAAAGGAAGGCAGGGAGAACTGGAAAGGTCTTCTGAGTGGCCAGGCTGCTGTATCAGAAGTTTACTTTCATTTAATTCCATTAATACTTATTGAGCATGTTAACATTTATATAGTTCTTCATGTTGGTGATACATGAGTGAACAAGAGATGTAACATCTGTCCTTAATTAACTAAAAAAAATACCAGGGAAGACAGAAGATGAGTATATTATCATACTGAGAATTAATTAAGCCCAGTGGTATTGGTGGCTGTGAAAGCATATGGCTGGTTAACCTGACTGGCAAACGTGACCTGTGGAGATGGGTAGGGCTGAGACAAAGACTCCCTTAAGAAATCCTATTTCAGCTGCTACCTAAATTGTCATTAGGTACTCTCCAGAAGAAGGAAGGAAAAGAACACTCCAGGAAAGGAAATCATTTGGGGATCTGATAGACCAGTGTGAATGGAAGCAGGGGATAATGAGGAAACCATGGGCAGGGAGAGTCACGCAGGGCCTGGGGCACACTCCAGGATTTTGGCACTTTATCCTAAGGGATTTTTGGTGGACTTTGCTCTTAAAAACATGCATATGTCCTGGGAGTGCAGAGCCATCTGAGAGGCAGCACATTCTCTTCTCCAGCATGCAAGGATGATGGAGAGGTCAGCCAGGATTTGGGCAAGCACAGGGTAGGATGACAGTGGTGTCCAACTGTTCTGGCCAACTTTGTTTGAGAATGAATTTTAATTCCATAGAGCCTGCCTTATTTGGGGTTGCTGGAGAGTCTTCCCAGCTGTGGCTCGCACCCAAGGTCGCTATTTAACTAAATGGCCTGAGGCCCTTTAAGGGCACATGGGTGGTGAAAGAACATGAATTTGTGGTGACAACTTTGCTACAAGTAACCCTCACAGAATCTGGTCTCCACACTCAAACTCACCTCTAACTGAACGGAGGGGAAACATCTAATTGTCTTGCATTTATTTGAGGCGGAGCATTCAAGGGCATTTCATCTTGGTGTTATCAGAAGCTCCAGCTTCCCCAAGATTCTGCTCCGTTCTTCACTGTGGAAGAACTGAAAGCTTCTGTAACCTAGGCTGCAATTCCACTCTGATTTTGTGGAGAAATCAGAAACCTTAGAATCCATTCGAACCTCCAGATCTGGCATGGCAAGAGAGAGAATTGTAAGCATTTTAGTCTGTCGTCACTGCATGCCCAGTTAAATTTGCCTTTCAGAGAAACAGCAAATTTCTTTTCAGCTTAAGTATGTCCCAGGATATAGATATATTCCATGAGATGGATTTATACTAAAAAATTATTTACTGTTTCTCTAAAATACCATTTAACTGGACATTCTGTATTTTATCTGGCAAACTGATGTGTGGGTGACATCTTATTGTCATAGATGGGTGTGGAAAAAGCTTCTGGAAAATGTCCAGTGAACTGGTATGTCTGGGGTTAACATCAATGACCACAGGGTTTTGTAGTCGTGTGGCTCTGAAATAAAACCCCAAGAAATGGCAGCATCCATAGGAAGAACTGGATATGAGGTCCAGCCAGTTTAGCTTTGAACTTTAGTGTCATCATTGTGTGATCTTGTGCAAGTACCTTGATTTTCTGAGACTTAGGCTTCTCATTTACAATGAGGACTAATAATATTTGTTTTTCAAAGTTTAAGTAAAGATTGAAGATAATTTATATTAAGGATTTGGTACCTTATAAATATATGAATTTTTAAAAACCTAGGAAGACTGGTCAAAATCCTTTCAAGGGAAGACTAATATGATTGAAAAGAATAGGTCTATTAGAAAACAAAAGGCTGGGGGAAACCTGCCAGGCAGCTATACAGAGAACTAAGAGGAAGTTTTCTGAGTGTAGCCTGACCTGGCCCAGTATATTTGGAAGTTGCCTCTCCTGTGCTGCTGTGGATTTTTACTGGCTCTATGTCTCTCAGGACTTTACAGATGCTTCCTGACTAAAATAAAGAAATTTGAGAGAGATGTATTGAAAGGAATTGAAGCTTGCTTGGGTTTAAAAGAGCCACTGATCTATTACTTGCTTTGATTTAACATAAAATCAGAACCAAAAGAGTTATGATGTGTAAATGGTGATGAAGATGATCTGTATTTGTAGAAATAGTAAAAGGTTTACAAAACACATCTAAGTAAGTGAACGTTATGGACTGGCTGAGTTGAGTACACCACTGTACTGAGAGAGTCACAGAAGGGTGGAGAGGGAGGACCCCTTCTGCCAGTCAGACACCGAGTGATCCTTCTGCACCTGAGTGGTGTTTTATAATATGTCTGCACACTCTTTGATCCTGTTCAAAAAGTGGACTCTTTCTATTCTTCTTAAGTGAAAGCAGCACTTGGTGACTCACCTTTAACAAATAGATTTGGGTAGAGGTGGTGGTGTGTAGGACTTCTAAGACTAGGTCATAAAAAGCATTGCATCCTTTTCCTCTCTCTGGAATCACTTGCTCAAGGGAAAGCTGAATGTCCCAGTATAAGGACTCTTAAGCAGCCCTATAGAGAAATCCACAGGATGAGGAACTGAGGTCTCCTGCCAACAGCCATGTGCAGGAGCCATGTTGGAAGATATTCTCCAGCTCCAGCCAAGCCTTCAAATGGCTGCAGGCTCATGAGTGACCCTGAATCAGAACCACCCAGCTAAACTGCTTCTGGATCCCTGATCATCAGAAGCTATGTGAGATGATAAATGCTTTTTATCTGCTAAACTTTGGGGTAATTTGTTATGTAGCAATGAATAATTAATACAAACAACAATAATAGCTAAAATGTGTTGAGTGCTTAATATGTACCAAGGATGTTTCTAAGCATTTTACACATGTTAACTATTATTTTCTCTATTTTACAGATGAGGAAACAGAAGTACAGAGAGGTTAAATAACTTTCCCAGGGTAGATACATACTAAGTGGCTTAAATATAGCTAGAGTCTCCCTCTATATGTGTTCTCTCTCAAGTATGTTTGTTTTACTGCTGTACTGTCTGTATTCCTTACTATATTATAAGTCCCACAAGGTCAGGGGAGATATTCTACGCATATCACTGGAACTCAGCAGAGTGCACAGAACACAGTATACTTGGAATAAAAATTTAGATAAATTGAATACATAGATGATAAAGAAATAAATGAAAAAAATCATTACACACCAGCTCTTTGCCCATGAGGCTTGAGGTTTTGGGTCTAACAGAGCCATATATGGAAACTTTACTGTTGGGTGATGTTAGTATGTCCTTTTGTTTAGAATCTGAAATTTTGGACTTTATTTTGTTGCCAATTTTAGATGGTGCTCAATGCCCTAATCTAATCCACAAACCCAGTGTTTCACAAATTTGCACTTAAATCCAAGGGAAATTGGAAATAACCTAAATACCCAACATTAGAGTTTAATAAATTATGGCACTTCAGTGCAATAAAATTTTGTGTGCCTCTAAAATTATAAAACTATGTCGAATCAAGAAAAGTGTTTCAAACACTATTTAATTGAAAATAGCAGAAACAAAGTAAATTTTAGGCAGATATGTGTTATATACATTATACAGTTATTAGAAATAATGAAACATATTTATTTACACTCCATGGAATGACCTAAAAGATATATTTCAAGTGTCCTTGCTTCTAGGTCCTCTCAGGGGACAGAGGAAGGAAATATATGTGTATATACTGACCCATATGTATGTACGCATGTATATATATGCATATGTATGTATATACTTCATATATATATATACACACACACATAACAATCTGTATGTATATTAATCTAAACATGAACTTCTACTATTTCCCCAACTCTAATCCATTACAGCGTGGAACAGTTTGACCTCTTTCCCTAGATTATCTGTTAACTGCCACTCCAGTGGTGAAAAACCTGCCTCCTACCATCTGTACCCTGCAAAATCATGCTCCAAAAGGCAAGGAGAAATACAAACTTTCTCAGAAAAACAAAAACTGAGGAAATTCATCACTGGCAGGCCTGTCCTGAAAGAAATGTTTTTTTGTTTGTTTGTTTGTTTGTTTTTAAAATATTTATTTATTTATTTATGGCTGTGTTGGGTCTTCGTTTCTGTGCGAGGGCTTTCTCCAGTTGCGGCAAGTGGGGGCCACTCTTCATCGCGGTGCGCGGGCCTCTCACTATAGCGGCCTCTCTTGTTGTGGAGCACAGGCTCCAGACGCGCAGGCTCAGTAATTGTGGCTCACGGGCCTGGTTGCTCCGCGGCATGTGGGATCCTCCCAGACCAGGGCTCGAACCCGTGTCCCCTGCATTAGCAGGCCGATTCTCAATCACTGCGCCACCAGGGAAGCCCTGAAAGAAATGTTTTAAACATTCTTCAGGTAAAAGGAAATATGATACAGGTAAGAAACTGATCTACACTAAAAAAAAGGAGAGTGTTGGAGAAGGAATAAATAAAGGTAAAATAGAGTGTTTGATTTTTCTTATTTTTAATTTATCTAAAATACAATTGTGTAAAGTAGTAAGAGTAATAATTATTTGGTAATTGTAGCATACAAATAGGTGACATAAGTGAATGACAGTGGTAGTCTCAAGTCAAGAATCAGGACCGCCGTGAACTTGGCCTTGAACACCCCTGTTCTCCACAGAGAGCTGTCTCCACTGTAATCCTTACACCATTTGATAACATCTGGGGGTAGGCAAAGCTCCCAGTCGATACTTCACCTCAGCCATTTAATCCAGTAAAAGTGGAACAGGACCTTAGTCCTCACATGGTCTGGGGAACCAGGAAGATAACAGAAGGAGAAATCAGAAAAAATTGAAGACAGCTGGGGCCACAGGGATTGGGGGTGGGAGTAAGAGGTCAGATTCACGCTTGAGAATACAGTAGGGAAGCCATTTAAACAGA
Organism: Balaenoptera acutorostrata; assembly: GCF_949987535.1. NCBI lineage: Eukaryota > Metazoa > Chordata > Mammalia > Artiodactyla > Balaenopteridae > Balaenoptera > Balaenoptera acutorostrata. The sequence continues at coordinate 46,914,697 of NC_080079.1, forward strand.
ATGGAGTACTGTGGGGTCAAGGCTTGTGAGCAGGGCAACAAGCCACAGGGAATTTCCACTGCTGTAGTTCTTTCCTGTGTCCACCGTGGTTTTCCTGGGGCGACTTGCTGAATTCACCTGAGATATGGTGCTTTGCTACCCTCAACCGATTGGCATTGAGTGACTTAGGGTGTAACCCTTCAAACTGTTTAGTGTGGGAGTTGGCTGAAGTTGTGTAAGCCTGCAGTTTGTTCATTTCAGTTAAAGAGGTAGGACTGGCTGCCCCCTAGGATGTTCTACCGGAGAAGCTGGGAAAGGAGAAACTGGCCTGGGACCCTGCACAGTCCTCATAGTGCAACGTGTTCTTGTTGGTGAGTAGAGGGAAGACTGACCACAGGGAACCCCACACATCTATTAGAGGAAACAACGCTTGTAACAAACTCCACACTCGCGGTGGAATTTGCTCTACTGGGCTTTCACTTCTGACAAAACATTGAGGGCTAGAGTAAAATGTCCCTAGAACCTGAGAACAAATATCTCTTCTGAAACTCTAATGTCATAAAGTGAAGAAATGTTTTCTCTTCTTAGAGCTTATTACAGGAATTCTTCACTCAGAAGGGACTTGGCTTTTTTTGGAAATTTGTTTTATAAGCCTACTGAGGGAATAAAAACAAGCTTCCAGGACCTGGGTTTTGGGCTGGTGCCTAGTTTCCACGAGGAAGGAAAAAACTCTGCCTAATAAATGGGAGAGAGAGGAATTTGGTGTTCCTACAGAGACAAATCCAGGAGGGAAGGTGAAGGAGCAAGACAAAGGAAGAAGTATTGACTCTCATGGGGGTGATGGTTTTGGGCTCTGGAGTTAAGAGCAGTTCAGAAAGGGCAAAGGGAAATGTCTGATTGTGTTTGTTTTATCATTTTGGGGTTGGATGATGCAAACCCTCTCTGCCATCTCCTCTATGTATTGCTTCTGCTTTGGGATGTGTGGATTGGGGTGGGGGATTATGAAGAGAAGAGGGAGATCCAGACAGCAGGCTGCACCTGTGTGATTGATGAGAGAAGCTCTTTAGCTGAAGTCACTAGGAATGACAAGTTTTGTGTGTGTGTGTGTGTGTGTGTGTGTGTGTGTGTGTATTTCTCTTGATCAAGGCAGGATGAGTGGAGCCTAAAAATCCTTTAAGTCTTGGCTGAATATGAACGTTCACATTTAACTGTGTGAACTAAAGTGTGGAAACTTCATCATACCAGTATACTTCTTAATGTCTAGAGGAGGTTGTTAATTTTCTCTGACTTCATGGAAAGGCTGACTGGCTAATTTGTGCATCCTGCCAGCCTATATTCAGGATCCTCTAAATAAAATAGGCTCACAGAAAAAAAAAGGTTGGGGGGGGGGCTTGAGACATGAAAGCCAGACAAAGACAATATTTCAGAATGGAATGGTCTCCTTTGAAGAGCTTTCCATAGCAGATGAATGTTAAATATTTTCACTAACATAATATATGCCATTATTTTCACTAACATTTAAGTGAGAGTTAGCATTTCCTTCAATTGTGACTATAATCCCAAAAGCACAGTAGTATTAAGAGCACCTGTTTTTTCATCAATAGAAACTAATTGATATCGGCTCTATTCAGATATAATTTGCACATCAGAAAATTCACCCACTTAAAGTGTTCAGTAGTTTTTAGTATATTCACAGAATTATGCACTCAGCACCACAATCAGATTTAGAACATTTTTTTTTTTTACCACAATAAGAAAATGTGGTATTTTGTGACTGGCTTGCCCACTTATGTAATGTGTTTAAGAATCATCCATATCGTAGCATATATCAGTACTTCATTACTTTTCATTGTCAAGTAATGTTCCATTTTATGGATATAACACATTTTGTGTATCCATTTATCAATTGATGGACATTTGGGTTAATTCTACTTTTGGCTGTTTTGAGTAATGCTACTGTGAACATTCATGTACAATTTTTGTGTGGACATATGTTTTCATTTCTCTTGGGTATACTCCTAAGAATGAAATTGCTGGGTCATATAGTAACTATGTTTAACCATTTGAGGAACTGCCTGAGTATTTTGCAAAGTGGCTGCATCATTTTTCATTCATTCCCACCAGCAATGTATGAAGGTTCCAAATTCTTCACATCCTTGACTGACTTTTGTTATTTTCTGACTTTTTGACAAAGCTATACTAATGAATGTAAAGTGGTGTCTCACTGTGGTTTTGATTTACATTTCCCTGATGGTTAATGATGTTGCACATCCTTTCACAAGCTTATTGGCCATTTCTATATCTCCCTTGGAGAAATGTTTATTTAGATCCTTTCCCCATTTTAAAATTGGGTTGTCTTATTGATTTGTAGGAGTTCTTTATATATTCTAGATAAAAGTCACCTATCAGATATATGATTTGAAAATATTTTTTTTCCATTCTGTGGATTGCATTTTCACTTTTTAATGATACTCTGAAACAAAAGCGTTTTAGTTTTGTTAGAGTCTAATTTACCTATTTTTCTTTTCTTACATGTGCTTTTGGTTATTTTATCTAATGAACCATTGCCTGATAAAAGGTCACAAATATTTATGACTATGTTTTCTTCTAAGATTTTATAGGATTGTGTCTTACATTTAGGTCTTCATTCCATTATAAGTTAATTTTTGCATATGGTGTGAGGTAGGGTTATTTGGCATGTGGGTATCCTGTTGCCAAGCACCATTTCTTGAAAATACTACTCTTTCTCCATTGAATTGTATTAGCACCCTCACTGAAAACCAATTGACCATCAAAGTGAAAGTTTATTTCTTGGCTCTCAGTTCTGTCCCTTTGACCTCTATGTCTATCTTTATGCTAGTACCATACTGTCTGATTACTGTAACTTTGTAGTAAGTTTTAAAATTGGGAAGTGTGAGTCCTTCAACTCTGTTCTCCTTTATCAAGATTGTTTTGGCTATTCTGGATCCCTAGCATTTTGATATTTTAGAAAAGTGTTGTCAATTTCTACAAAGTGGGCAGCTGGAATCTTGATAGGGGTTGCATTGAATCTACAGATCATTTTTGGTAGTATTACCATCCTAACAATATTAAACCTTGCAATCCATGAACTTAGGATGCCTTTCCATTCATTTAGGTCTTCTTTAATTTGTTTCAGTAATGTTTGAAGTTTTCAGAGTGTAAGTTTGAACCTTTAAAAAATTTATTCTTAAGTATTTTATTCTTTTTGTTCACACCAATAATATAATAACATAATAACATAATAAAATACAATAATGTAAATAATTTAAAATTTTTAATTTAACTTTCTGATTGTTTGTTGCAAGTGTATAGTATACAATTGACTTCTGTATGTTGATACTGTTTACTGCAAACTTGCTGCAATGGTTTATTAGTTCTAATTGTTTTTTGGTGGATTCCTTAGGATTTTTTATATACAAGATTGTGTCATCTGCAAATAGAAATAGTTTTACTATCTCTTATTATTACATATATTATTTATGAAAGATAGTTTTTTCCATTCCAGTATGGATACCATTTATTTCTTTTACTTGCCTAATTGCCCTGGCTAGAATCTCCAGTACAATGTTAAATAGAAGTGGGGTAGCACACTTCTGATCTTAGTGGGAAAGCATCCAGTCTTTCATTGTTATATGTATGTATATTAACTGTGGGTTTTCATAGATATCATTTATCAGGTGGGACAATTTCTCTTTTATTTTAGTTTGTTGACTGTTTTCATTAATAAAGGGCATTGGATTTTATTAGATGTTTCTGCTGTGCCTATTGAGATGATCGTGTGATTTTCATCTTTTGTTCTATAGATATGGTGTATTCATTGATTGATTTTCTAATGTTAAACCAACCTTACATTCTTGGGGTAGATCTCAGTAATGGTTTGGAATCCTTTTTTATATGATGCTGGATACAATTTTATAGTATTTTGTTGATGGTTTTTGCTTTTATATTCATAAGGGATATTGGTCTGAGGTTTTTTTACTTTTGGTATCTTTGTTTATTTTTGGTATCAAGGTAATAATATCAGCCTCATACAATGAATTGTGAAGTGTTTCTTACTCTTCTAAAATTTGGAAGAGTTTCTGAAGAATTGTTATTAATTCTTCTTTAACTGTTTAGCAGAATTTACCAGTAAAGCCATTTGGAACTGAGCTTCTCTTTGTAGGAAGTTTTTTGTTTGCTAATTCAGTCTCTTTATTTGTTACAAGACTATTCAGACTTCCATTGCTTCTTGAGTCAGTTTTAATATTTTGAGTCTTTGTAGAAATTTGTCCATTTCATCAAATTTATGTAATTTATTATTATACAGTTGTTCAGAGTATTTTATAGTCTTTTTATTTCTGTAAGTTTGGTAGTAATGTCCCCTCTATCATTTGTGTTTCTAATTATTTGCGTCTTCACTCCTTTTTTTCTTTGACAGTTCAGCTAAAGTTCGTCGATTTTATTTATCTTTTATAAGTATCAAATTTTGGTTTTGTTCATTTTCTCTATTTTTTAAAATTCTCTACTTTACTAATTTCCACTCTAATCATTATTATTTCCTTCCTTCTGCTTGTTTTAAGTTTAATTTATTCTTCTTTTCTACTGTCTTAAAGTAGAAAGTTATGTTATTGATTTAAGATCTTTCTTCTTTTATAATGTAGGTGTTTACAGCTATGTATTTCCCGCTGAGCACTACTTTAATTGTATTTCATAAGTTTTAACATTTGATGCTTTCATTTTTATTCATCACAAAATATTTTCTAATTTCCCCTGTAACTTCTTCTTCAACCCATTGGTTATTTAGGAGTTTGCTGTTTAATTTCAACATATTTGTGAATTCCCAAATTTCTGTCTGTTGTAAATTTCTAAGTTTTTCCCACAGTGGTCAGATATCAGATTTTGTATGATTTCAATCCTTTTAAATTAGTTAAGGTTTGTTTCTGGAGAATGTTCCATGTGCCCTTGAGAAGAATCTGTATTCTTCTGTTCTTGGGTGGAATGTATCTAAGTCTAGTTAGTTTGTAATGTTGTTCAACTTTTCTATTTTCTTGTTAATATTCTGCTTAGTTGTTTCATATATTATTGAAAGTTGGGCATTAAAGTATATAGAATATTATTATATTTTATCATGTATTATATTACTGCAGAATTATCTATTTCTTCTCATCAATAGAATTTTTATACATTTTCAAATACATTAAAATTTCCAAAAATCTCAAAATGCCCATCTACTTTGAAATCACAGGAGTTATTATACCTGCTGCTAATTCTTTTTAATATATCAACAAAGCATGATTTTAAAATAGTTTTATAACAGTATTTTAATATAATGAGTTTTGTCTATACCTTTATATATAATAATTTATGCATAAGATACAAGGTCAAGTAAGACCTTGAACACAAGTGAGGATGGGACAGAGTTAAGGAAGATTGTGGGTGTGGACTGGCACCAAGAAGGAATAATATTGCTCAATTTTGAGAAGGAAGTGGAAAGAAAGAAATTTGCTACAAGGGAAGTCCTCACTTCAATGAGCATGAGGAGTGCCAAGACACAGTTTCCTAACATGAAACAGAGTTAGTAGAAAATATAAAAATATAAAAATGTAAGATATGATGACAATCCTTCTGGTACTTCTAACTTCCTAGGACTCTCCTAATCAGTCTTGTAGTCAGAAAACAGGGCTTTATTTACCCTGCTCTGATGCATAATTCTTGCAACTGCTTCCCTATCCAGGGTCAAGTTGCAGGACAACAGAGGAAGGGGGAAAAAAAGCAACATGGGTTTTTTGTGATCACAACTTCTCCAACTGAAAAGTTTCATGACCATGGTATTTTTAGATGCCTTTGAGCTGCTGTGGTCTGGAATGTGAAAGAATAGGGGGAAAATTTTAAGAAATAAATGCTGAATATTTCCCAAATTTAACAAAAGGTATAAAACCCATAAAAGCTCAGTGAACCACAATCAGGGTAAACCCAAAGAAATCCATGCTAAACACAACATAATAAAATTACTGAACACTAAAGGCAAAAAATCTTGAGAGTTGGAAAGCGGGGGTGGGCGTGGGGTGGTGGTGGTGGGATGAATTGGGAGATTGGGATTGACATATATACACGAATATGTATAAAATAGATAACTAATAACCTGCTGTATAAAAAAATAATAAAATTAAATTTAAAAAAAAATCTTGAGAGCAGCAAGACAAAAAACATAGGAAATAATGATTTGAATGAGGGTAGATTTCTAATCATAAATCATGGAAACCATAAGGAAGTGGCACAACATTTTTAAAGGGCTGAAAGCAAAAAACTGTCAATCCAGAATTCTATGTTCAGCAAAAACATCTTTGAGGAATAAAGGTAAAATAAAGATGTTCACAGATGAAGGAAAATTAAGAGAATTTTTGCCAGCAGACCTGCTCTAAAAGAATTGCTACAGTAAGTTCTTTTGATAGAAGTGAAATTATATCAGAGGGAAACTTGGAACATCAGGGATGAAGGAAGAGCAACAGAAATAGTACATATCTGGATAAATGTAATGGACTACTTTTCTCCCTCTCAGTTCTTTAAAACATGTTGGATGATTGAAAGCAAATATTATAACGTTATCAATGAGGTTTCAATGTGCATAGATGTAATACTTCAGATAACTACCACATAAAAGGGAGAAGTGAAAGGGACCTGTATGTTGGTAAGGTCTATACATTCCTCTTGAAGTCGTAAAGCACTGACTCTAGATTTTTAAAGTTTAATATGTTTATTATAATCCCCAGAGCAATCACTAAGACAAACAGACAAAACAAAACTATACAGAGAGATATATTCAAAACACAAGAGGTAAATGAAAATAGAATACTAAAAAAAATGTTCAAATATACCAAAAGGAAGCAGGAAAGAGGAAACAACAAAATGGAAAATAGTGGTAATAAACAGAAATCGAATATAAATTGTTAAGCTAAATGTAAACATATCAGTAATTACATTAAGCCTAAATTGTCTAAACACACCAGTTAAAAGACAGAGATTGTTAGAATGGATAAACAAACACATAACCTAACTATATGCTGTCTATAATGGTAATGATACAGGTAGGTTAAAAAGTAAATGATGGAAGAATACATACCGTGCAAACACTAAACTAATACTGGAATGGTTGTATTAATATCAAAATAAACTTCAGAGCAAGGAAAAGTACAAGGGACAAGGAGGAAAATTATGTAATGATAAAAGAGACAGTTCCCCCCCCCAAAGATATAACAATCATAAATGTGTAGAACCTAAAATAAAAGCTTCAAAATGCATAAAGAAAAAGCTGGCAGATCTGAAAGGATTAATAAACAAACCCACAGTCTTAGCTGGAGACTTCAACACTCTGTCAGTAATGGATAGACCTAACAGAAAGAAAGTCAGCAAGAATACAGAAGAATGGACAACACCATCAGCTAAATGGATTCAGTTGATATTTATTGAATTGTCCATGCAAGCAGCAAAATACACACTTCAGAGGAAAGTAGAAAATATTTTGAACTGAGCAAAAATAAAAACATAACATAAAATTTGTGGCATGTAAAGGAGTGGTAGGAGTGAAATTTATAGAATTAAATGTTTATGTTGGAAAAGAAGAAAAGTTTCAAATAAATAATCTAAATTTCCATCTTAATGCTCTAGGAAGAAAAAAGAGCAAAATCATTTCAAAGCAAGCCTAAGGAAGAAAATAATAAAAAGACCAGAAATCAATGAACTTTAAAATGGAAAAACAATGGAGAAAAATCAATAAAACCAAAAGGTGGTTCTTTAAAAAATAAACCTCTAGAAAGACTGACAAAAATGAGAGAAGACACAAGTTATTGATATCAGGAATAAAAGAAGGAGGTCTCACTATAGATCCTGCAGACATTAAAAATTACTAAGAGACTGTCATGACAACTTTGGCTCATAATTTTGACAATGTAAAAGAAATGGACTGTTAACAGTGGCGAGAGGGAAGGGAGAAGGGACAGAATAGGGGTAGGGGATTAAGAGATACAAAGTACTATGTATAAAAATGAATAAACTGCAAGGATATATTGTATAGCACAGGGAATATAGTCAATATTTTATAACTTAAATGGAGTATAACCTTTAAAAATTGTGAATCACTATGTTGTACACCTGAAACTTATATAATATTGTAAATCAACTATACCTCAATAGAAAATAATTTCAAAATGGACCAGTTCCTTAAAAAACCACAAATTACGAAAACTCACTCAAAATTGAATAGATAACCTCTATAAAACAAACTGACCTGTAGTTCAAACCCTTCTGAAAAAGAAATGTCCAGGTCCCGATGGGTTCACTGGCAAATTCTGAAATATATTTAAAGAAGAAATAAGACCAATTCTGCAAAATCTCATCCAGAAAATAGAAGAGAGGGGAACACTTCCAAACTCATTTTATATAAGCCCAAATTTGTCCTGAGAGAGTGAGACAGGGGCAAGAAATATATATACATTTTCATTTTAAACCAGTTGTGGGGGGGGGATTTGATTCTTGATCATGTATATGCATTACTTTAATTATAATTGTAATTAAACATAAGCACCCTGGTTGCAGGTCTAAGTCACCCAGCACAAAGCTCCCAGTTGTATCTCCCTGTGGACTCTACCTCTGGAAGCCAGGTGACTCGGCTATTTTTCCTTCTAAAATGTGTTCTTTCCTAGCAACTTCAGAGCTATCCCAGAAGACTTTCAATTGCAGGACATCTGACCTGCCTCATCTCAGCTTTTTTATTGCTAATTTCCCCTTACTGAGGTCTTTGGTCTACCCAAATGAGATGAGTTCAGAGGTTTTTTTTTTTTCCACAGTCGGCCTCAGGAGAACAATCAATGAGGTTCTCAGAAAAGAATGCACATTGAGGAAATCCCCTTTGAGCTGGCTGTGTCCATGAACTTCAGTTCTGTTTGCGGTTTTGTATTTGCCAAGCACCCAGAGTGTATCAGGAGACTCTTAGGGAGAGAGTATGGGGGGGTATTCATGGAAGGTCATGACACCATGGATTGTGAAACCGCACTGGTTAGGAGTTTGACTGACGTTGAGCAAACATCCATATGGGGTGGGTGAGAGGGGCTGAGCCATACTGTGTAACCCACTTGGGAGAATCGTGATGGCATGAGGGCAAGATGGAGTCAAAGTTTCATGGACATAAAATAATCCCATGGTCCTTGCATAACCTCTGATGGAGCCCAGGAAAAAGGAACCAGAACCACATAGAGTGGACCTAGGGGTTTTAAAAGGTAAGAATGTGTTGTCAAAATCCTGGTCTTTGTCAAGAACAAGATGTTTTAAAAAACACTCTGAGCTATTTGAGTTTAAGCCAGTTGTCTCTGGATGGATCTCAGTCTTATTTCTCCTTAGCCTATTGCTGAGGCTTATCAGACCTTTTGGGATGCTTGAAATTGTTGACTGTTTTCTGATTATCTGAAATAATAGCAGATATAGCAGTGATAGCAGCAGGGAGATCTGGTTGGTATCAGATTCCAAATGTGAAATCACAGATCACATTTGGAATCTGATTTCCCCAATGTCTGGTCCAAAGTCAGTATTGGGCGTGTTCTGAAGCACCTCAGGCATCACTCTGGGAGAACCCAACATTTGCTACTCCCACAGACAGCCCAGTGGAGAAGCTATTAGATGACTGGATAGAACCCAGTTTTCACCGAGCATTCAGAAGGGGCAGCACAGCGAGCAGCAAAGGCAGGGCAAATCTTCTCTCCAAAAGACCTTTCTTGCCCAAATCTTGCAGTGGATACAATTACAATCACATCTGAGAAAACAGTAGATGAGCTCTGACAGAGCAGCAAAGATTCACAGAAGCCAGCACGCACTTCTTGCTGAAGCATAGACAGGTGGGAATATAGAAAACAAGCAATTATAATTGCAAAGGCATATGTAGCACTTCCTTTGTGCCAGGCGCTAATCTGAGGGTGCTATGTATGTTAACCTATGGCCTTTGTAACTCTTACAACAATGGTATGAGTTGTTATTATCACCATCTGCTAGATGAGGGGACTAAGGAACACAAGGGCAAGTAACTTGCTGGTATGGCCACAGAGCTAGTATGTGGCAGAGGTAGGATTCAAACTTGGGCGGGCTGGCCCCAGAACTTGTGTATGCAAACCCTGGTCTAAACTTCTTCTCTCCTTCCATGAAGCAGTACCCACTGGGGTGTGCCAAAGCCCCTCTCAGCTAATGCCATGGCCCCTCTGTTGTGTAGATTATCACATGCCTCTACCTAAGCAGTGTGGTGGTCTTTGGAGAACAGTGTTCTTTTTCAGTTAGGTCTCTCTGATGATGCTCAGGAATATAGGTAAGACTTTAATCTCAAATGGCATTTAGTGCCTTCATTTCATCCTCAAGGCGCTGATTGAAACACGTTTTTGTGTCTTTCCATTAGGAGACTGGGCTGAGAGTAGGGAGCTCAGGACTTTAGGGCCTAAGTATCCCTGAGTTGAGCTCCAATCCTGTGTAAGTAACTCAATGGAAATATGAATGGCTGAGTTGGAATACCGGGGCAAAAGTATGGTCGTAAGAGCCACAAACGCCAAGTCTACAACAGAAACACACACTCATAGAGCTGAAGTAGCCGGAAGGAAGAGCAGGCTGACATTAAACTCAATAAACTCAGAAATCCAGAAGACAAGATGAGAAGCTAGGTACAGACAGATGAAGCATGTGGTTCCCAACGGTAAGCCTGCCCGAGCTTGGGCTAGGAGTGGGCTGTCCTCGGGGACAGCCTTCTTCGCACTTTATGGCAGGCTGGACTCGGCCACACGAGACAGGGAGAGAATTAAAATGCCTTCTTCATTCACATAATGATCTGTAGCTTTTGTCTCCCACTCAGTTAATGCTCCTCAGTGTTGAACTCTTTCTCTCTCTCTCTCACCTCAAGTGCACAACATAATTTTCAGTTCATGATGCTATCATCATTGCCCAATGTATGGTCTGCTTTTATTCATATATTTATGTATTTAGTTAGTAATATATTTTTGATAATTTAATGAGCACCCATGAGCTACTATCCAACACAAAAACTAGGACTTTGCCAACAACCTACACTATAGTCATCTCCATCCCATTACCCACCTCATTCTGACTTTGGTGGACCCTAAGCACTTTGTCTTTGTGGATCCCTTCCTCTATTAAATATATATATATATATATATATATATATATATATTTTTTTTTATATATATATAATATTTTATAACTGCATTGGTAGGACAATGAGTAAAATCCAGGCTGGGTTCATTATTTTATATTTATTATTATTATATTCATTTTTCTTCTGTTTTTAAAAGAAAATAAAATATTTTTGTGGAACCCTAACATTATCATGGGCCTTATGCACTATTGTGCCTACTGTACTTAACAAATGGATAATCAACCCCATACCCATGCAATTTAACCATCTTTCTGAATCTGGTATTTATCAACCCGTTGCCTTCCTTTTAATATGACTTTATTTACCTATATGAATATAAGTATGTAAGTGTGTGTGTATGTGTGTGTGCCAATAGTTGTTTGTAAAAAGAGCATGTGGAATATCCAACATGTAATAAGTTCAGAAGTTGTCACCTCTGTCTTTACAACAAGTAAAACTGAACAAAATGAAAACCAACAACTTTTTTTAGACCTATGGAAGAACTGAGGTCACAAGGCAAACTGCCACCCCCAAATTGGGAGAGACAAGCAAATCCAGAGAGTCACAGCTGAGATCTGCTTACTCAAAGTAGAAGCTGCTGGAGCCATACACTGGTGGGAACATTTTAGGTGCTGATTTTGATGAATTTCTGGAAACTGAATGTGAACTAGCTTGAGAGTGAGAAACTCCTGGGGGCATAGTCTTGGTGAGGGGTCACCACATTTTTGTTGTCTTTACCTCACCTAACCTCACCAGATTCTCATGGTAAAGGGCCAAAAAAATTTCCCTTCTGACTCTGGCTGAGGGAAGGGAGGAGTAATCATTTAGAAATATGTCCAGAGAGTTCTCCAAAACAAAGACCTACTCTCCAGGGTAAAAGACTTTACCAGAGCCTTATCCTACTTGGGAGAAGGACAGTTCTCTAACTCCATCTCCTTTTAGGCTTTCTGGCTCACCTAAGTGGAAGAAAGGAGGGAAGCTAAGAAACATTTGTGATAGTCACAGACCAGCGATGCAGGTTCACAAAGAGACTGAGATTTAATCATACATTTATAGAATGCTTCCTGCCACCCCCAACACAAATACCTTACTATTACGCTAATAGAGCTCCAGTATAAAAACAGAGAATTACAGTTGAAAGAACTGCAAGGCACAGACTGCAGCTGAAGAGGAGTTCTTAGGGAAGCCCAAAGTCAACAGGAAAGACAAAGCAGGAAAACTAGAGGATTTAGAAGTCTCTGGCACCTGTAGCTACAGCAAACATTAGACACAATCCAACTCCTAGCCAGATTAACATAAAATCTCACACTAAAGGCCTCTTCAACTCAGTTCTTTTTACCCAATACAACATAGCCATCTTTCAACAAAAAATACAAAGCATACTAAAAGGCAAGAGAAAGCCAGACTCAGATATGACATGAACATATTCTCAGAGAATTTAAAATAACTATGATTATTATATGAAGGGCTCTACTGGAAAAGGTCAGCAACAAACAAGAACAGATGGGTAATGTAAACAGAGAGATGGAAATTCTAAAGAATAATAAAAAGATATCTAAAATATTGTAATGAAAGTGAAGAATATTTTTGATGGGCTCAGCAGAGACTGGATATGGCTGAGGAAAGACCCAGTGGCTTTGAAGATAGGTCAATCAGAACTTCCTACAGTGAAATACAAAGACAAAATATAATGACAAAAACAGAACAGGGCATCCAAGACTTGTAGGAAAATTTCAAAAGGTGTAATACATGAGTACTAGAATACTAAAACGAAAAGAGAGAATGGAGCAGAGGAAATATTCCAAATAATAATGGCTGAGAATTTTCCAAAATTTGACAGCCGACAGACCACAGTCATGTTTTCATTAATGTAAGAATTAAAACATTCTTGGCTGGGCTCCTCTTTCTTGGACCTTCTCTTTTAAAAAGTGAATTTCCCATTGGCAAAATCATGGTGTCTCATAGTACCCGATCTATGTATGATCTCCTAGAACACAGAAACATGACAGGCTGAAATCAAGCACCACTGATATTTTCTCAATTTAGGAAGAAACAAAACTATGGCAAAGAATAGAACGTCCTTAATTTGACATAGTTAGCCCACGAATTTCTCTAAAAGCTTCCTTATCTAATGGTACTTTCTTGCCTGCATTCTTATGTATGTTCGTGTGTAATTTCACTCAGTGAAACATATCATGGAAGGAGTTCCAGGTTTGATGAATCAGTATTTTGTGTGTGTGTTAACCAAAATGAACTCTTTAATATTCAGTTATCTGAACTAGTTTGAAAACAACTTATGGTAGACATGAATGAGTGATTAAGAATATTTTGTTTTTAATTTGTTCTTTGTTCTTATTAGATTCTTAAGAACATTTTCCCTTTAGGAAAAAACATACATTCTAGTCCTTGGGTGAACTTGTATAACGAGAGAATTCAGATGAATTGACACAATTTCCTTGTAAACTCCACTTGCCTCAAAAGGCATTTGAGGAAATCTGTGAACAAATTCCTATACTCAGACTTGTGATTGGCAAGGCTACTTGGACCACGATATCCAGTGTCTGATCCAGGGGCTTCCCATGAGGATTTTCTTCCAGCCCATTGTTGAAGAAAAGTGGAAACTTCTCCCTGAAGGAACCACCTCTGCTTTGCCCATTATCCTCTGCATCATTTTATCCCTGAGGGTCTCTGTTTCATTTTGACTACCTTGAGAAGTACCCTGGGAAAATGAAAGCTGTGTACAGAAATTTTGAATTTCTCATCACAAGAACCATATTGTATCCTGTATTTCTGATTGATAGAAATTGGTGCAAATGCTGCTGTGGCAAGTCCTTCTCAATAAAACTGGTGACTAAATTTTCACCATATATGAATGATAAATGTCATCACAACAGTGAGTGGCTTTTATTACTAGAGAATAAAATATTCTCTAAGATGACCTTTTCTCTTATATAATTTGCATTTCAAATCCCCCCCTTCTCAGGTGAAGAAACTAAACACTTTGTCTAAAGACAGGAAAAGTGCCCGTCAATTAATCACATTCATAGCAAACATTAAGCACACAGTGTGTGTAAATTAGGTCTAAAGAAGTTCCATCCCTGACCTTTTGAAGGTCACGATCTAGAGGATAAATTGGGCCACATTCAAGGAGAAAGTCCAAAGGGTACATGGAGCTGACATCTTTCAAATAAGCATTTCATGGATAGAGAAATCCACTGGGTGTTATTAATATGGGTTGTGTTAATTTAGGGCAGGCCATATGACATGGGGGGCCAAGGATTAAAGGAGCAACATGGTGACCCTGTAAGAGAGAACAGATTGAAGTGAGTTTGGAGGTGAAAATTAAACCATTTACAAGCAATTGCAAGTTTACCTCTTGGTTGCATACAGAAGAGACCCCTTGCAGCTTTTCCTAATATTTTAGGCCTACCTCATCTTGAGCCTGGGACACAATCCATGGGACACAATGAGAGGCACTTGTTGAATTTATTAATTCAGGCAATCATTTTGGAACACATAGAGCTGTGTGCCCTATGTAGTCTCATCTTACTCTGTCATCTGCCAAAGCATCTTAGATGTATGTTTTCTTAGCCCTCAGACTGTAAGCAGCCAGAAAGTAGAGCCTGGCTCTTGCTCATCCATACTTGCCTACAGGGAGTGCTAGTTTTATTGTAATGACTTGACCCTTCCTTTTATGGAATTCTGGTTACTAGGGCTATGGAATGAGTGTTTGTGTACCCACAAATTCATATGTTGAAGCCTAATCACCAATGTGATGGTCTTTGGAGCTGGGGTCTTTGAAAAGTAATCAGTCCATTGGGGTGGAGTCCTCATGAATGGGATTAGTGCCTTTATAAGAAGAGACATGAGAAAGCTGATCTCTCTCTCTCTCAGCCATGTGAAGATACAGTGAGAAGATGGATAACTGCAAACCAGGAAGTGGCTTAACCAGACACTGGATCTGCAGGCTCCTTAATCTTGGACTTCTAGAACCATGAAAATTAAATGTTGTTTAAGCTGCCCAGTCTATAGTCTCTATCATAGCAGGCCAAATGCACTAAGTCAAATGGAGAGCCATTGCTCTTAAAATGACTTGTAAAGGGACACTAACAATTTTGAGTATTACCATGTGAAGAACCTAGACGAATATGTACATATTATATATTAGACTGCCTTTGGAGTTCATATGCATATAAATGTCATATATATATATATTATATATATATATATTTATATATATATATATATATAATATATATATATAATATATATATGTGGCATTTGTATTCTAATTCTGAGTAGTGTGGCTAAAATTCACTGGGTTGATTCGCAGATGTGAAATAATTGTGACTCTGAGTAGTTAGAACAATATCTTCCTTTTGTTTTGGCCACTGAATACTGGCAGCATTGGTTACTAGTAAGCAAAAAACAAAAACAAAACAAAACAAAACTGCAGCCTGAACAAATTCCAGTGGTTTGCATACATTTTTAATAGTGACTAATCTTTTTAAAATAAAATTTTAGGGGAAATCCCATTAAAATCATAAGAACTAATATTTTTTGCACACCAGCTATATGCCAAGGGTACCATAATAAGCCTTTTTATTAATTAACTAATGTATTTTTATAGCAACCCCACAAAATAGAGTACTGTTATCATTCCCAACTTACAGTTGAGGAAACTGAGGCAAAGAGAAGTGATCTGGCTTGCCCTAAGACATATAGAGAGTTGGTCTGTAACAGAGCCATGATTCAAATGCAGGCAGTCTGGCTCCTGAGCCTGCATTAATCATTGCATGCTACTCTCTACCTTTTGCATACCATTGTTCTCCAGAGTGTGTGTGTGTGTGTGTGTGTTTGTGTAGAAAGAGATTTTATTATAAGGAAGTTGCTTATGTGGTTCTGGATTCTGGTTAGTCCAAAACTTGCAGAGTGGCCAGCAGGCTAAAGACCCAGGAGAGATCTTTTCAAAGAGTGAACTTTTCATTTCATTGATTTTCTCTAATGATTTTCTATTCTCTATTTCATTTATTTCCATTCTAGTCATTATTTTTCTCCCTTCTTCTTTCTTTGGGTTTAGTTTACTTTCTTTTCTTTAATTTCTTAAGGTGGAAGTTTTGGTTATTGATTTGAGATTTATTCTTTTTTAATATAGGCATTTACATGTAAACATTTCTGTCTAAGATTTGCTTCAGCTTCATCCCACAGGTTTGATATGTTGTGTTTTTTAAAATAATTAATTAATTAATTGGAGTATAGTTGCTTTACACTGCTGTGTCAGTTTCTGCTGTACAGCAAAGTTAATCCACCATATGTATACATATATCCCCTCTTTTTTGTATTTCCTTCCCATTTAGGTCACCACAGAGCACCAAGTAGAGTTCCCTGTGCTATACAGTAGGTTCTCATTACTTATCTATTTGATACATAGTAGTGTATATATGTCAATCCCAATCTTCCAATTCATCCCACCCTCCCCTTTCTCCCTTCATATCCATATGTTTGTTCTCTATGTCTGTGTCTCTATTTCTGCTTTGCAAATAAGATCATCTATACCATTGTCTAGATTCCACATATATGCATTAATATACGATATTTGTTTTTCTCTTTCTGACTTACTTCATTCTCTATGACAGTCTCTAGGACATACAGATGACCAACAAACACATGAAAGGATGCTCAACATCACTAATTATTAGAGAAATGCAAATGAAAACTACAATGAGGTATCACCTCACACCAGTCAGAATGGCCATCACCAAAAAATCTACAAACAATAAATGCTGGAGAGGGTGTGAAGAAAAGGGAACCGTCTTGCAGTGTTGGTGGGAATGTAAATTGATACAGCCATTATGGAGAACAGTATGGAGGTTTCTTAAAAAACTAAAAATAGAACTACCATACGACCCAGCAATCCCCCTGCTGGGCACATACCCTGAGAAAACCATAATTCAGAAAGAGTCGTGTACCACAATGTTCATTGCAGCTCTATTTACAATAGCCAGGACATGGAAGCAACCTAAGTGTCCATCGACAGATGAATGGATAAAGAAGATGTGGCACATATATACAATGGAATATTACTCAGCCATAAAAAGGAACAAAATTGTGTCATTTGCAGAGACATGGATGATACACTGTGTTTTTATTTTCATTCATCTCAAAGTATTTTCTAATTTCCCTTGTAATTCCTTCTTTGCCCATTTGTTATTTAGGAGTGTGTTGTTTAATTTCCACATTATTGTGAATTTCCCAAATTTCCTTCTGTTATTGATTTCTAATTTTATTCCACTATGATTATGGAACATACTTTGCTTGATTTCATCCTTTAACATTTACTGAGGCTATTTTATGGCCTAACATATTGTCTATCCTGGAGAATGTTCCATGTGCACTTGTAAGAGTTTGTACTTTACTGTTGTTGGGTAGTGGATAGCTATTAGGTCTAGTTGGTTTATAGTGCTGTTCAGGTCTTCTATTTCCTTCTTAATCTTCTGTCTTTTTTTTCTATTCATTATTGAAAGTGTGGTGTTGGAGTCTCTAACGATTATTACTGAATCGTCTATTTCTCCAGTTCAGGTTTTGCTTTAAGTATTTGGGGGCTCTGTTGTTACATGCACCTATGTTTATATCTTCCTAATGGATTGACACTTTTACCATTATAAAATGTCCTTCTTTGTCTCTCTCTATATTTTGTCTTAAAGTCTATTTTTTCTGTTGTTAGTATAGCCACTCTAGCCCTCTTTTGGTTACTTTTTGCATGCCATATCTTTTCATATCTTTTAGTGTTCAGCCTCTTTTTGTCTTTGAACATCTTAAGTATGTCTCTTCTAGACATGCATTGAAAACTCGTCCAAGTTAAACCAATTTCTGTACATATTTACTAGCACTAATTTTAAGTGGGATACTGTGCTTTGTACTGTGGGATTGCCATGGTAAGTAAAAAAGACATAGAGGCACTTCACAAAAACCTCCTAGCTGTGGATGATTGAATGCAGTGTCCTCCAGAACATGGTAAGGGCCGTAAGGGAGGCACAAGCAGCCTTGCCTACTGAAGTTAAAGAAGAATGCAGAGCTCAGACAGTGATGGAGTATGTGAGCTCAGCCCAGGGGTCAGATGAGGCTTCAAGAGAGAAGCTGAGTTTGTAGCAGGAAGGAACAGCACCTAAAGGCATTAGGTCAGGAAATCATAAAGCGTGTTCAACATCTAGTGTGTAGAACAGTTTAACAGATAACTAGGGCATGCATGGGAGAGGAGTGGGAGATGAGGCTAACAAGATGGACAGGGTGTTAGAAGGAAAGTTCTGCCTACATGGTGAAAGGTGTTTGATTAGATCTAGAATGACTGAAGTGAGGAAAAAAAGACTCTTACAGCAAGTGCTTCAAATGATTAAACTTCTGTTTCCTCCCACTTGATCCGTACCTTTAAGCCCCAAAGGGAAATGAAAATACAACACCTCTCATATTCATCATTACATGCTTGGCATTCAATAAGGATTTGTCACTAAACCATTAGATAAATGGAAATAAATGGTGAGAGTCAGAGAGAGAACTACAGCTTAGTGCCTTGTGCACCAGGGAGGCCATCACCATTGGCAGTCATGTTTCTCCCAACACTGGAAAAAGACAGGACAAGTTTCAAGGGAGAACTTCAACTTTAATAATGAAACATTCAAATACAAGGCTACAGAAAAGGGGTCTATATTTGTGGCAAAATGTGTGGACCATCTGAGGCTTTCTGTCCTGTTTTGCTTCTGTTACTTTAAGAGCTTGACACCAACTAGCAGATGCCAGAGGGACTCAGTCCTCCTTACTTCTCCCTGTCTTGGTGAGAAAGAAGTGAATGGATGATCGCTTAATAGAGTATTATTTTTCCTTACTATCTTTCTCTTAACTAGGGCTGATGGCTTTTAAAAGTTCTTTCATAACGTTATTGCATTGACTTTCTTTGTGTGAGGCAACAAGGGAGAGATGATTTTCATTGGGTTTGACAATGAAGGAACTGAAGCCTAGAGGGATTTCATGGCTTTTCTAAGATCTGGTTGCTAAATGGAGAAGGTGAGATTCATCTCAGGTTTTATTTGTTCAGTAGTCAAAAAGTCTAAGTGTCTTCTACGTTGCAGGCACTTGCTGAATGCTGAATAAAACACACATCCTAATTCAAGGTCAGCAGAGCCCAGAGGGAAGATTCTAGCTCATAAAACAGGAGGACAGCTAATGTGTGCTACATTTCCAGTTATAAAAGCAGAAAAATACTGGATAAGTATAACCAAAATAAAGTCTTTTGTGTCTACATAGCTGAGCTTAATAGAAAGAAAGGAAAATTCCCACATGCCAGAAATGAAAAAGAAACTGAAGGCTAGAATAAGAAGCTTGTGGTCAGATACTTAAGGCCATCAGGGGAGTGGAATCTTGATATGGGTCCAGTGGCTGAGAATGGGGACTGAATGCCCAACCAGGATGGGGGATGGGGTGGGGGAATCTGTAGAAAGCTGGAGGTCAGACCCAAGATGGGAAACTCAAAACATGGAAGCAATAGGACGCCTACTGTTCACCTGAGGCTCTGAGTAGATAGAAAAAAAAAGTAACCTGTGAGGTATCAAAACATGAAGCCCATGCCAGGCACAAGGGTGGTATGGAGTTCAAGTGCATATTCCCACATGGTATGAGAATCCCCAAGAAATGAGTGTGGAATTGGACCTAATCAGGTGCCCTGCAGAAGCAAAGGCAAAGAAAGCCACTCTGTAAGGGGCTTTCCACAGTCCAGAGAGCCCAGTGTCCTTACATATAAATAAATCCCATGGAAGATGAATTTTAAAGCTTATGAACTACACAAGAAAGCTGCCAACAGTGAGAAAGAATTAGAAGACACAGCAAACATGAAAATAGGGCATACAAATTTGAGGTAATCAAGCTGTCTGAAAGAGACTAAAAATAAGCCTGTTTAAAGACATGAAAGAATGACTAGAAACTCAAATGAAATAATAGATTCTGGGTGGAAAAACAAAAAAAAACAAGACAAAGCTAAGTAATTCAACTTCCAGAAATAAAAATCCAGTAGTTGAGATAAACAAAATGTAATGTACCAAAGAGGTTGAACTTAATTGAAGAAAAGAATGAATGCTTGGGTGACTGAACTGAAGAAACTATCTGGAGATAGACAATATGAACCAAAGTTTAAGAAATACAGAGAATAAGAAGATCCAATATACATCTGACAGGAGTTCCAAAAGTATTAAGAGGGGGGATGTCAGGAGGTCATATCAAAGTCATAATACCTGAGAACTTTCCAGACATAATACATCTTGAGTTGATATTGTGTAACTAAGTCCCAAGGAGGATTAAAGAACAAGTTATGCACACTAAGAACTGTGGTAGTCAAGCCACACAACACTGCAGATCACCCGGCCTGTGGAGGAGACAGACATTTAGAGGACTAGTCGCTGAGGAGGGGCCCATGAGCACAGGAATAGGAGAGGCTCACAAGAAGAAAGAACAGCTCCAGGGATGTCAGAAACAGGGTAAGTGAGGTGGTTGCCCTAGAAGCCTGATGGAGAGATATGGGAGCCAAATGGAGCCGGGCGATGGGACACTGAAGCAGGGACCAACTTGATAGGCTCAGGGGAAAGTGAGGCATTTAGTGTGAGTGCGAAGGATGGAAAGTGGTCCAGGCAAGAGGAAGAGGGGCAGAGAGAGGCAGGAACTGCTCTGGGATAACTGTGCCTCCTTCCTCGGAGGCCCAAGAAGATCACTAAGGATTTTAAGCCACAGCAAGGACAGGGTAAAATTTGCACCTTATAAAATACTCTGGCTCTGTGTAAAGGATGGACAGGAAGTGGATAAAAATGGTAGCAGGGGCATGAGCTAGCAGATTGTTACCACAACTCAAGCATGAGATGGATGCTGAGGGTTGGAATACAGCCAGAACCAGGGGAGTGAATCAAAGGAGACAGCCCTGCAAAGGGCTGAAGGACAGGTGGTGTGAAGGACATGGTGTCTGTAGGGAGAGGGAAGAAGGATAAAGGATGACTCCCGTGTGTCTGGCTAGGGAACAGGGATGCCTGGTCCCCTGACACAGGGCATACAAGCTTTCTGGTCTTAATAGCCATATGAGTTTTATAATATATTTCACTGTCTATTCACTATTTACTGTTTCACTGCCTCCTTTTTTTAATAGCCAACACCAAACATCATTGATTCACAATTATTAATTCACCATTATGAATACCCTTGAAAGGAAATTCATGTTTACTTTGGGACCAGTGTTTACCTTTGCAAGGTAATGTTACATAAATGAGTAGCAGTAGAATGTTTACATTATTTATCTGCTGTATAGGGAGGGAGGCCTCTTTAGAAAGGAAGTAAACACTTCTTATAAGTATGGGGAGGCCTAGAGCACACTTCTAAGTGACAAGTGTTTGTGGTGAGAGGTTGGAGAAGATGATGTTTATAATCCTAGTGATTTCTCAGCATTGTAAAAGGAGTGTTAATGCCATAGATAGTAAGATACAGCTGATATCCCCTAAGCCCTTGCAGCACAGCAGAGAGCCTAGGCTGGCCCTGTGTACCCTCCCCAGTCCTCTTGATGAGTAGCATGGTGGACACAGGGCTTCTTAGTCTAGAAATGGGAGGAGTTAATAGTTTTCTACCTGTGAGCAAGTTGCAGTGTCAAAGGGAGACATTACTGAATGTTCATAATGTTCTAGAGATTCTTCATGCGGGAATTCTAAGTGAGCTCACTGCAAACATAACTGTGAGTATTGTTATAGCTATTTTAAAGGTGAGGGAATGGAGACTCAGAGAAACACCTTAGCCAATGTCAGAGCCCGTGAACTGGGAGAGAAGTTTTGAAGGTAGGTCTGTGGGGTTCCTCCTGTGACCCGACCTGAGTCATGGATGCTCCCATTAGGCCTTCTTGCAAGCCCTCTGTTTCTTCATGAGTGGTCTTCTGGAGACCGCCAGAGAAGCTCAGGGCAGTGGCCAGGCCCCATTCCTCCATCTTCTCACTGTGTGGTCTCCAAAACTCACTTAACCTCTTGCTGCCTTGACCTCCCCATCTGTGAAATTGGGATCAAATTTCGTTGCTGCACTTGTGTCTACCCAGTGATCCTCGATGATTAATGATTAATGAGATTGCAGGGGGAGGGGTTGTTGCACCCAAAGGCAGACTCATTTATTATGAAACACAGTCCATTATTTCTTTTTTTAAAAAATTTTCCTTTATTTTTTATACAGCAGGTTCTTATTAGTTATCCATTTTATACATATTAGGGTATATATGTCAATCCCAATCTCCCAGTTCATCCCACCACCACCACCACCCCCTCTCCCTCAACTTTCCCCCCTTGGTGTCCACACGTTTGTTCTCTGCATCTGTGTCTCTATTTCTGCCTTGCAAACCGGTTCATCTGTACTATTTTTCTAGATTCCACATATATGCGTTAAATATACGATATTTGTTTTTCCTTTTCTGACTTACTTCACTCTGTATGACAACCCTAGATCCATCCACGTCTCTACAAATGACCCAATTTCGTTCCTTTTTATGGATGAGTAATATTCCATTGTATATATGTACCACAACTTCTTTATCCATTCGTCTGTCGATGGGCATTTAGGTTGCTTCCATGACCTGGCTATTGTAAACAGTGCTGCAATGAACATTGGAGTGCATGTGTCTTTTTGAATTATGGTTTTCTCTGGGTATATGCCCAGTAATGGGATTGCTGGGTCATATGATAATTCTATTTTTAGTTCTTTAAGGAGCCTCCATACTGTTCTCCATAGTGGCTGTATCAATTTACATTCCCACCAACAGTGCAAGAGGGTTCCCTTTTCTCCATGCCCTCTCCAGCATTTGTTGTTTGTAGATTTTCTGATGATGCCCATTCTAACTGGTGTGAGGTGATACCTCATTGTAGTTTTGATTTGCATTTCTCTAATAATCAGTGATGTTGAGTAACTTTTCATGTGCTTCTTGGCCATCTGTATGTCCTCTTTGGGGAAATGTCTATTTAGGTCTTCTGCCCATTTTTTGATAGGGTTGTTTGTTTTTTTAATATTGAGCTGCATGAGCTGTTTATATATTTTGGAGATTAATCCTTTGTGCATTGATTCGTTTGCAAATATTTTCTCCCATTCTGAGGGTTGTCTTTTCATCTTGTTTATAGTTTCCTTTGCTGTGCAAAAGCTCTTAAGTTTCATTAGGTCCAATTTGTTTATTTTTAGTTTTATTTCCATTACTCTAGAAGGTGGGTCAAAAAATATCTTGCTGTGATTTATGTCAAAGAGTGTTCTTCCTAGGTTTTCCTCTAAGAGTTTTAAAGTATCCGGTCTTACATTTAGATCTTTAATCCATTTTGAGTTTATTTTTGTGTATGGTGTTAGGGAGTGTTCTAATTTCATTCTTTTACATGTAGCTGTCCAGATTTCCCAGCACCACTTATTGAAGAGACTATCTTTTCTCCATTGTATATCCTTGCCTCCTTTGTCATAGATTAGCTGACCATAGGTGCGTGGGTTTATCTTTGGGCTTTCTATCCTGTTCTGTTGATCTATATTTCTGTTTCTGTGCCAGTACCATATTGTCTTGATTACTGTAGCTTTGTAGTAGAGTCTGAAGTCAGGGAGTCTGATTCCTCCAGCTCTGTTTTTTTCCCTCAAGACCACTTTGGCTGTTCGGGGTCTTTGGTGTCTCCATACAAATTTTAACATTTTTTCTTCTAGTTCTGTAAAAAATGCCATTGGTAATTTGATAGGGATTGCATTGAATCTGTAGATTGCTTTGGGTAGTATAGTCATTTTCACAATATTGATTCTTCCAATCCAAAAACATGGTATATCTCTCCATCTGTTGGTATCATCTTTAATTTCTTTCATCAGTGTCTTATAGTTTTCTGCATACAGGTCTTTTGTCTCCCTAGGTAGGTTTATTCCTAGGTATTTTATTCTTTTTTTGCAATGGTAAATGGGAGTGTTTCCTTAATTTCTCTCTCAGATTTTTCATCATTAGTGTATAGGAATGCAAGAGATTTCTGTGCATTAATTTTGTATCCTGCAACTTTACTCAATTCATTGATTAGCTCTAGTTGTTTTCTGGTGGCATCTTTAGGATTCTCTATGTATAGTATCATGTCATCTGCAAACAGTGACAGTTTTACTTCTTCTTTTCCAATTTGTATTCCTTTTATTTCTTTTTCTTCTCTGATTGCCATGGCTAGGACTTCCAAAGCTACGTTGAATAATAGTGGCAAGAGTGGACATCCTTGTCTTGTTCCTGATCTTAAAGGAGATGCTTTCAGGTTTTCACCATTGAGATTGATGTTTGCTGTGGGTTTATCATATATGGCCTTTATTATGTTGAGGTAGGTTCCCTCTATGCCCACTTTCTGGAGAATTTTTATCATAAATGGGTGTTGAATTTTGTCAAAAGCTTTTTCTGCATCTATTGAGATGATCATATGGTTTTTATTCTTCAATTTGTTAATATGGTATATCACATTAATTGGTTTGCATATATTGAAGAATGCTTGCATCCCTGGGATAAATCCCACTTGATCATGGTGTATGATCCTTTTCATGTGTTGTTGGATTTTGTTTGCTGGTATTTTGTTGAGGATTTTTGCATCTATATTCATCTGTGATATTGGTTTATAATTTTCTTTTTTTGTGATATCTTTTCCTGGTTTTGATATCAGGGTGATGGTGGCCTCGTAGAATGAGTTTGGGAGTGTTCCTTCCTCTGCAATTTTTTGGAAGAGTTTGAGAAAAATGGGTGTTAGCTCTTCTCGAAATGTTTGATAGAATTCACCTGTGAAGCCATCCGGTCCTGGATTTTTGTTTGTTGAAAGAGTTTTAATCACAGTTTCAATTTCATTACTTGTGATAGGTCTGTTCATATTTTCTATTTCTTCCTGGTTCAGTCTTGGAAGGTTATACCTTTCTAAAAATTTGTCCATTTCTTCCATGTTGTCCATTTTATTGGCATAGAGTTGCTTGTAGTAGTCTCTTATGATGCTTTGTATTTCTGTGGTGTCCATTGTAACTTCTCCTTTTTCATTTCTAATTTTATTGATTTGAGTCCTCTCCCTCTTTTTCTTAATGAGTCTGGCTAAAGGTTTATCAATTTTGTTTATCTTCTCAGAGAACCAGCTTTTAGTTTTATTGATCTTTCCTATTGTTTTCTTTGTTTCTATTTCACTTATTTTGGCTCTAATCTTTGTGATTTCTTTCCTCCTACTAACTTTGGGTTTTGTTTGTTCTTCTTTCTCTAGTTCCTTTAGGTGTAAGGTTAGGTTGTTTATTTGAGATGTTTCTTGTTTCTTGAAGTAGGCTTGTATTGCTATAAACTTCCCTCTTAGAACTGCTTTTGCTGCATCCCATAGGTTTTGGATCGTCGTGTTTTCATTGTCATTTGTCTCTAGGTATATTTTGATTTCCTCTTTGATTTCTTCAGTGATCTCTTGGTTATTTAGTAATGTATTGTTTAGCCTCCATGTGTTTTTGTTTTTTACGTTTTTTTCTCTGTAATTGATTTCTAATCTCATAGTGTTGTGGTTGGAAAAGACGCTTGATATGATTTCAGTTTTCTTAAAGTTACCGAGGCTTGATTTGTGACCCAAGATGTGATCTCTCCTGGAGAATGTTCTGTGCGCACTTGAGAAGAAAGTGTAATCTGCTGTTTTTGGGTGGAATGTCCTATAAATATCAATTAAATCTATCTGGTCTATTGTGTCATTTAAAGCTTGTGTTTCCTTATTAATTTTCTGTCTGGATGATCTGTCCACTGGTGTAAGTGAGGTGTTAAAGTCCCTCACTGTTATTGTGTTACCGTCGATTTCCTCTTTTATAGCTGTTAGCATTTGCCTTATGTATTGAGGAGCTCCTATGTTGGGTGCATATATATTTATAATTGTTATATCTTCTTCTTGGATTGATCCCTTGATCATTGTGTAGTGTCCTTCCTTGTCTCTTGTAACATTCTTTATTTTAAAGTCTATTTTATCTAATATGAGTGTTGCTGCTCCAGCTTTCTTTTGATTTCCATTTGCATGGAATATCTTTTTCCATCCCCTCACTTTTAGTCTGTATGTGTCCCTAGGTGTGAAGTGGGTCTCTTGTAGACAGCATATATATGGGTCTTGTTTTTGTATCCATTCAGTGAGCCTGTGTCTTTTGGTTGGAGCATTTAATCCATTCACATTTGAGGTAATTATTGACATGTATGTTCCTATGACCATTTTCTTAATTGTTTTGTGTTTGTTTTTGTAGGTCCTTTTCTTCTCTTTTGTTTCCCAGTTAGAGAAGTTCCTTTAGCATTTGTTGTAGAGCTGGTTTCGTGGTGCTGAATTCTCTTAGCTTTTGCTTGTCTGTAAAGCTTTTGATTTCTCCATCAAATCTGAATGAGATCCTTGCTGGGTAGAGTAATCTTGGTTGTAGGTTCTTCCCTTTCATCACTTTAAATATATCATGCCACTCCCTTCTGGCTTGTAGAGTTTCTGCTGAGAAATCAGCTATTAACCTTATGGGAGTTCCCTTGTATGTTATTTGTCATTTTTTCCTTGCTGCTTTCAATAATTTTTCTTTGTCTATTTTTGCCAATTTGATTACTATGTGTCTTGGCATGTTTCTCTTTGGATTAATCCTGCCTGGGACTCTCTGCGCTTCCTGGACTTGGGTGGCTATTTCCTTTCCCATGTTAGGCAAATTTTCGACTATAATCTCTTCAAATATTTTCTTGGGTCCCTTCTCTCTCTTCTTCTGGGACCCCTATAATGCGAGTGTTGTTGCATTTAATGTTGTCCCAGAGGTCTCTTAGTCTGTCTTCATTTCTTTTCATTCTTTTTTCTTTATTCTGTTCTGCAGCAATGAATTCCACCCTTCTGTCTTCCAGGTCATTTATCCGTTCTTCTGCCTCAGTTATTCTGCTATTGATTCCTTCTAGTGTATTTTTCATTTCAGTTATTATTTTGTTCATCTCTGTTTGTTTTTTCTTTAATTCTTCTAGGTCTTTATTAAACATTTCTTGCATCTTCTCAATCTTTGCCTCCATTCTTTTTCCAAGGTCCTGGATCATCTTCACTATCATTATTCTGAATTCTTTTTCTGGAAGGTTGCCTATCTCCACTTCATTTAGTTGTTTTTCTGGGGTTTTATCTTGTTCCTTCATCTGGTACATAGTTCTCTGCCTTTTCATTTTGCTATCTTTCTGTGAATGTGGTTTTCGTTCCACAGGCTGCAGGATTGTAGTTCTTGCTTCTGCTATGTGCCCTCTGGTGGATGAGGCTATCTAAGTGGCTTGTGCAAGCTTCCTGATCGGAGGGACTGGTGGTGAGTAGAGCTGGGTGTTCCTCTGGTAGGCAGAGCTCAGTAAAACTTTAATCCACTTGTCTGCTGATGGGTGGAGCTGAGTTCCCTCCCTGTTGGTTGTTTGGCCTGAGGTGACCCAGCACTGGAGGCTACAGGCTCTTTGGTGGGGCTAATGGTGGACTCTGGGAGGGCTCAAGCCAAGGAGTACCTCCCAGAACTTCTGCTGCCAGTGTCCTTGTCCCCATGTCCAGCCACAGCCAACCCTGCCTCTTCAGGAGACCCTCTAATACTAGCAGGTAGGTGTGGTTCAGTCTCCTATGGGGTCACTGCTCCTTCCCCCTGGGTCCTGATGAGCACACTACTTTTTGTGTGCCCTCCAAGAGTGGAGTCTTTGTTTCCCCCAGTCCTATCAAAGTCCTGCAATCAAATCCTGCTAGCCTTCCAAGCCTGATTCTCTGGGAATTCCTCCTCCCATTGCCAGACCCCCAGGTTGGGAAGCCTGACGTGTGGCTCAGAACCTTCACTCCAGTGGGTGGACTTCAGTGGTATAATGTTCTCCAGTTTGTGAGTCACCCACCCAGTGGTTATGGGATTTGATTTTATTGTGATTGTGCCCCTCCTACCATCTCATTGCAGCTTCTCCTTTGTCTTTGGATGGGGGGTATCTTTTCTGGTGAGTTCCAGTGTCTTCCTGTCGATGACTGTTCAGCAGTTAGTTGTGATTCTGGTGCTCTCACAAGAGAGCATGAGCGCACATCCTTCTACTCCACCATCTTGAACCAATCAGAGTCCATTATTTCTTCTTCCTTTCACACACTGACAAAGATTTTTTTTTTAAGTATAATAAGCTAAGGTAAATCTTTTCCAGAACTTAATTGCATAACATTTAATAATTACAACTTTGGCTGAAAACCTTTAAGTTAGTTAATAATGTGAGATTACTATCTGAGAAAACAGATTCGTTTTTGGTGCTGGTATAATTTTTAAGAGTTAACCAGACTTAGCTTTTTTATTCCCTAAATAAAATAGATTATGGACAAAGTGACATTTTGAATCACCACAGTTTCCAAACTCCTTTAGAGCTTTGAGGCCTAGTCCTTTCTCCGGGGAGGTCTGAGAGTAGCTTAAATAATTCCAAACCAACTCTCAGCTTGTTATGACTTTTCCAGACATTAGGATTGAATGAATTTCTATGTGTTTCTTTTAAAAGTTAAAACTAAGAGTTAAGAAAGATCAGTGTTATGAATTTTTAAAGACATCATTGACAAACACACGGTCATTAGATTGGATACTTAGTCATCATTCTTCATGGGGTACAGTACATGGTGCCTGCCTAGGGGTGGTTCAGAATTTGAGGGGCAGGTATTTATGTAAGCAGATCATTTTAATACAAAGCACATGGGATTAGAATTCAGGGGGACTCTCATACTCATGGGAGGTTTTAGACCGAGAACATATCCTTTCAAGTTTCTGATACTCTTCTTGGAGGCTTCTTTCATTCATTGCACATGCTCAACGTGAGCATGACTGTACCAGATTGTGTAACAGGGTAGGTTGTAAAGATCCATAGGAATGGAATTTAAGTCTTCAATGCCCACAGGTAGAAGGATGGTGGATGCAGCCCATTTAAGGGGGATAGTCTGTCTCTGACTGGTGCCACACCAGAGTGAAAGCAAGGGGTTCTTCCAAGAGATGGCAGAAATTTGGATTTTTATGTGAAGCTTCTTGTTCAAGTATTAGTAATTAGTTGCAAAGCCACATTTCTTTAAACACCGGGCACTGTGTTGGGCCAAATAAAACTAGTTCATAACCTCTGCTCTAAATGTTCTTTCTGCCCCCAAACTCTCTACTTCCATCAACTACTCCCGTAATTACTCACAGGCAACCATCTGGCCTCTATATCTTAGGTAGGAATGTTACACAAGGCATCTGAAAATGCGGCCACTCAATTGTGGTTATTTGGTGACATAGCTACCTCATTTCTCAAAGAGAGCCATTCTGTTATTAATTAAGAGAAGGGCGTCTAACCTGAATGTGTTGCTTGAGGGAACCCAATTCAAAATGTATGTACTACCAAGTGACGAGCTAAGCATTCTCCTTCGTAAAATCTTTTACTCATTCATTCTTCCTTGCACAGAAGCCCAATATGCATTATTTAAACTCTGTCAGCTCTAAGATGTTTTAATTTTAAAAAAGCGGGGGGGATTTTGGACCACTTTAGAAGTTGGTTTCCTAAGTATTTCTATGTCATCATTTCCCTTTGTGAGTAAAGCCCATAGAGAAGGATGGAGAGACCCAGGACCCAGTCCAGAATTAGATGTACGTCCCATAAATGTCAATCTAACCCATCATGGAAATCCTGGACTCCTGGTGGCTTTGGCTCATCATCTTTCAGTGACTGTGGAGAGTGCTAAAGTGGACAAATATGCCTAAGGACATTGGACACACCTGCCCAACACCAATTTAAGTCAACAGTTGGCCTGAAACTATTCACTTGGTGAAGCAGAGAAGAAAAAGATTTAGTAGTGCAATCAATAAAAAGTATCTTTCTTACTCTATTGCATCTATTTGGACACACTGGACAGGATGACCTGGGAGGTTATAACAATCTTTCCTACAGCCCTCACACTAATATAAACAGTAGATGCATTTGAAGGACTCCTTCACATACACATATTCCCAAAGGTAAATCTAAGTGAGGCATAGGCAAACAGAAGGCAGTGGCTATGCTTCTTTTGAGATTGAAAGACCAGCCTGGTCTCATTGGAAACAGCAGGTCAAGATCTATCACTTGTCCACTGGTTAGTGTCTGCGTTTGCAGTGAGGAATGGTAATTTCCAAGATAGCAACGGCTTGATGTTTGCAATTCTGTTGAGGAAAGTTATTAGCTGAACTGACTCTGTGTTTCTTTTGGAGCAACACCATCCTCTCCTCTGAAGAGAAATGATGAGCATAAAAAAGAGTTCAGAAATATCTCAGAGCCATGGTGTAAGTGAAATACAAGTGTGCTTGCATTAGAGAATCATGGACCTGATTTGTTAGACTTATTTTGAAGTCCTCTGTGATCTGAGGCACTTACTATACCTGGCTGCAGCTGGATACAGACACTGACAGAGACCTGTGGAAGGAGAAACTAAGACTGTTTATGCTGAGTACATAATACGGCTTAATAAGAGTGAATGGGAATTTGCAGCAGCAGAAATTACTTGTGGTCTAACCAGACAGTTTCTTTAAGAAACTGACATTTATTGAAATGGGCTTTGGATAATTACTTGTTTTCTGTGTTGCTCAGATATCTTGCTCCTTTCCATTTTAGCAGCCATGATTATTCTGCAGAAAATGCAATTATATTGATATTGCATTTACCAATTATCTCTAGCTCCATTATGAGGAATCAATAGCAGATTTAATCAAAAACCAGAGTATTAATTGTAAGTCAAATTTTTACTTAAAGAATAGACCTTCCATAAGAATAAGTACTTATTTGTATGTTTACTTTTACTTGGGTGAAAGAGGAAAAAAATGGGTTTCAAGGTCTTTGGAGGATGAATGCAGGGACAGAATATGGAAAGATAAGTGCATCTTAGTATGTTCCTGAACATGATTTCAAGAGCAAATGCCTAATCTTTGGAAAAAGCTCCGACTCAGGAGGATTTTAATATCTAGTGGTTTCAATCTCTCACATTTTACTAGACTACGTCCTCATTAGGGTCTCAAATTTCCCAGGCACCACAAGGCTACCCCAGCTCAGATTTAATCAGCAGCAGACATCCATCAGGAGGAAGAAAGGGCCATCCCTGCCCCCTTGTAGCCCTCCCATTAATGAAATATTCACCAAGAAAACAGTGCCAGAATGCAAACAAACAGTATTGACCATATCCTCTCCCCATTTCTAACCTCCTGTGATCTTTGGCTTCTGTTCAGTGATTGTATTTATTTTTATTTCATTAAAAAAATGTGAGAGATGGAATTCCACTTAGGCCTGAAGTTCAAAGATTTATAGCCCAGATACAGCAGAGAGAGTTGTCTCAGTGTCCGAATCAGTTTGGGGTTAGGAGCGCTCGTCTAGTTGGGATGTTTTCCTGTAAATGAGGTAACAAATGTTCCTCATATGTTCTCAGCAATTTAAAAACAATTTAGGATATACCATCATGATCATTTTCCTCATCTGATCTTCTCAATAACTCTGTGCATTAGGTGTGGTCCGTCTCTTTTTACAGATGGTCCCCTCATTTTCCCAGATTTGTGAGATTAAAGACAAAATGCTTCAGAGGTATCACAGATTGAAATAAGCAGTTTATTCCATTCATAGATGTCTACTTGCTCCAAGTGCCAAGCCCACAAATATGAAGATGAGCCATAGTCCCAGCAGTGTCACTGATACTTCACATGTCAAAGAACACGTTCCCATTTTCACTAGTACAAATTAAATCGGGTCCAGTTGGAAAATAATTCACAGATCTATGTCACTAGACATTGTTAACTACACTCCCATGATCAGAATCCTCATCAATATGAGTCTCAATTCTCTATGCCCCTGAGTCCATAAACCATACTGTCTGCATGAAATGGAGTGAGCTCTTACGAAAGCTCCATTATTGGGTGGGCATTTCATCCTGAGCCTTATCTGGCAGGACTCCAGCAGTTGAAGGGAGCCACTCATTTTGCCGTGGCCGTATGCCATTCTAAAACATTACTGCACCATAAAACCATGTAAAATATATTCCAAACCTCCAAAGAGAGATAAGAAAACTGAAGTTGGGAGAGATTTTCATGTACCAGTACATGACAGAAATGGAGAAGCATCAAGATTATGTGACCAA
Organism: Balaenoptera acutorostrata; assembly: GCF_949987535.1. NCBI lineage: Eukaryota > Metazoa > Chordata > Mammalia > Artiodactyla > Balaenopteridae > Balaenoptera > Balaenoptera acutorostrata. The sequence goes on from NC_080079.1 coordinate 46,946,986, forward strand.
GAGTCCCCTGTTAGCTTGGTGATCAGCAGACTTGACTGATAATTGAAGAGCACAGTACAGAACAGCTGAGATGAGACACTAGGCAAATGCTCCAGGAGTAGGAGCAAGGCAACTGCTGACACAGAGGCATGGATTGAAGACACTGAGTCCAGCCTACATATATTGGAAATGGGGGCACACAGTGAGGAAGTGATTTGCCCCCCCAAAGTTGATGAAGCACAGTAAAGAGAAGTCAATGTTTCAAGCTTGTGTTTGGGCTTCTTGACACCCTCAGCTTCCAAAAGAGTGCCTGGCACAGAGGGACACTTGATAACATTCTCCAGGAGGTAATACATTGCAGATGAGTTCCAGGGCAACTGAATTGCCAGGACATCTAGGTCAGAGTGTTTTCTCAATAAAAGTAGGGTATTTTCATTTTCAAGTCTTTCCCCATTATGGAAGTCTGACTGACACACTAGATGATAATCACTCAATATCACAGCTATTATTATAATACTCTTCTTCAGTGTTTTTTTTTGCCTTTTCTTTTCATCAAGAATTGAAAGCAAAATCCCCAAAGGTTGACCTCAATGATTTTTTTCCTCTTTCTCTCCTTTGATTCATGCTGACACATTCAGTGTGGAGGGGATTGTTTTCCATTTCCTCTTCTTATTTTCATCAGATGAGGACAATTTAAAAAAATTCCTTAATTGTCTAGAATGGGCATGGTATTAGCACCAATTTATGACTTTATCCTAATGTGTCCCATATTTAGAGTAACAGATTCTTTGACATTTAGGGTTGTGTGAGACATAAACAACAGTGCCAGAATTATTTATGGAGATGGTCAATGTCATCACCCCAGGAAGCCTCCAAAGTTGAATTCACAGCCTTAAGCCATGAAGAAATGGCCCCATTGTTTCTTTCTCTCCTGACTGATGTTGACAATTCTTTCACCATCCCTCCCATATAAGAACTTTATAAGTACTTAGATAGATGCAAGAGCTGACACTTTAGGGGAAAAAAAAATTGAACCACAATTATATGGATCTACTTGGCAAGTAAAAATGAAGGGAAAAAAACAAAGAGAGTATAAATATGAAAAACTAAGAATGAGAAACTGTGCCTAACCACAGGTGTGGACTTCAAATTCTGTAAGACACCATTAAGAACAAAATCACATTAATATGCTTTAAAAAAATCTATGAAAGTCATTATTTCCCAGGGAAAGAGAAATAACCAAGATTAACTAAAGGAATGTAAAGCTTGAACAAAGTCATAGTCATAGAGATACAGGTGACAGGAACATGGCAGAATGTTTCTGTGGTGATAATACTGATTTTTTTTTTTAAAGCTTGCAACATTCAGATAATCTTTACATTAGGTGAACTGTTCCAGAGAATATAGAAATGTGAAAATTTTCCCAAATCATTTTTCATGTTAGCATAACAGTGGTATCTAAATCTGAAGATACTAAACCAAAGAAGAAAACTCTAGGCTGAGCTTCATTATGGATAGCAAGATAAAAATTCTAAATCAAAGACTAGCAAATAGAATTCAGCAGCATATTGAAAGACCATGTCTAAGTTTTCCTCAGGAATGTATTTCTGATAGGTTAAAAATACATCTATTAGGAGGCTACTTAAATTGGCCAAAGGGGAAATGATACAAGTTCATTTTAAAAAAATGAAAAATTTATCATTGGATAAATTTCAACATATATTCTTACGAAAACTGTAGGTAAATCAGCAATGAGAATGACAAAAAATATCTAATGAGATTCAGCAGAGGTCATTAATCACAATGGTGAAATTCTTGAGGCATTACTTTTAAAAATCAGATGCAAGGAGAGGGTATCTATTATTATTTACCATTTTTCTGGAAGTCCCAGCCACTACACTGAGATATGAAGACAGAAACAAAGAATATAGCAATTACTAAGTAAGTGAAGATTAGAGACGTTTGAATTGGTTGCCTTATTAATCTCAATGGCTTTCTAGTATTATATTCAAATACAATACCTAGCACTGGGACGTGAAGTTGGGAATCCTAGCCCTTTCTCCATCGAGGAAAAGCAAGTGGTGCCAAATTCCTCTTTACTCTTTGTTATGGGATGAACTGCGTCTCCCCCAAATTCATAAGTTGAAGTCATAAGCTCCAGTACCCCAAAATATGACTGTCTTTGGAAATAAGGTCTTTAAAGAGAGAATTAAGTTAAAATAATCGTTAAGGTGGGCTCTAATACAATATGACTGGTGTCCCTATAACAAGAGGAGATTAGGATACAGAGAGAGACCAGACACGTGTGCACACAGAGAGACAACCACGTAAATACACAGCGAGAAGATAGCCCTTGCAAGCCAAGGAGAGAGGCCTCAGAAGAAACCAACCCTGCTGGCACCTTGATCTCGGACCTTGAGCTTCTAGAAATGTGAGAACTAAACTTCTGTTGTTTAAGCCACTAAGACTGTGATATTTTATTATGGCAGCCTGACACACTAATATATCCTTTTTCTCACTATGTTTTTGTGTTCCAGTTGAGGTCCAGCGACCTTGACCTCACTTGCATAGCTCCAAGTGGTAAGATCGAATCTTTATGACCCAGTCTGGTGCACAGCTATCCAGTGGCACAGACTAGAGGGACTTTTATGAGTCTCAGTAAATGCAAGTCTGCCTGATGCAAGTCCAGTTTCAGAACTGCTGTTACAAACCTGTTAAATGGCATCACTGCTACTTGACTGAGACCACAACCGTGATTCCAGTAAGATGGGAGAAGCAGGTTTTTCCTTTCCAAGTTCACACTAGCCTCTGTGCTTCAAAATTCTTTCTCAGAGCCATTTGTCTCTGATGACGCATGTGCGATGGCAAGCAATTGATGCTTGGAGTGCAGTTGGTTCTATTTCCAAGAGCCCATCTGACTTAGTCATCTGAGTGGGTGTCTTGTCAAACTCCACATGCTCTATCTTCCCCCTGACCCCATAAAGTGGATTTTATCAGTTTTTCAGAGAGCCTGACCCTCTTTGCCTTTCCTGAACAGCTCTGGCAAGGTACACTGATGGTGTGAGAGAAAAAAGAGTATTTCTTAGTTCTGTCTAAGGCACTAAGAACTCCTCCCTAAATGAGAGACAGTGTTCTAATGAGGAACAGATGGAGGGCACAAGTGCTTTAGCCAAAAGGCTAGGAAAGTTGAGAAAGAGGAAAATACCAGTATTTCCAAATCCATCTGAGCTACAAGTTCATACACATGTTTCATTCAACTATGGTTTGCACTTTGGTAATTCAGTAATTATGGCATGGCCCCACTGAAGAGTTCAGAGTCTTGTAGAGTTAAACACTAAATGAATTTAATCGAGAAGCTGCTACTCTTTGAACACATTCAACAGAAGGAATGTCTTCATTTGTCTTTAGAGCTTAAGTCTCAGTCTTGAAGAGAAACTGCAGTAATCCAAATCAAAATCAGTGACTAATTACCACATTTCAGCTGAGTGGAAAAAATATGATGTAGCAAGAAACACATTGAGAGTGTGATGTCTTTGTTTATACATCATGCATAGCAGCTTCGCCATGAAGACTCTGGGCCATGTGTTATGTACCAAATATACACACAGCAACTGATTCTTAAACCTCTCTCTTTATTTGGTGAGATTTGTGTAGCCTCAAATCTTGTTAGAGTACTTCCCTGTGAATGGTTCTTATGGAACTACTAGCTGCCTGCTGTTTCTGGAAAAACTTGATGATAATCACAAAGTAATACAAAAGTTGTGAAGTTTCCTTCCTTCATCTTTTCGCTGTACAGGCACCCAGAGAGGAGGAAGGCAGTCCCTCTGGGAGCACTCAGGTTTGAATGGTGGAAAGGCATGTGCATAAATCCTATAACGTGAAGCCAAATCTTTGGCTATTCAGCAATGACAATGATTTTCGCCAAATGACAGAGGAGGAAGGAGTGGAGGGAGAAAGGAGCATATCAGAGGCCCTGGTCTCTTTTTCAAATTCCATCCACTGTCTGTCGCTCCTTTGCTAGTCCTTCCATCTCAATTCCCTGGCCCTGAATTCTGGAATTTCCTCCTCAAAGCCATATAACATTGACTTCAAATGAATTGAAAATGTTCTTTAAAGAAAACGTTCTTTAAATCTCTCTGAATGTTCCAGATCTTTTTCTCTTACGTTTAGTCTTTTTTCTATTATAAAAGGAACTCAAGGTCACTAAAAAAATTAGAAAACGCAGAGAAGAGCAAAAGAACACCACCACCGACAACCTCCCCACCCCCGCAGTCCCACCCACCCTGGGACAACCGCTCAGCCCCACCTTGGAGTATGTCTTTATATACCTTTTCTATGAAAACTCCATCATGTAACTTACTATTACTTGTCTGAGAAATTATCCCAGATAATCTACTGTTGGACATTATTTGCTCTATCTTTTCACTACTTTAAGTTCTACAGGGCAAGAGTAAGAAACTTAAATCGAATCACATGTAAAGCCATTAGAAAAAGTTTCTGAAAATCAAGATTCACAAAACTTCTCACCAGCATGTGTCCAAAATGACCCAGATGTTGTTTGACCAAATAGTCTTGTTTTCCAACCAGAATGTGGGCCAGTTTACTTTAGGCCAATTTACCTTAGGCCACTATAATGTTGCCAAAGTCGTGCATAACAAATCTAAGAGACTTTCTCAATTTTTATCTCGATGTTCTCTACTTGATACTTTTCATCTTTATCCTTGTATTGTGTCTTTTCCTTCAACCCATTTTTAACACCCCTCAGGTTTTCCACCTGGCTTTCTGCCTAAATTTCTGTTTCTTCAAGGTTTCTGCTCTTGAAAGTCCCAAATCTCATGGGCATATATAAGGTGCATAGCACGTAGTAAATATCCACCCACCCCCAAAACAGTATCTACTATTATTTTTTTCAGCCTTTTATTCTAACACAAGTATAGCATGTACTTTTTCAGTGTGTTTTAGGATTCATAAAAATCGTGAGTTGAGTTCCGTTTTCCCCACTTGAGGTGACAACATCAAGACACAGAGATTGCATGTGATTCTCCCAAATGCAGAGCTAGATTTTAAAGATGTAACGATCAGAAAGTTATTTACTGCACCGAGTTATTTGCAATATTTGGATACGAGAGTTAGCTTTCTATGAAGTTGAAGGAAGTTTTAAAACTTAAAAAACTGGGCACAAAGCTAAAAACTTGCTGAATTTTCAAATTCTATTAGGGAAATTCTTTCACAAACTGTAAATTTGTGAATGTAAATGACATTCCCCCAGACAGTGCAGAGCCATTATTTAGAAGTTAAGAAAACAGACTCCCCCTAGCAATTGCTTTTGTGAACTTGGTCGGCACCGCAGTCTATTTTGCAGGGGCCCTATTGCTCAACGTGGCTTCGCTTGTGTTTGATCGAGTTTCACAGAACGTGAGGAAAGTGCTCAGACTAGGCTTTTTTTTTTTTTTTAACATCTTTATTGGAGTATAATTGCTTTACAATGGTGTGTTAGTTTCTGCTTTATAACAAAGTGAATCAGTTATACATATACATATGTTCCCATGTCAGCATGGCTGTGCTGGATGCCAATGGCTGTGGATCTGATCTAATACAGAGAGAGTATTGGGTCTCTTTTCAATATTTGGAGAGTGTCTTCTCTGCAGCAGCTATTACCCTGAGCATCTACATAATCAGTTACTTAATCCTCACAACAAATCTGTGGGATACCTGTTATAGTGATCTTACTGAGGCACAGGAAGGGTAAGCGCTTGCCCAGATCATCAGCTAATCCTGGGAGAGCTTGAACCCCAGCCTAGACAGCCTGGCTCAGAGCTGCCCTGAGATTCTGCTTCTCCGTGGTCTCTACGGTCAGATCCGATGCCCTTAGCATTAGTCAGGAGTTCTGCAAAAGCAATCCATATAATTCTTAAAAATAAAATAGAGTAGTTTGAGCTACTATGAAATACACTGCATTCATTCCATGTCCATGTGAATTCATTGATCAGTCCCAATCAACCCCTTCCAAAATCACAGTAGGTGGGAGGGCAAATGATGCAGTGGTTAGAGCTGTGAATATCACCTTCCTCTGATCCCGCACCACCTGGCCCTCCGGGTCTGTGCCCCACATCTCATCCCCCTCCTGCATGAGAGCCCGCTCCTGCATCCCACAGCATGGGTCGTCACTGTGTTTGCTTGAATTGGAAACAGAAAAGACTGGAGAATGCTACTGTGATTCAGGGGAAGAAATCTGAACCTTTTGGAGCGGGTCAGGAAAGGCTGCATGAAGGAGGCAACGTGCACCTTGAATGCTGGTGGGACGTCCATCAGGGGTGAATGAAGGAAGGTTTATTCTAGGAAGTGGGGAGAAAGTCTCATGGGCAGTGATGCAGACAGGCCAAGACTTGAAGGGCTGGAGACAGTCAGGAATGAGGAGAGCTAGGATTGCAGGAGCCCAGGAAGGGCAGGGAAGGAGTAGGAGAACAGGGAGGCCTTGAAATGGTGTGGTTTGCCACCTAACTCTCTTCTGAGTCCTTTCTTCAACAGGCCTTAAAAACCCCACTTTATATATGGCTTCCTTTCATGTTCTGACATGGAAAAACCCTCAACATCCCAACCCCACCCTCTTCTAAATGGCGATGAGTTGAAACCACATAGTGGAAGGACTCAAATGCCCAACTGAAAAGTTTCAATGTCATGTAATTGGGTGAGGGGAGAGGGAGACTCTGTTAAGGGATTCATGCAAGAGACTGGCATTACAGAGCTAGGTATTAGGATGGTAAACCTGCTGGGTAGCAAGTGGACTAGGAAAGGAAGGGAGGAAGGAAGGAAGAAAGGATAGAAGAAATGAAGGAAAGAAGAAGAGAGAAGAAGGATTAAAAGGTGGGAACCAGGAGGAGGTAGAGTGCATCTCCAGGAAGACATTTGAGTTGGAATGGAAGGGACCAGAAGATGCTCCTTCAGACCCTTCTCTCTGTAACACTCATCCTTAATAAATCTAGCATGGCCACATGTCAGCACAGTCACATTTTCAGCACTTCTCTCCACATTTCACAGGGGAAAGGGGAGGTTTCCATTTGACAGAAGAAGAAGCTATTACATAGAAAGAAGACCAGAATAAAAGTGTTGAAATTGGTGCTAGAGAGGTAAATTCTGTTACCCAAGCAAATGCTTGTGGTGGGGGGATAAGAGGGTTCCTTTAGCATATTTAGTACCTATCGTGAATGCAGTGAATCCAGCTCATCTGAGATTATTTTCTGTGTTTTGTTGGTCTCAAAAGGTAAAATAGAAAAAATAAATAATATGTTTGACCTGTGCTCAGCCCCTACTGTGTGTCAGGCTCTATGCTGGACATGGCAGGAAATGCATTGATGAGTAAGACCCTTGACTTACGTAGAAATGAAGGAAGGAGGGCATTTGAGTTGTGGGAGAAGGAGGCCCCTCAGAGCCCATCCATTGTCAGGCCCCACTGAATTCATCCCTTCATTTGTGATGTTATTTATTTATGGATGGGGAGGAGGCACAAGGAGAGAGAACATTTGAAATATTTACATAAGAGATTCTGCAGCTTTGAAACCTTCACTTACATATATTTTTTGGTGTTGACCTGATTCTTATGTTAAATTAATTACATGTCAAACTCTGACGGGACATTTGGGATTCAATGTCCACTGTTGGTGACACAAATGGAGAGAAACCTTAGCGTACACACTGTCTTCTTTTTCTGTCCACAGGAAGAGACACTTTCAAAGAATAATTCTGGCCAAACTAGGGTTGTATGTTGCAAGACAGGAAAGTGTCTGCAAGCCCAACTGGAGATCCCAGTCTCTTCCAAGGATTACGTGAGTTTCCCATTTCAAACCCTGGCTCCAGGTCTGTGGCTTCTTCTTTTAAAGAGAATGCCAGAACCCAGAAGTCCATTGCTGCACGCAGTGGGCAGGGCAGAGCTGCAGAGAAATGGACACCGCCTCATTGGTGTCCATTCCTCCAGCTCTTCCCCAGGTGTGTAGGGGCACAGAATAGAACTTATTTTGAGGTGGTATCTCAGCGGGGAGCTGTTTTTTAAATGTTCCCCTCTGCATACATGTTATAAAGGAAACCCGTTGGCTTTGGTTTCTTTAATAATAAAAAGCTGGTTGTAACCATTTCAGAAACCCATTACAAAGTAGTTTCTTTAAACAATGATAATTTTGGCGACTCTGCATCTCAGCATTACAGACTTGAGCCGGTATTCAGGCAGGGTCTTTGCCAGGAAACCTCCCTCCTTTACAAGAACTTTGGACCAAGGAACTTCACATCCAGAGACCGGCTGAAGCCATTAGTTATTTGCCAGCTCCTTGAATTGGAAGAGAAACCCGCCCCCCACAATCCCAACACACCTACCCACAGGTGCACACACCAACACACCCAGACACACAGACATACACACACAGACACAGACACACACCCCCCTCACTCATACCGTCCACTCCACTCTATCTTGATGTCAGGAAAGCAGGGTACCTTTAGGACCAGAGGCAAATAAAGGATTGGTTGTTTTATTGGGGGCAGCTCTACCTGTATTACCCATCACCAGAGGCTTTATCTTGGAAGGAAAATTTAGCAGAGAGATGGCAAGGTTGGGGAAGCTGATTTACTCCCCAGAGAGAGAGGGTTTGTGTAAAGGGTGGAGAGGCCTGACACTCTCAAAGAGACCAATGACAACCAATAGGGTTGCTGTTCCCATGAGAGCTTTGGTTGTTGTGGCCTGAGCACCAGATGAGTATTCCCAATAGCTAAGGGGCATCCTGAGGCCCTGTCTGCTGCTGAGTGCAGGGCTCCTAAGGAATGGGATAGGGTCCTGTGAGGGACACCTCTAACACTTCCAAATCTGACCCCCTGATTTCTCCATAGTAGGCACCAGCTTCTCTAGTTCAAGGAACATTGGCAGCCAGGAAATTTCTTTTTCTATCTTAGAATGATTCAGAAATCAGTCTCTCCAACCAGTGCACTGCTTGTTCCTTCATTTTTCATTCATCCATTCTTCCTTACATCCAAATTTTCATAGAGCGTCATAGTGTACCAACTGCCAAACCTCGCTCAAGAAGAAATGGATAATCTGAAGACCCCTATATCTATTAAAGAAGTTGAATCTGTCATGAAAAACCTTCCCATAAAACCCCTCCATTTCAGATAGCTTCCTTAGTGAAATTTACAAAAGAAGGAATGATACAAACACTTCCAGAAAATTAAAGAGGAGGGAACACTTCCTAACTCATTCTTAGAGGCCAGTGTTACCCTGATACCAATTCAGACAGAGACATGACAAGAAAAAAAAACAAAAAACAAACTACACTCCAATATCCCTCATGAAACAAGGTGCAAGGATTCTAAATAAAATTTTAGAAAAAATCAAAATCAACAGTATACAGAAGGATGATGACGTTTACCCCAGGAATTTAGGATTGGTTTAGCATTTGAAAATCTATCGGTGTAAATTACCATACTAATAAACTAGAAAGAAGAGAAACCTAATATTATTTTGACAAAATCTAACATCCATTGCTGATAAACATTCAGCAAACTAGGAATAGAAAGGAACTTCTTCAACCTAATAAAGAACATCTACAAAAACCCTACAGCTTATATCATACCAATTAATGAAAAACTGAATGCTTTCCTGCTGAGATCAGGAAAAAGGCAAGGATGTCCAGTCTCCTAACTTCTATTTAACATTGTATTGAAAGCTCTAGACAGTGCATCCAGATTGGAAAGGAAGAAGCAAAATGATTTTCCTTTGCAGATGACATGACTACCTTTGTAGAAAATTTGATGGAATCAACAGAAGAAGTGACTAGTATTAATGTCAGTTAAACACATTTATAGGATAAGATAATATAAAAAAATCAAAATCAATTGTACTTCTGTATACTAGTAATGAACAATAAAATGTTAAAAATTTAAAAACCAGCAGGATTTATAACATCAAAAATATTAACTAAAAAAAAAAATTAACTACTCAGTGATCAATCTGACAAAAGATATGAAAACCTGTACACTGAAAATTTTAAAAAATATATTGCTGAGTGAAATTTAAATAGACCTAAGTAAGTGGATCATTATACCTTGTTTGTGGATCAGAAGATTCAGTATTGTTACGGTGTCAATTCTCCCAAAATTTATCTATAGATTCAATGTAATCCTGGTCAAAATCCCAGCAGGCTGTCTTAATTGAAATTTATAAGCTGGTTATAATAATTCATATGGAAATACAGAGAAGCTAGAATTGGCAAAATACCATTGAAAAAGAAGAGCAAAGTTAGAGGGCTAACAAAACTAATTTTAAGACATAAAGTTATGGTAATCAAAACAGTGTGGTATTGGCATAAAGACTGAAAAGTACGTGAGTATAACAGAATAGAGTCCAGATATAGACTGACGTACATGTGGGACAACTAATTTTTGACAAAAGTGCAGAGGCAATTCAGTGGAGAAAGAGAGCCTTTTAAACAACTGGCGTTGGAATAATTGGATCTCTATATTTAAAAATAATGAATTTTGACCCATATGCAAAAACTAATTCAAAATGGATCATAGATCTAAGTGTAAAGTCTAAAATAATAAAACTTCTATATGAAAACATAGGAGAAAATCTTTGTGATCTTGTGTTAGGCAAATATTTCTTAGCTATGACACCAAAAGAGCAATCTATTTTATTTAAAAAAAATAATGAATTGGATTTCATAAATATTACAAACACTTCTTTGAAAGACACTGTGACAAGAATAAAAAGACAAACCATTACTGGGTGAAAATAATTGCAGAGCAGATATCTGATGGGCTTGTATCTGGTATATAATGGACTCTCAAAAGTTAATAATGAAAAAACAAACAACTCAGTAAAAGAAAAAGTAAAATATTTGAACAGACACTTAACCGAAGAGCAGATAACACATGAAAAGATGCTCAATATCATTTGTTATTTGAAAAGTACAAATTAAAATTATGATGAGATACAACTTCACATCTATTAGAATGGCTCATATGAAAAGAGTGCCCATACCAAGTGCTGGTGAAGCTGTGGAGAAACTGGAACTTTCCGATGTTGCAGGAAAGGGGACATGAAATTGTTCAATCACTTTGGAAAACAGTTTGTCAGTTTCTTTAAAAAGCTAACCATACACCTACCAAATGATCCAGCCATTTCATTCCTAGGTATTTGCCCAGAAGAAATGAAAGCCTATGTCCACACCAAGACTTGGTACATGAATGCTCATACAGCTTTATTTGTAATAGGCAAAACCTGAAAACAATCCTCGTGTCCATCAACACGTCGATGGATTAAACAAATGGTGGTGTATCTGTACAGTAAGACTACTCAGCAATAAAAAGGAAAAAAGTATCATTACATGCAACATGGATGAATCTCAAAATAATTACACTGAGTGACAGAAGGCAGACCAAAAATGATACACAGTGTAGTGTTCCATTCTTATAAAATCTAGAAAAGGCAAACTAATCATTAGTGAGAAGAACATGAGGTGAATTGCTGGGGCATGGGTCAGAGTAGGGGGATGGTTACAAACGGGCTGGAGGAACTATTTGGGGGTGATGGATATGTTCACCATCCTCACTGTAGTGATGTGTTCATGAGTGTATGTATAGATCAATATGTGCAGTTTATTGTATGTGAATCATACCTCAATAAATGTATTAAAAATAGAAGAAGGAAGGAAGAAAAGAAGGAGAAATTGGGACAGAGAGACAAAAGGAAGAGAAAAACAAAGGGAGAAAAAAAGGAGGAAGGGGAAAAATGTGAAGAAAGTATTTTCTCTGGGCTTAGAGTGGATCTGGGCTGGATGGTGGTGAGTAGGTGACTGGGAATCTTCCACCCAGTCCGTACAATGAAGTTCACTGTGTTCATTTCAGCACCACATACATCACTGATGGGAAGTAGGTTGAGCCCTAAAGAGGAGAGATCTTTCATTTCCAATGGCCCCATCCCTTAGCCTGCCAGGGCTTTTCCAACATTTCCTGACCTCTAAAGAGACATTCCATCCATACTACTCTCCGTGACATGCCCACATCATGGCAGAGAACCTTCTTTTAGTTCTTAGCATGGTTTACAAAGCCCTGAATTGTGAGGCTCTAGCCCAATTTTCAGCTTCTGTCTCAGTGCTCTCACTCACTAAGCTTTAGCCATAACAGGCTTCTCTCTTTTGAAACCAGCCAAGCTCCTTCTCTGCCTCAGGACCTTTGCACATGCAGTTCTTATGCCTGGAATAAGCTCCCCCACACTCCCAAGTCTGTCTAGATCTGTAGGTCTAAAGTTAATGTTACTAACTCAGGAGGCCTTCCTCCTCCCTCCCCCAGACTAGATTTGATCCTTTACATTGGCCACAAACTCCAGTTTCCCATCCAATACTAATTTGGAATCACACTGTTGCCTTAATAAAATAAAAGATGAGGTTTGCTCTTTCCACTTCATCTCATTTGCAGAACGACTCCCCAGTTCCATTTATGTCTGTGAATGAAAGCAAACACCAACTGCAGGGCCTGCCATCTCCTGCTCCCTACAGCCCTGCACACCAGGTCCAGCCACTCTCCCGTGACAATGTCACTTCAACAAACACGAAACTCATAGAACATTACCTGCTTCTGCACAGTTTTGGATTTGGGGTTGTGGAAATTCTCTAGATTCCTTCCTGATTCACAGGGTTAGTAACTGGGTTGCTGCCCACTACATTACAGTTTTGAAATCTGAGAACAGCGACCTCAACCATGAAACACAAACTCAACACAATTCCCGGCTGGAGCTTGTGGGTTCTTCTCGAAAACCCACAGCTCAGCTTCCCAGCTTTGCTGGGAGTCTGGCAATGAATTACATTTATAGTTATGTTATCACATTATTGAGAAGTAGGAAAGCCCTCCCGTTTTGTAATCTTGCTGTGAATGAGCTTCTATCTGCTGCCTCTCCCATCTTCATCCTTCCAGACCCTTAATACCTCCTTCTAGACCTTTCCCATAGTCACCTCTTAGCTTGAGAACATGGAACATGCTCCAAATGAAATCACATCACTACCAGATTATTTCTCTATGTCGATGTCAATAGGGAGCTAACAGTTCACTGGGCCAAACAAATGTAAATAGCATGTGGAATTGATTTGTTGGACTCTTATCAACAGGGAAACTGCTGCTTCCCTACAGTTTCTATAAGAGCTCTATGTCTTTCATACAGGACTGCTTTCAAATGCATGAGAGCTCAACTGCCCCTCAAACTCTTGTCTTTTTTTTTAAATAGATCTTTATTGGAGTATAATTGCTTCACAATACTGTGTTAGTTTCTGTTGTACACCAAAGTGAATCAGCCATATGCATACATATATCCCCATATCGCCTCCCTCCCATCCTCCCAATCCCACCCCTCTAGGCCATCACAAAGCACCAAGCTGATCTCCCTGTGCTATGCTGCTGCTTCCCACTAGCTAACTATTTTACATTCGGTAATGTATATATGTCGATGCTACTCTCACTTCACCCCAGCTTCACCCTCTCACCCCGTGTCCTCAAGTCCGTTCTCTATGTCTACATCTTATTCCTGCCCTGCAACTAGGTTCATCAGTACCATTTTTTTTTTTTTTTTTAGATTCCATATACATGTGTTAGAATACAGTATTTGTTTTTCTCTTTCTGACTTACTTCACTCTGTATGACAGACTCTAGGTCCATCCATCTCACTACAAATAATTCAATTTCGTTTCTTTTTATGGTTCAGTAATATTCCATTGTCTATATGTGCCACGTCTTCTTTATCCATTCATCTGTCAATGGACACTTAGGTTGGTTCCATGTCCTGGCTATTGTAAATAGTGCTGCAATGAACATTGTGGTACATGTCTCTTTTTGAATTATGGTTTTCTCAGAGTGTATGCCCAGTAGTGGGATTGCTGGGTCACATGGTAGTTCTATTTTTAGTTTTTAAGGAACCTCCTTGCTGTTCTCCATAGTGGTTGTATCAATATACATTCCCACCAACAGTGCGGGAGGGTTCCCATTTCACCACACCCCTTCCAGCATTTATTGTTTCTACATTTTTTGATAATAGCCATTCTGACTGGCGTGAGATGATACCTCATTGTAGTTTTGATTTGCATTTCTCTAATAATTAGTGATGTTGAGAATCTTTTCATGTGCCTCTTGGCCATCTGTATGTCTTCCTTGGTGAAATGTCTATTTAGGTCTTCTGCACAACTATATGCCAATAAAATGGACAACCATGAAGAAATGGACAAATTCTTGGAAAGGTACAATTTTCCAAGACTGAACCAGGAAGAATTAGAAAATATAAACAGACTTATCACAAGTAATGAAGTTGAAACTGTAATTGAAAATCTTCCAGCAAACAAAAGTCCAAGACCAGATGACTTCACAGGTGAATTCTATCAAACATTTAGAGAATAGCTAACACCAATCCTGCTCAGACTCTTCCAAAAAATTGCAGAGGAAGGAACACTTCCAAATTCATTCTACAAAGCCACCATCACCCTGATACCAAAACCAGGAAAAGATAAAACAAAAAAAGAAAATTATAGACCAATATCACTGATGAACATAGATGCAAAACTCCTGAGCAAAATACTAGCAAACACAATCCAACAACACATGAAAAGGATCATACACCATGATCAAGTGGGATTTATCCCAGGGATGCAAGGATTCTTCAATATATGCAAATCAATCAATGTGATACACCACATTAACAAATTAAGGAATAAAAACCACATGATCATCTCAATAGATGCAGAAAAAGCTTTTGACAAAATTAAACACCCATTTATGATAAAAACTCTCTGGAAAATTGGCATAGAGGGACCCTATTTCAACATACTAAAGGCCATATATGTCAAATCCACAGCAAGCATCATACTCAATGGTGAAAACCTGAAAGCATTTCCACTAAGATCAGGAACAAGACAAAGATGTCCACTCTCGCCACTATTATTCAACACAGTTTTGGAAGTCCTAGCCATGGCAATCAGAGAAGAAAAAGAAATAAAAAGAATACAAACTGGAAAAGAAGAAGTAAAACTGTCACTGTTTGTGGATGACATGATACTATACATAGCAAATCCTAAAGATGCCACCAGGAACTACCAGAACTAATCAATAAATTTGGTAAGGTTGCAAGATACAAAATTAATGCACAGAAGGCTCTGGCATTCCTATACACCAACAATGAAAAATCAGAAAGGGAAATTAAGGAAACAATCCCATTAACCATGACAACACAAAGAATAAAATACCTAGGAATAAACCTGCCTAAGGAGGCAAAAGACTTGTACTCAGAAAACTATAAAACACTGATGAAAGAAATCAAAGATGACATAAACAGATGGAGAAATATACCATGTTCTTGGATTGGAAAAATCAATATTGTGAAACTGACTATACTGTACTTTTTTTTTAACATCTTTATTGGAGTATAATTGCTTTACAATGGTGTGTTAGTTTCTACTTTATAACAAAGTGAATCAGCTATACATATACATATATCCCCATATCTCCTCCCTCCTGCATCTCCCTCCCACCCTCCCTATCCCACCCCTCTTGGTGGTCACAAAGCACTGAGCTGATCTCCCTGTGCTATGCAGCTGCTTCCCACTAGCTATCAATTTTACATTTGGTAGTATTTATAAGTCCATGCCACTCTCTCACTTCGTCCCAGCTTACCCTTTCCCTTCCCCGTGTCCTCAAGTCCATTCTCTATTTCTGCGTCTTTATTCCTGTCCTGCCCCTAGGTTCTTCGGAACCTTTTTTTTTTTTTTTTTTTAGATTCCATATATATGTGTTAGCATACGGTGTTTGTTTTTCTGTTTCCGACTTACTTCACTCTGTATGACAGACTCTAGGTCCATCCACCTCAGTACAAATAACTCAATTTCATTTCTTTTTATGGCTGAGTAATATTCCATTGTATATGTGTGCCACATCTTCATTATCCATTCAACTGTTGATGGACACTTAGGTTGCTTCCATGTCCTGGCTATTGTAAATAGAGCTGCAGTGAACACTGTGGTACATGACCAAAGCAATCTACAGATTCAGTGCAATCCCTATCAAACTACCAATGGCATTCTTCACAGAATTAGAACAAAAAATTTTACAATTCGTATGGAAACACAAAAGACCCCGAATAGCCAAAACAATCTTGAGAAAGAAAAATGGAATTGGAGGAATCAGGCTCTCTGACTTCAAACTATACCACAAAGCTACAGTAATCAAGACAGTTTGGTACTGGCACAAAAACAGAAATATAGATCAGTGATACAGGATAGAATGCCCAGAGATAAACCCATGCACATATGGGCACCTAATTTATGACAAAGGAGGAAAGTACAATGGAGAAAAGACAGCCTCTTCAATAAGTGGTGCTGGGAAAACTGGACAGCTACATGTAAAAGAATGAAATTAGAACACTACTTAACACCATACACAAAGATAAACTCCAAATGGATTAAAGACTTAAATGTAAGACCAGACACTATAAAGCTCTTAGAGGAAAACATAGGAAAAACACTCTTTGACATAAACCACAGCAAGATCTTTTTTGACCCACCTCCTAGAGTAAGAGAAATAAAAACAAAAATAAACAAATGGGACTTAATTAAACTTAAAGCTTTTGCACAGCAAAGAAACCATAAACAAGCAAAAGGACAACCCTCAGAATGGGAGAAAATATTTGCAAATGAAACAACAGACAAAGGATTAATCTCCAAAATATACAAACAGCTCATGGAGCTCAATATCAAAAAAAAACAAACAATCCAAAACTTTTGTCTTTTTATTGAGATATAATTGACATATTACATTGTAGGTTTAAGTTATACAGTGTGTTGATTTGATACATTTATACATTGTAATATGATTAACACCATAGTGTTAGCTAACAGCTCTGTCATGTCACATATTTATCATTTCTTTTTTGTGGTGAGAAGAATTAAGATCTAGTCTCTTAGCAACTTAAAATGTATAATAAGTATTTTGTTGTCTATAATCACTATGCTATGCAGTACATCTCCATGAGGTAATTATCTACTAGTTGCAAATTTGTATCCTTAAACAACATCTCTCCAATATTCACCCCCCCAGCCCCTGGTAAGCACATTTCTGCTCTCTATTTCTATGAGTTTAGCTTTTTTAGATTCCACATATAAGTGATATTATACATTATTTGTCTTTCTCTGTATGATTATCTCACTTAGCAAAATGCCTTCAAAAGATTATATATATGTATGTATGTATGTATATATAGTATCACATCTTCTTTATCCATTCATCCATCAGTGGCTACTTAAGCTGTTTCTATATCTTGACTATTGAAAATATTGCTGCAATAAACATAGGAGTGCAGATATCCTTTCAATATCCTGTTTTCATTTTCTTTCGGTGTATACCCAGAAGTGGGGTTGCTGGGTCATATGCTCTTTAAACTTTGCAAACTGCTTTGCTCTTTTAGCTTTGAGAGTTAGAAAATAGTCCCGAGGCTGGGCTCCCCCTCCTGCGCTTAGTGGCTACAGAACACACCTGCCCTCCCTCGGACCCCTCCCCTTGGAGCTCTGGGGGCAGCAGAGAAGTGGGAAGGGCCACAGGCAGTCATCCCAGCTCGCTCTCCTTCACATGGTATGCCCAGGCGTGCAGAACACCAGCATCCTTCACGGGGACCATCGGCGCAGTCCTCTTGTGGTTTTTCTGCTTTTGGTCTCCATCCAACAGTCCAGATCTCCTCTGTTGCCAGAACAAACTGTCTGAGACTAAATCTGGCCTTGTCACTCCCTGTCTAAAATCTTTCAGGGCATCCTCTGTTCATAGGATAAAGTGGGAGATCCTTACCTGAGAGACCAGATGCTCTAGGGCCCAACCCTGATCTCTAGACCCTCCCTGAGTTTTCCTTAGGTCTCTTCCAGCTGCTCCTAATGACCCCACTACCAGTCTGGCAGTTCCCCCACAGTGTTGCTGGTGTCTTTTTCTTTCCTTTACATATTATTCCCTTTCTCTACCTGAGTAACTACACACTAATCTTTCAGGATCCAAACATTCAAAGCCAGGTGCTCTCCTGGAAGAGGAGAGAAATGCATCAAGGTGAGAATGAGACTGAGTGGGCAGAAGCCTCAGACAGTGGGCAGAGCAGAGAACTGAGACAGGCCAGAGCTTCCCCACCTGCCACCTCCTGCTGTGTAATATCGGGTGTCTTAGTTAGCTAGGGCTGCTCTAACAAAAGGCGCAGACTGGGAGACTTAAACAGCAGAACTTTATTTTCTCACATTCTTGGAAGTTGGAAATCTGAGATCAAGGAGTCGGCAGGTTTAGTTTCTTCTGAGACCTCTCTCCTTGGCTTGTAGGTGGAGGTCTTCTCCCTGTATCTTCACATGGTCTTCCCTCTGTGCTGTCAGTGTCCAAATTTCACCTTTTTATGAGAACACCAGTCATACTGGACTAAGGCCCACCCTAATGACCTCATTTTAACTTATTCATCTCTGTAAAGGCCCTGTCTCCAAGTAAGGTTACATTCTGAAGTACTGGGGGTTTAGGACTTCAACATGAATTTTGGAGGGAGAAACACAATTCAGCCCATAATGGGGCAGTTAAAGGCGTCCTTTCTCTCTCTGTTTTCAATTTAATCTCTTCATCTGTAACATGGGGGTTGGGGGGAGTATAATAGGTAATCTTGTGTATCTTTTACAGCTCTAGACTTTCGGAGTTGAAAATCAGGCAACATGAAATAAGAGCTTGAGCAATTAGATTCTTGTGTCTTTCCATTAGGAAACTAACCAACAGTTTCAGACCTGAGTTATCTGTGTAGGTGTTGGAATCCTCCCTCCACTTTTCTTGCATGCATGCGTCATGGAAGGGGATCAGAGTAAAGAAGGGAATGAGTTTGCTACCTACTTTTCCCTATCACGTGGGAGAGATAGAAGAGGGAGTCAGAGAAGTTGGGAGGAGAAAAATGCCCAGATTTTTAAGTGTCCTGCAAGGCATGGGAGCCAGCATGAAATGGGCTTAGAGAGAGGGAAAGCGAGTGGAGGGAAGAGGGGAGGAGCACTAGTTTGTGTATCCACGTCCTAAAAGGACCAAGAAAAGTTATTTGAGATCCACAGTGGCCAGAGAAGAAAGTGGCCACCGAGGAGGGGCTGGGTCCTCTCCATTCTTCCCTCCAATCTTGCACATGCCCCCAGCATATGCCCCTGTCAACATGAGAGAGATGTTTTCCTCTGACTGCTGGGGGATGCTCCCGGGGTACCCAGGGCTGCAGGCTCCTGGCTGTGGGCAGCTCTTTTTGGGGTTCTCTGAGTCATCCTAGCCAGATGTCTAGGAATGTCAGGCATGCAGTGAAGGATGGTGGTGGTAAGCATTTTGGGACAAGAAATATCTAACGTTGCTAAAAAAATTTTTTTTTAATATTCTTGTGTATTTACTTTTGAAACCAGCACATCCTGGAGGACTGGAAGGCAGAATAACTTGGTGATTTTGGAGGCAGATAGGCCTCTCCTTCCAATTTCAGGTCCAACGCTAGAAACATTCTCCTCATAGTGGCCCAGGGATTGAAACCTTTGCCCCGAACCCTATGTATTCCGTCATGTGCAGTATTTACATGCTCATATTCACATAAATGCTCCATATTGATTTTTGTCTCTTCAAGCTCATGTGTGGACAGAGCATAGAACACTCAGTCATGGTTAAGATGAAGGAATGGGTAGGTTGTACCACGCAGAGCCCTGACCCCTTTCCTCACATACTGTTCCCTCTGCAGGGGAGACTCTCCCCATAACTCCCCTTCTCCCTTGCTCACTCCACCTTCAAATCTCAACCTCCAGTGAGAAGCCTTGCTGACCCTTCTGCAGGCTTGGATGAGCCCCTCTGACCCCATGTCCCTTCCTGGGGTCTCCACATCTAGCTGTGGAGACTGTGCACAGAACACAATTCACATTGAGTCATTATAGATACATATTGTAATACGACTCATTTTCCATGGATGGTAGTTACATGTCTGGAGCAAGGGGCATCTTGTTGTTGGTGGTGGTTCCCCCACCCCAGTTTTATTGAGATTTGATTGACACACAGCACTATATAAGTTGAAGGTGGGCAGCGTAATGACTTGACTTACATATATTACAAAATGATTACCACAATAATTTAGTTAACATCCATTACCCATAGAGTTACAAAAAAAATCTTTTTCCCTTGTAATGAGAACTTATAGGATCTGTTCTCTTAGCAACTTTTAAATACACCATACAGCGGTGTTAACTGTAGTCATCATGTTTTAAGTTATATCCCCAGTATTTACTTATCTTATAACTGAAAGTTTGTGCCTTTCCACCATCTTCATCTGATTCCCCCACCTCCTATCCCCCGCCTCTGGTAACCACAAATCTAATCTCTCCTTCTATGAGTTTAGCCTTTTTTTAGATTCCACATGTAAGTGAGATCATATGGTATTTGTCTCTGTCTGGCTTACTTCACTTAGCATAATGTCCTCTAGGTCTGTCTGTGTTGTTGCAAATGGCAGGATTTCCTTCTTTTTATATGGCTTTATCCATTCATCTGTCAGTGGATATTTACATTATTTCCATGTCTTGGCTATTGTAAATAATGCTGCAATGAACATAGGGTTGCAGATATCTCTTCAACATAGTGATTTCATTTCCATCAGATACATATCCAGAAGTGGAATTGTTGGATCTTATGGTAGTTCTATTTTTAATCTTTTGAGGAGCCTCCATACTATTTTCCATCGTGGCTGCACCAGTTTACATTCCCAGCAACAGTGCACAAGGATTCTCCACATCCTTTTCTCCACATCCTCACCAGTATTTATCTCTTGTCTTTTTGATAATAGCCATTCTAACAGGTGTGAGGTGATATCTTATTGTGGTTTAGTGGTTTAGATTTGTTTTTTCCTGATAATCAGTAATGTTGAGCACCTTTTTATGTACCTGTTGGCCATTTGAATATCTTCTCTGGAAAAATATCTTTTCATAAAAATTAACTTGAAATGGATTAAAGACTAAAATGTAAGACATGAAACTGTAAAACTCCTAGAAGAAAACATAAGGGAAAAGCTCCTTGATGTGGGTCTTAATGAGTTTTTGGATATGACACCTAAAGCACAAACAACAAAATAAAAAATAAACAAGTGGGACTACATCAAACTAAAAGGCAAAGGAGATGATGAACAAAATGAAAAGGCAACTTACAGAAAGGGAGAAAATATTTGCAAATCATATATCTGATAAGGGGTTAGTATCCAAAATATATTAAGAACTTATACAACTCAATAGCAAAAAACAAAAACAAAAACAGTTTGCAACAATGGGCAAGGGGCATCTTGTTCTAATTCTAATGAAGGTGTCCATGGGTTACCTATGGGGCTGAGTGTACCTCAGGGGATGGTGACAGCTGAATACTCATCTGCTTTTTTCTCTGGACTGTGAGCTCATCAGGCATCAACCGTGTCAGAACAGCTCAAGGTGGGGTCTCCAGCTTGAACACAGGGCCTGGCACCGGACCATCATTCACACAATGAATCAAAGGAATTAGTGGAGCTCTGGGCAGTGAGAGAAGAGTCCATGGAGGGAGTACGGGGAAGGGGGATGAGCGAGGGCTCGCAGAGCTGGGCTGGAGGCAGAGAGGAGGGGGGCCCAGCAGGGCTCATGAGAGCACAGACCGTGGGAGCCAGTTGTGTGACTGGTACTCAGTCCAGCGGTACATGGATAGCACCTGTGTCAAGCGGGTAGAGGGGAATTCATTGAGTTAATATTTCCAAACTGCTTAGAATAGCACTAGGCACACAGACATCAGGATACAATGTCAAGTATAAATAAATAAAGTGAGAAAATGAACGTTAACCTTAACAATGTGAAATTAAGTGTGAGTGGATGGAACGTGCAGATGCAAGTTGCCCAGAAGAGCAGTTGGGAGACCCCAGTGATGGGCTGAGCTGTCCTGGGCAATCACAGCCTCCATGATAGGATGTCAACCTTCCTTTCAAGTGCATCATCACTATTCCCTTGGCTTATGGTGCAGACTAACTGGACTCTTCCCAAAGCGAGGAAAACCAAGAACTTGTGACTGTCTGACGTAGGAGGTGTTGCCTTGCCCGCCTCGTGGTTCTGGGTGAGCTGTGATGAAAAGGAGGGGTGGGGCGAGCGCGGGGTCTGGGGCTTGGCGCTTGAGTGGAATAAGCACGGCTGCTGCCTCCTCTCTCCCTTCCTGTGGTTTTCTTCCTGATGCCTGGTGTTAATCATGTGACTTCTGGGTCTCCCACATGAAAAATCCTGTAGCTGGCTCACCCCTGAGCCAAGAAAAGGTAAGTGCCACATTCACGCAGGCTCCAATGCTTGTATTTTTGGAGAGCAGAAAGAGGCAGATAAAAGGCAGAGGCAGGCAGGCCAGGAAAACTGTGAGATCCCAAAATCAACAGCTGTGGCTGAGGAATCCTCCTTCCACATCCTGGGGGACTGGGACCCCTCCAGGATCTGCCCAGGGGCAGCGTGGGTGCTGGGGAGGCAGGGGACTTCCCTGCTGCCCCTTGCTCTCTCTTTGGGCATGTGTCTCAACAGCAACCATAAAGTCCCCCTCCATCCCCCCCATGAAGGAGAATTCACTCAAAGAAATGTTTCTATCCAGTCTCAGAAGCTCCAGTAGTCCTCATATTAAACATCCTCTTCAGAAAATGGTCTCTACTTCTTGGTACCAAGGAGATTCGTTCTTTCCAAATGCATTTGTTTCTTCCAATAGGAGAGTGCCAGAGAGAGGCGTCCTCTGTCCGTGCCATGGTGAGGTCCAGGCTCAGGGTGTGCCAGGAACTCGGGCTCCGAGAAGGAAGAGGTCAGCCTCAGGCTGGACACAGTGCTTGCTTAGGCTTCCAGAGGGTTCCCTGGTTGCTGGAGGGAGGTCGAGAGGGGTTTCACAAGCCCCCCATCATTCAAGGCTCCTTCATCTCCACCTTCTAAACTAACCTCTTTTTGAAATAGCTAAGATTTTTCAAAAACTTTCACTGGGGAAAAATGATAGGAAAACCACTACGAAAATATTCAACAGCTTGTCCAAGTGAGAAATAAAGTCCCAACCCTAGGGCCTGGTTCAGTCAGTCTGACCCCCTGTTCCCTCACTGTTTTGAACTTTATACAGCTGTGTGTGGGAGTCTGGGGCTTGGGGGGTTGTGTTAAACAGACCTAAAGTGGTAAGAAATTTCCCACTTTTTCTGCAGGAAAGGGCAGAGACAAGTAGCTTTGTATGGCAAAAAAGGTAGAATGTTAAGGTTGGGGGGTGGCTAGGCCCTGAGTTCAGAAGCGGGGGAGCAGTCGCTGGCCCTGGATCTCTTAGTGGGGGAACAGCAGCCACTGGCCCCCATGACCCCATTCTCTTGCTGAGGAAGGCTGGGGACATGGCCCTGTTCTTCCCTCTGAGCTCAGTATTAATGGTGATGGAGAGCAGTCCGCCCCCTTGCACATCCTTGAGAGCAGTCAGTGGGGATGTGTGTTTGGCTGTGGGGGTCTTGTTTACCCCTTCTCCAAAGAAAGTGTTCTTCAGTCTCATTGACCCGTCTTCCATCTATCTCACCCCAGTGAACGTGCAAACGGTCTTCAGTGAGTGATACAGCACTCCTCATGAATGTGTGTGCAGTGACCTTGGTTAGTTGGACATCAGAGACCCAGGTGAACTGAGGGATGTACAGCATTATTTTTTCTCTCCTCTTGCTCCCCCCACAGGTAGGATGCCAGAGGACAGGAAGGGCAGAGGAAAGTCTTAGCAGAGCTTGGAGGGGAAGGGAGACCTTCTATTTTCACGCTTGGGCAAGAAATCCTTACATACCTCCAAGTAGCAATGAGGACACTCTGTAGCCACTGAATGGGAACAGGATTCAAACCAGGGGCAACCCAAAGGCATTGTACCTGCCTCTGTCAGGTGAGTCCACTGGGCATCTCAGTGAAAGATGTCCCAAACTGTTAAAAGATTATTTTAAAGAGGCTCTAACCAAGTCTCTCATACAGATATTTATTAAAAGAACACTTGTCAAGTATTATATTTTTACTTATTAATAATATAAGTATAATAGTGTTGGAATAATAATAATGCAATGAGTATGTGTAAGATGTTTCTTTCAACTGGTTCAGAGGTGAATTTAAAGTACCACTCATTCATAGGAAGACAAGAGATGTTAAAATTAACTTGGATGCAAAATGGGAATATCCATAGGGCAATAATTGCATTCCACTGAACACAGTTACTTTGTATTTCTATAGACAAGAATCATTTGCATTATTATCAGTTTTTCACAATTGTAAAACATCTAAAAGGCAGTGAAAGGTAGAGGTAAACCAGAGGGTCCAGTGGACAGGGCAGTGAATAATCCTTTCTAGCTTCCATTTCAAACTCTTTCGCACTTTTCTCTGACATTTCAGCATGCCCCAACAACTGATTTGGCAAAAGTACTTCTGACCACTACTCATGCAACACTATTGTACTGGACTCCAATGAGGGTTCCTCCTCAATCTCTAGTTCTCACATGGTTTTTAGTGAAATAGGTCTCCTTATTTTCTGAACTCCTGTCTCTTTAGTTCAGGTAGTACAGGCCAATCTAGAGAGAGTCCACCGTACTGTACTCAGAACCACCTCTCCGGGCCACACTGGACCATCATACTTGCTCCAAGTTACCACATTCCTACTCTCCATCCTCTTGAAATGGAAATATACAAAATGGCCTCAGCAGGTCTACCCGGTTATGCCTGAAATGAGGAACAAACGTGATTTAGGCTACCAGGTTGGAGCTCTCTAAGGAAAAAAAAGCATTCAATTCCTACAATAAGAAGAAAACAAAGAAAACGTCTTTAGTAATTAGAATGTATAGAGATTATAGGACTCCGTGTCCTTGCGTGAGGGAAAAAAATAAAGTGTGAAGATTAGACAATGTGATTCTTAACATTCTTTATGATCACTTGTTTATTTCTTTGCATAAAAAATAGTAGCTACTATTTATCAATTTTCATCCATGTGCCAGCCTCTCTGCTAGGAATTCCTACATGCATTAAACTTAACCTTTATATGATGGCAAAAGGAAAATATTATTATTCACATCTTACAAATGATAAAAAAAAAACATGGCTTAAAGAAGTTGAAAGTTTTGGCCAAAGTCGTAATTAATAAGTGGTGGCTCCTGAGTTAGTGTGACTCCACAGCACATCCTCTTTTCTTCACACTCTTCAATGAAGGCTTGCAAAATGAATCCTCCTGCTTTCCATCTGGCAGGGTGAGAAGGAATTGCCATTCCTACTGGGATCTAGAAGCTGCTGCACATGATTATTAGCCCAAGGAATCTTCATTTCAAGCAGAACCAGATCTCCCAGCTGATTACTCACAGGAGAGAGGATTTGGCATATAGTCAGTCAGACAGGGACTGCAGAGAACACATCAAGTCCTGGATATTTACAGTGACAAGGTGGCCCCCAAAGCCCAAACACAGAACCTTGGGAGACTGCACCACTTCTCTTTAGAAACCCCTAGCTGGGTGGACTGCCTGTAGGATACAGGGCAGGGGGACCAGAAAGAACACAGTCATCATCATAGCCTTTGTCTTGCTGGAGGCTGATACTTCAGAGGAATACTCCAATGGTCCTTGGCCAATTGATGAGCCTCCTTTTCAGTTTTCACCTCTGTCCCTGAGTTTAAGCTCCAAAGTGCTGGTTACTTTGAGAGGCAAAAGGGAAAAACATTTGAGGGCATGAAGTATCCAAGGCTAGAAACAATCCGATGCTGATATTGGAAAAATAGTGTGTGTGCAGAAGGTACTCTGAAGTTCAAACAACAAATGACGAGGATGTGGAGAAAAGGGAACCCTCATACACTGTTGGCGGGAATGTAAATTGGTACAGCCACTATGGAAAACGGTATGGAGGTTTCTCAAAAATCTAAAAATAGAACTACCATAAGACCCAGCAATTCCACTCCTGGGTATTTATCCAAAAAAAGAAAAGAAAAGAAAATACTAACTTGAAAAGATAATGCATCCCTATATTCACAGCAGCATTGGTTACAATAGCCAAATATGGAAACAACCTAAGTGTCTACTGATGGATGAATGGATAAAGAAGGTGATATATATATATATATAAATACATATATATATATATATATATATATACACACACACACACACACACACACACACACACGCATACATACACAAGCACACACACACAATGGAATACTATTCAGCCATTGAAATTTTGCCATTTGCAACAACATGGATGGATTTGGAAGGTATTATGTTAAGTGAAATAAGTCAGACAGAGAAAGACAAATACTGTGTGATGTCACATATATGTGGAATCTAAAAAATAAAACATACTAGTGAATATAACAAAAAAGAAACAGACTCACAGATATGGAGAACAAACTAGTGGTTACCAGTACAGAGAGGGAAGGGGGGAGGGGCAATCTACTATGTATAAAATAAATAAGCTACAAGGATATATAGTACAACACAGGGAATATAGCCAATATATTATAATAACTATAAATGGACTATAACCTTTAAAAATTGTGAATCACTATGTTGTACACCTGAAACTTACATAATATTGTATATCAGGGTTCCCCAACCCCCAGGCTGAGGACTGGTCCTCGGCCTGTTAGGAACCGGGCCACACAGCAGGAGGTGAGTGGCAGGCAAACGAGCAAAGCTTCATCTGCCGCTCCCCATCGCTCCCCATCGCTCACATTACTGCTTGAACCATCCTCACCCCCCCACCCCCACACCCTTGTCCGTGGAAAAACTGTCTTCCTTGAAACCAGTCCCTGGTGCCAAAAAGGTTGGGGACCACTAATGTACATCAACTATACCTCAATTAAAAAAAAGAAAAACATAACCAGGGTCATTTAGAAAAATATATAAATTTACTAGTAAATATCACTTGGGAACTTCTTAAGTGTTAAAAAAAATCTATTTTTTTTTTTAAATTTTATTTATTTATGGCTGTGTTGTATCTTCGTTTCTGTGCGAGGGCTTTCTCTAGTTGCGGCAAGTGGGGGCCACTCTTCATCGTGGTGCGCGGGCCTCTTATTATCGCGGCCTCTCTTGTTGCGGAGCACAGACTCCAGATGCGCAGGCTCAGTAATTGTGGCTCACGGGCCTAGTCGCTCCGTGGCATGTGGGATCTTCCCAGACCAGGGCTCGAAGCTGTGTCCCCTGCATTGGCAGGCAGATTCTCAACCACTGCGCCACCAGGGAAGCCCAAAATCTATTCTTAAAATCAGTAACTATATAAGTTACTAAAGTAATTTTTTCTCTCAAATTATATTGTTGACAATATAAGACAAACAATGTTGGCAGTTCACATCGCTAAAAAGAGTCTATGCTGGTGTAAACTTTGAATACTTAGGTCCTGAGCCTCTCTTAACTGTAATTTGGAAGTCAGAAAGAAAGTAAGGTATGCTAGTTGAGACTCTGTCCATCCTAGACACAGCACGGCTAGATTCTCCCTGCTCTCATGGGAGCCCACAGCAGAGGGACAGACACCCCAGGTAGGGCCAGCTTCATGGGCATGCAAGCAGTACCATCACCTGAGCCTCCTTCTCAGAAGGGCCCCACACTTGGTTTAATGTTCTTCTGTGGCCATCTTGAAATCCTTAATAATTTCATCTTTGGACTTGCGTTTCGTAAATGAAGTCTGATGTGACCCTGGAGCACGCGCCTGAGTAAAGGAGCCTGCGCTGGGCGGCCCCACGTGCACACGCACCTGCCAAGCCAGTGTGCACCATGGGCAGTGGACGCCTTGCATGCCCAGCCATCAGCTTGGCTGCCCAGCGCTGCCTGGAGCCGTGTGGGACACTGCAGGGCCCTAAGGGGGTTGTTATTTCTGGGGACCTGGGCCTAGACTGACAGTGGTGGCAGTGGTGGCTGCAGCAAAAGCAACAGCGCTGGCTAAATTGGCCATGGTTTCAGGAGAGCATGGAGACAGTGCCTGGAGGCTTCCCTGTTCCTTTTAGGCTATGTTATGTCATGTCATTTTGAGAGTAAATAATGTCACTATTGCCCCATTACATTCTCTGAGTAATAAAATATTTTTAAAGGAAAACCTTATAGTTTTTCGTTTTTAACTGTACTCCTTTTCCTGTTTTCTGAACAAAGGACTCCCATTTTCATTTTTCCCTGGGCCCTACAAATTATGTAGCCAACCCTTAGGACAGGACTTGAGAGAAGGCAGAATATTTTAAATCTAAAAACATGCAGAGCGAGCAGTGAGGGATTCAGACAATAATATGAAAATACAGAGTGATTTGGCAGAGGTTGGATAGAAATTAGGGAAGAGAAGTAAGAATTGGGTGAGTGTGGAAAGGGAAAGCTGGTTCTATTAAATGGCTCTTGACATAATTTTAGCAGTAATGATAGAGAAAGAAACAGTTTTCAGAACTGCAGGCTGTAAATAGCCTATGAAATGAAAGGAGATAATAAGTGTCAAAAATAGTCTAGTGTGTGACCCAGGATGTTGCAAAATAAATTTTTTGAATTGATTGCACTGGAATGAATGATGCCTAGGAGATGGGAAAGATGAGTTGCCAATAGCAAGGGATACTGTCAATAAATAACAAGAGAAACTTGGAGAAGGAAGAAAGAAGGATATATTTTTTTTAAAGCTGTATTGCTGGTTAGCTAACAGGATGGAGAGCTGAGGAAAAAAGAAAAGAGGAACTACTGTTTGTTGTATGGCCAGTATTTGAATATCTCATTGAGGCATCTCAATAGATCTCTAAAGAGAGATATAAATAGATATAGATATACACATAGGTGTGTGCATACATATAGTATATAGATACATAATTAAAGATATACTTAAATGATAGATTTTATATATAAATATATATATAGTTTATATATAGTCTCTCTATATAGATAAATCTATATAAATCTCTCCATATAGAAAATCTATAAAATTAAGATTAATAAATTGTCCCAGCTGACACACAGAAGTTGGACTTGAACTCAGGATTTTCTGGCTCAGAATCCTGTGGATTTTGTACTCTACCCTACTGCTTTGCCTGCAATCTATCTTTTAAATCTGCTATAGGAACTCTGCAATGTAACAATTACTGTTTTAGGACAAATGATTCTGCTATTTTGAAAAGTTTAAATAAATACAAGATATTAACTACCAACTAATTTATCTAAAGTAACCCATAATCTGAAATAGTATTTAAAAATATGAAAAAGAACTCACCCTCAGTTAAAAACAAAAGGCTAACCCAAGATAATATTGGTTTTACCACCAAGCAAAAGAAAGGAGAAAGAGTAGCCATATGAATGGGCAACAAAAGGAAGGGCTCATTGAAAAAGATGAGGGAAAGACAAAATCAGTACTGAGGTTGGGGAGCTCTTCAGTTTATGAGGTGGAGAGGGGTACATATTGAGAAGCACTCTACTGAGATTTTGCAAGCATAACTCCACATCCTGCCCTCTCTTCAAGGCTAAACTTCTTGACAAAGTTGTCTAAACAGGCTGTCTCCCTTGTGTAAATCTCTGATTCATTTTTCAACTCATCTCTTTCTGGTTTTGTCCACAAGAATCTACTGAAATAGCTCCTGTCAAAGTTTCCAACAGTTTTCACATGTCAAATACAGTGGTCGATATTTTGCCCTCTTCTTACTTCATATCATAGCAGCATTTGATAGAGCTGTCTACCTCTTTGTTCTGGCAACATTCTCCTTTCCCATCTACTGTGATGCCACATTCCCACAATTTTTCACCTACTATTTATTCTCAACTTTCTTTCTGTACCCAATTTTTAAATGTTGATATAATTACTCAGAACTTTGTTTTGGAATATCTTCTCTTCTTTATCCTGTTTCCATAAAATATGCTATCCATTCCCATATCATTAAATAATATCTATATAGCAAGGATATATAATTATAATTTCTTAATACCATTAATCATGTTTTGTAATACATTTATTTATTCTTATTATTTTTTTCTCCATTAAAATGTCTGCTCCAACAACCATATGACTTTGTAAATTTGTTCACTAAGAGGTTAAGAAACAGGTTCAAGTTCTCAACATTAGTGAGTGACAGAGCCAAAAATGGATCACAGATCTTCCTATTTCTAGAGTGGTGGCTGTATGTTACTCTGTCTCTCATAAAATAAAAATTTAAAGGGGTTTCTAAGTGTGACAAAAATAGAGTAGCTTGAAGTAGACCAACACTTCTGCCAAGAAAAATTTTAAAATCCAGATATAATGCAAAATAAACAGCTATTGAAAGGATTGACGAGATACCAACGTAGCTAGGAATTAAGTGGCAAGAATGCCTGAGAGAAGTAAACCACATAAAATAAGCTCAACACTTGGTGGTTTTCCCTCAAAGTAGTTGCCAAAATCAATAATAGAGGGGGAAAAAGCTGAATAGACTGAAAAATCAACAACTCTTCTTGATCCGTAAAAGAGGGAAGGACACAGGGCAAACCACTGCTCCTAGGATTGAAGAGACAGACAGGCGAATACAGAGTCACAGCTTACCAAAGCAGAGACTCACACAAGCAAACAGCCTTGGGAACCAGTGGTGGGGTAGGAAAATGTGAACTGTAATTGATGAATTGCTAGAGGCTCAGTGCAGACAAATCTGAGAGCTAAAAACTCCAGGAGGAACCAGACATAGGAAGGCCCCCACAACCTCCAGGAGCTTGACCAGGTTCCCACAGTAAATATCAGAGAAAAATCTGCTCATGCTTCTGGCAGAAGAAAGGAAAAGGGAACCATTTTTGGAATACACCAGAGCACTTTGTTCTTCTTAACAAAGCCTCACCTCAGGGGAATCTAGTTAACCAGAGCTTAACCTGCTGGGGTATTATCAAGAACTAACTAACCTGGGGAAGGTAAATACCCAACTCCAGCCCACTCCAGCCATCCTGTCCCAAACAAGGTGTAAAACTGAGAAACCCTTGTGAAGTTCACAGAGGTACAGGCTACTAAAACACAAAGACCTAATTATAGGATTACAGAAAGCCTCCCCTTCCCCAGCATTAGAACCAGACATGGCAGAGACATTGGAATTATCAGATCGGGAATTTAAAACAACCATGATTAATATGCTAACGACTCTAATGGATCAGTAGACAGCAAGCATGACTAAATGTAAGCAGAGAGATGGAAATCCTAAGAAAGAACCAAAATGAAATGCTAGAGATGAAAATCACTGTAACCCAAATGAAGACTGCCTTTGACGGGTTTATTAGTAGACTGGACATGGCTGAGGAAAGAATCTCTGTGCTAGAGGGTATATCAACAGAACCCTTCAAAACCAAAAAGCAAAAAGAACAAAGACTAAAATAAAACAATAGAATATCCAAGGATTGTGGAACAACTGCAAAAGGTATAACATATGTGTAATGGGAATATCAGAGGAGAAGAAAGAAAAGAATAGAGGACATGTTGGAAACAATAATGAATGAGATTTCCCCAAATTAATGTCAGACACCAAACTACAGCTCTAGGAATCTCATAGAACACCAAGCAAGATAAATGCTAAAAACAAACAAAGAAACAAACAGACAAAAACTCCACCTAGGCATATCATTTTCAAACTATAGAAAATCAAAGATAAAGAAAAAAATCTTGAAAGAAACCAGAGGAAAAATAAGTCACCAGCCATGGCCACTCTTAAAGGTTCCACATACAGACTCACTCAACCTGAAAACCAGTGCAAAAACACCAGATTAAAAAGGACATGGACCAGGGAGGACCTTCAAGATGGCAGAGGAGTAAGATGTGGAGATCACCTTCCTCCCCACAGATACATCAGAAATACATCTACAAGTGGGACAACTCCTACAGAACACCTACTGAACACTGGCAGAAGACCTCAGACTTCCCGAAAGACAAGAAGTCACGTACCCCACGTACCTGGGTAGGGCAAAAGAAAAAAGAAAAAACAGAGACAAAAGAATAGGGACAGAACCTGCACCTCTGGGAGGGAGCTGTGAAGGAGGAAAAGTTTCCATACACTAGGAAGCCCCTTCACTGGCAGAGACAGGGGGTGGGCAGGGGGGGAGCTTCGGAGCCACAGAGGAGAGCCCAGCAATGGGTGCAATGGGTACAGAGGGCAAAGTGGAGGGCTTCCCTCACAGATGATTGATGCTGACCAGCACTCACCAGCCTGAGAGACTTGTCTGCTCACCCACCAGGGCAGGTGGGGGCTGGGAGCTGAGGCTCGGGCTTCAGAGGTCAGATCCCAAGGAGAGGACTGGGGTTGGCTGCATGAACACAGCCTGAAGGGGGCTAGTGCATCACAGCTAGCCAGAACGGAGTCCAGGAAAAAGTCTGGACCTGCCTAAGAGGCAAGAGACCATTGTTTCGGGGTGTGCGAGGAGAAGGGATTCAGAGCACTGCCTAAACGAGCTCCAGAGATGGGTGCGAGCCGCGGCTGTCAGCACGGACTCCAGAGACGGGCATGAGACGCTAACGCTGCTGCTGCAGGCACCAAGAATCCTGTGTGCAAGCACAGGTCACTATCCACACCTCCCCTCCTGGGAGCCTGTGCAGCCCGCCACTGCCAGGGTCCTGTGATCCAGGGACAACTTCCCTGGGAGAACACACGGCGCGCCTCAGGCTGCTGCAACGTCACGTTGACCTCTGCCACCACAGTCTTGCCCCGCATTCTGTACCCCTCCCTCCCTGAGCCTGAGTGAGCCAGAGCCCCCTAATCAGCTGCTACTTTAACCATGTCCTGTCTGAGCAAAGAACAGATGCCCTCAGGTGACCTACATGAAGAGGCGGGGTCAGATCCAAAGCTGAACCCCAGGAGCTGTGTGAACAAAGAAGAGAAAGGGAAATCTCTCCCAGCAGCCTCAGGAACAGCGGATTCAATCTCCACAATCAACTTGATGTACCCTGCATCTGTGGAATACCTGAATAGACAACAAATCATCCCAAAATTGAGGTGGTAGACTTTGGGAGCAACTGCAGACTTGGGGTTTGCTTTCTGCATCTAATTTCTTTCTGGTTTTATGTTTGTCTTAGTTTAGTATATAGAGCTTATTATCATTGGTAGATTTGTTTATTGATTTGGTTGCTCTCTTCCTTTTTTTAAAATACATATTTATTTTTTTCTTTTTCTCTTTTTGTGAGTGTGTATGTGTATGCTTCTTTGTGTGATTTTGTCTGTATAGCTTTGCTTTTACCATTTGTCCTAGGGTTCTGTCTGTCTTCTTTTTTTTTTTTTTAGTATAGTTTTTAGCGCTTGTTATCATTGGTGGATTTGTTTATTCGTTTGGTTGCTCTCTTCTTTCTTTTTTTCTTATTTTTTCTTATTTTTTTATTTTTTTACTTCTAATAATTTTTTTATTCTAATAACTTTATTTTATTTTATTTGTTTATTTTTTCTTTACTTCTTTTTTTTTTTTAATCCCTTTTCTTCTAGAGATGTGGCTGACAGGGTCTTGGTGCTCCAGCCGGGTGTCAGGCCTGAGCCTGTTAAGTGAGAGAGCTGAGTTCAGGACATTGGGACACCAGAGACCACCCGGCCCCATGTAATATCAAACAGCAAAAGCTCTCCCAGCGATCTCCATCTCAACACTAAGACCCAGCTACACTCAATGATCAGCAGGCTACAATGCTGGGCACCCCATACCAAACAACTAGCAAGACAGGAACACAACCCCACCCATTAGTAGAGAGAGTAGACACTTCTCTACTTTATTAAAATCAAAATAAGTTCACAGACACCCCAAAACACACCACCAGACGTGGTCCTGCCCACGAGAAAGACAAGATCCAGCCTTATCCACCAGAACACAGGCACCAGTCCCCTCCACCAGGAAGCCTACACAACCCCCTCAACCAACCTTACCCACTGGGGGCAGATGCCAAAACAACGGGAGCTACAAACCTGCAGCCTGTGAAAAGGAGACCCCAAACCCAGTAAGTTAAGCAAAATGAAAAGACAGAGAAATACCCAGCAGATGAAGGAGCAAGGTAAAAACCCACCAAACCAAACAAATGAAGAGGAAATAGGCAGTCTACCTGAAAAAGAATTCAAAGTAATGATAGTAAAGATGATCCAAAATCTTGGAAATAGAATGGAGAAAATGCAAGAAGCGTTTAAGAAGGACATAGAAGAACTAAAGAGCAAACAAACAATGATGAACACACAGTAAATGAAACTAAAAATTCTCCAGAAGGAATCAATAGCAGCATAACTGAGGCAGAAGAACGGATAAATGACTTGGAAGGTAAGATAGTGGAAATAACTACCACAGATCAGAATAAAGAAAAAAGAATGAAAAGAATTGAGGACAGTCTCAGAGACCTCTGGGACAACATTAAACGCACCAACATTCGAATTATAGGGATCCCAGAAGAAGAAGAGAAAAAGAAAGGGACTGAGAAAATATTTGAAGAGATTATAGTTGAAAACGTCTCTAATATGGAAAAGGAAATAGTCAGTCAAGTCCAGGAAGCTCAGAGAGTCCCATACAGGATAAATCCAGGGAGAAACATGCCAAGACACCTTTTAATCAAACTATCAAAGATTAATACAAAGACAAAATATTAAAAACAGCAAGGGAAAAGCAACAAATAATATACAAGGGAATCCCCATAAGGTTAATGTTAACAGCTGATTTCTTAGCGGAAACTCTGCAAGCCAGAAGGGTGTGGCAAGACATATTTAAAGTGATGAAAGGGAAAAACCTACAACCAAGGTTACTCTACCCAGCAAGGATCTCATTCAGATTTGACGGAGAAATTAAAACCTTTACAGACAAACAAAAGCTAAGAGGATTCAGCACCACCAAACCAGGTTTACAACAAATGCTAAATGAACTTCTCTAGGCAGGAAACACAAGAGAAGGAAAAGACCTACAATAACAAACCCAAAACAATTAAGAAAATGGTAATAGGAACATACATATCAAAAATTACCTTAAGTATAAATGAGTAAAGGCTCCAACCAAAAGACATAGACTGGCTGAATGGATACAGAAACAAGACCCATATATATGCTGTCTACAAGAGACCCACTTCAGACCTAGGGACACATACAGACTGAAAGTGAGGGGATGGAAAATGATATTCCATGCAAATGGAAACCAAAAGAAAGCTGCAGTAGCAATTCTCATGTCAGACAAAATAGACTTTAAAATAAAGACTATTACAAGAAACAAAGACACTACATAATGATCAAGGGATCAATCCAAGAAGAAGATACAACAATTGTAAATATTTATGCACCCAATATAGGAGCACCTCAATACCTAAGACAAATGCTAACAGCCATAAAAAGGGAAATCGACAGTAACACAATCATAGTAGGGGACTTTAACACCCCACTTTCACCAATGGACAGATCTTCCAAAATGATAATAAATAAGGAAACACAAGCTTTAAATGATACATTAAACAAGATGGACTTAATTGATATTTATAGGACATGCCATCCAAAAACAACAGAATACACTTTCTTCTCAAGTGCTCATGGAACATTCTCCAGGATAGATCATATCTTGGGTCACAAATCAAGCCTTGGTAAATTTAAGAAAATTGAAATTGTATCAAGTATCTTTTCTGACCACAACGCTATAAGACTAGATATCAATTACAGGAAAAAATCTGTAAAAAATACGAACACATAGAGGGTATACAATACACTACTAAATAACCAAGAGATCACTGAGGAAATCAAAGAGGAAATCAAAAAATACATAGAAACAAATGACAATGAAAACACGGCGACACAAAACCTATGGGATGCAGGAAAAAACAGTTCTAAGAGGGAAGTTTATAGCAATACAATCCTACCTCAAGAAACAAGAAACATCTCAAATAAAAAAACCAAACCTTACACCTAAAGCAATTAGAGAAAGAAGAACAAAAAAACCCCAAAGTTAGCAGAAGGAAAGATATCATAAAAATCAGATCAGAAATAAATGAAAAAGAAATGAAAGAAACAGTAACAAAGATCAATAAAACTAAAAGCTGGTTCTTTGAGAAGATAAACAAAATTGATAAACCATTAGCCAGACTCATCAAGAAAAGAAGGGAGAAGACTCAAATCAATAGAATTAGAAATGAAAAAGGAGAAGGAACAACTGACTGCAGAAATACGAAGGATCGTGAGAGATTACTACAAGCAACTATATGCCAATGAAATGGAAAACCTGGAAGAAATGGACAAATTCTTAGAAAAGCACAACCTCCCCAGACTGAACCAGGAAGAAATAGAAAATATAAACAGACCAATCACAAGCACTGAAATTGAGCCTGTGATTAAAAATTTTCCCACAAACAAAAGCCCAGGACCCGTTGCCTTCACAGGAGAATTCTATCAAGCATTTAGAGAAGAGCTAACACTTACCCTTCTCAAACTCTTCCAAAACATAGCAGAGAGGGGAACACTCCCAAACTCATTCTATGAGGCTACCATCACCCTGATACCAAAACCAGACAAAGATGTCACAAAAAAAGAAAACTACAGGCCAATATCACTGATGAACATAGATGCAAAAATCTTCAACACAATACTAGCAAACAGAATCCAACAACACATTAAAAGGATCATACACCATGATCAAGTGGAATTTATCTCAGGGATGCAAGGATTCTTCAATATGCACAAATCAGTCAATATGATAAACCATATTAATGAATTGAAGAATAAAAACCATATGATCATGTCAACAGATGCAGAAAAAGGTTTTGACAAAATTCAACACCCATTTATGATTAAAAAAACCCTCCAGAAAGTAGGCATAGAGGGAACTTACCTCAACATAATAAAGGCCATATATGACAAATCCACAGCAAGCATCATACTCAATGGTGAAAACCTGAAAGCATTTCCACTAAGATCAGGAACAAGACAAGGATATCCACTCTTGCCACTATTATTCAGCATAGTTTTGGAAGTTTTAGCCACAGCAATCAGAGAAGAAAAAGAAATAAAAGGAATCCAAATTGGAAAAGAAGTAAAACTTTCACTGTTTGCAGATGACATGATACTATACATAGAGAATCCTAAAGATGCTATCAGAAAACTACTAGAGCTAATGAATGAAATTGGTAAAGTAGCAGGATACAAAATTAATACACAGAAGTCTCTTCCATTCCTATATACTAATGATGAAAAATCTGAAAGAGATTAAGGAAACACTCCCATTTACCATTGCAACAAAAAGAATAAAATACCTAGGAATAAACCTACCTAAGGAGACAAAAGAGCTGTATGCAGAAAACTATAAGACACTGATGAAAGAAATTAAAGATGATACCAACAGATGGAGAGATACACCATGTTCTTGGATTGGAAGAATCAATATTGTGAAAATGACTGTAGTACCCAAAGCAATCTACAGATTCAATGCAATCCCTATCAAATTACCAATGGCAGTTTTTACGGAACTAGAATAAAAAAATCTTAAAATTTGTTTGGAGACACAAAAGACCCTGAATAGCCAAAGCAGTCTTGAGGGAAAAAAACGGAGCTGGAGGAATCAGGCTCCCTGACTTCAGACTATACTACAAAGCTTCAGTAATCAAGACAGTATGGTACTGGCACAAAAACAGAAATATAGATCAATGGAACAGCATAGAAAGCCCAGAGAAAAACCCACGCACATATGGTCACCTTATCTTTGATAAAAGAGGCAAGAATATACAATGGAGAAAAGACAGCCTCTTCAATAAGTGGTGCTGGGAAAACTGGACAGCTACATGTAAAAGAATGAAATTAGAACACTCCCTAACACCATACACAAGAGTGAACTCAAAATGGATTAAAGACCTAAATGTAAGGCCAGACACTATAAAACTCTTAGAGGAAAACTTAGGCAGAACACTCTATGACATAAATCACAGCAAGATCCTTTTTGACCCATCTAGAGAAATGGAAATATAAACAAAAATAAACAAATGGGACCTAATGAAACTTAAGAGCTTTTGCACAGCAAAGGAAACCATAAACAAGACCAAAAGACAACCCTCAGAATGGGAGAAAATATTTGCAAATGAAGCAGCTGACAAAGGACTAATCTCCAAAATATACAAGCAGCTCATGCAGCTCAATATTAAAAAAACAAACAACCGAAATCAAAAATGGGCAGAAGACCTAAATAAGCATTTCTCCAAAGAAGATATACAGATTGCCAACAAACACATGAAAGGATGCTCAACATCACTAATCATTTGAGAAATGCAAATCGAAACTACAGTAAGGTATCACCTCACACCTGTCAGAATGGCCATCATCAAAAAAATCTACAAACAATAAAAGCTGGAGATGGTGTGGAGAAAAGGGAACCCTCTTGCACTGTTGGTGGGAATGTAAATTGATACAGCCACTATGGAGAACAGTATGGAGGTTCCTTAAAAAACTAAAAATACAACTACCACATGACCCAGCAATCCCACTACTGAGCATATACCCTGAGAAAACCATAATTCAAAGAGTCATTTACCACAATGTTCATTGCAGCTCTATTTACAATAGCCAGGACATGGAAGCAACCTGTCGAGGTGTCCATCGACAGATGAATGGATAAAGCAGATGTGGCCCATATATGCAATGGAATATTACTCAGCCATATAAAGAAACGAAATTGAATTATTTGTAGTGAGGTGGATGGACCTAGAGACTGTCATACAGAGTGAAGTAAGTCAGAAAGAGAAAAACAAATACCGTATGCTAACACAGATATATGGAATGTAAAAAAAAAAAGGTTCTGAAGAACCTAGGGGCCGGACAGGAATAAAGACGCAGACGTAGAGAATGGACTTGAGGACATGGGGAGGGGGAAGTGTAAGCTGGGACGAAGTGAGAGAGTGGCATGGACTTATATACACTATCAAATGTAAAATAGATAGCTAGTGGGAAGTAGCCGCATAGCACAGGGAGATCAGCTCGATACTTTGTGTCCACCTAGAGGGGTGGGATAGGGAGGGTGGGAGGGAGACACAAGAGGGAGGAGATATGGGGATATATGTACACATATAGCTGATTGACTTTGTTATAAAGCAGAAACTAACACACCATTGTAAAGCAATTATAATCCAATAAAGATGTTTTAAAAAAAGGACATGGACCATAGGTGAAGGGGACCCACTTAACTAATCTTGAAGCATCTGTCTTGGAGGCAGGAACCATTTGGGATGCTCCCTGGTGACTGAGACACTGGTTGGCACTATTCCCTTGCTAATGCCAGTGTTGGCAGGTGCCGTTTTTGAAATTCCCTTCTAACCTATTAGTGTCAGAGGGTATGCACTGCTGAGAGCCCTGCCCATCTCTGCACCTTGGTTGGGCCTCACAACTGGCTGAGCGATAGCCTTGCCCACAAGCATGAACAGCAGTTGTGGGTGGGCCCTGAAGCCAGTCCAGGGACCAGCCCCACTCGTTCGTATGCTGCAGTAACAGCCACAGCCCTGTCACAACAGGGGAGTCCACACAGCCCACATAGGGGTCATCCCTTGAGCGCCTGGCTCTGGTGGCCATGTGGGATGGTGCCTTGAGTTGCACAGGACATGTCCTAAATATGGTCACACCTTCAAGATGGAAGAGATAGCTGATTTACCTAATACATAAGAAAAAAAATACAGAGAATTCAGCAAAATGAGGAGAAAGAGAATTATGTTCCAATAGATATAACAAAACTTCAAAAAAAAAAAAAAAAAAAGAGCCAAACAAAACAGAGATAAGAATCTACCTGACAAAGAGTTCAAGGAAATGGTCATAAAGATACTCACTGAACTCAGGAGAAGAATGAATAAACACAGTGAGAACGTCAACAAAGAGACAGAAAATATTTTTTAAAGTACCAAATAAGTTATAACTGAACTGTAAAATCACTAGAGGGGTTCAAAAGCAGACTGGATGAGGTAGAAGAATTAATCAGTGAGCTGGAAGACAAAACAATGGAACTCACCCAGACAGCAGCAAAATGAAAGAAGAATTTTTAAAAGTGGAGATAGTTTGAGAAACCTTTGGGACAACATCAAGCGTGATAACATTTGCATTATAGGGGTCCCAGAAGGAGAAGAGAGAGAAAGGCCCAGAAAAATTATTTGAAGAAATAGCAGCTAAAATTTTCCCTAATCTGTAATGGTTTAAGTGTTCAGGATCTGGAACTTGACTCTGGCCTTGGGGTTTGTTTCAGTCATTTACAACTTGTGAACTTGGACAAGTTACTTAACTTCATTGTCTGTTTTATCATCTGTAAAATTGGAAAAATAAAAGTACCTACTTCATTGTTGTGAAAATTCAAAGGGTTTAATACCTAAAAGTGTTTCGTACAGTGCCTAGTTCTATTTCCGTGTCTACTCTAATTTATTTATGAGTGATAATACAGAACATGCACCAGAAGGGGAAGTAAGTCTAAATGATTAGGACATTTTCAGCATAAACACAACACATCTAAAATCGTAAGTGTCTAAAATACTTCACAGTCATACCTGGCTGGGGTTCATCTGAGAGTGAGCATTGATTAAAGAGGAAAGAAAGGACACTAAATAGGATTATATGCCAATCACAGCATTTTCATCACATCAGACACAAATGCCCAGACTTCATTTGTTTTGTGGCAAGTTCTGATTGAAATTAGAAAATACTGAAGTTCAAAAGACTTGTGAGCACATTACAAACTGAACCAAGTTGAATTTGACAGCCTAACGGCCTCAGTCTCATTTTTCTAAACAATGTTATAAAGAGATGTAAAAACACAGAACTAAGTGCAAAGGATTTAATGAGAAGTATTATCCAGTGATGATTTATTTGACTTCCATGATGGTTACCCCTACACAGATTTAAACTGATTTAAAGAGAAAGAAAGGAAAGAAGGAAGGATGGGAGGGAGGGAGGAAGGGAGGAAGAAAGAGAGAAAAGAACAAAATTAATTCAAAACTGTAACTGTGGCTTCAGGAGGCTTAGCCCAGTGTTATTATTCCTGTGGAGGCCTTACTCATCCTTGTTAGTGGGCAGAGTCTTGAGACCCCCGAGTCCCTGCGTTGAGAAGGGGCCTTATGTGTGCAAATGTCACAGGGCCAGGATAGAAGCAACTCTTCTTCCAGGGTCCAGGTTTGGTGCTGGTCTATGTTTGGTCTGATTTCAATTGGCTTTGACTCTGCCTTGTCATGTCCAACACCTGCTGTCAAAGAAGGACCGGGCCCTGTCATCCCAGCTCCAGGTCTGACCCTTACCACCCTCAGACCCATTGCTAGTGAGTGCTCCATCCTGACACCTGTTCCCTCTTCGCTGTTCTTGCCCCTTAAGTGTATCTCACTGTTCTTATCCCCACTGCTAGACCTGGGGTCTGCTGGGCTGGTGAGCTCAGAATAGAGGACAACTTTAGGGGGCAGGGCTAGGGTTATCCACCACATGCTGGGTGCTGCATAGAGAGGTCAGCTATTTCAACCTTTAGAATCCTTTGTATCGCATCTGTGTTATTATCCCCAAATTATAAACAAGGAAACTGAGCTTTACATCGGTTAAGGTCAAGTTGCTACTTGCTTCCCTTCCCTCCTTCTCTTCAGATTCCCCATATTCCTTAGAAAGACTACTCTCTGAAGAGTTAAACTATCATGAGGTCTCACCTCCACCAGACAAAATCGTGGTGCTTCTCAGGAGATTTACAGTTATTCCACAGGCTGCGGGAAGCCTCTCCTACCATAGAGAGGTAACACTCAGACTTGGAGTTAATAAGTACCAGGACTTAAAACACACGGCAAATGCGGTCAAGGCTACATCCTTGTCCCAGAAATATTGCAAAGTATTGTTCCAGTGATGATGCTGACTCAGAAAACTGCACCCACTTACCAGCAAAATAGTTCTGGGCCCTGCTGTCCTACGGGTGGTCAATGACATGACCTTCATGTGGAGAAGGCAACCACGGTGTGGTCACAGTGGGCGATGACGGGCTGCTCATCAAGGACTGGGCAGAGGAGGATGGAGTCTAAAGGCAGTTTGCCTGCTTCTCTTCCAGACCCTGGCTCTGGGGAGTCCACTCAGACACTCTGACTAACGTGTCTCAGCCCAGATTCCTAACACCTGCCAAGCTGTGTGGTCGCCCGCCTGGGCCTCCAGGCGCTCGTCAAATGGGAACTTGAAAGGCTTCGAGATCTCCAGATAAATCAAGCAAGATTTGAGGTAAGAGTGCAAATCAGGCAGATATTTGCCATAGGAACTGCTTTTGACCTTCCCCTTGTCATGTAGGTGGTTTGCTAGCACAACTTGACCTCTGTAGCCGTGATCTCTGCTCGGTAGTTTGGGTTAATTCATATTATTGCATAGTTTTTCAAAATGCTCAGTATTAGTCAACCAGTGATCTTGTGACCCCCGCAACGCGTGCTATTTGGGGCTACTCTACAGGAAACCTAGTGTAGGTCCTGGGCAGGTGGGTGATGGTGTTGTCTTTTCTGCTCTGGATAGACACACCTAGATGCTTTAGTTCTGGTACCCACACTTTAGGAAGGGTATAAAACCTGAAGCCTGGCCTAAGAACATCTTGGGCATTAGGTGGCTCAAAGGGATGGGTTAATATAAAAAATGATCCCATATCCTATGCCCACTACTTCTTGGCTCATACACTGTGGCTTTCCTATGGCCAATTAAAAAGTCTTAATTGTAAGAGGATGTGTGTTTATTATTTAGACTCTCACTAAGAAGGAGGAGGAATAGAAGGATAGAAGAAGAAGAAGAAGAAGAAGGGGAGGAAGACGAAGAAGAAGAAGGAGGAGGAGGAGGAGGAGGAGGGGGAGGAGGAGAGGAAGAAGGAGGGGGAGGAGGAGAGGAAGAAGGAGAAAAAGAGGAAAGAAGAAAGAGGAGAAGAAGGCAGAGATAAAGGGGAAGGAGAGGTAGAAGAGGAAGAACTGGTACTTACTGAGCACTCATTGAGCCAGAGAGGCAGAGGGGGGCCACCTGCCCCGCTGTGAGAGGGTGCCCAGTGCACACCCCTAGGCCTCTGGAGAGCTCCCCTGCAGACTCACCCTCACCCCCTCACCGC
Source organism: Balaenoptera acutorostrata (assembly GCF_949987535.1). Lineage (NCBI taxonomy): Eukaryota > Metazoa > Chordata > Mammalia > Artiodactyla > Balaenopteridae > Balaenoptera > Balaenoptera acutorostrata. The sequence continues at coordinate 46,989,962 of NC_080079.1, forward strand.
GCTTGTGGAAATGCTGATCCCAGAACTCACCTTGAGGCCACAGGTGGTCACTGTCCTCAGTGGCCTCCCTCGTTCCTGGTGCTGGAGAGAGGGACAGGCAGGTAAGTGAGAATCCTGAGACCTAGAAGGGACAGAAGCAAGGAAGGAGGATCCCATCCTGGACTTCAGCTGCCTGTTTCTCAAAGTAGCTTAAATTAAACACACTTCACACCATGAGATTTTTTTCAATATATATTGTTAATTTTTACTTTAAGATAATTGTTAGGTTCACATGCAGTTGTGGGAAACAATACTGAGAGATCCCCCGGTTTCCCCCACTGGTAACATCTTTACATAACTGTAGTACAATGTCACAACGAGAAAATGGACATTGATCCAACCAGCGACCTCACTCAGGTTTCACCAGCTTCACACGCACTCATTTGTGTGTGTATCTCTTTGTGTTTAGTTCTATGCGATTTTTCACATGTGGATCATGTGACCACCACCACAAAGTACCGAGCAGTTTCCTCACCACAAGGGTCCCTGGTGGTACTCTTTCATAACCATTCCCATCTTAGCAAGGTGTGTGCCAGAGCAGATGTGAGACGTGGGAGGTACCAAGTGCGACTGTAATGATACAAACAGTATCAGCAAATGACATTTCCTCTCCTTCCCCCAAGAGGAAGCGTCAGGGTGGGAGAAGCCTGCCTACCCCTCAACATCAACCAGCAAAGAGGGCACAGATGAGACAGGAAACAGGTTTGTCAGCAGATTCCCCCGTTAGAGTCTTCGCTGTGCTACATTCTGTCCTTTGTTTGGGGGAAAGTCATATAACTTCCCAGGCTGTGCCCATGCCTCTGGAGAGGGGAGAAGGGCTGCACCCCTGCACAGAGCTCGGGGCTCAGTGGGCGCTCACTCTGTGGGCCAGGCAGCTCAGGGGGCCAACCTGTCTCAGCAGATAGCTTTTGAGCCTCAGACCCACCCCGCTCACAGGATATTATGAGGACTCGTGGAGCACATGTTGCCAAAATCACAGATTACTTTGGATCAACCACTCATCGGAGAGAAGGATCAGCCAGTGGTTGTTTGTTCCTGGTGGCAGATGGCTTCACTTGTGTGCATTTCCCATCGACCCAAGTCTTCCCCACCAAACTGAGGCCAGAGACCTCAGAGGAGGAGGTGCAGGGCAATAGGCCTGGGTGATGGAACGTTCTCCCTGGACCTCTTCAATGTGGATTTGGGAGAACTGTTCCCAGAGCCCCAGCGCCTTGTTGCTCAGATCCCAATGCTCAGCTGGCCCCTTGTGCCTCGCAGACCCATTGTGACGTCCAGATGCCTTCACCAGCATATCCCAGGCTTGGCACTGCTACAACAGGGAAACATGCCAGAAACCTCCGTCCCTGGCTTCATAGGTCCTGCAAAGGTGTCAGACATTTGGTTTTCACAAATGCCTTCAAAGATTTCATCTCTAAATCCCAGGGATAATGCCAAAAAGTGACATTGCTGCCACAGTCCAAGACTCAGATGTGAGTTACTTTTCACACCTACCAACCCATGGAGGAGTTAAAAGAATCATTCTTCACTTGGGTGAGGCCCTTGTCGGGTCTGCAAACACTGGCCCATGGGGTATCCAATCCAGTCCAAGTCACTTAATTTAGAGATGCTCATTCCTGCCTCAAATTGTCTTACAGTGTCAGGTACCTAGTTGTGCCTTTAAAACTCTTTGGAAACAAACTCTTTGGAACAAGAATCACACTCACCTGGGGCCCAAAGTGGCTGTGGGTGAAGAGGATACCACCTGCTAGGTCATTCAGCTAGGTCATTCAGCTAGGTCATTCAGCTCTTACTTCTGCCACGAGTTCACTGACGGCTTCCCTGGTGTCAGTTTTGCTTTAGTCACACCCTCTGTGACCTTCCAACACCCGATCTGCAGCTTGCTTTGTTACTGACCTGACTCTGTGGGATGACAGCAAAGCACAGCTGTCTCGCTGTAGTTCAGTGACATAGAGGAATGCCAGGAGGCTACAAGGAGAAGCAGGTTTCTTTCTCTTGTTATTTTTTGAGAGATAAGCTGTCCCGGTGCAAGGCAGTGACATAGATGCCCTGGATGGCTCTCTCCTTTCCACTAGACCAATTTCCAGGCAGAGCTGTTTCACTTGTGGGCTCTTCGGATGTGATTATCTTTGTTAGATGTCTGCATATGGCTGTGGACCTGAGTCACACTGACCCCATGTCCAATAGAGATTGTAGTCCACATTCCTCCAGAATTCCACCGTCCAATATGGCAGCCACTAGCCACATGTGGCTACAAATATTTAAATTTGAATTAGTTAACAGCATAAAATTAAAAATTTAGTCACACTAGACCAATTTCAGATGTTCCAGAGCCACATATGGCTAGTGACTTCCATATTGGGCACTGCAGATTTAGAACATTTCATCACTGCAGTCCCTTTGAACAGCACTGTTCTAGAAAGTTCTAAATAAAGAGAAAGCATGGTCCCCTTGTCTTGAACGGTTTTCATTTGGGGTCTGAGAGAGAAGAGGTTTGTTCTGCTTGGCCTTTGAGTCCTGCTTTTTCTGTTCATGGCTTTCTTACCAGTTTTCACTACTATCTGAGGGCCTAGTCTGTGTTCCTCATGGAGACCCATGTCCCGCACATTGGTCACTCGGGTGCTGTTACAGTCACAGATGCTGCACTTATTCCTCCAGAGCTGCTGGCTGGGATTTCTGGAGAGGGGCCCATGAATCTGCCCATTTAAAAGGAGCCTTGGGGTATAAAGAGGTCGGTAGCAGTGAGCCCAGCTCCTGAGTCAACATTAGGCAACTCTATCCCAGGAAGAGAAAACTCAGAACAGAGATGCCACCTGCGCACCTAAGCAGGGACACTCAATTCCAAATGCGAAGCTATCATTTCCCCTAGAAAAAATACTGCTAAATTGTGCCGTTTCTGCAGAGAACGCTCCATGCGTCCTACCCCTGGCCTAAATCATCAGGCCCCCTGCAGTGTTTGTAACTGGACCCTGGGGCCTGAGAACACCTCGGCTTCCCCGTCAACTAGTCCTCTCCCTCGATCCTGGGCTAGCGGCTTCCTGCTAGGGCTTAGGCCTGTGTTCTCTTTCCTCCTCTGACATCATCACGATGACAGGATGGTCTGAGCAGTTGCCGGCCTTCAGGCTGGACCCATGAAACGTCTTTGGCTCCACGCTCTGCAGGCCCAGCGCTTCCTCCCAGTCGTCTCTGGAGCACAGGTGCCAGGCCAGCCTTTTCTCCTTCCTTTTCCCAAAGCAGGGTCCTGACTCTGGGCACCATCTCCTGGTCCATCATCTGGAAACTTGCCCTTGGTCTCTGACTCCACATCCTTCCTCGGCTCCCATCTAACACTGATCCTAGTTTATTTACATGCACTGAGACGCAGTGGGGACCAGGCTCTGTTCTAAGCCATTTCCATATGTTCACTCGATCCTCATGGCATCCCAACCGGGCAAGTGCTGACACAGTCCGCATTTTGCAATGAGGAAACTGAGGCCGAGAGAAGTTAAGCAAATTACCCCAGATTACACAGGTAATTAATGATGGAAACAGGTTTCAAACCCAGTGAATTGAACTTTGGCCCAAATTACATTAACCAGTTGTGGTATGGCCTTTTAATGGTTACCAATTGCTTTGAAATTTTATTCAAAATTATGTCTAAAATATACACTTTTTCTTTCTCCCACTGACAGCATCTTAGCCTATGAGTCAAAGCTTTAAGAGAAAAATAAATGAGACAGAGAGTTTTATTGCCCTCCAATTGCATGTCATTTTTTTTTTTTTTGAAAGATATTTGCCATGTATTTCTTCTTTAGGTCTTTTTTAAAAATTTTTTTTTTTATATTTTTATTTTTGGCTGTGTTGGGTCTTCGTTTCTGTGCGAGGGCTTTCTCTAGTTGTGGCAGGCGGGGGCCACTCTTCATTGCGGTGTGCGGGCCTCTCACTATCGCGGCCTCTCTTGTTGCGGAGCACAGGCTCCAGACGCGCAGGCTCAGTAGTTGTGGCTCATGGGCCCAGCTGCTCCGCGGCATGTGGGATCTTCCCAGACCAGGGCTCAAACCCGTGTCCCCTGCATTGGCAGGCAGATTCTCAACCACTGCGCCACCAGGGAAGCCCCTGCATGTCATTTTAATTCTCTCCAACTCAGGGCAGGGGTCCTGAGGGCAGCCCTGTGCGGGAGAGGCATGACGTTGGTTGGAATTCAGGGCAGGATTCCAAGGTAGCAGCCTGATTGCTCCCTGGGTGTGCCTACTTGACCCAGAAGCAAACAGAAGCAGATTCTAGTTGGAAGTTCCTCATCTCCTGCCTGAGAGTTCTCCCCAGGACTGTCCCACTTGCCCCAGGCCCAGCGGGGAGCAGGCCGAGATGCAGGTGAGGCCCGTGGCCGCAGCACAGTGGACACGGGTGCCTCTCGGAGCCTGAGGAGGAGAACTCTGCTCACCCTCCACATCCTATGGGATACAGAGCGGTGCTCGAGAGGAAGAGGTGGCCGACTCGGAAGCCAGCACGTCCAACGGCGCCCGGATGTGCCCAGGGAGAGGTCTCCACGGCAAGAGCTGCCAAGTTCAGAGGCAGGCTGGATAGAGCAGAGACACCTTCTCGAAGGCATGGGCTGGACAGAGCGGAGAAACCTCCAAGGCCTGGGCTAGAAGTGGGCCTGATGCAGTGCAGAGCCTGGAGGAGAGGCCAGTGGGGTTGGGATTTGGGCCTCTCGAATCCTGCCTAGGTGTCTGTGTGCAGTGGGAGGAGAGTTCTAAGGGCCACTGTGATTCCAGCTGAGAGATGCAGGCTGGCCTCAGAAAATCAAATGCAGAAAGTGGGGTGCCATGCGGAGACTCAGAGCCAGGGCTCAGGTATCTCCCAGTGGGCCTCCCCTGGCTAGAGGTATCCTCTCTGGGTGCCGGAAGCTGAGCCATGCTCCACTGCAGTGATGTAGGAAGGGACAACCCGGGTTTCTCTCTCCTCTTAGCTACTACTGCCTAGCCCCTTGGGCTTGTGACTCTGACTCAGGTCCCCCATCTTCTCACCCGAGTGACAGGGATGCAGCATCAACACGCATCCCTCCCAGCACCCCACTCTGTCCGGGGGATCAGAGGAGGTGGTGGTCTGGGGAGTACCCAGGGAACTGGCGGCAGGGCCCAGAGCGTGTGTATCCCTCTGCCTGCCTATGAGGGCAGGAAGAACAGAACCTGGGCTGCAGGGACCAGAAGATTTTAGAGCCGTCTCTTCACTTAAACACTGGAGGCCGGGCAATTTTCCATCAGGCGAGTCAAGTAATTGAGTTCAGGTTAGATTAAATCCAGACACATCCCATGTTTAGTGCCAATTACTCACTGCCAGCAGTGAGGGGTGAGGGGTCTGCACTGTGTCAAGCCGAGCCTTCTGGAGACTGACTGTTCCTTGAGCTCAAGGTGAACTGACCTGAAATTACACAAGTCGTGGCCCTGGCTTTGTTTCACCTGGAACTGGAACTTAGCTTGATCTGCTGCGGCCCAGGCAGATGGCTTATTCTCTCCCTGTTTACCATGGAGGACGGGGTACTCAGGACCCTCTTCCCCACCTCTCTCCAGACTGGGCGGACAGCCGATTCCCATGGGTGACAAAGAGGGGGAGGAACTGCAGCCCACCCTGCCCTATTCATTCATCAGAGCATGAGATGCAGGCTGGGCGTGCCTCCCATGGACCCTTGGATTCTGCATCATGGCCCAGAGTGGTGCAGCTCATGAGGGCAGCTGGGCAGTCAGGAAGAAGATATGCTGTGATTTGTCATCTAAGTTCACAGCTTGAGAGGAAGACAACCTAGATTTAAGAGCCTGGCTTTCCACCGTGAAATGGCTTAAATCAAGCCATGGCTTTAAGCCAGGGGCTGGGTAGCCCCAGATGCACCCTCTTCGGAGGAGCTCTGCTTTCACACAGCCCCAGCTCACTGCCGAGGCTGGAAGCCACACGCAGGGAAAAGGCCACCGAGAGGAAAGCAAGGAGTCCAGAGGAAGGGCACGTGGGTTGGTGAGCCTGGTACTCAGCGTGAAACAAAATATTAATCCAAACTAAGGAGAATGCTGGGGAGAACCTTGGAAACAGCAGAACCCTGGGAAATGGAACCTGCGGTTTGGCAATGTGGCTTTTCACCCCCCTGCAGAAGAGGGGAGGCATCCAGTGGTGAGCATAGTGTAATTGCAAGCCTCTGGCTGGAGTAACAAAGGCCCGGATGAGAGCTCTGTCTTTGAGAATAGAAAGCAGTTTGGCTGGGATATTTTTTTTTTTCTCATTTTTCAATGCAACATTCTCCCACTGTTTTTAATTGCTCTTTTAGTGAATAAAGGCTGTGTATTAGTTATTTATAGCTGTGTAATAAGTCACCTTAAAATAGAGAATCTCCAAACAGCAAACTAGTCTTGTATGTGTGTTACACATGTTTTGAGGGTCAGGAATCTGGGAGCAGCTCAGTTGGGTGGTTTTGGCTCGGGATCTGCCGAAGGATTGGAGTTAAGACATTGGTCAGGGCTGCTGTCATCTGAAGGCTGGACTGGGGCTGGTGGATCTGCTTCTAAGATCGTCCCCACCCCCCATCCCCCAACCATGCGTATGGGATGCGGGGCTTGGTTCCTTGCTGACTGCTAACAGAAGAAACTCATTTCTATCTGGTGACTTTTCTAAAAGGCTGCTTGGCCTTTTGGCCAGTCACTGTATGGCAGTGGACTTTCTCCAAAGTGGGAGATCCCAGAGAGAGAGGAAGAAAGACAAGCAGGAATCCATAGGGCTTTTTATCACTCAGCGAGTCAGGCAGAATTCTGTAATGGCCCCCTAGATTCTGCCCCCTGGCGCACATGTGTAATACCCTCCTTTTGAATGGAAGCAGGACTTATAAATATGATGGGATCTCACTCCCATGATGATTATATGACAGCAGGAATATTGTGATTAAGATCCCTAACAAGTTGACTGAGTTAATCAGAAGGGAGATTATCCTGGGTAGGCCTGATCTAATGAGATGTTCAACCAGGGATTTGAATGAGTGAATTGCCTTATTGTGGAGGGACCCATGTGTCAAGACCCCAAGAGCAGCCTCTAGGAGCTGAGAGTGGTCCCCAGACAACAGTCCCTACAACCACAAAGAACTGAATTCTGCCAACAACTTGCATGCATGAGCTTAGAAGAGGACCCCGAGCCTCAGATGAGATCTCAGTCCTGGCCACACCTGATTTCAGCCTTGTGAGCCCCTGAGCAGAAGACTCCGTCACACTGTACCAGGACTTCTGATCTCTAGAACTGTGAGATAATAAATGTGCATTAAGACAAGTTCATGGTAATTTGTTATGCGGCAATAAAAAACGAATACACTTGTTCTCTGAAATTGCACCCCAGCACTTCTGCCTTCTCTCTACTTGCCAGGAGGCAGTCACTGAGCCCACACACTCAGGGGAGGGGTTTGCTGTTTGAAGGCAGTGCCCAAGAATTTGTGGACATATTTCAAACCACCGTAAACTCACAGTGAGTGCAAGTGGGGGCATGTTGATAACCCAACACAGAGGTGAACACTGGCCAATGCTTTTAACATCCTGAGTGAACTCATGGGGGACTTTACAGGCTTAGGTAAGGCAAGTGAGAGTTTTCTTTTAGGAAGTGACAATCCCAGCTGTGATGTGGGAGGTTGGTGCTTGCTTTTTTCCGTTTTGATGTTCCCTGGTGAGCAATCTATGGAGTAATTGTGCAGAATTGGGATGAGGATGGAGAGTTCCTGTCTTTAATTTGAAAGTTACAATGTGTTAATCAGCCCCAGTCTGAACCTTGCTGAATTTGGGGAGTGTTAGTACAGCACCTTTCCCAGATGGGACAGGGTTAGGACTAGAGAAGAGTTCAAACGACAGCCCACAGGCAAAATCTTTTGGGACTCTTTCAGCAGGACAAAGCCAACTGTCTCCAAAGCTATATTGCATTTCTCTGCTAAAAAATAACTCGTGGCTTTGGATGAAATAGTCTTTGACGCTTGCCATCATGTCAGTCCTTGAAGCCTGCCACCATGTCAGTCCTTGAAGCCGTTGGAAGTTTTCTGAATTTGCTTGGACCATTAGAGATTACCCAGTAGAAGCATGTATGCTGCCTGAGGATTTTTGAATTACAAATTTTTATTTTTAATAACAGAATTTCTTGCTATATGGCTACATAGATGAAATGAAAAAAAACAAAAAACAAAAACCCTTGCGTCGTAGCTTCTCCCCCTTAATCCTTTGTTTTCTGTGTTCCTAAGGGCTAAATACCTCTGAGGCTTCTGAAGTCTGGGTTAAAATGGTAACTGCAGTGAATGGTGGTCTGGGTGGGGGACAGCCGCCCAGAAAACCATCATTGTTATGAACAGACAGGGGCCACATGCTTGAGGCTTTATCTTCCCAAGAAACAGAGAAGAAGGAAAAAAAAAAAAACTGGATAATTTAAGACCATGTCAGCAATCTGGCAAAAGTCAGAGAAGTCAAAAAGCCATATGAGTTTATAAATAAGCCACAGATCCTGGCTGGATTTAGTAAAAATCTCTGAAGGCTTTGCCTATTGACAGCAGCTCACAGTTTGCATTCTCTTCATTTTAGCTGTGGCAGGTAGCCCGTGTGGGGCTGGGTGGGTGGGCATGGGAGCATCGGCAGACTGCCGTGGGGTGGGGAGGGGTGGTCAGGATGGAGGCCCCAGAGGGCTCAGTCAGGGGGAAGCAGGACCACCTCCTGGGCTGCGTCCCCGCCTGTTACCATTAGGTGGTGATGGTGATGGTAGCAAATATGATAGTCATGCCTCGCAAGAGGAGAGGGCTGGGGGACAGGGAAAGCATCGGAGGGACTGTATACCTTTAATTTCTCAATCCCAGCCCAGAGGGGGCCATTCCTGCTGGGTGCATCCACCCTTCAGATCTTGGTGCAGAAAGGGAGCGATAGTCCTCAACAACGCCCTGTTTTGCCTATTGTGCGTCTAAATATCTTTATGTATTTGAGACCCAGGAAACAGGAGGAGGAAATTATCTTGCATCATGGGGCGACTGTCTTCCGTCGGAAGAGAGTTTCTCTCCCTACGTAAATGCATTGACCTATGATCATTGCCACTTTCTCAGGCTGGATGGAGGAAGGTAGGAAGTGCCCATTGAGTCTCTGGGGCTTCCTGAACCCGCTGGGAAACAGAGTGGAGAGTGAGGACTTGCCTCAGATTGTTCCACTTACAGCAGATGCCAGGATGACCAGCCTGCCCACCACCCTCCTCTCCTGGTGCCCGGCTGCTCAATCCCCTGAACGTGTGAAGAGTTTAGCTTTAATATACGTACATTTTATCATTTACTTCTTGCAAAATCGTAAAACATAGAGATTATTTTTGTCCTTCTTTAAAAAAGCTACATGTCTTGTCCCAGGACAGAGGGCTAGTAAGTGGAGGAACCAGGACTTGAGCCCAGTGTCTCTGCATCACACCGCGATGCCCTCACACCCACGCACTCCCCCAGATATGGCTGCTGCCCTTTGGCCCAAGGAACCCCCGGGGCCAGACCTGGCACACAGAGTTTTGAATTGGCCTAGCAGACACACACAAGGGTCGGGGTGGTGTGGGCGATTTGAGTCAACACAACTCAGCACTTGGCAAAGAGAAACACACTTTGCCTGGGTATGACTCACTGCTGACTTGTTTATTTGGGGGGAATTATTTGTGTGGGCTGTGCTTTTGACACCCTTTCGATATCTAACATCTGGCATTTGTTCCAGCTCCATGAATAGCGTGGGTGTGTGTAGTGGGGTGAATGGTGGCCCCGAAAGATATGTCCACACCCTAAACCCCAGGACCTGTGAATATCACCCTATATGGAAAAAGATGTGATTAAGTTAGTGATCTTGTGAGGAGGGGCATATCCTGGGTTATCTGAGTGGACCCTTTATAAGAGAGGGAATTTGACACAGACCTACACAGAAGCGAAGGTCCCATGAAGATGGTAGCAGATTGGAGTGATGTGGCCATAGCTCAGGAATGCTAAGGCAGCCACCAGAAGCTGGAAGAAGCAAGGAAGAATTCTCCCAGGGAGGCTTTGCAGGGAATATGGATGGCCCTGCTGACATCTTGATTTCAGATTCCTGGCATCCAGAACTATGAGAGAATGAATTTTGGTTGTTTGAAGCTACTGAGTTTGTGATAATTTGTTACAGTAACCACAGGAAATGTGGGTAAAGACCCCTTCCCCAAAGACTGCTCCACCTGTACTTAACCTGCCCCGGGGAGGGGAGGGTCCTGGCTGGCCACTGCTTGACTGCATCTGGACAACGAACCATTGCTCAGGCCAGCTCTGAGGTCACCCCTGGCCCCGTGTGACAGCAAGTCACCTATCCAGACACACGAAGGTGTCATGGGGGTGCTACCCAGCACTGTGCACCCAGGCGTGAGGCTTACAGGGAGACTGAGAAAATGGGATCCTTCTTAACATACCGTCCTCCAACTCTGTTTTTAAATTAACACTATATCTGGGACTTCTTTCATTCTAACACCGGAAAAGCCATCTTTGCAGGGCTAAGTGGTATCTCATTGCAGGAAACCAGAAAAAAGGCAGAGAGGCAAGGTTTGGGTGAAAGTTAGTGTTAAAAGTTAGGATTAGGATTTAAAGCTAGTGTAGAAATACAAAAATTGGCCTGAAATATCAGAATGAAAGCCTTCTGTCCAAGGAAACTGAAAAGAAAGTAGGAAACTAAAGAGAAAGTAGAAAACTGAAGAGAAACGCTGAGGTAATCAATATGGCAATGAACTGAAAACCAAGGTGATTAAGGAACCAAAACCTCAGGCCACATAGGAAAAGCAGGTACCAAGGAGGATATCAGGTGATAGGCCTGAAGAAGGCTGTCAGGAAAGGAGTGTTCAGAAATTCACAGGGAAAAGAAGGGATTAGGGAGAGAATTTGAAATAATCCTCACCCCTGACGTGTGTCTGTGCCCACACACAGAGCCCAGAGGGGGAATGGGAGCCCTGAGGTTTTAGCACCAGGATTGTACGTAAGCTCAGGCGTCCTGATACCAGGTGGGTGATGTCTATAGAGAACACCTGCAATGGCAGAGGCAGGGCCGAGAGAGCTGGAGCCTGCCTGTCATTGCAGGAAGGTGGCGGTGAATTCGTGAAGGTCCTGGAGGGGGGAGCTGCCTGGAGGAGCCCCTGAAACACACTTTCTCCACCAGCCGTGCTCTCCTAGCACCCTGACCACTGAGAGCCTCCCCAGCAGTGGCCCTGCCCCTGAACCTGCTGTGAGTGGGCTCAGTGGTGGCCTGTGAGGAGCTCAGGTTTGCTGCTTGGCTTCTGAGAGCCCCAGCTACTGTGGGCCCCTCCTGACCCTCCCTGTGGAAAAGCTTGTTTTTAGATCTTCTGCCCTTGCATTGTTGCTCCACAAGGCTGGACATGACTTTCCTTAATGTCTGTGGCACCTTGAAAGCACCTTCTCAATGCATCTGGGTCCACATGACAACGGAGCAGCTTTGTGGAATCTTAGGCTGCTTTCCTCCTCCAAAGGCCTCCAAGAACCAAGACTGGGGATGGCTGTACCCTGCGAATCTGCTCATATGGTGAGTAAAGCAGATAGCTATTGTCATCTTTTTTCCATTTTTTGTATTGTTTAATCTTTATGTAATAAGTCTTCTAAAAATAATCAAAACATTATAGATAAAAATGTGAATTATTCACCCAAATTGCTTACCTTCTCCCTTAGTTTTACTTTCTCCCCATTCAAGCATGTGTATTTCATCAGAAAAGGGATGTGATAAGGCAGGTGAAAAAGACAGCAGGGTTTTTCTGGACTTGGTTACGAGGTCCAGTGGTTACGAGGTCCAGTGGAAGCAGCTGAGTGGAACTGAATGGAAGCATCTTGGTGAACCGTCTGGGTAGCAGGAAGAGTTAAAAGTACTCCATTATCACATATGGGGAGGGTGGAAAGCTACCATGCCCTTCCCCCACTCCCGGAACCATCAACATTGGGGTATAGTCTTTCAGATCGTGATACGATGCATATCCTATGTTTTATGCAGATAATGTTTACTATACATATTTTATTGCAATTTAGTTTTTCACTTAAGATCCTGTTGAATCTTTCCATGTCAATCCCTATAGAACCATCTTGGTCTTTCCAACGAATATCGGTTATTATTAATCCAGTTCTCTGTTGTAGCATAATTTATTGATTGAGTCACCTCTCAATGGAAAGTTGGGTTTTTGCAACATACCCGTGTACATGTTTCTGTATAATAAATTCGTAAAACTGGAATTTTTGGTCAAAGGCTAGAGTATATTTTATTTGAACAGATTTGATGATATTTCCCTCCATAAAATTTGCACCAGTTTATAACCCCACTGATAGTATATAAGAAAGTCTCAGACTGGCCTCTTGAGAATTTCAGAAACCCAATATCAAGACAGAAAGTTGCCCAGAACAGACAAGACCATCAAGATACTAGGACAACTCACTTAATGGGGGCTCTTCCTAAGGGCACTATAGGAGTTCAGGACTGAATGGAGAAGAGTAAAGGGTGGAGGGATTGAGTGACTCGGGCCAGAAACCTTTAGTTAGCTGCCGTGACAGAAGGAAAATATGCATTCAGCTAAGTTAATTAAACCAAGCTGTATTATTTTTCTTGGCATTCTTTGCTTCCTTCTTACAACTAATCTTTCTGGAAGGCAGCCTTCACTCTGGTCCTGGCAGGAAACTGATACCTCACCTAGGAATCAGGAATAGATCCCCTTTTTCTCCTTGATGGTGGATTCACCCAACAGATTCTTTGGTATTTTTGTAACTGTTTCTTAATTTCATTTCACACGTGCTAAAGAAGGTTTTGACTTTTTCATGTGTCTTCTATTAACGTGATTTATGGAAAACATGCTGAGCTGTGGCTTTTGGAAACAACACCGCCTGCCTCATAAAACCATATCCAAGAGCATGTGGGTGAGAGCAGTGGCAGGGCTTCCAAGGGCTGGCAAAGTGCATCCTCAGAGAGGATCCTTGTGACCAACACTGGCATCCATCTTTTTGGACGATGCAGTGTTGGTGAAGCAACAGCAAAAGATGTTTATTCCCACCCTCCACTGAGGCTTGAGCATTCTTTTCTATGTACCTGCCACCCCATCAAGAACCTAGTAACAGAAAGTCTTGCAGTTTGTGCTTTGTACATACTACCTGGATTTGACCAGTGCTATGTTTCCCTATTTTCTTCCACGAACATCTGTCAGTGATCAATAGAAAGTGCTCAATACAACCGAGGAGCCTGGGCCAGGAACGCCATGTAAGCCCAGGATTCTCCTACTCAGCCGGCATGTGCAGCTCCTGCCTGGCTGGGCTATGAGGTCCCATAGAAAGTTCTCTGGGTCTTGTGTCCAAGTGATCTAAGCTGTGGCGCCTCTTCTCTAGGCAAAGCTGGCTGGAAGGGTGAGAGGGGTAGGAGGAGAAGGGGTGGTGAGGCGAAAGAGGGAATGGTTAACAGTGCCCTGAGCTGCCACCTGGAGAAACGGGCAGAGAGGACAACTGAGTTTAGTAATCAAGAGGTTACTCAGGTTTGGCCAAGAGTGGCCTCTGGGAATGGTTGAATCAGGAGCCAGACGTCTCTCGGGGGCAGCACGCTGCTCCATGTTTGCATGGCCTTGTTTCCTCCTCCCCCCCGACGGAGGCCTCCTGGAAACAATACTTGGCTGGTTCATGGGCAAGTGCCATGAGGAGCTACTGAGGACAGAGGTGTGGGAGCCCCTGCCTCCCCTGGGTGGTCGCGGGCCCCTGGGTGGTTAGGCGTGATAAAGGGGCTCTGTAGGGCCTGGCCCCTGGGCCCTCTACCCTGACAGGACTCTGCTGGGATGTGTCTCAGTTAAGAGATGAGGTTGGAATTCCAGGCAGGGGCAAGCGACACGCTATCCAGTCATGACATACAGTTCAGCTCCCTCCTCCCTGGGGTGTGGGGACGGACCTCTGTTCCCTGTGTCTCACTTCTCTCCTCCACTGCCGTCTGGTCTTCCTGCCATAGGGGAGCATTCGAGGAGCCCACCTTCCCCATCAATATTTAAACTCCACCCAGAGGCCTAGTTAGAGGGCAACAGGCTGCCCTTCACAGGAGCCACTCCGAACACAGCCCAGCTGCCAGGATGTGAGCTAAGGCCTGTCCGTCAGCAGGTAGAGCGCATTCTGAGGCTCTCAGGGCCTCTGGACACAACTGGGAGGCTGAGGGCACACGCTTGAGTTCATTATCTGAGGGTCTTAGAGAGGAAACCACTAAAAATCACTAAATGGATACGGTGCTCGGTGCATACATGGTTGTAAGCTCTTGGCATATGTGGCAAAGTTAAAGTCACAATGGATAGACAACCACCCCACTTTACAGATGAGGACGCTGAGACTCAAGAATGAAGGTGATGTGACAGAAATCTTGCAGCAGATAAGTGGCCAGATCTGTATTCTGTATGGTTAAGAACTTCACTCTATTAAAGAACATGAAGATGGGACAGTTTTTGGAGTCAAACAGAAAAAAGTCTCCACCTGGACTCCACAACTGATTATATGTGTGACGACATATACAGGCATACCTCATTACCTGCGTTTCGCTTTATTGCGTTTTTTACAAATTGAAGGTTTGTGGTAACCCTCCATGGACCAAATCTATTGACATCATTTTGCCAACAGCATTTGCTCATTTTGTGTCTCTGTGTTATATTTTGGTAATTCTCGCAATACTTCAGACTTTTTCATTTTTATTATATTTGTTATGGTGATCTGTGATTTTTTTTTTTTAATAAATTTATTTATTTATTTATTTATTTTTGGCTGTGTTGGGTCTTCGTTTCTGTGCGAGGGCTTTCTCTAGTTGCGGCGAGCGGGGGCCACTCTTCATCGCCGTGCGCGGGCCTCTCACTGTCGCGGCCTCTCTTGTTGCGGAGCACAGGCTCCAGGCGCGCAGGCTCAGTAGTTGTGGCTCACGGGCCCAGTTGCTCCGTGGCATGCGGTATCTTCCCAGACCAGGGCTCGAACCCGTGTGCCCTGCATTGGCAGGCAGATTCTCAACCACTGCGCCACCAGGGAAGCCCAATCTGTGATCTTTGATGTTACTACTATGACTTGCTAAAGGCTCAGATGATGGTTACCATTTTTTAGCAATAAAGTATTTTTTAATTAAACTATGTACATTGCTTTTTTAGACATAATGTTATTGCACACTTAATAGACTATAGTAGAGTGTAAACATAATTTTTAAATGCCCTGGGAAACCAAAAAAATGTGTGTGACTCACTTTATTGCAATATTCATTTTTTGTGGTGTCTGGAACCTTACCTACAGTATCTCCAAGGTATGTCTCTATATATGTATATGTATATACATGCATGTGTGATATACAATATATGCTTGCATGTATATGTATATACACACATGTGATACATATAATATATATATGCTATATGTAAAATGTAAAGATACACACGTTCCAAAATGTACATAAATGTATATATAAGCAACCACACGTTTTTAATCTTCCCCCACCTCCTTTCTGCTGTACTTGTAGTGAGTCCTTGCAGGTGTGTGTATGCGTGTTGAGATCCGGGAGGAGGGTGAGGGAAAGAGCAGAAAGCAAAGCCCTGCTTCCCATTCAATGTGGTCCTGCTCCCATGATGTTGGGGGCTACCTGACACCCAAAGGCGACCACCAGGAAAAGCATCTGTTGCCCTCACTGACAGTCAAATGCAGTGACATAGCCTCAGCTTTCACTGGTCTCTCAGACAAAGGAAGAATAGAAGGAGAGTCATTGAGATGTGTTGATACAATCAAGTTTTTTCTCAAGCAAGCCCAGGGCTGACCTGTGTCTTGGAGGAGCTGACTCCTTCACAGCACATTAAAAAAGTCAGCTGTGTCTCTGCTCTGGACCACAGGCAGCCAGGAAGTCCGAGAAGGCCGTCCATGGGCTGCTTCCGTTCCCAGAGCCACGTCTCCCACCGTGCTCCTGGCAGCCTGGCCTTGTGTGCTGCTGGCCCTCACAGCCTCCAGAGGAGGTCTGCCTTCCTGGCGCCTTTGATTCTGGTAAGGCTCTCTGTTCAGCTGCTCTGACGGTGATAACACAACATCACTAAAAACAAAGGAAGCATGCTTGTCTCTTGAAGCAGTCACATTCCAAAGGGAAGTTTCCAAGCTTCCGGGGGAGCCTTTGTTTCATCGGTGGGCCTGGGTGACTCAGGTCTGTGATGGCCCCCACCCAGCCTGGGGGAGCAGGCAGGGCTAGGAGGGAGATGCCTGCCTCTTAACCTCAGCTCTGCTACCGAGCTACCCTGTGACTTGATGCAAATCATTTTTCTTCCAGATGTAAGTGTTCCCACCTGTAAAATCAGGGAGCTGGGCTGAAGCACATTCCTCCTGTTATCATTTGTCTTTCGGGGCAGTGGTTGTCAAAGTTAGTGGGCAAGTGTTCGTCACCTGGGCCCATCCCCAGAGCTTTGATTCTGTTCATCCAAGTAGGGCTCGAGGACCTTATATTTAACAAGTTCCCAGGTCAGGCTGATGGTGTTTGTCAGGAACATACTTTGAGAACCAGCTCCAGGGCAATAATATACATTTATGGAAAACTAGACTTTTTCATATGGATTCTAAGTTCAGGCATGGTATCCTTACTTGATTTTTGGCAGTTTCCTGTAGATTTTACATGTTAAAATGTAAACTATCAAGAGAGTGGCATAATAAGTTCTGTTAATATATGTCTTTTCTTCACCTTTATAAGTAGCCTGAAACTGAATATGGTATTAACTAGACCCATGATTAATGGGCTTTTCCATAAATTGGCTTGGGGCTATGTTCTAACAATGGGAAGATAAGCAATAGTTATCCAATCTTGAACACCCTATGGCAAGTTTCTGACATACAATTTAAAAGTGTAGATAAGAATAAATTGTATTTTTAAAATTCTAAGTTATTGTCCTTAACTTTGTCAAAGCAAATCATGATTGTATCCAGATTTTGAGTATTTGTTGTAATCTGGGTGCATATTCAGTGCTTAGTGTAAACTTTATCTTATTTGATCTTTATGCCAACCCAGTGAGGGAAATTCTATTATTCTAGTCTATTAGGATCCTTGGTGAAGTACACTGAGGGCGCAGAGGATCAATCGCTTGTTCCAGCTCAAGCAGTTAAGAAGTGATAAAGATGTTAATCCTAAATCTGTCAGACTCTGGATTCGTTTTCAAAGTGTGTCCCTGACCAGAAGCATCAGCATCCCTTGAAAATTTGTTAGAAAAGCTAATATTCAAGCCTCACCCCAGACCTTTGGAATCAGAACTCTGGAGAGGGAGCGAGCAGTCTATTCCAACAAGCCCTCCAGGTGACGTTGACGTATGCTGAAGTTTGAGAATTGCTGTTCAGGAGATCAAGCCTTTAACCACTATACAACCCACTTTCCCAAACACACATTCTGTGGGAAATCAAATCATGATTAGTCCTGGTGCTTAATGAGCCATTAAGTGTCTGTATCCATGAGCAGATTGATATTAAAGGCTGAGCCCCTCATCCTGGGTATGGGCTTCTGGAATCCACCCAAATAGGTCAAAAAAATGTTCTTTCCTCTGTGCCCTGCCAACCACACACAGACTTTCCTCAGAGCTGTTGGCCCAATTCCTTGGACGGGTATTTGCTTTCTGCTCTTTCTGCCTTTGCCAGTGTAGATAAGATCCACATCCCCTTAGTCTATTTTAATATATAAATATTTTAGAACCAGTCTATAACTTGGCTGTCATACAGAGCAAGCAATCTGAGAAGGGGGAAAAAGAGTGATTAAAGATAAATCTTCATTGCTGAATTCTTCAGTGAAGGCAACTTGATTAATTGATAAAACAAATAATAGCAAAATGGATACTGAAAAATAAATTCAGGAGGCTGATGCAGAAATTAATTTGGAACCCAGTTTCAAGAGACAAATGTGAGGGAAAATTAGATAAAGATGGTGAACTACACCTACTCTCATTCCCATCTCCAATTCCAAATCCTGAAAAGTTACAGAAAAGGTATTTTATAAAATCAATATTAGAGCCAGAAAACAAACAAACAAAATCCATTTCTATAATGGATCAGAAACTATGAGGAATCCTTAAAAGACAGAAAGTGAATGGGATCATTTTGAAGAAGGGAACTATAAGCCAAATTCACACAGAAAAGGACTTTTGCAAAAGGTGGATGCAGCTCACCAGGTGTTTTTAGCCCCAAAGGTGGTGAATCAGGAGCAGGAAGGGAAGGAATCTGGGGAGACGGACAGGGTGATTGGCTGGGCACAAAAGGAGCAGCCGGGGGTGCAGACCCTCCCCTCTCCCCACTCTGCTGCTTCTGTCAGTCAGGAGAGGGTGTGAGTTGAGTACCTGAGCCCAAGAGTTAGGGTAGTGACCTGAATGTCTGGAAACACCCAAGAGGCGCTGGGAAGCTCCTCACCCAGGAGAATAATGAGTGGAACCCTTGGCCTATCGGCTCATCCCAAGCCTCTGCTGCTGGGTCACAGCAAATAGCCCCAGCATAGAGGAATGCCACATTCAAAGATGAGCAATAGGGCTTCCCTGGTGGCGCAGTGGTTGAGAATCCGCCTGCCAATGCAGGGGACACGGGTTCGAGCCCTGGTCTGGGAAGATCCCACATGCCGCGGAGCAGCTGGGCCCGTGAGCCACAATTACTGAGCCTGCGCGTCTGGAGCCTGTGCTCCGCAACAAGAGAGGCCGCGATAGTGAGAGGCCGGCGCACCGCGATGAAGAGTGGCCCCCGCTCGCAGCAACTAGAGAAAGCCTTCGCACAGAAATGAAGACCCAACACAGCCATAAATAAATAAATAAATAAATAAAAATTAAAAAAAAAAAAAGATGAGCAATACCAAGAGTTACCAAGCAGCTGAGGAAGCCCAGGACCAGCAAGAGAGGAGCCAACATCTGCAAACAAGATGTGCGAGATTTTGTATTGGGATAATTCAAGTTCTCAGAGGGAGTCAAGACACTGTTGATCCCCATGAAACAAGCATAGGCTGTTACTATAAAGAAATGATCACGATTCCTTAAAAAATGTATGTATGTATGTATACACACATATACATACACAAAGCTATTATTGTAAAAAAAACTTACTATATACTCAATATACTGCATGGTGAAACAGACATCACTAAAGAAAAATCAAGCTAAGAAATTTTTCCTGAGCATAAAACAAAGGAAGAGTTGAGTATAATAATTTAAAGGTTAAGAAATGTGAATAGATGTCAAAGTTCTAAAATTTATTAGCAAAGTTCTAGAAGGTACAAATATGAGAAGTATGGCAGAGGGAATATTAAAATAAATACAACATTTTCCAAAGCTTAAGGAAAAAAGATGAACACTTAGAAGAGTCCACTGAGTGCCAAGCTATGAAGAAAAAGTAACGTAAAAAAAAATTTGTGATAAATTTGATGACATCAAAATTGAAAGTTCGTATATGATGAGACACTGTAATCATAGTTAAAAGACAAACCATAGCCTAGAAGAAAATGTTAGCAATTTATAAAAAGTATCAATCACCAGAATATATAAAGTACTTTTCTGTCATCAATGAGAAAGCAGATAGTCAAAAACTAGGCAAAAGATGAAAGCAGACAGTTCACAGGAAAGGGAAGCCAGATTGACAACAAACATGAAAAGCTATGCAGCCTCCACCATGACCAAGGACATGCAAGTTAAAACAGCAAGGAAACCATTGGTTTGCTCACGATATTTATAAAAATTGAAAAGGAATGTGGGTATTATTGGTGAGAGTATCAACTGGCAAATCCTCTTGAGGAACTTTTTGGCATTATCTGTTAAATTTTAAATGTACATTTCTTATCTTGACATTTCTAAATCTAGGTAGCCATTTTAGAGGAACACTACATATCCATCAAGATGTTCATTGCCATATTGTTTAAGGTAGGATAAAAAGGAAGCACTTCAAATGTCCACCAAAAAAAGTGTCACATGGAATTGGGGTGTATTATCACTATGCACTGCAATGCAGCAGTTTAAGATTAGGTACGTCTGCATGTTCTGATCTGAAAATACCTCTAAGGCATAAGTGAAAAGAGAATTTGAAGAAAGTGTGTGATATAATACTATATATGTTAAGAAAACTACATATTTTTGTCTGTGAAAATATTTATAAAACGATAAACATTAAACTGATAACCCTAGAGGATGAGGGCCAGGATTAGAAGTAAAATCCAGGACAGTGGTATCAAAGGGGGCTTTGACTTTGTGTGTGGTTTGCAATATTTCAGAATGGAAAGTTAAAAACAGTACATTCACGTATTCATATAATTACTAAAAAAAGAAAGTGGAAACTATGAGAGAAAAATCAGAGACAGCAGGATAGATCCAAGAGCGCTGATCTATTTGCTCACAGGAGCAGGGCTGAGCCGGTGCCCGCGAGGGTCCTCAGAGAGGAGGGGCGGCACTCACGTCTCCTGGCCCTACCTGGGCCATGACCAGCATCTTGCTCTGCAGCTCCCCTGCTCCACCAGGAGCAAAGATGCAGGTTCCCTGCATCCACCGGCATCTGCACTCCCTTGGAGTGCTGCCCCCCTGGAGCTGGCTTTGGAGAGGATATGGGGACACCCAAAGACTGCCCTCTGTTTTACTGGACTCCGAATCAGACACACCAGCCTGTCTCAAGTGCCCCTCGGTTCAGCAAAGGCCAGATTCCTGACGGCTTGAGGTTCATGAACCAGAAGCACAGCATAGGAAAGCACACCTGCCAAAAGTAATGCTGAAGACTAAGAGTAGAAGGGAAATCCTTTTCCTGAACACCTCATGGGCACACCTTGGCCTTCACCTGTCCCCCTATCGCCCAGGCAGAAAGTGAGTCTTTCCACACCTCCCTCCTGCACTGAGTCTCCGGCCCACCCAAATCATTTCCAGGACTGTCCCCAAGGCCACCCTTTGTGACCCTGCATCTGCCATCTTTGTAATAATTGACAGGAAGAAATCTCACAATCCTCAGGACATAAAGGAGTCCACCCCTGACCCACGGGACCTTGATGTAGGGCCCGGGGTCCCTGGGACAATTCTTTGGAACACCACTACTCACTTCCATGCATCTCCCCTAGACTGTGGGCTTCTGTTCACCACATCTGAGAGGATGCCTCCTGCTGGGCCGGGGAGGATAGACGGGCTGAGCGGGTTCCAGTCCTCTTGGCCTGGCCCCCACCAGCACCTGCACGGGGTGGAGAGAAATTGCTTCTTCCAGTGCGAGATTAGGATGCACAGGGCCCGCATACCACACCCGAGTGCACGCACACACCACCTCCTACACAGACTCACCTGCACAAGCCACACACTATACACACCACAGGTGCTACACATGTACAGTGAACCAGACACGTACATTATACACTAACACACACACATGAGACACATGCCACACACCTATCACACACACCACCCCAGACATGCTACATACACCTATCACACTATACACACACCAGACACAGAGTACTTTACACGCAAATACCCACAACATACACATACTACATCACACATGTATTACACCACATACATGCTCACACACATACACACACCACGTACACATATGCCAAACATATCAAACGCACTACTCTAGGCATGTGGAACACACATCACAGGTCCACACACACAACTTGCTCTCTTGATAAGAATCACGTCACAGATCACGTAAACTACACACAACTCAAACAAATGCAGAAATACCTTGCCACACAGAAATACCACACATGCCACACCCATTACAGGCATTTGCACAGCACACAGACACCACAAACACACCACACATCTACACACACGCACTGCATACACATATCACACACGTGCACAAACCATATGCACACCAGAAAGTACGCACACCAAGCACCCAACACATACCACAGACACCACAAACACATTCACATGCACGTGGCACACACACTTCTAAAAACAAGTAGCTTTCATAAATAGCTCAGTCTACATGCACGTCAATTAAAAGAACAAAACAGTTCTAAAAGAAACACAGTATTGGAATGTGTTCACCCCTTTTATGTTATCATGTGTTTAGCTCATCGTTTTTCATTCCCAAACAGGTTCTCTGTGGCAAAGGCAAAGCCACACTGAACTAATTTTCCCTCAAACAAGGGCAAATTCAAACTTCTCCCCAGCTGCCTTGCCAACTGTGGGACATCCAGATCTGATATGGGAAGAAGGGAGGGAGGGAAATACAAGATGTCTTTCTCTTCTAAAGCCTGTTTCATGGAAACGATTCCATTTTTTACAATTACAGTGAAATATAAGATCAAGGTTGTTTTCGTGTAATGTTTTGTTTTACAAAACTGAATTGTACAGTTACAAACTGAATTGTAACCACTGGAAAATATAAATTGGATCTATAACTTGCCAAATTCTGAACAGGCAAAAGGAAAAAAATATTATTGGGTCAACACACTGAAAGTAAAGAAGATAAAACAGAAATACTAGAAACAAGATGAATATAAAAGATGAAATAAGAATATGACCCAACTGATCAGTTATCAGAATACATTCAAAAAAATAAGCTAAACTTCCCTACTCAAAGCCCAAGTAGCTCAGAGTGCTTCAAAAGGCAAAACCTAGATGTTCCTAAAGAGAAATGAACAGAAAGATTGATACTTTGACACTTAGGAGATGGGTAAGGATCTAGCAGACATATTTTATATAGAAAAAAAGTATAAAAATAATAAATGGGGAAAATTATGTTTATTGATAAAATATACAATCAAAAATTAAGACATTGTGGTTATGAAATTTGCATTTGAAATACTGGTTTCAGAAGAAACTATGCAAAATGTAAAACATGTAAGGAAATGAATGTTTGGTATCAAAAAGTTTTAACACATTGCACAGAATTTTGCAGATCAAGGGACTTCCCTGGTGGCACAGTGGTTAAGAATCCGCCTGCCAATGCAGGGGACACGGATTCGCGCCCTGGTCTGGGAAGATCACACATGCCGCGGAGCAACTAAGCCCATGCGCCACAACTACTGAGTCTGCACTCTAGAGCCCGTGAGCCACAACTACTGAGCCCACGTGCCACAACTACTGAAGTCCGCATGCCTAGAGCCCATGCTCTGCAACAAGAGAAGCCACTGCAATGAGAAGCCCATGCACCGCAATGAAGAGTAGCCACATTTGCCACAACTAGGGAAAGCCTGCACGCAGCAACGAGGACCCAATGCAGCCAGAAATAAATAAATAAACAAACAAACAAACAAATAAATATTTTTAAAAAGAATTTTGCAGATCAAAGAGATAAAAAATAAAGACATAGAAGGACTGATAGTATAATTAACAAACTTGCCATACTAGCTACAGAGGAAATTTTTATAAGCCACAAAGAGATAAAGCACATTCTTTAAAAATATTAACATGTTAATGAAATATTTATAAATAATGATCATGAACTAGGCCCAAAAGCTTTCATAAGTTCTACTTTAAATAAAGTAGAAATTTTCAAGCCTTATTCTTTGACCACAGTGTAATAAAATTAGAAAGTAATGGCCAAAAAATAGCAGTATTTAATCACATGGAAATTGTAAAACTACTCTTTCTATCAAAGAACCCCAGCCCCAAGAAGGGAGGGCTTTTAAAAATGCAAATTACTGTCCACCCTCCTTCAGATTCCATATAAATAATACAAGTCACAGATGATTTTATCAGACCTTGATGAGATACTTAAATGTAACACTATTTTAAAGATTCCAAAGCATAGAATGTTTTTTAAAATTGTCTTAACTGGTTACATAAGGCTAGCATCACACTGAAGCCTGAACTTAATAAAAATAAAAAGCATCTGTAGAAAAAATGCACTTATGGATATAGATATAACATTTATTAATGAGATATTTTCACATTAAACCTGGGAACACGTTCAAAGTAACATGAACTAGCCAGATTTATTCCAGGGAATATGGAAATAGTTTATCAGCATGAAGTATGTTCATATAATTGATATTTTAAAAATTCCATTTGCTAAAGGAGAAAATCCACTCCCCCCAAATCTCATTTATTGCTTAAGTGGCAGATAATAACTGCTATTGATAATAATTCAATAACTGCTCCTGTGTTCTCCCCACATTATGGAGAATATTTGTGAGAAATACCCGGCCTGTGTTATACTTAGTTGTGAAACAGAGGGATCTGTGGGTAAAGTTAGAAGTAAAATAAGGATGTCCCCACTCGGTATTATGTCTCAGCGTTGATGTGGAGCCATGTTTTAGCTCCTCCCAGAAGGAAGGAGACATAAATAAATTACATAAGTATTGGAAAGGAAGAAACAAAATGTTTATTGTATTTAGATGAGACTATCATAATTCTCTGTAATCTGCAAATATGACAAAATGCCAGTCAACATCCCAACAGTGTGTATGTATATTCCAGAGTTTTTACCTGGCAGCAACAAAAATGCTGAGTCAGAGAGGTTCCCTTGACAGGTGTCACCATCTCTCATCATGATGTGATGCCCACAAGAAGTGCCGCAGAAGCACATGGGACGAGGTATATGTGTAAAGATGTCTCTTTAAATCTATGGAAAAAGGAAGGATTAGCCAGGGAACGTGTTGTGACAGGCTACTAATCATTTCAGGGGAAAATAGTGTTAAATTCATACCTCATACTGAAATGAATTCCAGATGGGCTAAATATTTTAAAGTTAAAAAAAAAAAAAAGGAGAAACCATAAAGGCAATAGAAGAAAATATAAAGTGAAAAGTTGTATGAAAATTTAGATTGCGGAAGTTCTTTCTAAGCACGTAACCAAAACCTGACATACTGTAAGGAAAAGATTAATACATGTTAATACATAAAAATTTAAAATATGCTTTGAAATAAAACAACAATCTGCCAGATATAAAGTTAAGAGATAAGGAAAATTTCTAAGAGGGTGTGGGCAGGAAAGGACTTGCCAAATGCATATAAAAGGATTAATATAGCTATTATATAAAAAGGTCTTATAAAACATTAAGAGAAAGGTAAACAACCGTTTTTAAAAGCAGAGAGAGACTACAAACAGGCAATTCAGATAGAATATAATGAAATGTAAATGATCAATAAATATGAAAAAGCCTTAGTGAGATATTTATAGCCCCAAATCAGCATAGATTTAAAAAGATCTTAAATGTTAACAAGGACCATAGCTGTTCTTGCTCATAAACTGCTGCTAGAAATAGTGTTACAACCTACCTGCAGGGCAAGGGCAGGAATTCAAAGCACACTCCTGCTGACTCCAGGGACTCCAGCTTCAGGAGCCTGTTGTAAAGAAATAATTCAGGGACCCATCCTGATGCTTTTTTAAATTTGACTAAAAAAGAAAAGGACAAATTTTAAATGTCTGTCGATATAGTATTAAAGAAGTTGTGTAACCTCTGTTCTACAAAATATTATAAAGAAATTGACATATGATCTATATTTACTAACATAAAGACCTACCCATAATGGCTATTAAGTAAAAAATATGATTAAACAATAGTATGTATAATAGAACGAAAGATAAGACGTGTGTGGGTCTGTCTAGAAAAGCATGACCCAAAATATCTCCAGTGTTTAAATGATCGGACACTCCTATTGATATTAGGAAACACTCGTGTAATATAAAATGAGAAGACAAATTGGTTATAGAATATCATCTCTAGCCCCCCGCAGCCTCAAAATTCTCTCTCTGTATACAACATGGATTTTAAAATTGCAAGAAAAACCACTAAAATATTAACTGAATTTTTTGCTGCGTGGTGTGGTTTAGAAAAAATGTTGTTTCCTCCTTTTAAATTTGTCTGTATTTCCTCAATTTTCCAAGGTGGGCACGTGCCATAATCCAAGGAAAATGTTAGAACAAAGGGAGAAGGGAGAGAGCAGAGAGTCAGGGTGGGTCTTTCTTGGCACCAGCACAGGCGGCCATCCCCCACCGTCCAACTCCAGGTCGGGAGTCCGGAGCAAAGAGGGCAGGTGCTCTGAGCCTGCAGCAGGCTGGCAGAGATCTGATGGCCCAGGCCAGGAATGCATATGCTGGGAGGACTGACCCAAACTTTGGATCTTTTCCCACAGAAGCGCTGGTACCTTGGAGAGAATTCCTGTTAACAGTCCGACTCTGAGAGGCCCAGCTCCGTAGAGATGTGAGCACTCAGGGTAAAAGCTTTCAGCTGATGACAACCAAGGTGTCTTTAATCCATCCCCAAAGATGATTTTCTATGCCACATTACACAACCGAGAATTAAAATTCCTTACTGAAATGTCGTGGACACAGGCTGTGCTCATATGGTGGGGCTTTGCTAAAGTCATTTCTCTCCGTGGTCCACCCTTGGATATCTACCCCCCAGCTCCGGGATGGGCGGCAGGCAGAGTTCTTCCTGAGTGAGAGGCTATCGGCAGGCCTGTCTGCCCCCCCCCAGCTGCTTGCCCACTTCCTCCCATGAACACATGCCTGCCTGACCTCACCTGCCTGAGTCTGTCTGGAGTTCCTGGAAGATTCCTGGTGTTGGGTAAAATAAGGCCATTCAACCTTGCCAGAGGTAAAGAGAGTAAGTAACGTAGAGATAAGTTTGGACGTGAAGGAACTCATCGAGAAGCAGAGTTCTTGAGTCCCCACGCTGTTCCCATGGCATGTGGTGTAACTTCTGTCTCGGCATTTTAACTGCAGGCTGTGGATCCTTGTGTTGATAGCGTGCCCCCAGACACACTGAGTTCCTCGGTGGCAAGGGCTTTCTCTGCAGCACAGCCCCCTGCACAGAGCTTCATTCATCTTTTGAGCCTAAACTTGTCCATTGAATGAATGAATATATAAATACATAAGCAAATAAAGGGAGGTGCTTTTAGATCTAGAGATCACAATGCAAATTGATTATTACTCTTCCTGTTGTTATTACTGGCTCACCTCAGCAGATATTTATCTGGTTACTTTTTGCTTGAACAGAAGATGCCTAAGTACCAGAAACTAAATGATTCAGCACTGGGCCAGACTTATTGACAGCCATGCCCTCGGACTTGAGCCTATGATCTGTTCCCCGGAATTACGTGTGGTCAATGGTTCTGATTCTCCAGAGCTGGTTTACTGACGTGTACTTCTTTACTTGAGATGCAGCTAAACTAACTGCCCATTATTATTGGAGTTAAGATCCCTGTGGCCAGGGTCTTTTGGGTTATGATGGTCGTGATGACACTAGGCATGTGTATGTGTGTTTGCATTCTATCCTAGAGAAAGAGCAGCCAACGAGTGGCCAAGTCACTCAAGCCACCTGCTTCCAGCTTCCCTGGACCTAATTAATCTCCTGGTGTCAGCAATCTGTTGGACCTGAGCCGTCTGCAGGGGAGGCTGGGGCCAGCTCAGTGAACCAGGCAGAGTGGGGAGCCAAGAGCCAGCATAGGAAGTCAAGACCTGAATAATGAAGAGAAGGAGTCAAGTTGAGAGCCTGCAATGGTCCTAGACCTTTGTGCAGAGTGGCAAGTGGCAAGTGGATGGTGATCCTTGAGAGAAGAATGAATCCCAAGATTTTTAGCAGCCCCAATAAGGAAATATTAAGGTCTATGCCAAAGGAGGCCAAGACAGCATCAAAGTTTAAGACAGGATATCAGGGAATCTTTGCAGGAGGTGGGAAGCAGCAGCTGTGGAGATGCTCCGTGCTTCCACCTGAGGGCGCTGCAGGTCCTTCCAGATCAAAGCACTCAGTATGTCTACAATGTAGTCTCTTAAATATTCTATTAATACAAGATATTAAGAGGAATCGGGCATCAAAACTTGCACCAGGACAAAAATACCCGTGTTGTCTGACACATGCTTGGCCTTTTTCCAGCTCTCTCTATTTGTTACTGTCACCAAGTAAATTGAAAAATTAAGAAATAGAGATATTTTAAATAACCAGATATTCTCTTCCCTGACCCCTACCATCTCCTCACTCTCATAAAAGCCGAAACCTCTCATGCTGTGAGGCTTAGAGGGTCTCTGAGGAGGTGGTAGAAGAAAATTAATGGGTTCTCCACCAGAGCGATCCTTTGCAAAGAGCAGTGAATTGCTACAAGGAATTGGCTGGCTTCCTCAGGGGAGCAGAGAAAATCACTAGTGGAAATCAGCCTCGGTTCCCTTCTCAGGAGCTCCTGGTCTGGCTGCTGTAGCACGCTGATGTTGGACTTGCAGTTGGAGCAGGAGAGTGTCAGCTACATCACATTAATTGGGGCGAGTAAATGCACAGCCGACAGAAGATGGGAGGGCTGAGATGACTTGAAGAAAAGTAGAAGAAAGTGCCCAGAAACGAATACCCTCATTTTAGAACAGAGAAAGTGTGTCAAAAGTAAATGGAACTAGAGGTAAAGGGGGAGTGTGTTAAAGTTACAATTTAACAATAGAGGTGCTAGAAATAATAATAATAATACAAGTAATAATACAATTCTCTAACATTTCAAAGAGCAGAGGAGGGAAGGGGTTGGTTGTAAGGGAACCAAACTCCTCTACATCTCCAGCAGAATGGGGAGCGATAAGTGGATGATGCATGTTATTTAGAGTTATGGGGAGATAACTTCAGAACAATTACCAACAGAAAGAGTGAACAGTCTCTGTAGGCTGGTTCTGGGCTATGGAGGCATCTGGTAAGAAACCGCCACTTTGTATTATAAGCCTTTTTTAACTATTTGATTTATTAGTATGAATGTATATTATTATAATTTTAAAAATGACATAGGACCAATTTACTGCATTTGACAGGCATGCTGAAAGGCAAGTTGTTGGCTATCTCCAGGAATTTTCTAACCTTGGGAGGGGGAGTCCCTCCAAGGTCAGCAAGGTCCTAAGATGTCAAAGCACCAGAATAAAAAAAGTAAAAGACATGGTTAACATATCCTCTGAAATAGTTTCTTCTATCAAAAAATATCCAGTGTCCTTTGCATCAGTAAAATAATATTACAAAAAAAGTACTGATTGCTAGGTATTCTCACACTGGGTGGTGGCTCATAAAAGCCATGAGCCTGTTAACCATTGTTGATGGGTGATGATAAAATCTTTTGTTGATATTTTAGCTATTTACTCAGCCTTTCCCATCATCGTCTCATCTGCCTCTGAGCCAGAACAACACCCAGGGCTCATCCAGGGGGCAGTGCACAGAATACAACCTTCTGGCTTGAATTTGGTCAGCTCAGGAAAAAGAATATGCCAACCAAGTCCACAGGAGTGTGAGACATTACACTCCCATAGCGTATTAACAATCGATACTTTGGTTATCTACCAACTTCTTGTGCTTCTGATTAACACGAGCTAAGTCCCACTCCCAACCCCGCCCCAAGCCCTGTACAAACGGGATATATTTTTGGACCTCTAAGCAGTTGTCCCCATTAAGCTTCAGTGTCCTATCTGATGTTTTACCTGTGCCCTCTCGTGTGAATAATTAACTCAATCCATCATGAGGCTCTAAGGTAATTCAGTAATGCCTAGAAATAAGAAATAGAGAGTAAAGACTTCAACACGGGAAAGGGAAGCAGAGCGACAGCCTTTGCTTTGGGCCTACCTAGCTGATTAAATCTTCATAACACAAACAAATAGAAGAGTCCTCTGCTAATGAAAGAAAAAAAATCTGGAACTTACAAGCCCTCTTCATTTTTCCCAGTGAATAGTTGGCAGAAATCTTCCAAATTGTTTACATAATAATTTGTTTAAAAGTATAGTGTTGTAGCTGGGTGCTGTGTTTACTTTTTTTTACCCCAAAAATCAAGTGTCACAGTTGGGGTTGGCTGGTTATGATGGAAGCCGTGTGGACGATTTGGATTTTGATAAATGTCCCCCTCAGTCTGTAAGCGACTCGCTTTGGAGGCCTGCCTTGGCTCCCCTTTCACCGGCTGTCATTACTCCTCCTCTGGTCCACCGTCTAGTTTCCAGGGCTCTGCCATCGGGAAGTTTAAGGGCAGAACGTACGCGATCCTGCAGCCCTGTCAGGTACAAACGGGCACTGTGGTGCTACTCATTTGGGAGCTGCTGGCTGCCTAGAGAAAGTGAATGAAGTCAGTTTGTAACAAACAAAGTCTAATGAACTGTGGCCCTTATGAATCATAAACAGTTTATCCACTGAAAACATCATGTGGTTCAAAAAATCAGAGAACTTTTTAGAGGAATAATCCATGTGGCTTTGTGTGTGTGTGAGAGAGAGAGAGAGAGAGGCACCCCTGACCAAGTGAACTGGTCCTGGTGTGCATGGAGGAATTTCAGCTCTTCACCTCCCCATTCAGCCTCCTGACCCCAGATAAAGCCACCCTGACTCTCTTCCTGGTGCGGACTATTCCAAGCTTGGTGCTGAGGATTCCGGGTGATGCGGAGAAACCCCGCCTGCTTATTCAGTCCGCAAATGAAAGCCTGAAGTCAGGCTGCCCGCTTTCATAAGCTGGACTCTCCCACAGGTTGGGGCATCAGCAGAAGTACCACCTTTGCTGCCCACTGGACACACGGTGAGGGAGGGTGGGCCAGGGGACAGAGGGAAAGGGACACGTTTCATGAAGATGAAATGTGCCCCAGCAAGGGCCAAACATCTCTGTAAAAACTTGGCTGCCTGGTGTGACTGACACAGACCAGAGACTTGGCCCTGGGAGACTCAATATGAGTCTCACTTCCCTTCATCCCCTTTTTCCCTGTGGGGTAGGCACTTGAGATGGTTGGGTTTGCTAAACCGGTGGGAAGCAGGATGCTGGCGTCTAATGGTGCAGTCCAGGTGTGACTCGACTGGGCTTGCCCCCAGGGAAACCTGCAGAGGAATTTTCACGTTAAGGTGTATAAAAGTGAAAAGCCACTAAGGAAACCAGAGACGTTGGCACCGAAAAGATGGTTTTTTTGCCTCTAGGGCTGATTGGCTTCTCTTCACCTCTTAGCACGAGATGTACACAGAGTCAGAGGGTTCATTTCTGAGCAGCTGATTCCCAGAGGGCCAGGGGGAGAAACCCCCCTTTCCCTCACTGCCTGTAGGTGCCCATCGTGAGACCAGGAGTGTGTGGATATGGAGGGGACCCAATTGGGGGCAGGGGGAGAAGGAAGGCAGGCCTGAAGAGAACAGTGTATAGAAAAAACCCCCAAACAAAGTGGAAACGTGAGAAATGCAAGGACTGTGGTTTAGTAAGAGTTCCTGACATGCTGCACAGAGGAAGGGGCAAGAGTGGGTGGTCTGGAGTTGAGTGGCCACTGTCCCCTCCAGAGGGGCCCCAAGCTCTCCCATGGCCCCTCCCGGCCCACTTCATCTATTGACCACAGCCGCCTATGGCCTGCAGGCCTTTGCATTCATGCCAGAGCTAGAAACCTGTGGCCACCTAGCTCAGGTGAACAAGTTTCTTCACCCTGGGCCCTGCCTGCTTCACCAACTTCTCTCTGGACCCAGTGACCAGCCCCCTGCCAGCTGTTTTCACTTCGAATCCCATCACTTCTCCTTACACCAGCCAGTGGTCCAGGCAGCCCGTGCACCGGTCATCAGTAAGCACGCCCTCTGCTGGCAATGGCTTCTTCTGCCTGGGCCAGCAAGGTGGCAGCCTTCCTCTAGGCTCAACCCTAAAGAGGATACAAACCAGTCTGATCGTCCACCCCAGGCGTGAATCGAATCTGCTTGTGCCAAACACGGGAAGTAACTGTTCAGCCTCTGATTGAACACTTGCAGTGACGGGGAGTTCATCAGCAGTCCATTCCACTGTTGTCAACTCCGGCCATTGGAAATAGCTCCCTATATTAAGCCAACATCTGCCCTTTATCATTTGTTCCACTTCCCCTGACTCTGTCCTTTTAAGTCACCCTGAGCAAAAATAATTCTGTTTCTCATGACAATCCTTCAGGAATTTGAACCCAACCATCACCTAACCCCAGTTCCTCCCCTCTTTCTAAAGCTTCCTAAGTCCTTCAGCCATTGAGCTGTGATGTGACGTCACCATTTGGATCCCTCGCTTCCAGACACAATTCATTTCTCCAACCCCCTCTCACACAGTGGTGCCCAGAAGCCCACCTGACCCTGTAGGCAGGGTCTGACCAGTGCACAAGATGAGAAGTCACCTCCCAGGGCGATGGCTGGACTTGGGCACACAGTGGAGGTCACAGCAGTTGATGTGACACAACCTTTGCACTTCTGACACACTTTGAGTTTATGTTCAACTTTTTATTTTTATACATGCTATTAATTAATCCCATCCATTAACTGAGCCAGCAAACATTTCATTCCTATTGACTATTACATGCCAGGCAGTTGCTATTACTGTTGTTCAATCTTGGTGTTTCTTCACAATTTTTGTATCATCATTTGGGATGTGATTTATTTTTTTGATATCCAGTATATCTGTAGTGCTTTCCAAAACAATTTAGTGAGTTTGGCAGGCAGCCTTTCTATCCTAGTGCCTCTGATTACCACAATCCATCTTAATATTTATTTGAGGAGACTGCACAGCTCCTAGAGAGCTCCCTTGGGTCCACATTCATCACTGCCCTTTGTGAGAGATTGTTCAATCAACTACCAAAGCTTTTATGAGGGCCCCATGAGGCTCTTGTTCTGTCATCTTTAGATTGATCAAAAAGCTTCCACATGTCACCTTGTCACACACCTCACAGAAATCCAGAGACACTGAGCCCATCACGTATCTCTACATGCAGCTAGTAATCGCCTGCTGTGGGGTTCTGACATGACATTTTTTAAGTTGCCCTTAGTAGTTTCTAAGCCTATAGCTCAGCTCACACAGTCAGACACTAAGGTGAGGCTGCTACACACAGAGGCATGCTCTGTTCTGGCTCAAACTTCTGCTCTACATCCGAGACTCAGAAAGGAGGCTAAGACTCAAGCTTTGTCCCTGGGAGCGTCCCCTGGGAGGGGGGTACTTTGTTTCTCTCTGTGCTTAGCAGCGCCTTGTCCTGGCTGAAATGTCTCCAGTCACGGGGCCTCCTCTGTGTCCCTGGGGAGGCTATTTTAGTCTAATAATAGATGGCACACTTAACAAAGACTTCCTGATATTACTCATAAATTGTCCTGCACTGATTTCATGCTATTATGTCTTCTTACACCTTTTGTTTTTAATACAAATAACATCCATCTCTTCAGGGTATGCCCGAATATGTGTGCTATGTGTATGGTATGTATAACAAGGATCTTATACAAGATAGTTACTGTTTCAGATTTATTTTATAATATATAGTACACACTATATACTAGACTGTACTACATTTCATACTATCTACTAGACTATACTAATATTATTATATACTATATTACATATTAATTGTATAATAATACATTAAAAGTGAGAACCTTTATCTCTCCTTAAATAATCATAATATAAATGGAGTATAACCTTTAAAAATCGTGAATCACTGTATTGTACACCTGTAATTTATATAATATTGTACATCAACTCTACTTCAATAAAAACATAAATAAATAAAATAAAAAAGGTGGAGTTGATGTCAGAGCCTAATATGTGCCCTTGGGAGGTGGAGGAGTACGTGAGAACATGTGACTAGATGTCAGGGGTCCACTCTAACCTGCCGCGTGGTGTGGCGGCATCACTTCCTCTCTCTGGGCCTCAGTCTTCTTGCTTATGTGATGAATGGCTGGGACTGGATGATGTCAAACATCCCTTCCAAGTCTCCCACCACGTCCTGAGATGATCACTCGCAATATAGACCCGTTGTCTCTGAGATCCGTACCTGGATGCTGTTACTACTAGTACTGATAACAGTGATCGACACTCATTGACTATGCATTTGTGACTTTGAATTCAGCAATGTTTTAAATCCTTATAACAGACTTAGGAGATAGAGATGCTGTTCTCATTTATAGATGAGAAAGACTGAGGCGCAGCATGCTCAAGTCACTTGCTCGAAGTGACACACCATCATGTGGCAACTGGTGGGCCGGGTCTGCCTGAATCCATCACGCTGCCTTGCCAGGCACGGTGGTTCTAACTCAGTGGATACAGAGAATCTAGAACTGTGCAGTCCAGTGTCTAGTATGGAAGTCATAGCCACATGTGGCTGCAGAGCCCTGGAAATGTGGCCAGCTGAAATGCAGACGTGCTGTAAGTGTGACATGCACACTGGGTTTTGTGTAAATGTAAAATATATCATTAATAATTTTTTATATTGATCATATGTTGAAATATTATTTTGGATATATTGAGTTAAAGCAAATATATTTGCTGAATCAAGTGCAGTATAAATAAATCAACACTTTTGTAAAGAGAGGATGAATACAGATTTGCTTTTTTTTTTTTTTTAACAACTCTAAACCACGCCAGTATTATAGAAAAGGTTGGCGGAAGCAAATGTACCCATATTGGGTGTGGGGAAAATGTAGCAATAAAATAAAGTCTGGCTTATAATCTTTGTTACACTAAAAAAAAAAAAAGAATCAGGCTCCCTGACTTCAGACTATATTACAAAGCTTCAGTAATCAAGACAGTTTGGTATTGGCACAAAAACAGAAATATAGATCAATGGAACAGGATAGAAAGCCCAGAGATAAACCCACACACATATGGTCAACTTATCTTTGATAAAGGAGGCAAGCATATACAGTGGAGAAAAGACAGCCTCTTCAATAAGTGGTGCTGGGAAAATTGGACAGGAACATGTAAAAGTATGAAATTAGAACACTCCCTGACACCATGCACAAAAATAAACTCAAAATGGATTAAAGACCTAAGTGTAAGGGCAGACACTATCAAACTCTTAGAGGAAAACATAGGCAGAACACTCTATGACATACATCACAGCAAGATTCTTTTTGACCCAGCTCCCAGAGAAATGGAAATAAGAACACAAATAAACAAATGGGACCTAATGAAACTGAAAAGCTTTTGCACAGCAAAGGAAACCATAAACAAGACCAAAAGACAACCCTCAGAATGGGAGAAAATATTTGCAAATGAAGCAACTGACAAAGGATTAATCTCCAAGATTTACAAGCAGCTCATGCAGCTCAATAACAAAAAAACGAACAACCCAATCCAAAAATGGGCAGAAGATCTAAATAGACATTTCTCCAAAGAAGATATACAGATGGCCTACAGACACATGAAAGAATGCTCAACATCATTAATCATTAGAGAAATGCAAATCAAAACTACAATGAGATATCATCTCACACCGGTCAGAATGGCCATCATCAAAAAATCTAGAAACAATAAATGCTGGAGAGGGTGTGGAGGAAAGGGAACACTCTTGCACTGTTGGTGGGAATGTAAATTGATACAGCCACTATGGAGAACAGTATGGAGGTTCCTTAAAAAACTACAAATAGAACTACCATACGACCCAGCAATCCCACTACTGGGCATATACCCTGAGAAAACCATAGGTCAAAAAGAGTCATGTACCAAAATGTTCATTGCAGCTCTATTTACAATAGCCAGGACATGGAAGCAACCTAAATGTCCATCGACAGATGAATGGATAAAGAAGATGTGGCACATATATACAATGGAATATTACTCAGCCATAAAAAGAAATGAAATGGAGGTATTTGTAATGAGGTGGATGGAGTTAGAGTCTGTCATACAGAGTGAAGTAAGTCAGAAAGAGAAAAACAAATACAGTATGCTAACACATATATATGGAATCTAAGGGAAAAAAAAAAAAAAAAAAAAAGGCCATGAAGAACCTAGTGGCAAGACGGGAATAAAGACACAGACCTACTAGAGAATGGACTTGAGGATATGGGGAGGGGGTGGGGTGAGATGTGACAGGGTAAGAGAGTGTCATGGACATATATACACTACCAAATGTAAAATAGATAGCTAGTGGGAAGCAGCCGCATAGCACAGGGAGATCAGCTCGGTGCTTTGTGACCACCTAGAGGGGTGGGATGGGGAGGGTGGGAGGGAGGGAGATGCAAGAGGGAAGAGAAATGGGAACATATTGTATATGTATAACAGATTCACTTTGTTATAAAGCAGATGCTAACACACTATTGTAAGGCAATTATACTTCAATAAAGATGTTTGAAAAAAAAAAAAAAAAAAGAAAAAAGCAAATATATATTGAACATTAATTTCACTGTTTCTTTTTTCACTCTTCTGGATGTGGCCATAAGAAAACTGAAAATACCAGGTGTGGCTCCCATATTTCTGCTGGACAGAGTGATGGAGAGCTTGCATCGGGAATCGAAGCTCCATTTTCTTGTTTGGCTTTTCAAGACAGGAAGGGCAAACAGGAATAAATGCCCAAAGAAATATGTCCAAAAACAGAAAGGGGCATTAGCCATATAACTTAGTTTCTTCTGTCCTTGGGCAGGGTTATTTCGCAAGCTACATTTCAGAAACTTCTAGGGTAAAAAAAAATGCCATTTTATTAAGAACAAGAGGGAGAGAAAGAGGGGGAGGATGAAAATCTTGAGTGAATGCTAACAAAATAAAAAGGTTGAATATTTTTTTAAACTCCCCGAGGCCTATCTCCACATTTACTTTATGAACGCACAGAGCTCTCAGCGAGGGGGCGTGAGCCCCTCCTCCACCCGGCACTGAGCCCCAGTTCCCAGTCCTGGGGGCACGTGGCGCGCCGCCTGCCCGATCTCCTCCACCCAGCAGCCAGCGGCCTTTCCCTTACAGCTCCGCACGGCAGTGATTCCTGGAGAACCCAGACGTCATTCAGCAGCTTTATAGCAACCAGGGCCTGCCTGGCCGTTCCGACGTGGCCCCAGAGCTACCTGCGTGTCCAAGAGTTAAAGAGGAGCCAAAAGCCTCAGGCCCAGCACAGGGCTGAGGGCACAAGCACGGCATCCACAGCCCAGGGCAGAGTTTCTGCTGAAGCCTTGGTAAGAACCCTATGTCTGGGGTAAGCTGCGAAGGTTCTAGAAATGGAAAGGAAAGCGTGATTCCTGGAGAGACTGTGCCTGGGACCACATCTGCACAAGGGCACCCTTTGAGCTACCATAGAAAACTAGACCCACTGTAAACCACTCCCCCGGTGTGTGGAAACTGCATGAAGATATGAAGGTAGTTCTGGGGTCAGGGGGTTTTCCTAATAAATACAGTAATAGTATTGAGGTATGTATGACTACGAGGAAATAGAGATGATTGGAGGAAATAGCTCCCCCTACAGATAGAACAATTTCACCCTGGTGCCTAAGAAAACTCAGCTTCATTAGGGAGAAGAAGAAAGAGAGGCACTGATAATGATTCCTCACCTCCTGAGGGCCAGGAGCAGGACTAGGGTGAGGCATACACAGGTGCTCAAGCTCAAGGTCGTGCTGGGTGGAGATCGGCTCCTGAGAGAGACCACCTTCTTTAAAAGTTGGGCCCTTGGTGGGTGGCCATCTGGCTTCACCCTAGTGCTAGCCCTGATGAGGAGGTTTGGTAAGACCTATTAACATTAGCCTATTTAATCCGTACAAAAGCCTGTTGTTCAAAACCCTTATCCCCATTTTACAGATAGAAGACACTGAGGCTCAGGTTCAAAGTCACACAGTGAATAAACTCACGCACATTCCCTGAACTGCACAGCTCACTGGATTTCATCTCTCCAATTTGCTTAGAATGATTTCTGAAGTTTTCTGACTTCAAACAACTCTGGAGGGCAGGTGGATGAATCTGGTCAGAGTCTTGACTCTGCTACTTACAAGTCGTTTGACTTTAGGACAATTACTTAGTTTCTTGGTTTTAAATTGGGACGATTTGTTTTTAGGATGAAATGGGAAAATGCATATAAAATGCTCAGCAAAATGCCTGGCACATGGTAAAGTCAGTAAACGCTGACTAATGCATGTGTGTGCACGTGTGCACGCATGTGTGCATACATGTACAACAACCAACAGCAAAGGATCACTCATTCAAAAAAATGTTTTTATGCCCAGGTACCTCCAGCAAGTTACTGTCCTTGAGGAGCTCATAATCTGGAGGAAGGACAGAAAAAAATAAAGCAGAGCAAGTGAAGGACAGGACTGAGTCTTCCAGGCTGGTAGGGCACCCCAGGTAGCTGCATTACAGCCTGTGACCCCTTTAAGAAGCTTGAGAGGGCTTTAGATGCCTGGCGTGGCAGAAGAGGGCAGGGGACAGGAAAGTTTGGACTGTGAAAGTCAAGACACCATCTAACAAAGATGGTCATCACTGAGCTGTGAAATGAGCACCAAGGAAGACTTTCAATGGAAAGCTGTCAAGGTAACCTTTGGGTTCTGCAAAGTGTATTGGTCAGAGAGACTGTATCTTTGCCATGAGGGCTTCCCCAGCCCAGGCATGTGGTGTTTTGCTCTCTGACTTAGAAAGCCTCTTCTACTGGGGAATAAGTTTGTCCCATCCTGGCATCGTAAAGAAATCAGGGAATGCTGAGAGTGCAGGGTATGTCCCAGAACTTCCTTTTACCCATTTCGGGACATAATCATTGTCTCCTGCTGTATCTGATTCATACAGGGTGGGTTCTTTGTACCTCTCCCCACCCATCCACTTCCTACATTTCCAAACATGTTGCTAAAAAAAATAAAAGGCTGCTCAGTTTGTGTTGGAATCCACCACAAACCCACTTCTGAGATACTGCCCTAGAGCCGCCGGCTTGCATGATGATGGAGAGTGAGAGGGGAGTTGGTCCACGTAGCATGAAAGGGGGCTCTCTAGCAGCCACAAGCAGAGAGAGAAGCTGGGGGCCCTTGGGAGAGCACAGGTTTAGGAAGAAAGGACTACAGGGGGAGTTGGAGCTCCTTTAGATAGGGTCTCCTTAATTCAGATCCCCTGGCTCTCTTAACGCCTTGGGTGGCCATGGTGAAGGGGGAAATTGACTTCTTCCTCTGGGAGTGGTGAGGAGAAGAGGGATAAAGGGGGCATGATTCCCAGCAAGATCATTATTCTTACTTCCATTTCTTAGTTTGGGGTCCCGTGAGGCTCTGTTCCGTTCAAGATTACCCAGCTCACAGGTGACAGAAGTAGGGTTCCCATTCGATTTGCGCTGCCTCTGAAGTCCAAGCAACGTCCAGCACTACTTGTAGCCTCTCAGCCATAAAACTAGCACCAATTTCCCCAGCTTTCTGCTCTTACTTTGAATCAATTCTCTATTTTCATTGCTTTAATGACATTAAGGAGAGGATACCTATGTAGCTCTCCCCTGAACCACCCACTTCCTTCTGTGATGAGACAAATAGGATTGGTTCTGAAAGTGCTCCTGGCCAGTAACTTGGCAGCTGCCCCTCCCACCAGCCCGGCCCCTCCCACCAGCCCCAGCTCCTCCCACCAGCCCCAGCTCCTCCCACCAGCCCTCGCTCCTCTAGGCATTCCCTCAGCTCTCTTTGCTTCTGGTGACTGAAGGGCTCTTCAGGACCTCCGACCTCTTCTTTAGATACTACTTCCTGGGATCCTGGCCCCTAAAAGGAGGTGGAAACCTCTTTTCCTTTGCTGCTAATATCGTGTTTCCAGACCACCACCTCAAAAGGATGTAGGGGTTTAGCTGATCCTTAAAGGTTTGAGAGGGTAGGGGGAGGTGAAATGTCCGTAGCACGTAATAAAAAAAATAAAACTGATGTATGCTAGCCCTGTGTTTCAAAGTAGCCAGCCACCTTGTGCCTCTGGGAATTTGTCACTGCACATCTCTCTTCTAAGTGGGCCATGTGGCTGTCCCCCA
The DNA here is from genome assembly GCF_949987535.1 of Balaenoptera acutorostrata. Classification (NCBI taxonomy): domain Eukaryota; kingdom Metazoa; phylum Chordata; class Mammalia; order Artiodactyla; family Balaenopteridae; genus Balaenoptera; species Balaenoptera acutorostrata. The sequence continues at coordinate 47,029,511 of NC_080079.1, forward strand.
CCCCCGCTTTTTTTCTCCCCTCCTCTAAGATGTGTCCTCTCCTCTCTGGCCTTCCCCACCCCTGCATTCCCTTTGATTTTCTAGACAATGTCTTTTAACTATATCTTCCATTGTCCCTTTCCAAATAACATCTTGGGAGCCTCCTCTTTCACGTTACAACAGTGTACCGTACCAAAGTATTTTGCTAAACAAAGACCATCTACTCTGTAGTGAAATTGCTCCACTAATTCAGGTTCAGAGGCCAAAAAAAAATGAATTTGGGGTTTGTTTTGTTTTTACTGTGCTGCACATTCACAGACACAAAGCAGTGCTTTACTTTGGACTATATCTAGTAAGGTCCAGGGTGAGAATACCATCCAATATGCATCCCATTGTACATCCTATTGGTGCCTTCGTCCCCAATGCTGACACAAGGGACATTACTAGCCCAGTTCCGGTGCACCAAGAATGGCCAGCAAGAGAAAGTAAGCCTCTCTATTCTCTGAAGCTGTTGGCTATTACTGCGCCAAGACCCCCGGACATTTTACTTTTGGTCATTGTTTTAAGAAGTCTTCTGGCTCCATTTTTTAAACGAGCCAGCTGTGAGTGTTGTGATTGCAGTGACATGCCCCTGACAACTTCCAGATTTCCTCTTGAAAATATTTTTCAATTATAATTTAAGTTTATAATTTCAGCATCAAATCACTTAGTAGAAAATGCTACATTTGGGTCCCATCATGAGTAATCACCCCAAAGAAAGGGCTTTATTTCAGGAAATACCGAGTTCAAGAAAGCTTTTGGAGAACCCAAGGCTCACTAAGTCAACCAACGCCTTAGGGGGGCTGAGCAGCATTCAGTCCCCTAAGACAACCTGGCTGGGAGGGACGAGGCACTGCCTGCCCCCACTTCCCTTCCTCTGCACCCTGAGTCAGGTGCCCTGCGTTGTCCTGTGACAAAGAAGTGCTTCCACGTCCCTTTCCTTCCGACACGTGGCCTCACTGCACACTGCAGAGGAAGCTGCGGTGAAGGGGTCACAGGCCCTTAGGGGCTACAGTGAATGTTTCGTTCCTTCCTGCAGGTGCGCAGGGAAGCAAATCTCCAGCCTTTCTTATTATTGTATCATTGTCCTATGCTCCCTCTGCCCCAAAGAACATTGCCTGTTCTTAGGCATCCTTCTTCCTTGATGTCCTATTTCAGTTCATGCAGACATTGGTCACACGCATTTTGCACCCAGAATGTGAAAATCATAAATTGAGAGCACAGATCCAACTTGTTTGGCCATGAGGCAGAGGGCAAACTGGACCTCTCTATTTTCTACCTGACCAGTCTTCCTCATCAACGTCATCACCCTCTGATGTGCACAGCACTATAAGGTTACCACACATTTTCACATCCATTCTTATCACTGGATAGTCACATACTTGTTTGGAAAGTAAAAGCAGAGGCAAGTTCCCTCATGAAAGGGTTCCATAAGTAAATCCTTACATTTATGATCAATAGATGGGTGTCAAGACCATTCAGTGGGGGAAAGCATAACCTCCTCAACAAATGGTGCTGGGACCACTGGATATCCTCACGCAAAAGAATGAAGTTGGACCCCTACCCTCATACTCCATAGAAAAATTGACTCAAAATAGATCAAAGATACAAATGTAAGAGCTAAAACTATAAAATTCTTAGAAGAAAACATAGGGTAAATCTGAATAACTTTGGATTTGTCAATGAATTTTTAGATACGATACCAAAAGCACATGCAAGAAAATAAAAAAGTTGTTAAATCAGGCTTCAATGAAATTAAAAACTTGTACATCAAAGGACACTATTAAGAAAGTGAAAAGACAGCCAATGTGGGAGAAAGTATCTAAAATATCTGTAAATCTTATATCAGATAAGGGTCTAGTATCCAGACATATAACCCAATTTAAAAAATGGGCAAAGGATTTAAATAGACATTTCTCCAAAGAAGATAAGCATATTGCCAATGGGTACTTGAAAGGATGCTCAACATCTTTAGGGAAATGCAAATCAAAACCACTTTATACACACTAGGACAACTGTAATAAGAAAAAACAGACAATAACAAGAGTTGACAAGGATGTAGAGAAATTGGAACTTTTATACATTGTTGGTAGGAACGTAAAATGGTGCAGTCACTTTGGAAAACAGTTTAGCAATTTCTGAAAAAGCTAAAAATAGAATTACCATTTGACCCAACAATTCCACTCCTGAGTATATGCTCAAGAAATTTTCAAACATATGTGCACACAAAAGCTTGTCCTTGAATGTTCATAGTGACATTATTCATAATAGCCAGAAAGTGGAAACAACCCAAGTGCCCATCAACTGATGAATGGATAAAAAAAATGTGGTATATACAAAAATGGAATATTACTTGGCAATAAAAATGAAGTACTGAAACATGCTACAATATGGATGAACCTTGAAAACATGCTAAGTGAAAGAAGCCAGACATAGAGACCACATATATATGATTCCTTTTACATGAAGTGTCCAGAATAGGCAAATCCATAGAGCCAGAAAATAGATTACCCTTGCCAAGGGTGGAGATGTTTGAGGGTGGGGGTGGGGAGTGACTGTTAATGGGTATAGATTTTCTTTTGAGGTGATGCAATGTCCTGGAATTAGATAGTGGTGATGGTTGCACCACCTTGTGAATATACGAAAAACCATTCAACTGTATACTTTAAAAGGGTGAATTTTAATTTTCCCTTTAATCATTTATTGTTCCTCCTAGGTCTAGTTCTAGTTCCTCCCTAAGTTTTGGAAAATATGAAGCAAAAGAATGAATGTCAATTGTGGATCGATCCAAAACCAGGTGCAACTGGGATCATCCCTCCTGTCAAAACAGCCATTCCTTTTAGGGTGGAAGTTTGGGGGTATCTGGCTGGCTGTGTGTGGTGGATCTGCATGGCAGTGGGCACAATTTCAGCTGTGCACCCAGGTAAGGGTTAGTCGTCACCATCCTGCTCCTTCTGCAAAATACCGGGCATTTACATCAGCCCAAGAACATGAACTCTACATACCGCCCTGGTCTCCCCCTCCTTCAGAACAGTCCCTTCAAATTTTCCCCCTGTAGTATCCTGGAAGATAATGTTACATGGACCTCCGACGCTAGGGGTGGATGGGGAGGGTAGAGGGGAGGAACAATAAGAATGAGAAAGGGCATGGGTTTCTGGATCCAGTCGCAGCTTTCCCACCAGCCCCCTGTGATGCTGGGTGAGCCGATGAGTTCACCTGCCTGTAAAATTGGACTAATATTACTATTAGTAATACTTACCTTGGTGAAGATTAAAAAAAAAAAAAAAAGAAAGAAAAATGTAGAAAGGGCCCAGAGAAAAATCATCATTAATGTTGATGAGATAAGATTTAAAAAATGCTTTCTTCTCCAGATGCTCAAAATCCTTGTGAAAAGAATAGTTCATGGAAGGATTCTGAACAGCTGTTTGTTTTGAGGAAATGTATTGAAGGAAAACTAAGACGTTGTTCCCATTTTTATGAACAACTTTTTAAAATAACATGGGCAATCCCACCAAACCAATCCCTTTCATATCCTCTGAAAATACCCAGATTTTATTATTAAATATTTATGAATATTTACCATATTTGCTGAAATGCTCATATTAGAGATCATATACATGAGATGTAATCCTATGTGTTTATAAAGCAGTTCCTACATAATTTTAAAGAACTTGAGACAGTTTACAGTACAAGCGCCTTTTACAATTCCAATGAATGATACAGTGAGGCTGGATTTTGACATGGCATTAACATTTTTAAAAGTACATGGGGTTCTCTTATACAATTAATACATATAGTGCATTCATAATTAACATTTTAGTGAGCTGCAGAGTAAAAAGAAATTTTCCTTCCAGACAGTCACTAGATCTAGTTTTCTCTGTGCCTTTAAGTAGCTGTGTGACTTCAGGCAAGACTTAATCTTCAGAACTTCAATTCCATCATTGTAAAACTAGGCATATGAAAGAGTTCTGTGATACCAAATACTATAAGAATAAGAGTCACCACTTCACATTATTTCAAGGATTTCTAGTTGCTGTGTTCACTATCTTCTTGTCTTGAGACGTATTTTTCATCTCTATGACATATACATACACGTGTGTGTGTGTGTGTGTGTATGTAATTTTATGAAATAATTTGATCCGGAGTACAGTTCCAGGGTACCCCAGTGCAGAGATCTCTGGATTTGCTCTATCAAAAACTCTTATTCTCCATTACTGGCTAGATGGCATTTAGCAAATGATTTAGCATTCCTGAGCCCATAATGCAAATGCTCTATCTCTGCCCTTCTGCATATCTCCACTCCATTCCAGACTTCCTGTTTCTCCAAGGACAGGGAACCAAAGACTGTTCATCTTGACCTTTGCCACAGTTGGACAAGGCCAGCACAACCCATACTGGTTTTTCGGTGAAACAGAATTTTTCTTTCCTTTTTTTTTTTTTCTGGTCCGTTATTTCTTTCACCAATTGATGTGCTCATATGGATTTTCTTCTTCAGCCCCCTGATATGGCATATTACACTGATGACTTTTAAATGTTAAACCAGCCTTGCACACCTGAAATAAATCCTACTTAGTGGTGGTTTGTAACTCATTTTATGCATTACTGGATTTGCTTTACTAATATTTATTTTTCAGTTATGAGCGTTTTATTTTATTTTTTAAACATCTTTATTGGAGTATAATTGCTTTACAATGTTGTATTAGTTTCTGCTGTATAACAAAGTGAATCAGCTATATGTATACGTATACCCCCATATCCCCTCCCTCTTGCGCCTCCCTCCCACTTTGTTGAGGAATTTTGCATCAAAATTCATGAGATATTAGTTTGTAGTTTCCTAATTTTTTTTGTACTGTCTTTCATTTTTTAGGAGCTTTTAATTTATGAATTCAATTTATTCCACAAGTTATAGGATTATTAGGGTTGAATATTTTATCCTCATTAAGTTTTGCTAGCTTGTGGTTTTTGGGGACTGGACCCATTTCTTAACCTGGACCCATTTCTTCTAAGTTATTGAATTTATCAGAGTAAAATTGTTCAAAGTACTTCCCTCTTATCCTTTTAATGGCTTCAGAATCTGTAGTGACATGCTCTGTTTCATAACTGATATTGATGAGTTGTGTTTTCTCTCTTTTTTCTTGTTAGCCTTGCAAGAGTTTTATCAATTTTATTATTTTTTTGAAGAACCAGTTGTTTGTTTCATTGATTTTCTTTATTTTCCTATTTTGAACTTTGTGAATTTCTACTCTTCTTTATTTTCTTTCTTCTGCTTGTTTTTGGGCTTATTTTGCTCTTTTGTTTTCCCAGTTACTTGAAGTAGAAGCTTAAATTATTGATTTGAGAACTTTTCTCTTTTCTAAACTAAGAATTCAGGACAAGTTTCTCTCTAAGCACTGCATTAACTGCAGCCCACATAGTTTAATGTGTTATATTTTCATTTTGATTCAGCTCTGTATACTTTTTACTTCTTTTGAGATTTCTCTTTGCCCCATGGGTTATTTACAACTGTGTTAACTTCATTTTTTTTAAAACAAATTTAATTAATTTATATATTTATTTTATTTTTGGCTGTGTTGAGTCTTTGTTGCTGCACACGGGCTTTCTCTAGTTGTGGCGAGGATGGATTACTCTTCGTTGTGGTGCATGGACTTCTCATTGTGGTGGCTTCTCTTGCTGTGGAGCACGGGCTTTAGGGCGTGCGAGCTTCAGTAGTTGTGGCACACAGGCTCAGTAGTTGTGGCTCGTGGACTCTAGAGCGCAGGCTCAGTAGTTGTGGCACATGGGCTTAGTTGCGCTGCGGCTTGTGGGATCTTCCCGGACCAGGGATCAAACCTGTGTCCCCTGCATTGGCAGGCATATTCTTAACCACTGAGCCACCAAGGAAGTCCTGTGTTAACTTCTAAGTTGGAGATTTTCCTGTTGTCTTTCTGTTATTGATTTCTAGTTTGATTTCCATTATGGTCAGAAAACATACTTGGTATGATTCCAGTTCTTTTAAATTTATTGAGGTTTGTTTATGACTCAGCATATGGTTCTATCTTGGTGAATGTTCCACGGGTGCTTGAAAGTGATGTGTATTTGGCTGTTATTGAGTAGAATACCTATGTCAGTCAAATCCTGTTTGTTGATAGTAGTTGTGCAGTTCTTACATGCCTGCTGTTTTTCTCTCTTGTAGTTCTATCAATTGCTGAGAGTGAGGTGTTTAAGTCTCCAACTGTAATTGTGGACTTGCCTATTCACCTTTCAGCTCTATCAGTTTTTGCTTCATGTATTTGAGGCTCTGTTGTTTGGTGCAAGCACATTTAAGATCATTATGTCTTCATAGTGGTATATTTTTTTAATTGTTATGTGATATCCCTTTTTGTCTCTCTTCTTTCCTCTGAAGTATACTTTATGTGATATTAATGTAGCCACTCCTGACTTCTTTTTTAATTAATGTTTTCATGGTATATCTTTATCCATTATTTTACTTCAACCTACCTAGGTCATTGTATTTGATGTTTGTATGTTATTGTATTTGTATATGTCTTGTAGATAGTGTATTTTTGACCATATTGTTAAATCCACTCTGTCAATTTCTCTCTTTTGATTGGCATTTAGATAATTCACACTTAAGGCAATTATTGTTGTGGCAGGGCCTAAGTTATCATTTTGTTGTTTTCTTCTGTTTCTTATTCCTTTGTTTCTCTCTTCTTGCCTTCCTTTAGGTTACTTGAACAATATCTTAGGATCCCATCTTGATTTACTTGTAGTGACTTTCTTTATTTAATTGAGAGTAGCTGCTGTCTAGATGTCATGAGCTTTTCTGTGGGAAAGGCTCATTCCAGGCACTGCATGTGACTAAGGCAAAAGCCACAGCACCCATAACTGAGTTCAGGGCTTTTTCCACCCTTCAGCATGAGGAATCTTTGACAGAACTTAATGTCTGCAGCAGTGGAGCCTCTGGATGACAATAATCACCAGGGCTGATCTTCCAGGGCTGAGAAAGGATTTCTCACATTTATCATGGGAGGGAGATGCCAGATGGGGAAGATAGACTTTCCCACAGCTTGCAGGATGAGTGCTCCAAATTTAATCCTATAAAGCTGTGTTGGCCTTAGTTTGTACCCCAATCTAGTGAAAACTATTCTAGAAATGCCAATTCTATCTTTTCCTTAGCCAGAAATAGCGTCTAACTGCAACCTTCCATGTAGTGACATTTGGAATCCAGATTATCTGCCTTAGATGGTAGAGAAGAGTGGAGACAACTTCAGCCACCCTACACGCCCCACAGGAGATGAGAGTGCGTGTTCATAGCCCTGTGGCAAGCGTTTTCCCCCAAGATGCTCAGAGCACTCACACTCTCAACCTCATTAGTCCTTGAGTTAAAGGTCAAAGTCTTTATCCCTCTCGTATGAGTGGGAAGATTAAAGAACAACAGATACTTGCTTGAAGTCACATGCTAAGCCAGGAGTTGAATTAGGAGTTAAACTCCCTCCTTGGATATGTGAGATAATCAACTACACCAGCTGATATCTGCAATGCTGGTTATTTCTGATGCTTAATTTATCACCCAAACTGAGAATTCTGCCTTCTCAGAAAGGAGCATGTAGTCTGATTCAGGGAGACCTGACTCAGTCATGGTTTATTCAGCACGATATGTAATGTTGTGTGTGATGTATAATGATTATAGTTCACCTCTTCCCAAAGCTTTGGGGACTTTCGCTGAGAGTTTTCATTGGATTTATCCATTCGTTACTTCCTTCATGCATTAAACAGTCTCTGTCAAATGCCACTAGAGCCCAAGAATAATCCTGACTATGGAGATATAAAGCTGAAAGGTGAGGTAGGCAGCCAGGTAAACAGAGACTCAGAGATGTATATGATTGAAAAGGGAGCTATGAAAAGCCTGGAGATAGAAAAAGGAGCTGAAGAAAATTTTTCAGAAGTGGCTGTCCTTTATTCAGAAATGTGGCAGGCAGCCAAAAGGGCCAACGCTATTCTAAACAGAGAAGTGTTCCAGATAGAAGGGACAGCAAGTGCAAAGACATTGACTTCAGCGCTGATGTGCGTTCATGAAAGGCGAGGAATTCCATGTGGTTGGAGACCAGGAAGGCAAGTATAGATTTATGGCAAATTAGACCAAGGAGAGAAGCAAGGGTCAGATGATGGAAGGCCTTAAGTCTCTGCCGCTTGCCAAGCAGTGCACTGGGTAGAAAGAGCACAGGCAGTGGAATCAGATCTAGTTTTCATATCAGCGCTGCCTTGTGTGTGGGATTCCTTGCTTCCCGCTCCTCCCAGCCACCCAAACAGTTGTCCAAAGTGTCTAAGGCATTAGACAAAGAATGGATTTACGAAGCCATAAAAATACTAGTGCAATGTCATCTAACAGTTTGTGTGTATGTCTGGATTTAAAATCAGCCAAATGCGTCTTGAAGCCACATTGCTCTGGTTATAGGATCTGGTGAAGCTTAAGAAATTGGCTGGGGACCAGGTCGTGCATAGCATTTGTTTGCCAGCATCTGCTTCCAAGGTACCTGGAGCCACTTTCTCCAGCAGTCAGATTTTCCACTGCTCCCTCACCTTCCTTTCCTCTTGGGGGTGTGTTCCCTGGGGCACAGCTCGGTGTTAGGAATGTGGACATATAGATCTCAAGACAGGTTAATTGTGTCCACCTCTGGCACTTGCCTTCACACGCCCTTCCTAAAGTCCTCCCTGGGAGAGAAGCTCCTGGGATCATTATCAGTCAAGATTGATGCCTTTTCTCTTCTCCCTCTTCTTTTTTATTCCTTTATATTTCCTCCAGAGAAGATGATTTATTGAGTACAGTAGCCAAAAGTGGAAAACATCTAATACTGTGTCTATTAAACCAAAACCAATGGACTTACCATTCCATTTAGAAAGCTGTCTACACCTACGTTGCATAACAGCTGTGTTGACAGTCTTGGGATGAATGAGGAAAATGTTACAGAGATTTAAAATGTGTGACTAAATGACTCAGTTCTTTGATGCTCCACTCTCAGAAGAGGGCTACTTGGAAAACTTGGATTTTTCTAGAGCTGAATTCAGCCACAGCCGAGGGTGGTCACAGTTTTTCAGGTTTATTTAAGAACAGCCATTCGATGGACACACACTACTTTGTACACACCTCACACTTAAGAATACACACATCACACAGACACACACCGCAAAATGTGTGCATGCATCTTCCAATTTCAAAAGGCCATTGCATGTATTACCTTAGGCATCTCCCACTTGAGGAGCAAGTAGATCAACATTATAGCAGTTGTGACCATGTATACTTATGTGATAGCCCAGGTACTCAGATAACTAACTCTTTGAGGCAGGCATTGCCCTCTTTATTCACAGGTAAGGAAACAAAGGCTCAGTGAGGCTAAGTTATTGGCTCAAAGTCACACAGCAAGTAACTCAAAGTTTATCTGATTATCAAGCCCATTCTCTACCTCTTCAGCAAACCAGACCGTCTCCTACAGACAACTGAATCAAAGAAAAATATGAAGAGGCCTGATTTCCATAAAGAAGTATAATGATCTCTTTTACTTCCCATACCCATCATGCATAAATTAATTCATCCATTCAACAAATATGAATATGCAGGGTCTACTGCCTGCCAGACATTGCTCATTTTGAGAAGCCCATCCCAGCCAGAACCAAACGTACTGAGAAGCAGCTTCAGATCTAGGATTTTATTTCATTTGCATCTCACATGCCAAGAAGCAGAGATAATTTCGCAAGTCAGGTCATCAAAAGAATAAGAAATTAGAGGTATCTGGAAATGTCACCTCAACTGTTTCAACAGGGATATCCCTTCTCACTCCTGAGTAGGTGTGTTAGTGTCCTAGGGCTATCATAACAAATTACCACAAATTGGGCAGCTTAACACATCAGAAATTTATTGTCTCACAGTTCATGAGGACAGTCAGAAATCAAGGTGTCAGCAGAGCCATACTGCCTCCAAAGCCTCTAGGGGAAAATCCTTTCTTGCCTCTTTCAGGTTCTGGTTGTTGCAGTCAATCCTTGGTGTCCCTTGGCTTGTGGCAGCATCATTTCTGCTTCTGTCTTCACATGACCTTCTTATCTATAATACATGTATTTCTGCATGTCTACTCCTTTTCTTATAAGGACACAAGTCATATTTAGGGCTCACCCTAATCCAGAATAGCCTCATCTTAACTGTTACATCTGCAAAGATCTCATCTCTAAATAAGGTCATAGTCTGAGGTTCCAGGTGGACATGTATTTGGGATGGGGTGGGGGTGGAGGACACTTATCAACCCACCATAGTAGGAAAGAAATCAGGGAAAACCTAGCTTGGCTTCTCATCTACTCCCTTGCTACCAACACGACTATCTACTAGTTTCCCAAATTTGTGTCTTGATGCCCCCTTTTCTGACCCTGTACCTCTCGACTTAAGAAAAATCTTGGTTGGAAAGTCCTTGGAGTCACTATCTTGCCCCATGAATCTAAGCCCTTGGGCAAGTAATCTTACTTCAGACCTGGACACCCAGGACAATGGACCCAGTGCTCTAACACTCATACTTAGCTAGGGGAGGGTGTAAACCCAGTGGTCAAGATGAGATCTGGACCAGACTAGCATGGGATTAATTTTCAGCTCTACTACCAACTAATGAGGTTTTAGGAAAGTCACTTTAGGAAAATCTCAGTTTCCTCATCTGTAGAATGGGTATGTATAACTCACAGGGTTACTGAGAGGATTAAATTAGGTAATAATTGAATGTTTTTAAATAGTAACTTTAGTAGTAGCAGTAAATGGAAAGAATCACAAGACCCATGGGAAGGCTACAGTGAGCTCTGCTACCTGGTTTACTGGGAGGAGTATGGCTGGGGTGAAAGGAAATCAGAACTCCCTCCCACGTTCAGATTGCTCCAGAAGTGGTAGGGTCTTCTACCCACTGGAACTGAGAGACCTATTTTACCTGAAGCAAGAGCTTGATTGAGAGAGAAGTGGAGGGGGGAGAGAGATCTGAAGAGCTCAAAATGCTTAACAGTTCATCCTTGGCTGAGCTGAATACTGCTTCTCTGGACCTTCATGGAATTCCTCCGGGTTTTGCTTCCAACTATCAACTCCTCTCTCACTACCTGTCTCCTTTCCTGGTAAAAGAGTAAAACTAAACGACTACTTTAAATCATTCTGAAAAGGAAGAAGAAAGGGAGGTACTGTATTAAGACAGGTACAAGTCATATTGTATAACTATAATAATTAAATCAATGTGGTTGTTATGGACTGAATTGCATTCCCCTTCACACAAAAAAAATTCATATGGTGACCCTCTAAACCCTCAGTACTTCAGAACATGAGCAATATTTGGAGATCGAGCCTTTAAAGAGGTGATCAAGTTATGATAAGGCTGTCAGGGTAGTGTCCTTACAAGAAGAGTAATCTGACTGGCATGCTTACAATCTGACTGGTGTCCTTACAAGAAGAGGCTTTAGTTTCCTTGACGCCTCTGGGAATTACCTGGTTACCCTCCCCTCTACACGGACCATCATCTCCATCCCCATTTAAAACATCTGTTCTCAGTTTTAGTTCCAGGAATCTGTTCTTCTGCATCATAGCTGGACCCTTCCCTTCTTCACCATCTCTGTGATGGGCAGATGGTTCAAATGTTTAAACCTGCTCAGCCTGGCCTGAGCATTTGTGGCCTGTCAGACCCAGGTTTCCAGGGCTCCTCCTGTATAAGAAACAAAGTTTCAACCCAGCCGTCTCCCCAGAATTCTAACTCTAAGCTTTGTTCATGGGAAGTCCTAGGGGTGAGAGCCCAGTTACAAGTCAGTGCTGCTGTTTCCATTGGGAACTGGTCCAGATTGAGCAAAAAATTCAATTTGGGGATACCCAGATCCAAATGTTGAATTTTACTCCATATCAAGTCTCATTTCTCAGCTGCATTGAGGAGCATCTTCATCAGAAGTGAGAGGACCTTGGTTCAGCCTGGGGCCCCGAGCCATGGTTAAGGCAAGTTAACACGTCTCCCTCTGTCCCCCGGTACTAGGCATGGTTACATCTCATCCTCTGCGGTGTTTCCTTCTCGACTGAGCAGAGGCACATCATTCACAGTGGTTCTGCCTCTCCTCTTACTAGATGATGTGTTGGATGCATGACGTTTTGCTACTCATCTGATCCATCAATTCTTTGTTTAAATTTAAATTTTATTGAAGTAAGATTGATTTACAATGTTGTGTTAATTTCTGCTATACAGCAAAGTGACTCAAGTTACACATATAACTGTTATAGATATATCTATATCTATATCTATATATACATATATACATTCTTTTTCACATTTTTTCTGTTATGGTTTATCACAGGATACTGAATATAGTTCCCTGTGCTATACAGTAGGACCTTGTTGTTTATCCATTCTATATATAATAGTTTGCATCTGTTAACCCCAAACTCTTTGTCTGTGAGTCTGTTTCTGTTTTGTAGATGTGTTCATTTGCGTCATATTTTAGATTCCATATATAAGTGATATCATATGGTATTTGTCTTTCTCTGTCTGACTTACTTTGCTTAGTATAATAATCTCTAGGTCCATCCATGTTGCTGCAAATGGCATTATTTCATTCTTTTTTATGGCTGAGTAATATTCCATTGTATATGTATATATACCACATCTTCTTTATCCATTCATCTGTCCATGGACATTTAGGTTGTTTCCATGTCTTGGCTATTGTAAATAGTGCTGCTATGAACATAGGGGTGCATGTATCTTTTCAAATTATAGTTTTATCTGAGTATATGCCCAGGAGTGGGATTGCTGTGATCCATTGATTCTTGACACAGCAGGGACCTCAAACGAGACTCTTAAAACCAGACTCTTGAGTAAATCCCAGGTTTTGAGAAATCAGGACCTCTACAAGAAGTGAGAGGAACTATGAGAGGAAGGGGTCTTCTAGGGGCAGAGATTTGGTCCAGCAACAGTCAGGAAGTAGAAATGTGATGGCATGGTGGGGTGGGGGTGGCGGACATGATTGGATCACAGAGAGATTTCTCTCTTAGCTGGAGTCTGAAATTTGTGCAAGTGAATAAGTAGACAATAAGGTCTGAAAGATAAGCCAGGGTCCTTTTTAGGAGATCTGAGAAATTGGTACTTCTATCTATTGAGAACGAAAACCATAATCATTTTCAGAGCAACGTAGAGGAATCACTGGGATTTATTTTAATATCAACACTTATTGAGCTACCCAGGCTACAAGGAAATAGGCACCCTTTTACTGCCTTACAGAGTCACTCGATCATAGGAAAGTGACCACGCACACCTCTATAGGAGCATCGGCTTGTCTACACCTTGGGAAGACCTAGTTGCTGACAAAGAGTTCACTGTCCTTAAGCCAGACTCCTGGTGTGTGCACTTTGCCTCTTTCCTCTCTCACATCCCATGTCTTTGCTCCACCTTCCTTTATTTATTTTATATTTTTAATGACTCACAGGCACAGATTGCTAAGTACCCATGGAGCCTGACACTCCTGAAGTGTTCTCAAGCTCCAGAGAAGTGAGCAAGTCACAGAGACCCACCCACACTGTCCTCGGAGCAGTCTGGAGTGCAGTGTGCACAGGGCCCTAAAGCCACTCACTTCCTTTCTAGGAATGACCCTAAAGAACCCGCCCCCCACCGAGGACACACGATGATTTGTGCATGATGCTGTTCATAGCAGCAGTGCTTTTAGGAAGAGAAGGGTTAGGTAAATTACGGCCCATTGTATGATGAAATGGTGAGCATGCTCTCAGATGCATTTTTTTCTAAGAAACTTGAATAATGTGGGGAAAATGGGGAATTCCCTGGTGGTCCAGTGGTCAGGACTCCTCACTTCCAGTGCAGGGGGCATGGGTTCGATCCCTGGTGGGGGAACTAAGATCCCACATGCCATGGTGCAGCCAAAAAAAAAAAATGTGGGGAAAGTGTTTCTGTTAAAATAATAAGTGAAAATCAAATCTCTGTATATTTATATATATATATAAATAGTAAGTGAAAATCAAATATATATTATATTTATCTATCTATATATATAAAACTTTATATAAATGATGCCCCCCAGCTTTGTTAACTATGTATGTAAATGTATGCATCTATAAAAGACCAGAAGAAGATATGTTTAGATGTTAACATGTATTTGTCCAAGTTGTGGAAATTTAGAGAGTTTTTATTTTCCTCTTTATACTTATCTATATTTTCAAGAGTTCCTACAGTTGAACTCATATTAATTCCATAACTAAACACAAAAGGTGTTACTTAAAAAGAAGAATAAAGTACTATACTTAACAGCTGTTTCTTGAATACTTATTACATGCCCGGTACTGGTCTGTTCTAAGTGAAGAAATAGAGAAGGAGACAGGAGGAAAAAAGGAAAACAAACAAAGCCCAACTTTCTTCCAAAAGGAAAAAAACACCCCCTCACATCCTGCACTGTGTGGGCGGATCACGGGCTGGGCTGGAGAGAAAGACATGCTTCCTGCTGCAGAAGCTGAGCTCAGGCCGGCCCACACCCCGGAAGCATTTCAAAGTGAGGGGCTGAGACTTCCCTGGTGGCGCAGTGGTTAAAAATCCACCTGCCAATGCAGGGGACACGGGTTCGAGCCCTGGTCCGGGAAGATCCCACATGCCGGGGAGAAACTAAGCCTGTGCGCCACAACTACTGAGCCTGCACTCTAGAGACTGCAAGCCACAACTACTGAGCCCACATGCCACAACTACTGAAGCCCATGGGCCTAGAGCCCATGCTCCGCAACAAGAGAAGCCACCACAGTGAGAAGCCCACGCACCGCAACGAAGTATAGGCCCGCTCGCTGCAACTAGAGAAAGCCCGCACACAGCAACAAACACCCAACACAGCCAAAAATAAATAAATGAATGAATGAATCAATCAATCAGTCAATAAAGTGAGGGGCCGTCTGGTCTGCAGGGTCCTGGCAGGCAGCCAGCTGGGAGGCAGACCTCTGATTCCAGGCCCAGCCCTGCCCCTGCATCTGGGTGTCAGGGAGCCTTTCCCTAATCCTCCAAGTCCCCTCTGTCCCTTCAAGTCGCCACAAATGAAGACCCCAAGACACTCTGTCTCTGTCTTGCAGCTGTGAGGTTCTCCTAGATAACACAGGCTTGCATCCTTCCTTGATGCATGCATGCCTTTCTCCCAGATCCAGCTGCCCAATCCAGATGTCCTCACAGCCCAGTTTACATACAGTCCAGGTCTAGACGTCGTGGAGGCAAGAAGGCCAAAGTTCAGGAAAGGTGTATTTGCTTTCTTCTCGCTCAGCTATATACGATGCTGTTCTGAATAATAAACTGGGGATAATTACTTTCAAACCCCCTTAGATCCCCAGCGTCACCACCTGCTTGATTTCCCGTGGGTGTAAGGCAATCCCCTAAGGCTCCAATCACTTCCGCGTGCCTGCTGAGCAGGGCCTTCTCATTTCTGGCTTTGTTTTGTCTTCTTCCTCTCTGTCTCTTTACAGATTCTTTTGCAGAGACTACATTCTGTGCCTTTTGCAATGATGCATATTGGGAGCAAAGCGTCTGTCCCATCTCTGTGGTCTCTGAAAGCGCACATAGAATCAGCCACAGCGTCCATATTCCACAGGCCCCACCCCACACTGAAGCCCAGCATCACGTTTCAAGCACAGGGCAAAGGAGCCACTCCCCTCTGTCCCTTTGCCCGGCCCTTGGATTACCTAGAAGACGAAAATCAGCACTGCCACCTGCTTTCCTAATGAGGTCATGAGAAGGATCAATTGGACTTTCCCAGGTAAAAGAGCTCTGAGATTTTCGAGGTCCTGTGCAGGGGTAGCCATAATTATTATTAGCTAGGAGATGATCGTGACTCATAGGATACAATTAGAGACTGATTCCCTGCGAAATCCCGTGGCCCTCACCACAGCTGTGGTGAAATCAGGCTGCAGTGAGGCCAGCGTGACCATGGAGTAGAGGGACGGAGCTGGGAGGAGAGGAGGATGGACGTGGAAGGAATGCCAAGGAGAGGGATGCAGGTGGCTGCGTGCAGGTGCACCAGCCCGAGCTCCCAGCCTGGGACACACGGAGCCTGCCAGCACTGGACAAGCTCAGGGGGCCCCGCCCTGTAGGCGTGTGTGTTTGTAAACTCTTAGTTTGAAGGTTTCCATTTAAATTCCAGTTGAGAGTGGATCACAAACTTTAAGAGCGAAACTGTGGTTGTGAGAGGGCTGGTGGGTGTGAATTTCAGTGGGTCACGCCTGGTCTGTGTCCTTGAAAAGATCATGTAATCTCCCAGTGCCTCAGTTTCCTCATTTGCAGTGTAACAAGAGAAGCAGCCTCACTGGGTTCTAGTCTGCTCACACCCATTAATACATGGGAGACCCCTCACCGAGGGGTCTGGCACAGAATAAATGTTAGCTATTATTATAGGGATGCCTATAATTTGAATTTAGATCGGTCCATGATCTACAGCTACAGTCTGAGAGCCTTCAACTCTCACGTTCCTAAAATGAGTGCCTCTGCCTGCACATCACAGGTGGGCACAGAGCAGGTGATCAAAAATCAACCAGGGGCTTCCCTGGTGGCGCAGTGGTTGAGAATCTGCCTGCCAATGCAGGGGACGCGGGTTCGAGCCCTGGTCTGGGAAGATCCCACATGCCGTGGAGCAACTAAGCCCGTGAGCCACAACTACTGAGCCTGCGCGTCTGGAGCCTGTGCTCCGCAACAAGAGAGGCCATGATAGTGAGAGGCCCGCGCACCGCGATGAAGAGTGGCCCCCACTTGCCACAACTGGAGAAAGCCCTCGCACAGAAACGAAGACCCAACACAGCCAAAAATAAATAAATTAATTAATTAATTTTAAAAAATTGTATAAAAAAAAAAATCAACCAGGACTGGAGAGGGTGTGGAGAAAAGGGAACCCTCTAGCACTGTTGGTGGGAATGTAAATTGATACAGCCACTATGGAGAACAGTATGGAGGTTCCTTAAAAAACTAAAAATAGATTTACCATATGATCCAGCAATCCCACTACTGGGCGTATACCCAGAGAAAACCATAGTTCAAAAAGACACATGCACCCCAATGTTCATTGCAGCACTATTTACAATAGCCAGGACATGGAAGCAACCTAAATGCCCATCGACAGACGAATGGATAAAGAAGATGTGGTACCTATATACAATGGAATATTACTCAGCCATAAAAAGGAATGAAATTGAGTCATTTGTTGAGACGTGGATGGATCTAGAGACGTCATACAGAGTGAAGTAAGTCAAAAAGAGAAAAACAAATATCGTATATTAATGCATGTATGTGGAAACTAGAAAAATGGTATAGATGGGCCGGTTTGCAGGGCAGAAGTTGAGACACAGATGTAGAGAACAGACATATGGACACCAAGGGGGGAAAACTGCGGTGGGGTGGGGATGGTGGTGTGCTGAATTGGGCGATTGGGATTGACATGTATACACTGATGTGTATAAAATTGATGACTAATAAGAACCTGCAGTATAAACAAACAAACAAACAAACAAAAACAACTAATACTAAACTTTCTTTGGGTTATTTGTATGGAAATATGTTAATATAAATGTTTCAGACATTACATGAAATTTCTAAAAATCTTATATGTTCTGGTATAATGTTATAAGTCATAATTCTAGTTATTACTTTAAAATGTATATCTCAGAAATAACTAAATTTCCTTGTCAATTGCACTATTATGAACTTTCATCAAATCTTTAACTGTGGTCATTTTTAAGTCTTTTGTCATTTACAGACAGTTCTGGGTGTACTCTGATGCTTTTGCAAATATGTTCCTATAAAAGGGGTTCATCTTCAAGGAATTCATAGAAAAGACTCTGACAAGTACAGGTTTCTGGTAACTGTACTGCTGAACTGAATGAATAAGCATTTTCAGAACTCTAATGAAAAACTGAGGAACTCATAAAAGTGCTAACAAAAGATCAAGATGAAAAAAAAATTACATGGGACTGAGTGAACTGATGAGGATGATTATAATTTTTGTGACTTTCTGTTTGAATTAAAAAAAAAAATCCCACAAGGACTCAGAGGCAAAGAATATACAAATCAATTTTCACTGCAAAGTAAAGGAGCTGTTACAGTGGAGGATTACTGGACTGAATGTCAATATTATGACATAGTATGAGTGTGTTTCGTGTTTGGTAATTGCAATCATTGTTGCTTTTGTTGTGGTCATCCATTTACAATGCTTGGTGTCAGTCTATTTATCTCTTGTAAAAATAAAATACAGTGTGTGTGTGTGAAAAAAAAAATGTAAACAATGCTTGATAGGATAATGACATTAGAAAAAAAAAAAAATCAACCAGGAAGTGCTAGAGACATCTCGTGGGCACTGTGCCCGGCCACTATAGATGCAGGGAGGAGTCGGAGACCCGCACACTCAGCAAGCCCCAGGCCAGCAGGGGCTTTAAACAATGCCTGTGGGGAAGCAAGACATAAGGTGGGCAGAGGAGGTGGGCCCAGAGGTCACCCGGCTTGGTGTTCAGGGGAGTCCAGCCACCCGCCACAGATTTGCAACTGGAAATGCAAACTCCCACCTCCACCACTGCCCCTGTGTGACCTGCCCAGGCCGTTGACTTTCTCTGGACCCCTACTTCTCAGACTCTGAGAGAACAAAACAACCCGAGATGAGGACCAGCTTTCTGAGCACCGTTGGTCTAACCGACCAAGCACTGTCACCTTGGGGAGGGGCTGGGCTTGCTTCCTGCACTCAAGCCTTTGGAGAGGCTGAGACACATTCACAGCCAAGCCTCCTGTCACATAACCAAGCCCAAGGCAGAGGACAGCAGATGGGGAGGGCCATGCACAAATGGTGGAGAAACCTTCCCAGTCAGCTCTGGTGGACAAATCTGGAATGGTTTTCTGCATTCAAGCTGAGCCTTTATCGTGGGTCTGATATAAAAACTGCAAGTTAAAAGGGGGAGAGTGAGAGGCACTCCAGGAATGAGGGAAGGAAGAGTCTGGAACATAATCAGGGACTATTTATCAGTTCCTCTGCATATATGAACACCGAATTAGGCTAGGTATATGCAAAGATGAGTAAGCAAGGAGTTCCTACTAGGCGGGCAGAGACGCTCGGGAGAACAATGGGATGGAGGACGCGATAGACGTGCGGGGAGCCCCACCCGCGGAGATTTAGGGCTGGGGAACCAACGGCTCTGGTCTGCTCAGGACTGTCCCAGTTTTAGCATCCACGTCTCACGTTGTAGAAAACCCCTCAATCCCCTTCAAACCAGGGCAATTACTTCCCTACTTGGGGCTTGGTGATTTGGGCTGAACCGTGTCCTCCAAAATTCATATGTTGAAGTCCTAACCCCCAATACCTCAGAATGTGGCTGAATTTAGAAATAAGACCTTTAAAGAGGTAAGTTAAAAGAAGGTTACTAGGGTGGGCCCTAATTCAACATGACCAGTGTCCTTATAAGGAACAGAGGTTGGGACAGAGACATGTACATACGGAGGAAAGACCTTGTGAAGACCCAGGGAGAAGGTGGTCATCTGCAAGCCAAGGAGAGGGACCTGGAACAAACTTTTCCCTCATGGCCCTCAGAAGGAATCAACCCTGCCCACACTTTGACCTCGGTCTTTCCAGCCTCCAGAACTGTGAGAGAATAAATATCTGTTGTAACAGCCACCCAGACCGTGGTATTTTATTATGGCAGCCCTGACAGACAAATACACTGGGTAAGACGTAGCCTTGAAACAAGGTGGGGGTCATTCATTCAAGGGGTCCAGCATGTGAGAAGACACACAAGTGGCAGTGACATTGTGGTTTAGTAAAACACCAAAGTAGGTGGTCAGGCCAGAGACACAGCCAGGGCTCCAATAGTTAAAGCCACATATGCCAAACTGAGGAGTTTGGGAATTGTCCTCAAGGACGAGGGGATGCTGGGAGGTGAAGTGGGACCTGAGACATCAGGTTGGAGTTTTAGCCAGTTTCTCTGCTGGGTAGAGTAAGAAGCAAGTGGGCTTGGAGAGACCCAGCAGAAACACCCAGCACAGCTGATGGAGCGGCTCAGAATCCCACTGTTCACTTTCACCTTCGTCTCTTACTGACACGTGTCTTCAGCATGTTCCTCCTGGCCTACAGCCCTCAGTTTCCCCAGAGGTAAACAATACCCAAAACCATAGGGCGTCCCCTTCACTGCCCACCACCCTGGCAGGGGTAGGTTCGCTGTGCAGAATTTGAGGACAAGACCTCAGCAGTCACCCTTTCTATCAGATACTCCCCTCCTCCTCTTCCTCCTCCTAAGGAGGTTCAGGGGAGGGCAAGATGGTTCCAGCCCCGCCCAGGGGAGCCCACGGCAACCTCGTGGCCACCTCCACTCTGGGAACCCCACCTTACTCCTGGTAAGAGATGCTACAGCGGTCAGTGCACACAGGTTCAGTGGAACCGCAGCTGGTGGATCACGTAGGCAGGCGCAGGCCCCCAGGAGTGCTAACGCAGTCACAGATGCAAGGCAGGAAGGGTGGTGAAGGTCAGCCGGCCAGCCACTCTGGGCCCAGCCTGGAAGCTGAGCATACACAGAGGACATTTACTAACGGAGAAAGTTCTCTGACCTTCATTCTCGGCTTGGAAAAGAAAATGTGTTGAAACAGGTGGGGAAAATGGTAGCTTTAGGAAGGTTCAGACAGAGGAAGAGAAGAGATGTTACCTAAGACATTTTCAGGCCAGAATTTTTCCAGGTGGTACCAATCCCACTCGGGTGTGGAGTCCTGGAGAGCAGTTCCCCCCCATTTTGCTTCTGTGGCTTCTGCTGAAACATTGGTCAGTGAGCAGGTCTGCAGGCGCAAGTCAGAGCCAGGCGACTGCCAGAGACAAGGCTAATCGCAGTGCGCTGAAGACCAGGCTCGGCCACATGTGCTGAAAGTCCACTCGGAAATGTCTGTCTGGGCCTCAACAAGTCCCTAAAAACCAGTCGACCACACCCTGATGGGTGACTGGACCATTGGGCACTGGAGGGCTAATTTAATGTTTTAAATTTAAAGCTTTTAATGTTTTAATGTTTCAGTATTTCAAATCTGCAAACTTGGCAGATTTACCAAAATATTTATTAAAGTCTCTAGCGACTTATATTTGATGGATTGGCAGGGCCTAAGAGAGCTGTAGGAGTCTGGGCTCTGGGGCCTCTATATTCTGCTGATACTGCCAGCCCCTCCCTCTCTGAGTCAGGCAGTCCGGGGGGATCCATGTGCTGATTGCCTTTGCCTTTCCTCCCTCAGAGAATTCCTTTACGTCCCGGTGCCCTCCAGGATCCCTACAGCAGCACAAGAGAAACGTCCCTTAAAACATCAATAAGCTGATAAAATCATCACTTCCAGTAAGATTGCCAAAGTCTCAATAAAGAATCAAAAGAAACAAGTTGTTGACAGATCTGTTTATTTATATATATGATCACTGAATTAGTCATTTTGCCAATTGATTTGTGACTTAATTGGCTTTCATTGAATTGGAAGGGCAGCTGGGGACAGCCCAGAAAAAGAGACAATGAAATCTGCAACACTCCAGTGGGGAACTGGGCCTTGAGCAGGGAGAGAGAGGGAGGCACCAGGAATGGACGTGGCCTGGGAGCTGAGGGGGATGTGCGGATGGGGGAGGAAGGGGCAAGAAGCACTGATTCTGCGGCATCTCTCTGAGGATGTATAGCCTTGACTATGATTAAAAAGTAAAGAACGGTCTTCCCTTTTTTTTCTCATTTGATCCTCACACAGTCTTGTGAAGCAAGGCAAGACTTTTAATTCCATTTGCGGAAGACTAAACAAGCCTAGAGATGTGGTTTACCAAGATTAAAGTTAAGACTTTACAAAACTTAAAGCTCAAACCCAATTTTTTAGAGTCTAAGATCCATGTTCTTGTCTGTTTCACAGGTGAACTCTCAGTAAAGGATAGACCGACCCAGAGGATGGACCACTACGTTCTCAGTGCTTTGCACACGGTAGGTGCACAGAAAATGTATCTTTAATAAATGAATAATGATGATGACAGCAAGGATGATAATAATTAAAATAGCTAATGTATATTGAGTTTGCAGGAATTATTTAATTTTCAACCATATGTGATAGTTCATATTATTAAACCCATTCTGCAACAGCGTGATGGAACCAACAGACCTTGTAATGAAGCATGAAGAAGAAAATGCTGGACCAAGCAATGCTTTTCCCCCAGGAAAACTGCAGAGAGTAGCTTGATTGTGTAACAGGAAACCGCGTCTGTAATCCAACCCCTGGGTCCTCAGTTTATACTTAGGTTCCTGGGCCACGTGGTTCAAATATTTAGACAAATTCTAAATAGCCCAACTGTGCCTGTTAGCTATTTGTCCTTGGAGGGGATGATGTGAGGAAGGGCTCACAGCCCTCACCAGTTTCCAAGTCCCAGGGCTTTGCCTGTCCCGGTGCCTCGCCCATCACTTCTGCCCCATCCTCCACTCCGCCTGCACTTGTCCGATTGTACATGACCTCTTTCCTGGAGACAAGTATCTGCTTTCTCATTTCAGCCTGCCCAACACACCACAACCAGGGCAATCTGCTTTAAGAGGATCTCAGATCACAGTACTGGCTTGCTCAAAACTGCTGCGGGACTCCCCAGTACTTGGGAGCAGAGGGTCTCAAACAAGAGCCTGCCTCAGAGCTTGCTGGGCCCCCTCCCCAGAGTTTCTCATTTAGTAGGTCTGGGGTGGGACTGAGAATTTGCATTTCTTGTAAGTTCCCAGGTGGTGCTTGTGCTGCCCAGGCTGCTGGTCCAGGGATCACACTTTGAGAAGCTCAGCTTTAAATAAAAGCCAAAGGCCTCAACCTGGCATTCCAGCCCTTTCATCATCAGGTGGCAGTCCTCGTGTCCTGCATCTACTTCCATGAAATGTCTTATGCACATTCCGCTGTTAACAGTTAGGGCCGCCACGTGTGTTCTTGCCTCTGCATATCCACTCATCCTGTGTCTCTGCCACAAATGCCTGTGCCTCTCCACCTTCCCCACCGTTCCCCCAGCTTCTCTGTACATCTGTGTCTTACACAGATCCTTCCCCCTCTGCTCCAAGCCACCTGCTTCAGGAAGCCTTTCCTTACTTCTCTGAGCAGGACAGGTTCATTCCTTCTTTGCCCTTAGAATAATTTATCAGCTCCTTTCTTCTAGTGCTTATCAATTTCAACCTCAATGTCTGGTCCTATACGTCTGTGTTTTATGTGCCCTGCTACAACGTGGGCTCACACAGAGGCAGGGTGTAGCTGAGCCGATTCAAGTCTCCTCCCTGCTGCTTACTAGCTGTGTGAACCACCACACTCACCGCAGCCTCTCCAGATCTTAGTTTCCTCATCTGTAAAAGGAGAGGAATAATAACCTGCAATGGTCTTTAGCATGTCTGAAAGTGCTTTGATACTCAGTGGTGCTCGCAGCTGATAGAATGCAGTGAAGTGATGCTACGTGATTCCGAAGTGAGGTCACAAGAAGCCGGCCAGCTTCTGCCTGGTTCTCTTGGGCTGCTCCCTCTCGGCACCCAATCACTCTCCATGAAGGACCAATGCAGATGTTCCAGCTGACGGTCCCAGTGGATGTTCCGCGACAGCCTCAGCAGCCAGACCTGTGAGCCTCAGGTGACTTCGGCCCTCACTGCCGCCTGAGACACGTCCATGGAGCGCTGCCAGCTGAGCTGAGTCCACCCAGAGCCACGAGGATGGGTAACGAAATGATTGTTCCTGCCGCACGCCACTAGATCTGGGGGTGACTGGTTCAGCAACAACGGATAACTACTCTACATGCTTATTTGAAAAGTTAAATGAGACAACGAAGAGTTTGAGTTTGAGTACAACCTTATACAGTAAGCACACTGAGAGGAGGCGTCTTGGGGTGCATGCACTCGGCCATCCCCTCAACCTGACCCACAATAAAATTTTAGGTTTTGCCTATATGCCCTCTTCCAAGTTGTCTACTCTGTCACACAGATTAGACCCATGGTACACAAGCCACAGGCTTCTCCCAAAGCTCAGAGCAAGGCAGCAGTTCTCTTGACGGCTGGTCCTACCCAAGACCTAGGACAAATGTGACCTTGACCATCCCCTCTTGTCTCCAGTAAGGAAATGCATTCAGAGGCTGTGTGATGATGCCGGGGCTCTTGGCACAGACATGATCTTCAATCTGTACTTCCTCTGGCTCCTTAGATAATTATCGGGAAACTTTACCCTGTGTCTGATCCTAGTTCTCAAAGGGCCTTTGTGGATTTTATAGTGGGCAGGCTGGAAGACATGGACCCACATTCCTTGACACGCTTCCTGTTGAGAGGTGGTCTACACCCCCTCCCCCTGAATCTGGGCTTAACCAACAGAGCATGGAGCAGTGACGCTCTGTGTCTTCTGGGGTTCAGCCAGAAAAGGTCCAGATGCTTCAGCCTTCCAATTAGGTCTCTCGGGATTGTCCCTCTTGAGCCCCTAGGTGTTAGGGTTCTCTAGAGAAACAGAACTAATAGAAACAGAACAAATAAACAGAACTAATAACATGTTTTAAGGAATTATCTCACCTGATTGTGGAGCCTGGCAAATCCAAAATCGGCAGGGTAGGTGGATAGGCAGGCTGAAGACCCAGGGAAGAGTTGATGTTACAGTCTTGAGTTCCAGGGAAGTCTGGAGGCAGAATTCCCTCTTCTTTGGTAGAGGTGAGTCTTTTTCTCTTAAGCCCTTCACCTGATTGGATGAGGCCCACCCACATTATGGAAGATCATCTGCTTTATTCAAAGTCTACTGATTTAAATCTTAATCTCACCTAAAAAAACCCAAAACCAAAACCACAACAAAACAAAACAAAACAAAAAAACGCTTCACAGTGACATACAGACAGTGTTTGACCAAATATCTAGGTACTATGGCCTTGTCAAGTTGACACATAAAATTAACCATCACAGGTCCTTTCACTTGGAATCCAGTGGCCAAGAAAGGCTACATGGAAAGGCAAGGCCTTCGTGCCGTGGTTGGCAGTCACAGTGGAGCTTAACCTGCCGGCCGTCTAGCCCAGGTGCCAGACATTGAGAGAAGGCACCTCCAGCTGACTCCAGTTCAGCCCTCAGCTGTGAGAATCACTCCTGCCCATTCAGTTCTTTCCAGCTGAGGCCCCCAAGTGCATGGAGGGGAGACCAGTCACCCCCTTCTTCCCTGTTCACGCTCATGAGCCACAGACCCCATGAGCACAGTGAAGTGGTGGTGAAGTGGCTTTATGTCACTGTGTTTGGGATGGTTTGGTGGACAGTAATACATAACTGAACTACTCACATCTTTAGGAGAAATATTCCTACGTAGTCCTCAAATATTGCTGAGGGAGGATTTTGTTGGCATGGCTGAAAGCCTATAGCTCCCCAAACAGTACTCATTACACCAAATACTAAGACTTCTCACCTCTTCCTGTCTCATCTTTCTTTGTTTTCCTTCCCCAGAAATACAGCCTTCTCTGAACCAGCTCAAGAAATCTCAGTTTTAAAGTATTAACTCCCAAGTTCCCCTCATTTCATCTTCTCATGTTCCACTGAACCCTCAACAAAAGAAGTCTATAGGATGGATCACTTTAAAGCTTTAAAAGGAATCCAGTTATATATAGGCTCTGGAATTTATATTTGATAAATTACTTAGCTGAGGCTACGTCGGGGGTTACTCTATTAATAAAAAGAAAAAAAACATCATAATTACTTGAGTTAGTGAGTGTTTCTTTCCATCTACAAGGGCTCTCTTGTGAATTTCACAGTTTCCCTTGAGCTGGCTGTGAGCCACTTGTAATGAAGGACACTGGGAACATACACAAATAATAAGATTGCTTTGGAGGGAAATGCATTTCTTTAGGAAGGGAAGAGAAAGGAGCAGGCTATTTGTTTCCCGGACTCCACCGCCCAGCCCAGACCGGTGTAAAGAGCCATGTCCACTTTTGTTGAGTGGAGGGAACAAGGGGATGGAAAATCTGGCTCTCTGCATCCCGCCTGCAGAAGGACTCTAGGCTCATCCTTTCTCTTTAAACTTTTCTGAGCAAGAATGTTTGGAAATATGTCATTAGAACCTTGGTGTATCTCTAAGATATGAAAATAGGATTGCAGTGGGCAACATGGGGCACCCTTTCCACATGGGGCGTAAATGAGTCACAATCCAGCTGAGAGAGGCAAGGATGACTGTCAAATGAATTAGATAAAGGGGAATCCTTGATTCCACCTTTTCCCCTGAGGGAGCGGGGAGTCTCAGAGTCCTGCTTTCTAGTCCAAACTCAGCTCTTGGTGCCATTTCTTAAAAGGCACCTAAAAAACTTGAACAGTACGGAAGAAATCCATGGCAATAGTGAAGGAATTAAAAGACACGTCCTAAAGGAAAGAAGGGGACAGAATGCAAGTTAGTCCTCAACAAGACCTGTCGCCCAGGTCTCTCTCATCACCTGCAGACTAGGGGAAGAAGGGTTGAGGTGCCGAAGGGCATTTGAGACGTTGGTCCACTATAGAAGTTCTGATCAAGACTTTGACCGCATGTAGATGGGAGGAATTTCAAATGCCTTGGATGAAAGAACCAAGATTCAAAGTTAACTTACCAACCCAGAAATATGTACACAATTTAGCAAGCCCTACTGCAGAGAAAAAGACAGATGAGAACTTGAAAGCCTTGGACATGCAGCAATCATGCATCTTAGGGCTGCCTTGAAGGTTACTGAGATCTTGGGGCGTGTAGATCAGCTACAGCCTTCCGAATGCATGCACACTTCTCCTCTGCACTGCTCAGGGACCAGCCCTTTCACCCCACATTTTGGAGACTGTCGGTCTGAAAAGGCAGAGCCCCAGGGGCAGAGGACAGGGCAGCCGTGGGTGCACGGGCAGTTAAGAGTGCCTCCACAGGGTGCCAGCCACATGTGAACCTGGACGTGGCAGCTGCCCAGATCTAGCTTCCCAACCCGACCTGCCACATCTCATTTCTTAGTTAAACTAGCGTAGCTTCAGGGCATAACTTTTCTTGCATTTAACTTTCTGTACTTTCTTCCAAGGTGAGGCTTGGAAGCATCATACTAACATAGATTCCTCTGAATTGCCTGTACATTGTTAAGTTGTCCCTGGGTCTCTTTGGGGGAAGAATCCCATGACTTTTTTAGGGGGTGGGGGGACTCTGAAAGGTTAAAAAATTACATGTCCTATACTTTTAAAAATTAATCAATCTGTTCTTACAGTCAGATTCATACCAACCACTCATCCCACCCAAAAAGTGCCTTCTTAATACAGGGTCACCTGGAACTTGACAGAACACAGGACGTGCTTTCGAATTTCAATAAATTGGGGAAAGAGAGAACTTGGATTTCAGGGACTTGAAGGAAATGACAGTAATCTGCCACGAACTCTTAATTAGTGTACTGCATGTTGAAGCTCACGATTATTTTTAATGACCTGGAGTAATGAATCCAAAGTTTAAAAACACCAAAATTACTTAACTGGCAATAAAATCAGAGTGCGTATTGGAAGAGCAATTATTTATTTCTGCTCTGGAATTCTTTTGAAAGGGTTTGGACATACTGACCTCCCTGGGCGCAAGCTGGTCAGATGGAGTTCCCTGGTGATGATGTCTCTTTAAGGAACGTTCATAGTGAGCTCTGAGGAATAGCTCCCCTTTTAGTCTGGATGCTAGGAGAAGGCAGCAGGCCCAGGAGATATATATATATATATATATATATATATATATATATGTGTGTGTGTGTGTGTGTGTGTGTGTGTGTATACACACCACATCTTCTCTATCCATTTGTCTATTGATGGACAATTAGGTTGCTTCCATATCTTGGCAATTGTAAATAAAGCTACAATGAACACGAGTTCATTTCTCTTTTCAGATTAGTGTTTTTGTTTTCTTTGGGTAAATACACAGAAGTGAAATTGTTGGATCATATGGCAGTTCTATTTTCAGGTTTCAGGTACTGTTTTCCATAGTGTCTATACTAATCGACAATCCCACTAATATTGCACGAGGGTTTCAGTTTTCCTCTTGTACAGGGATGGGGGGAGAAATAGGGGTACCGGCGTAACGTAGTGACTTTGATGAGCAAGTTAGCCCATGTATGTGAGATGCTCAGCACAGGGCCAGGCACACAGTAGGACATATGTGTACGTGTCAAATATCAAACCTTGGCTTGAGAAAGATTTAGCTGGCCAAATGCATTGGAATGGAGGAAAACTGAAGAGGGGGACAAATGAAGATGCTACCGCATAGTACTGTTCAAAGAAGAAGACTTGAATTGGGGAGGCAGAGAGGGGACAGGGAGGATGGCAGGGGTGGGGCTCACTGGGCTTCACAAGGGAGTGATTTCCATTTAGGTGGATGGTGGTGTCTCTTACCGATTTATTCACTCAGTGAACAGCCATTGATCACCTGCTGCATGCAAAGGACCTAGTAATGTGTGGGGAGGTGGAGGAATACTGCAGAAATACAATTGCTTTCCAAGCAATCCTTCTATTTCTCATTTTTGATGTATTCCTTCTATCTCTGTATATTACTTGATGCTCAGAGGCCAGATTTCAGTAAGTTTGAGGGGTTGATGGGGCATCAGGCTGGAGGTGGTAATAGAAAATGTGAGACTGAATTTTGGAAGTGAAATGAGGACAGAGTGGAGACTTGGGAACGATTTACATGGAACAACTGGGCTAGATAAGCTCTGTGCGGGAGACTGGATAGGAAGCAGGGAGAAGAGGGCTGGAGAGACCCGGCAGGGATGGCGCTAAGCTGCCTTATCTCTCTTCTCCGAAGAGAGCACACACTAGAAAACGGAATTTCTGACGAGACCCATTTCTGGAAAGAGAGTGCTTCTGACTCGGGTGTTTGCAAGCAAGGGCTCCACAGAAGTTCTAACCTATGAAACTTCATATGTTGATCCCTTCAAAGTACCTCTAGCTTTTCAAAGTTCCATTTTGTTTAGTTGGTTTTACTTCAGAGAAATTACGTAATCACTCAGCTCTTCCATTGCTTCTTCCTCTGCTTCTTTCTCTGTGTCTCACCCTCTCCTTCATTTTCCTAGTCTTATTTTCTTCCGCTTTTCACCCTTTTTCTCATGTATTCCTAGTCCCTCCCTCCCTCCCCTCTCCTCTTCTCCCCCCCCTCCCCCCACCCCATGGAGATTGAGTCAGGAAGGAGGAAAGTGTCCACACTTTCCAGTTTGTTTTCCTGCACCGGAGCTGTGGCTTCAAACCAATAGAGAAACTGTTTGCGAGAAAGAGACCTCGGAGGATTCGGCCCTTATCAAAGGCACATCGGCGTCCGGGCAGTGGACTTCCTGTTTACACAGCTCTCCTCCTCTGGGGAGGCTCAGCTGAGCCTGGCCAGCTGTGGTCTGGGCAAGCCGCCTAGCTCCAAAGCCCAGCATCCCACCGGTTGGTGTCGGGCTCAGGCTTGCTGGAAACCCGCAGCGTCCACACCTGTCCCCCGCCACCAGCGCTCTCCACACCTGAACGTCCTCGGTTTCTGAATACCCACTTCCCCCGCATCCCCAGTCTCTCTCCGTCAGGTGCACTGGGGGCCTGCACTCTTCAGAAGCCAGGCTGGGACACTTCCTACCTCTATTTCCCTGTTGTGTAACTGGTCCAAAGGGGGCATGGCTGCCTGGGCTTCTCTGGGCTCTCTGGCCTGGAGCCAGGACCCCCGTGTCTCTACACTGCAAGGCACTTGGGGAGTCATCACCCATCCTCACCTATTTATTTAATCCCTGCTATGTTCTCTTCACTGTCCTAGGGGCCTGGTGCACAGGTGGAAATGAACAGGCTATCTGCCCTTACACGCTTACGTTCACAGACAGACGATGAGGGAGAAAATGTCAAATGATAAATGGGTTGGGGGCAGTTAGGGTGCAGGCAGGACTGAGGAGGAGAGGGGGTCTGCCTGAGGACCAGAAGAGGGCTCCCTGGGGGGACTTCTTTAAGTTGGGGGTGAAGAGGGGCAGTGTGGGAAGATGCAGGGGACAGTGCTCCAGGCAAGGGAACCCTAAGTACAAACGTCCTAGTCCTGAGGAGAGAGCAAGTGGGGCTTGGTCAAGGGACAGAGAAATGGTGGGGAGATTGGATCTCAGGAAACAGGTGATGGGGTGTTTTTTGATGAGCACTGGATGGTAACCAGAGGCAGAACTTCCTGAGCCTGTGCGTGGGCTCTAGAGAGATGCTTGAATTTTATTATAAAGGCACAGAAAAAAAGCATTGGAGAATTTTACTCAGGGAGAAAGGTGTGAACAAATTTATATTTTAAAGATCAGTCTGGCAGCTGGGAGCTGTTGGATACCCAGTAGAGGTGCCGTACAGAACCCCACTGGTGGACACGTGTCCTGCAGCCGGGCCTGGGGTTGCATAGTGGACACCAGGAGCTGAGCCCCGAGCCACGCGGACACTACACCCATGATCTCCGTGATCCTCCCACAGACCTGGGCCATAGATGTGCAGAGGGAGAGTGGCCAGGGAAGGGCAGAAACAAGAGTGTGACACAGTCCATGGGGACCAGCTGTCCTTCGAGTGCCATCCCGAGAGCCTCCCGTGCGAGCCTTTGCTCCCAGCCCTTAGGGGTTGGACAAGGAAGTGGCTTCGGTCTTTCAGGCCTGGAGACGTATAGCTTCAAGGCGACCATTCCTACCTTCACCTCCGATGACCCCCTCCTGATGGACACAGTCAAACACATAGTGCTTTTTCCACTAAGGCCCTCTGACCGTGGAGGAGTGGTTGGATGGACGGAGAGGACAGGGTGCCTTTCTAGGGGAATTGTCCCGTGTCCTGTGGGAGCACTGAGCTTGAATCTCATTCAGGAAAAGACTGTTCCCGAACAGCAAACGTTTAAGATGACAGCCCCCAAACCGCACTGAGCCAGACACAGAGCCCTCGGGTGACCGACAGCAAGATGCTTGTCCCAACTGACCACCAGGCTGGCGGCTGGAGTCCTGGGAAACTTACTGGAGGGAAGCTTTCTTCCTCAGACATCAGGTGGTAACACATCTGTGCGTGAAGTGACCTTTGAATGACTATAGATCCCCAGACTGCGGATCTTCTGCCAACTGTGGCAAAGCCCTTGAGAGTAGGGCTTGCCACCCCAAGGCAGAGCAAATTGGGCCTCAGGTATTTCGGGACCCTTAGCTGAGGATGGACAGAATAGGGGCTGAAGACCTTGAAGCAGCCCAGGCTAGACTGGGACCAAAAATGCCTCTTGCCACACATGCCATGTGAAAAACCAGAAGTGTGTATATCATCATCCATCTTACTGTACTCATGATTGCTCAAGGTATGGAATAGCATTTATAATAATTACATGAGAATTATCTCCATGTTTTGAGGACCTGCTGGGTGCTCATTATGCTAAAGATTGAAAATATATTATCTCATTTAATTCTCTCCACAGCTAATATTCTGCCAATGACAAGGTTGGGGTTCAGAGAAGTTAGATGACTTCTCTGAGGTCACACAGGCTGGAGCCCAGGGTCTGCCTAACTCCAAAGCCTGGCCTTGTAGCCTCTGAGCTTGATGGAGACCTTGAAATGAATGCAGACTAAAGTTATAACCTTCTCACTCCAGAGGGTGAATTGAGTCGTTCTTGGCAAATCCTTTTGCATCATCATAATTCGCTGAGTTAAAATCTTCCCCTGGGTATTTTATGCACAGATGCAGGGACCTGGGTCAGTTCTGTGTCCCCTTGGGGGTTGAAACCTGGGCCCAGAGTGAGCCAGGTCAGGGAGCAGCTCTCCGCCCCACGCAGCATACTGACTGCTGCCTTTCCTTGCTTCTTCTCCTTGCTGTTTACTTCTTCTACTGTAAAAGTAACATGGGCTTGTTACAAGAAATGCAAACATCATGGAAAGATATAATCTGAAAATGTGAAAGTGAATGTAGCAATCAGGGTCCCAGCAGAGATGAGACGGCACACTCCAGTTAACGCCATTTCAGGAGAGTTTAATAAAGGAATTCCTTACAAAAGTGCAGGCGGGACACAGAGTCACCTCCCCTGGAGAGGGGGGAGGGGAGGGAGCAGTCACCAGATACAGAGTCAGGGAGCAGGCCTGGACAGAGGGACAGAGTTCCCACCTTCCATCAGCAGAAGCGGAGCGGGGGGCTGGGGGAGGCGGGACGACTTGGCTCAAGGTTCCAGGGAATAAACATCCCGTCGTCCTCAGCTCCTGCTGGTGGTGCCGACAGTGGTGCTGGCCAGGTTGGTTCCCAGGGCAGAGGTCAGGCCCAAGAGTGTGGGACTGGGTCTGGAAGGTGACAGAAGATATTCCACACACTGCCCCAGAATCCCATCCTATAAAGTAACCTCTACTGGCAGCTATGTCTCTAAATACCGTCTTAGGAACTGAGTCCTCGAGACACTCACTAAACCTGGACCGTTCCTCCCAACCAAAGCCCCCGCAGCCCACTGCCCTCAAGCTCTGCAGGGCACTGAGTGAGTAGCGTGAGGTCTGCCATATACACGCAGAGAATTCCACTAATCAAATGAGAGCGAAAGAAGTTAATGAGAGGAAGCGGGAGCAGCAACCCAGAGGCTGGGTCCACAGTGACAGGCTGAGAAGAGGAAGAGGATGCCCACGGCTGAAGGCAGCGACCGGGCAGGACACCTGCCCCAACAAGGCTGCAGGACTGGTCCTGCCTCTGCCTCTGGACACCCCTCCCACTTCCACGTGCCACTCTCTCCCCGCAAGCCCTGAGAGCTTCCTGGGCAGCCCGGTGAGGTATAGGCAAAAGCAGGTATAATGAGGCATGGGGGCCCAGAGGCTGTGTGAAGCTATTAGAGGGTTTGATTTAGTTTTCAAACAATCCCTGGGGCTTTGCCTTTTCCCCAAGGCAAAGCATCCCAGGTCCAGAGCACAGGCTCGCTGTCATCCTGTGGTCCTGGACCTGCAGCAGCACATCCCCTGGGACCCGTTAGAATTGCACCTGTTTAGGTGTCACCCAGGCCTGCTGAGTCAGAAGCTCTGGGGTGCTGCCAAGAAATGTGTCCTAAGAAGCCCTCTGATCATCTCTCAAACTTGAGCACCTCTGGTCTGCAGCAGTGGTTTCCCACCGTGAGTTTCCCTAAGAGCAAAGAAAGTACTGCCACCTGGTTCCCACCCCCCGCCTCTGATTTTGTTGGTCACAGTCTGGGAATCGTGGTCCTAACGTGCAGCTCGGGCTGAGCCCCTGGCCTGGGCCTTCCCCCAGGAGGACTCTTGCCTCTAGACTTGCTGTTCCTATCTCTTTGCTTTCCTGTATTTCTTTTACTAAATCCTCTTCTTGGATTTGCCTTCTCTTTTTTTCAGCTACTCACGGAAAACAAGTTAGGGTGATAATCGTCTTTCCAAACATGTACTGCAAAAAAAAAAGTGCCTAAACAAGATAGATCCTTGTGAGCAAATCCTCTGGGGGTTTTGCACAGTATGTTAAAAATAATATATTCGATTTTTCCTAACGCTTCAGCCTGTAGTCTTGGGGACTTGCAGTGTTCCATATGAAACTTGCCAAGTGATTTTTTTTAAATAAAATGAATACTATAGTTTATGTTAATGTATTAACATACATTACAAATGTAACCACATGAAAGTTTTTAGAGAAATATTAACTTACCACATTATTCAAATTATGTCAATTTGACCAATGCAAAACCCTCAGGGCATGTAAGCAACAGCAACGAAAAAGGTACTGCTTTGTAAATAGTTAACAGGAGACAGTTTTGCTGCCTTCCTTCTTGGGATAGTAGGTCAGGCTTTGGCTAAAGAGAAGGTAAACAAACTTGGACTTGGCTGTGTGACAGGAGAAAACTTCCAGAGAGACAAGACCAAAGAATGCCAGCTGCCCGCAGGCGCTGTCCTATCAGGGACGGCCGGGGTGTGGTGTGGAGGAGAGTGCCTGCTGGAGCTGGCAGCCAGGGGGAGGACAGACCACAGACACAGACACGTGAGCAAGGGAGTGAAGATGGTGTGGAGATCTGTGCGTTGTGAGGGAAACAGGGTGGAGCAGAAATGGTTATCAGGGAGGCATCTTGGTGCAGGGGAGGGTCCAGCTGAAGGCTCAACAGAGCCATGGGGTGGAAGGTCGGGGAAGACGCTTGGGCAAAGGAAAGATGCATTTGAGGACCCTGGTGAGATGGTGTGATTGAGGATGGGGAAGCGAAGTGGGGCTGCAGAGGGGAGCTGTGGGAATTTCTTGGAGGGTTTCAACTAAAGGATGTTAAGATCCACACAGAGCATTTTTATTTAGTGCCTACAATGAATTCACACTTTCTTGAGCACACAGGGAACCCCAAAGCAAGGTGAGGCTGATCTTTCTTCTCCAGAATCTAACACGTCGCTACCTTTGAGATACTTTTCATTCTTCTGTGAGGAAAGACACTGAATCCAAAATCCTAAAAGGCTCGAGACCATTACAAAGGCTCTCCTCACATTGTTTAAAATTAAATGTTTAATATTATTTTGTAAATTATGTTTTCCTTCCATCCATTTCCATTTTTGCTTGGTTTTTCCCTCCAGGCTCTTCTTAAATCGCTGCATCTCTTTTCTCACCATGGATGACGCCCACTGGCCACGTCCAGGGAATCAGGTAGCCTCTTTTGTTTCTCTTTCTGGATGCTGGGAAGTGCAAAGGTCCGAAAACATGCCTTCCCTTGTCCTAAGCATTGGGGGCATACCCAGAGAGTCACAAACCAGGCTGGAGTTACTCCCAAAGACTGGCAGCAGCTCCCTGACTCATTCAGTTTGGGTTTGGCTGGGTCCTTGAGATGGGAGTTCTCAAAAGTGTCTTTAATTCCAGCCACAATTCCAAGCCCTAACCTGCCAAAGGTGCCTTCTTCTGTCTTTTGTTTCACTTTGATAGTGAATTGTGTGAGCATGTGAGCGAAAACAGTGGGGAAGTTGCATTTAGTTGCTGGAAACTTCACAAGTTTGTTCCACTTTCATCTGATTCCTGTAAAACAGCCCACGGTGTGTGTTGGGAGAAGAGATGCAAGTCATTTCCAAGCTGCCTTGGACATTCTGTATATGTTTCTAAGCAACCTCTGGGTGGAGACCCGTTTGAGCGGTGGGTGGCTTAGTTGAGGGGACGAGGTGGAGGACTCTGTCTTATTTTACTTGGAAACCATTTTTAATTAAAAAAAAGTTTTTGCATAGGAGGCCACCTGACTGCTCTGAGAAAGTATCTGTAACGCTGGCATGAGGTGGCGCTGGGGTCCCCTGGCAGGACAGCTGGTGAAATGAAATTGCTGAAGCTGGAACAGTTGGGAGTGAAGGATGAAAGTCGGGAATTTGAACTCCCAAGAATACATATGTTCAACACTGTGGAGATCTGTGGTTTGTGAACCTTCAGCAAAATTAAGAAATGGTAAAATCCAGATAAAAGAATTTCAGTTCACAGACAAAGGAGCAAAAATGCTTTTCAAATCACATCCTCATTAGCAGACTCATAATCAGATATGCCATGTGTGCTGACATGTCACAGGGATGGGCAACTCTAAGGAGCTTCTGGGTCCAGCCCAGGGCACAGTTCTCAACGCTTCCAGAGTTGCGGGTCAGGGAGCTGCAGCCGGTGGCAATTACATAACCTCGGTTGTTTGTTTAAATATTTTCTTCAGCAAGTAATTAAAATTTCTTGCAATGAGTGAGCGGTAGACCCAAGATGGAGACTTAGGAGCTGGAAATTTCCATGAAATTGGGCAGAGCTGGTGAGTCTTGATGATGGACCCAGGGGAACAGGGCCCAAAGCCCTGGATGAGTGGGAAATCTTGGAGAAGGGCTGAGCTAGGAGCTGGGGTCCCTGAGGATGGGGTGAGACTACAGACAGAGAGCAGCATGGGGATGAGGAAGGGAAGGGAAGCAACAGGCTGAGCCCAGGGTGGGTGGACTGGGGGCCTGTGTACCCTAAGGCCAAGGACAGAGCCTAATCACATGAATCTGAAAAGATTCCTGAATCCTGGCTTCATGAGAATGTCCTGCCCTGGGTACTTCAAACAGCCCAGGCCACCCCAGGAGGAGCCCACTGGGAGACAGCCCCAGGGAAAAAGCTGAAAGGGGGGTGGGGTGGGCTTTAACCCTTTATCCCAGCCTGGTCTCCAGCAAAGGAACAACCTCAACACAGACAGCTGAGGGGATGAACATCACCAAGAGCCCCTGGCACTTCATAAAGATATGGGTTTGATTACAAATGGAGGACATAGGAGGCAGCCCTGAAAAATGAAAGAGCCTCATGTTGGCAGCTTTGAGGGGCAAAACCAGGGAGGGGAACCCCAGCCCAGCACTGCACTCCTTGGAACCCAACATATCAAGCTGCAAAGCCCCCATTGCTAGCCTTCAAACCCCCACCATGCAGAGATGGGATGGATCTGGTCCGCGTCTGCTACTAATCCTGTGTGGCCCTGAGCAAGTCACTCCCTTTCTCCCAGGTTGAATGAGGTCGCAGATCTAGAGCAGCCAGCCCTGTGTGGCACGTAATCAGAACGTGGGGAACATTAGCGGGCATCATTTTTGTCCTTATTATTCCTGTTATCCTTTATCAGCCTCTACCTTGGCTCCCTCCATGCCACCTGCTCAGGGCAAGGTCTAACTGCCCCCCTTTTGCAACCCAAGAATGCATTTCTTTCACCCACACTCCTGAGCCCATGGCTGCGCGTGGCTGGGGGCGTGTCAGTCAACAGGGTCACGTCCAGGAGACACTTCTGCATACGTTGCATGCGCAGACCCCATGAGAGTCGCCGTCACGTCACCCCTCTATCCCAGGGCAGCCCCCAGCTAAGTGGATGGTGAAAGAGTGCCCACTGCCTTTTAGGCTCAGAGTGACTCCCTCCTGTCATCATAACCCCTCCCCACCCCAGCACCTCCCTTTCACCCCTCCATGGCTGATGGTTACTTCTGAGACACACAGGAAGGAGGACTAACAGGTGATACAGATGGTGCAATAAAACACGTGGAGACTCAAGGTTCTGTTACTTTTACACACATGGCTTGGGAAAGTGCTTAACTTGACTT
This sequence comes from Balaenoptera acutorostrata, assembly GCF_949987535.1. Taxonomy (NCBI): domain Eukaryota; kingdom Metazoa; phylum Chordata; class Mammalia; order Artiodactyla; family Balaenopteridae; genus Balaenoptera; species Balaenoptera acutorostrata. The sequence goes on from NC_080079.1 coordinate 47,066,471, forward strand.
TTCTGATACACAAAATAGGAACACCATCTCCCTTGCAGTGAGCACCCATTAGTGTGTGTTTTGTGCCGGGCTCAAGGAAGATGCAATGAATGCAACGTTGGTACCTTCCCTGCACTCAGACACCTGCCCTGCCCACCTCCAGGGCAATCCAGGGCTGTCCCTTCTCCCCTCTCTGTGAGCTCCAGATGAGGAACCACAGACAAGGAGAGCAGGGCTCAGGGAGGTACAGAGGCTTCCCTGGGTCCCCAGTGTGGTCTGGGACAGGTGGGCATTGACTGTGGGTCCAGTGACTCTTCAAAAGCTCTGTGGATTCTGATGTCTCCTCTTCCTGGGCCAGCCGCCCTATCTTGTACCTGGCCTCTGGGGAGAATGAGGCTCCCAAGGCTGGGCCAGGGATTCAGATACCCCAGAAAGCAGCTCTGGTTTGGGTGAGCAGAGGAGATGAGGGCCAGGGGAGGAAGTGGGACAGGGACCTGAGGCTTGTTCAGGCTTTCCTGAAGGGAAGGGAGGAGAAAGAGGGGAAAGAGAGCTGGGAGAAGCAGGCGTGAACTTAGCGGAGTCCACAAACTCATTCATCCTTTGATAAGGCGGCCATACAATTTATCATTCAAACTAGGACATTCTGAGAGAGAAAGGGCACTATTAGCGATTTTGTTGGGACAATAGGCAGACACTGGGACTGTTTGGGCATATCGGGGGCCAGGATCACTCCATTTTTAAGGACACTGAAAGGGCATCTTAACAGCATCACCGATACTCTTTATTGCCCCGGGGACTACTCCCTCTGGCTTCACTCTTTGGGAATCTTGAGATTCAGGCCCTCCCCTCTCTGGGACCCAGGCTCCAGGCCCTTTCTCCTTGGGCTTCCCGAGTACAGACCAGGCTTGGGGAGGCCAGTTGGGCTCCCCTTTGGAAGTGGACTCCCTGGAAAGGCATAATGATGGGGATCTGGCTCCTGCCCTCCTGCCACTTGAGAACATGGGCCAGGAAAGTACCCTGTGGGTTAGATCTGATTTTGCTATTCTAGAGAAGCCTACAGCTCTTTAGGAAAGAAAAAAAAAAAGTAGCCATTTGATGCATACTGTTATTATTACTGCATCCTCATTTTAGAAACATAAGAATTTTTTTAACTCATTAAATCAAGGAAATCTAGTGCTATCCTCTAACTTCTTTCCTTCTACTCAGGGAGGGTGAGACACATTCATCACTGGGTTTTATGTACACAAGACCAGTACACTTTTGACCACTGTCTACAATAAAAATTGCATTTGACATTATGAAACATACACACACACGTGTGAATTGTTCTTCCCTTTAGAAAGTGTGACATATGCCCATATTTTCCAATTTATTCTCTTCTTTTCTATTCAGTACTGTTTCATTTTTAAAAATTGCTGCTTTTGACGGGCTATACTGACTTCACAGCCAGAGTTTGCCTAGCATTTCTTCTAAATGGATTCTCATTTGGGGTCTGGAAATACGCTTGGGCCATATAGGGCAGAAGGGATCTGAAACCCGGCAGCCCTTGCCCACCGCCTCTGCCCGGGGCTCCGCTTTGCAAACAGCAAGGACGGGTTGTCTGGTGCACCGGAGCCAAAATGCCCAGGATCAGATCTGACTTCTCCACGTTCCAGCTCTGAGACATGAAAGCTCCATGGCCGCCCCGGACCTTGGTGCCTGTGTCCATCACATGGGAGAGGGCTGGTCTCTCGTGGGATTGTTGGGAGGACAAGAAGACCATGCCTAGAAAGTACTGCTATGGGCCTGGCAGGTACAGGCTGCACCAGAAATGTCAGCAGGATGGAAAGCACCTGACCAAGGGGTTTGTTTGTCCCCGCTGGGAACTCTGTCCTGCCCACATAAGGAAACGCGCGGTGAATGCATTAGCCTCTGGTTCCCCTTGGCCTCCTGAGCAGGGGGCAGGCCTTGGCTGGGCAGGTGATCTGTCAGGGGAAGAACTGGAAAGAGCTGGTCCCTCTCAGGCCTCGTTCCTAGGTGCCAAGGACTCGGCATGGTGCTGGGGGTTCCCACAGTGGCCAGAAGGACAGTCCCCTCCCCCAGAGCTCAGGAATGCTCAGAATGGCTGTTTCCTCACGGCCTACAAGCCTGTGTGACCTGGGCTGATGTTCCCGTGTTCAGGAAAATGCCTGGGAAGAGGCCAGGACAAGGTGAGAGCCTGTGGCTGCTTCTGGGGCCTTCTAGGCTGACCGGTCACTCCTCCCCCCGAGCAACTTGTACGGCTGCAGTGCACTGCTTGGTTGCTGCTCAGGAAAGCTGAGCTCAGACCCTGCTGCCACCCACCTTCCCGAGCTCTCGGCCCCTGGCCGGACCTCCTCCCGGGTCTGGCTGCCAGCATCTGCCTTTAGGCCAAGCCAGCAGCATCCAGGTGCCTGGAGCCCTCCACCTGGGCAGGGCAGTGGGAAAGACATGGGTACCCCTAGAAATGAGGCCGGGAATCCTGATGGTTATGGAGGTGGGAACCCCTCCAGTCTGTCACTTCCCACTCGTGTCTATTTGTGGTCACACAGCCTCCGTTTCCTGTAGCTGATCCCTGTAGATTGTTCTTTTCTGCTCAGTATTTCTGGAATCATTTTCCTCTAGGGCTCTTGCTGGGTCCTAATTTCTGGCCAGCCATCCTCTGCCCGTGATGAAGCAGCAGAGATCTTGTCCCTGGGGACCTGTATTGGCTGTGGCCGTCCTCCCCCTGAGCCCCCGGCTGCAGAGCCCAGGCCAGCTGGACCCCAGCCCAGCACTCGCCGCCCTCGTGGTCCGCACAGGGAGTGTGTGCAGGTCCCCATGGGGGGAGGAGCGCTCAAAAGGAGGGGCCTCTGGGGAAAGGGATGATTCTTTAAACTGGACTCACAGGAAATGAACCACTGTAGTTCTTCATGTGATGGGGACTTCAGGGGGAAGGGTCAGGCACAGGGGATTCTAGAGAAGGGTCATGTGTGTGACCACTGACATACGGACAGTAGAGTAAGATGAATTGGATCCAAGTAATGACTGACCAGTGTGACCTTGGGTGCATGAATGAACGCACAACCTTGCGAGCATGGCTATCTTTATTTTAGAGATGAGCAAAGAAAGCATCCAATATGATAGCATCCTGTTGATTTATCAGGCAGTCATTTAAAAAATATTTCTTTAGTACCTTCTGTGTACCAGCCGCAAAGGATAATTAGTGAGTGAAACAGACCGAGCCCCTCTCTTCCTGCGTGGTATTAAACCTCTCCTGTGGGGAAGCAGTCCGCACGCAAGTAAACACGGCAGGGGGTGCTGTGGACAGAAAAAAGCAGGAGAGGGTGCCAGGGCACATGCAGGTGAGGAGTGGCTGTACGGGATGGGGGGTCTGCAAAGGCTTTTCTGACGAGGTGATGGCGATCAGAGATGGAAGGAAGGGAGGGGGTAAACCATGTGCTTCCTAGGCAGAGACCACCAAATGCAAAGGCCCTCTGCCAGGGGCAGTCCTGGCCTGTTCAAGGGAGAGGAGGCCAGTGTGGCCAGAGTAGAGAGAGGTGACATCAGAGAGATGACAGGGGCCCACAGGTGAAAGCCTCTGTTGGCCACTGGAGGGTCTGAGTAGGGGTGACATCGCAATGCCCGGCCACCCTTGCTGCTGTTGAGAGGACACTGCAGGACATGACGGTGGGCCAGCTTAGGGGCTAGTGTAAGGATTCAAAGAGGAGATGACTGTGGCTTGGATCAGATGGTAGCATGGTGATTGGGTTCTGGATATATTTTGAAGGTAACTAATTGGGTTTGGTAATGGTTTAGCTGAGGGCTGTAAGATAATACAATAAATCAAAGACAACTAAAAGGTTTTGGCCTGAGCAACTGGAAGAAATGGAGTTGTTATTTGCAGAAATCGGGATGAGCAGGTTGGGGGAAACTGAGAATTAGCGGTTTCATTTTGCATATGGTAAATTTCAGAGGAGGAGCTGAGTTTACAAGGTGAGAGTCCAGGAGAGAGATCACTGGTTTCCTTAACCTTCACATGGAGTTCAAGGCCAAGAGAGTGAGTGAGTTCACCTGGTGCTTAAGAAGAGCATCTGAGGACTGAGTCCCGGGGTGTTCCTGTCTGGATGATGTCTGGAGGATGAGAAGGAAGCAGCAAAGGCATGAAGCCAAAGAAACAGCCAGGAGTGGTCTCCTGAGAGCCAACCAGAAAACGTGTTTCCAGGAGGGTGTTCCACGATGTCCAATGACGCCAAGAGATTGAAGAAGCTGAGGACTGATAACCGACCATTCGATTTCCCAGCAGGGCTCAATGACGCCCTCGACAAAGAGCAGCTCTAGTGGAGTGAGTGGTAGGGTGGGTTCAGGAAGGATAAAAGAGAGAGGAGGAGAGGAGGTGGATATAGGAAATACAGGCAACTTTTCTGAGGACTTTTGTGTGATAAACAGAAATACTGTAGAAGTTGTAGGGGGACCTAGGGGTAGAAGATACAGTATAGAGGCTGTTTTTATTTTTGCCTTGTTTTGCTTTCCAAGGGAGCTATCATAGCATGTTGGCATGATGGAGACAGTGAAAGATTGATGGTGCAGGAGATGGGGGAAGTTAGGAGAGATGTCCTTTTGCAGGTGAGAAGCACTGGGCTCCACTCCCAGGTGACAGCAGTGACAGTGGGTACAGGATGGACAGACAGTGGATGAGAGGGGAAGCTCAAGGAAATGCCCTTCTTACCTCTTCCTTTTATTCTGACATAGAAGCCAGACCATCAGCTGGGAGTGAGGAGGGAGAGGGGGATGAAGATTTAAAGAGAGAGGAAAGTGTGGAATCAGCACCCAGGAGAAGGAGGAGCAAATGGAACAGGGAAGTGTGGCAGCACTAAGGACCCACTTCTGGTGAGTGTCAGGAATTTAAACAGACCGGATAGCGGGGATGTACTTTTTTCTCTGAACTCCAGTCAGCTACAGAGGTGCAGGCAGGCGCCCTGTGGACTGAGTTAGATTGAACTGGGGATGGGTCGTACAGCAATCTGCAGCTACTCGCTTTCACTGCAAATCCAAGGCTCCTCCCACCCAGCCTCCCAATCCATAAGCACCCCTTGCCACTCTACTCTCCCCCCTCCATCTAGGGCTTCACTCTGCTTTGTTTCTGTTTGGTTTCATGGGCCAAGAGGTAGCTGCAATTCATTTGCTCTAAAATGAGTGTTAACTTCTGGAAACTTAGCAGAACAACCTCCTTGGAATTTGAGATTAGCTCCAGTCCCAGGTAGGACCACCAGCGCTTGGTTGTGGCTTTCCCGGGAAGCTGCTGCTAGGGTCTGTTGATGCCTCACGACTCGAGGACATCAGCTCACATATCAAATGTTTGTTAAACACCCACTATGACAAGCACTCTTCACCGCAGAGCTCCCCCAATCCCAACAGGACATTACAGAGCCTGCAGCCCAGCAGGGGATGCCCTGGGGATGGATGCACTTGAGAATCCATTGTCCCAGTTTGTTCTCATTGGACACATAGGCTGTGGGTGGACTGCAGCCTCCCCTCCACACATCTGGGGCTGGGCTAGAGCTCTCCACAGGCTGATGGTTCAGCCATCTCACCACCATTTACGTTGGGCAGGTTGGGTTGGTGCTCTTCAGGGAAGGAAGGGCATCTTGGTCCTAAACAGAATCTGTGTACTTTTTTATGGGGGGAGGGGCTTAGGGGATGCTTCTGGGTCATTTATCAGTCTTTACGAGGTAGCAAGCACAGGGCTGAGGGGTCTTTCCTTGGAGTTCAAGCTGAAGCCAGGGACAAACCGCAGAAAAGACCCCTGGGGAGGCTGGGGAGGAGGTAGGGAGGTCTCCAAAATGATTCCTTGTGCAAGTGCGAGCCCATGTCCAGAGCCTCATTGCTCCCCACCTGCCTTGCCCCCCATGCCTGTCTAATTGCCTCCAATGATGGTTATTCGGGTGTAATTAACAGAAATCCTCATCCTAGCTCTTGAGAGGGGTTTATCTGGAACACACAGAAGCCGAGGGCAGGGAGTGTGGCCGGACGTCCCTGTCCACTTCTCACCTGCATCTAGGACCTCCTGCTCTCTCACCCCCCTTCTCTCTCTGAATCTGTTTCATCCAGTTGTAGCTCCCTCTACGTCTCTCTCTCTCCAGCTACCCACACTCCTGAGAACAAGGCTCTCAGTTGTAGGCACAGAGAAACCCAGAGAACCCGAGGAAGTGTGAATCACAAATCTGCACTCCTCGGGCAGAAAACTGGACCGGGCAGCCAGGGTCAGGTGTCTAAACCATGCAATCAGGTGTACCGAGGGCACCCCTTCATCATGTTTCCCAGCTGTCAGGACCCCATCCGCATGGGGGGGGGCCAGCCCGTCTCAGCCGCCGTTGTGCAGTTTGTGCCTTACGCAAGGCTGCAGCAGGGGAGTGAGGGGCTGAAATCCAGCTCTCTCTGCCCTCATGCTGGGCTTCCCATGGGAGCTGCGCCCCTGGCAGAATAAGCTCCCATTTCTAACTCACAGCAGGACACCACGTGGGCTCACAAGGGCAGTCCTCGTGGGTCAGTAGATACTCCCCTCCCTGGAAATAATCTACTTCTCTCAGGTCTCAGCTTCAGCAGCACTTCTTTTAAGGAGCCCTCGATGGTGCTCTAAGCTTCCCTGACCCCTGGATGCACCCTGACCTACATTACCACGCTTTATGAAAATGCTCACTTAATTGCAAGACAGTCCCACAGACTACAGGCTCCCTGAAATCAGGGGGCACGGCAGCTTGCTCACCACAGTATCCATACTACCCACCTAGTACCGGGCCTGGCATGGCAGGTATTGTTGGCTGGCTAAATGAGGGCCATCAGCTGTGTAAAGCATGATAGGACATGGATTCATTTATTTATTATTATTATTTTTTAATGCAACATCATTCTGAAGAGTCAACATCATTCCGGGGAATTAATCCAGAGGTTAGGTTGTGAGTTCCTGGTGCTAGGATAGTGGTGGGACATGCTGGGACCAGCACTGCACAGGCACCGGGACACCTACAAGACCCAACCAACAGACTTTTCTCCATTTGTCGGCTAAGCGGCTGAAGCTCAACTTTTAAGATCACTTTGAGCTCCAGCTGGTATCAGAGCCTTGCTGAGGGTCTAAGCAGAGGCAGGCAGGATCTTATTCCAACACTGTAGACCCCGGGGAGCAGTGGGGTGAGAGAGAGGGAGCAAAATGGCTTCCACGCACAGGATCCCAGTCTAATCCTCACAACTCTTGGTGATTCTAAGCTCCAGCGTTATATGGGGAGACTGAGAGTCAGGCAGGGGTCTCAAATCACACAGTGAGCAGAGAGAAGACCAGGATTCAAGCACTGGCCTGCTAATCCTAACTGCCACGCCTGTCCCAGGACGCCACGCTGCCTCTTGACGTGGTCTCTGTAATCCTTCCTTCTCCCTCCAGTTAATCTGCAACTTGGTAACCACATTGCAGTCACCCTAGAAATACCCGGGATGTACTGAGCACGGGGGTGACGTGGTCACTTCTGGGCATGTGGGCAAGAGGGCCTGGAGGACAGAACAATCTGGATTTAGGCATTTGGGGGCTTTCGTGCTGGCCTCTCCTTTCCAGCATGGTTGACTGGATCAGAGAGAATGTGGTGGAAAGTGTGAAAGGCTGACCGACCTCTGTGAGGACAGAACCCTGTCTGTTGGGCTCAGCCCCTGTCCCCAGTATTCAGGACACTGCTGGCTGAATCAACATCTGGCTTCCAGCAGAGGCCCCGGTGCAGGACAGAAAATACAAAAGGTGCTGGGTGTTGGGCCATGCCTTTGGGGACGGGGCCTCTGTTGCCTTCTACTAAGCCTGAGAAGTACAGAGTGGAAGTTTCTTTCCCCACGGCTGACAGGCAAACACCCAGGCCCTTGCACAAAACTATCCCTTCTGGAGTAGCAGGCTGGCTCGCTTTTAAGAAGGGATTCCAGCAAAACCAAGGACATTCAGAGAAAAGGGAGAGCCTTTCCCCCTGCTAAGGACACAGACTAGGAGACGCAAGTCTGCCCCCAGAATTCTTGCCTATGATGAGTATGATTACAATGGCCTGTTTTTCACTGACTATTGCAGCTAGAATTACACAACCCCTCCGTGTTGGGTCTGAGGAAGAAAAACCAAGTCTGGAGAGTTCCAAATGGTAACACTAATTTCAAACCGTTGGCTGCTACATTTGAGTACATGTCTTTATTAGGAAAATTATAAGTGCATATACATCTTTTCATTGATATGACTTCAAAGTAGAAATTGTTGTTTCTCAAAAGGAGTTGTTACTTGTTAAAAAAAAAAAAAGCACACTGCATATAGAAAGCTGCCTTCTCCTGGACCATTTTCACATTATGTGGGAGATGCAATTTAAACAATACAAAATACAGTATTTATCACATTTAACACTGAACCCATCACTGCTCAGAGACTGAGAGTCCAGCGAGGTTGCAGAATAACAGCCTATGGGATTTTTCAACTTGACAATGTCAGTGATCTCCTTAGGGGACTTGAAGGTTTCCAGGGAACATTTCCCAGGGATGGGAAATTTCCCAGGGAATATGCATAGAGAGATCAGGACCCCACAGTTCTCATCCAGCTACAAAAGGATGCACCACCTGGGAAAGGTGATGAACTCCCAGTGAGAGATCCCATAGTGATAACACCAGGGGGCAGTCAGAAAAGGAAGGTCAAATCAGATCCAGTGAAAAGGCTTAGAAGTTCTCTGGACTTCACACAGTGGGGGCTGCAACCTTTTGCTACTCAGGCCCTCTGCTCAAAGCTGGCCCTCCTTTTTCTGGAGGACAGGCAGATAAGCAGAGGGTCCTTCGTGTGTCTCGCTGGGGTCTCAGCAGCTGGCCGGAGTGGGACAAAGAACAGTGCAAAACAACACAAGGCACAGATTCAGATTCCAACACACAGCACGTCTGTGAGTTCAGTCCCCCCAAGTCTTCTCTGCCTGGGTCCTGATGCAAAGGCTGGCAGTGGAGGACCACCCTGGAGGTTACATGGAGCCCAAGGGAAGGTCAGGTAGAGGCAGCGCTGGACCAGGAGGAACAGCTAGGTGACCCCTAATCAAAGTGATCCACGGAACTTGTATTTTGAAAGCAAAAGGGGATCAGGAGAGCCTTTTCCTTTGCAAATGGACTATTTAAATGCATATTTGCTTTAGCTGGGCAGTCTCCACTTAGGAGCAGATTGCAAGTAGAGGGATTGTCACACAAATCATTTTTCCTGCAGTTTCTCCTCTTATCTATTTTTCCCCCTATAGGGGAGAAACAAAAATTATTCTTAACTGTAGTCAAGATTTATTTAGGGCCATGTTAATTTTCTTGGAGAAAGAGATTTAATGGTTCTGGTTCATGGGTTCCAGGAGATGATAATTCCAAATTTTCCATGAGATTTTAAAATGTCTTGAATTACTTGGAAAATGACTCTACAACTGAAAATTAGATCATTTCATGTATACTGCAGGAGCCCTGTAGTGACAGGTTAACTTCAGAAGAGGGTTTTGAAACCAGCTCTGTATCCCTTATAACTAATAAAGGCCCCTCCATACTCTATTGTTTTCAATATAACAAAGCTGGTTTGAGGATGTGAATTTTTGTTTGGTTGATGGATTTGCGTCTATTTGCGTGAAGATCTAATTTAAAGGCATATTTACGGAAATGCCTAACACATGTTACTGATAACCCAAAGATTATTAAATCTGAGAACACCTACAATTCAAGATTATTTTACAAGAATATACTTTCTGCATGTTATTTACATCATCCTGTCAATTGATACATTTCCTTGTTTTGCCCTTCTTTTTTTCTACTTTCTTAATTAAAAAAAACTTAAACAGAGGGGAAAAGTATTAGTGAGACCAAATGAAAAACAAGACAAGCCAAAACCCCTCAAGTGCCTACCTTTTCAGAAAGTGAGATTTTTAAACTGTTTAATGCAACTCTACAAACTGCTCTCAGTAAAGGGAAACACCCTAAATGTCAGGATTTTTAAGCTACTTTCCCAACCAGCCCATTCTTTTCTAAGAGGAATGCCCTGCTGGATGTCCTGTAAGTACAAGATGACAGCGGCAGCAGAGAAGGTCCAGGGGCCACTGTGCAAAGTTAAGAGATGATGGGATCATCAAATGGTGAAAAAAATGAGGTTAGATTTTAATTAGGAAGGAATCTTCATGTCCAGGATTGATTATTTTATGGATTGGGCTTTCAAAACCAAAAAAAAGTTGAAAATTTTTTCTTGTTATTCCCCAAACAATGCTGACACCATGAAGACAAAACTCTCTGTAGTTCTGAGGTACCAACAATTATAGACGCCTTGAGGGTCTGCATCCTCGAAGGTCATACTGCTGCAAACCGAATTCCCTTGGGCTCTGTTGATCCAACATGGGTTTGTGATCATGGGGAAAACAAGGTTCCATCCAAAAGGATCACAGCCCTGATCAGAAACCTGGTCAAAGGCCCCAAGGGGCATCTCCTCACTCTCAGGCTTTGCATTTGAGGAACTGACAGTGCATGCACGGAGGACATTGGCTTTGAACAAAAACACAGGATTGGACAATGGACAATATCCCAAACAAGCCACAGATGTGCACAGTGCTTTCAGGACCGGGTAACACGAGACATTTTGATTTACTTCTTGGTGCCCAGTTTAAAGTAAAGCTTTGCTCTTGAGAGAGTCCTTTTCCTGGGTCATGGAGACAGTCTTGGATACACATGATGATGGATGAGAGAGAGAATGATGAGAAGGACGTGATGGGATGTAGAGGAGAGCTTGGGATGAGGGGTGAATCTCACCCTACCCTGGCCTCACACTCCTGCCTGCCTCAGCTCAGGGAAGCCCTGCGGTATTCGCCAAAGAGGCAGAACCCTGCTCTCACCCTGAGGAAGGGTGAGGCTCCTGCCTGGCGCCCCAGAACCTCTCCCCCCACCCCCCGCCCCTGCACAGGGCAGCCTTCACTAAGGTCTGCCCACGCTGACTGGTGCTGACACCTCCTGGTGGCTCTCCACCCTGGACATGGTGATGTGGGCAAGGCTCCCTCGGTCTGGGGTTCCAGCTTGCACAGCTCAGAAACCTCTGGCTAGATAATGGGTTCCGTGGGAAGGACATTATAACAAAGCAGGTAAAAGAATGGCCTTAATCTAAGTTCCTATCTGTCGCCAGTGATGCTGGATAATCAGACTAAATGAGAAATAAACGCCATATATTTTGCTACATAATCAAATGGTGAAGTAAGGCAAACTGTGCAAGACAAGGCCCTTGGAAATGCATTCAGGCCTGCCTGGGTGCAGGGGAGTGGCTACAGACCCTTCCTAACACTGATTTCAGACCTGGGCTCCTACTGTAAGGTTTCCTCAGGCGTCTGACCCAACCTGCGCCTCTCACATCTTGAACCTCCTGTTAACAAGAACAGAGGGAGACACCATTAAGGCGGGTTCCTGCAGTGGCCGGGCCGCACACCTGAGACGCTGAGTCCCGCTCCAGCCGGGGACACACCCCTGATTTCCAAATCTCTGCGGTGCTTCTGCCTTCCGAGACCCTGAGCAGGGGGACTGAAGTGAGAGAGACAGCATGGCAGAAGCGAAGGATAGATGGAAGGCGGGAAGCGGAGAGGGCAGGTGGGCACAGCAAGCACAGGGCGGATGGACGAACAAGGGCACGGAGATGGCATGGCACAGTGGTCACAAGGCAGGACGAAGTGCGATGCCTTAGCCCAGCATAGACATTAAGCCCCAGGACCTCTGGGCTGGCGCGGCGGAGTGGCCCCGGAGCTAGGCGCCCAGGCAGCCGGCACTGGGACCGCGCATGCGCACCCAGTGGCGGACGCGCCAGCGCTGCCTAGTCAGTTTCAACCCACAACGGAATGGAGGTCCAGCTCTTCGGCGCTTCCACGGCGACCCTGCCTTCAGCGGGGCTGAGGCCCGCTAGTCAGATACAGTGAGGCCCCAGGGCCAATGGAGTCATATAAGGACAGACAGGGGCTTGCCTATGTTTTTTAATGTGGGTCCAACCCTCTGAGTCCCCGCAGCCCCGGCTCCCCCCGGAGAGGTGGCAGATGCTGTCTCCCTGGGCACTGCAGAAAGCAGTTTGTAAGCTATTGCTTACCTCAGGGAAGCAATAGCTTGACCCACAGTTGCTACAGGGCAAACAGCTCTCCCAGAACAGACCTGTCACCCTCTCTGGCACAGAAAGGTACTGCTCCTGCTGTGTGAAAAAGGGAGCGTGCAGTCACAGGTCTGACCCTCTGCAGGTGCTTTTTTAAGAGCAGCGCTACCCTGGCCAAGGTCCTGCAGACCAGCACTGCTGCTGGCTTCCACGGAAAGGACTGCAGCCCTGGGTAGCCCAGCAGCCATCCAGAGGCCTTCGGAGGCACCACAGGCAGGATGAGGTAAGTGGGCAACCCACACGCCCAGGAGCAGGCCTGCCATCCCTGTTGCTGGCAAGAGGGCCACAGGCTGGGGGAGTTAGCCAGGTACAAGGGATGGCAGTGGGAAGTAAAAGTCTTTGGCTACAGTGCCCTAGGGGGACACTTCTCCAGTGAGGAAAAGTAATGGCTGTAATTCCTTATGCTGTAATTAAAAGGAGCGCACTAAAGCGTGAGGGGGACACAGCGCTCCGTGACCCAGGTGACAGGCAAGGGCCTTGGGTTTCTTCTCCTGAAATCCATGTGCTCCATCCTTCAACCATGTCGTCTTTCTGGACCCATGTACTGAAATTATGACCAGGGGTCTGGGGTACAGGGTGAGTGTGTGTCCCTGTGTGACAGGGGGATGGGGAGAAGAGTAGATATTCAAGGTTTCCCTTTTCAAAGCACTACTGAAGTCAGGGCCTTGCTCTCCCCTGTGATCCCCCTCCTTCCAGCACAAATTGGAGAGACTTGGCAAGAAAGCTCAGCCATGAATCTGTGTGTGTATGTGTGTTGAGGTCGGGGTGGTGAGTGAGGACTGAGGCGGCTGCGTTCCAGAACTTAATCACTTGGGGTCACGCAGAAGGGGGAAGGGGATAGGCTAGGAGTCCCCAGAGCTACAGGCCCTCCACACACCTCCTCTGCATCAGGGACCTGTTTAAAGAATCTACAAAGTGAATTGCCCTGCAAAGAGGCTCCCTGAGAAGCATTTCCACAACTGCCCTCTGGAAATGCAGAGCTGTCAGCCATTCTCCCCACACGGTCTGAAGAAACCCACCCAAGCTTGGAGGTAAAGCCACTCATACAGCGCCAGGCCCAGGGAGGGAGCGGCCAGAAAAGTCCTACCCCGGGTGGCAGAGTGGTGGAGAGCCAGGCAACAGGCATTTGGGGAAAGGAGTCAGTTATCGCCTGCAAATGGCACGGCCACAGCCAGCTCTGCCCCGCAAAGGCAGCGATGCCACCGGCAGTGGCAGATGAGAGGGTATCAGGCACATGGCCCTTGCTGGGTGAGATGCTGGCTGCTGGGCCAGCAGACCGCTCTGTGCACAGGCCAGGTGGCCACACGCTGGCCTCAGACGGGAACGCAGCTTGTAAGAGTGTGGAGCTGTGTGAGCTCTGAGAGCTCGTGATCATGGGCCTTGCGAGAGAGGGAGCGGAGGGCAGGGTGGAGGCTCATCAGCCCAGGGTGATGCTGGAGAGAGACCCTGGGCCATTCTAGATGGAGCCCTGGGCCATTCCAGATCCCAGGCTGTTCTAGATAGAGTCCTGAGCACACAGGCTCCGTGTCACAGACTCCAACCCCGGTCTTTGTACAACTACTTTCTTCTTAACTTAGCAGACCAGGAAAGGCCCTAAAAAGCACATAAATACAGGACCCGGGGTGGCCACAGTGGCGGCAAAGTGCTGCTCCCCCACGGAAGTCTGAGCGCCCGCCCGGGAGGCAGGGGCTCTGCCCTGGAGGAGGGTTAGGGCAGATTTACAAAGCGCCGGGAGACACAAGAGCAGAGTGCACTGTGGTCCTTCTCGAGGTGGCAGATAACTAGTTTTTCCTTTTCTGAGCAGCCTTTCTCTTCTTCTGTCGCTTCTTTTTTCCTATCTTTTCTTTTTTCCCCACTTTTTCTTCTCTGCGCCCCCTTAGATAAAATTAGTAGAACCATTAATAACGTTGAAATAAACAGGAGTCTTTCTCAGTCTGCACAATATTTAAAAGTGGCCCGTGTATTTGTTTAACCCTGTCTTTAGTCTCAGGCCTGGAGGCCCCTGGGCAAAGCACTGTCTGTCAGTACTTCATTAAAATAAATCAGATATTTTCCCCAATTCAAAAAAATGTTAGATGGGCTTCCAGAACACAGATACCCGTGAACTGGTGATAGCAGTTGGCCATTTGCCAACTTGCCCCTGGTTCCCGCTCTTGCCTGAGGCTTCTAACAGGGATGAGGACTTGATATCCGAAAGGGTGGGAAGGCACGCCCAAGGCCAGGCCGGACTGGTCTTCTGTCTCACCCCAACCTGCTCTCCTAGGGCTTCTTTACATCTCAATGCAGGGCTGAACTCTCTGCTTTATCTTTAAAATCTCTGCATTTCAAATCGAATAAGCTTTGGAGGTTGGAGGCCCAAGGTTCAGATGGCCAACCAGGAGAAGAGAAAGAAGGCAGCCTTATCCCACCTTCTCCTTTCTGGATGCCTGTGCGCACCCCCTGGGAATGACTGGGATTGTTCTGGAGAGCAAGGGAGAGAGCTGGTTAGCAGAATTTTATTAGAGCAACTTTATTAGAGCAATTGGCTCTTGACTGTCACATTAAAATGATTCAAGCTGAATGGTATTTAATGATTTATGGGGTAAGGCCACCTGTTCCTGAGAAAGCTTGATATTAGCCATGGGCTGGAATTATGGGATTTTTACATGGGAAAATGTGAAAGCTGGATATTATGAGGATTGAGTCTCTGGAGATTACATGGGGATGTTAGGAGAACCGAGGAACAGTAAGAAGGGGAAAAGGAATTAGTGAGCCAAATATTATTCTTCAGACAACTAGCCCCACTGCTTCTACCGGGTTTAAAAAAAAAAAAAGACATAAAAACTTGAGCTGCAGATCTAATCTGCTCCTGAGCAAGGCCCATGTGCTGTCACTTGCATGTGAACTCGGCAGGAGGGATGCAAGGCACCTGACCAGCAGGCCAGCTTATCTGAATAAATTCCAGAAATGTGTGTGAGCCCCATGTCTGACAACTAATGGACTTTATCTCAGGTAAATAAATTCCCACATACAGTAGGAGGTTTATGCCATGAAACGATGAGCATTTTATTGCTAGTGCATATAATGTCACATTTGATACAATTTTAGTACAAGTGAAAAAATACACTGTGGGTAACATTAAAAAGCTGCAGTCACACTTATATATATTTCTTTACAAATCGCCAGTAGTTTATGGTAATAGAGAAATGTAACCTACTGACATTCATATGGCTCCACTTCAAATATAGGAATTGTTCGACTATAAATATATTCTGAAATACATTTGTTTACTAAAGTAACGTTTAAAAAATTGTGCACGAAAATATATATAAAAAAATGCCTTGCAAAAAGTTACAAATACCACCAGGCCCATCTGTGGATCACATTTATGCAGGGGATTTCATCTTGCCAACATTTCTGACTGGAACCTGAAACCATCTTGTGGCTTCAGGAGGAGGGGTTAGTGGCAAGAGGCTCATTGATTCATCTATTTTTTCACTTCTGATTTCAGAAACCTCAGTTTGTAGAGCCTCCATGGCATACATAGGTTTCAGAGGCAATCACAGAAACCAAATTCCTCAAAGCAAGCTCTCAGATTGAAAACTGCATTTGATTCTGCAAAGACCGTCTTTCGTGGGAAGGAGGAGACGTGATCTCATACCCCCAGCAGAGGGCCAGCCCCGTTCTGGAGGAGGCCAGAGAAGGATCTCACAGAGGGCCTGCAGAGGAGGGGCGGGCAAAGGGAGGAGGGGGCCACAGGGTGGGAGCCCCTGCGGTCACCTTCCTCCAGCTGGGTGCGTACAGAAATGAGAAGCAGAAGCGAGATGAAAGCATATTCCGGGAGGCAGGGAGAGGCCGGGAGTGACCCGGAGAGGGTCTCTGAGCACAGTCCCCAGTGATGGCGGTTCTACATGGATCCCACCCATCCAATCACTGAGCTTGAAAGAGGAGGTGAAGGTAGTGGCCGCCGCCTAGCACTGGTCAGCATGTGGGTTGTCATTTCAGGAGGGGCACCCCCTGCAGGAGTCACCCACTGCCTTCCTCCGAGCCTCAGCGTCTGGAGGAAGGATGCTTATCTGAGCTCCCTGCTTGGCCGTCACCTGACTGTGCTCAGACTTCCCGGGGGAGAAAAGGAGAATCTCCAAAACAAACCAAATACAAAGCTTGAAGTAATCATCGATTTAAAAAAGGGTAATGAGAATGATGATGATTGTGATGATGATGAGGGAACCGACTGGTGGGAAATGCTATTGGGATGATACAATTTCTTAGAAAAACCCCAGTTATAAAACAGCCAATGTGAAAGGTACGGGGCACATATGAACACACGCTGCGATATTGTACCGTAGGCTATAAATGCAGTTGTCTACATGCTGGACAAACCTCTCGCCCGTGCCCAGGTCAATGCGCTGCCCCCCAGGCACACCTGTCCTCACCATTCAGGCCTTCCTCCCCCACACACCTTTGCCCTTTCATCTCACACGGGTTTAGCTTTCCTCAAGTGGATCTAGTGGAAAGTCCTTTTTGGTTGTTGTGCTTACTTGTTTAAAGCTTTCTCCAGGTATTCCTGAATCCACTTCAATTTCGGGTCGATGCACACTTGTCTATTGTTGTTCTTCAGCCTTGCCCTGCCAAAACAGAAGAGGCGACAGTGTGAGCTGATCGGAAGGGAACATGGCTGTGACCTGGACATCTGCTCATCCGACACCCAGGTTAGGACCCAACTGGAGCGGGGTGCCCCACTTGGCAGGCTCAGGCTCGGGAGGAACCCCAGGTGTGCTGGGGAGACAGCGCTAGCCGTGCTGCAAGTTTTACCCCAGAGACACCGGGGAGTGAAGAAAAGTCTTTAAGGAGTCCAGGGAGAATTCACACAGGGAACATTTGAGTTGGCTTTTTTAGGATAAGTAGGAGCTGGGCAAGTGAAGTAAAGGGGGAAGGAAAAGCAAGAGCAAATAGCCCAAAGGGGTAACAGTGCAGAGAGGATGTGAGGAATTTGGGAGACAGGACACTCAAGAAGCCCGCGGCCAGATGTAAGGGGCAAAGCAGTGGGGCTTCATCTGCAATTTTGTTTATGACGGGAACTTGTGGGGTGGCAGAAGCAGATTTTACTTTTGATGGACCATCTTGATAGTACATGGAAGACAGACTTAAGAATAAGCCTAGAGGCAGGAGACCTACAAAGAGGTACCGCATAGTCTGGGGGATGGGGAGAGGTGAGAGTACAGTGGGGGGAGGTGGGGAGGGCAGGGGAGAGGTAGGGTAGGTAGTTTGCCAGAAAATGGTTTCCAGAGAGATTTTACAAGTTCACTGAATGTTCATGGTCTCATTTGTTCTTTGAAAGTTCGTACTGCACCTTCCTCCCAATTCTCACCTTTACTCAGAGCCTCCCTCCCTGAAGACTCCTGGAAGAGGACCTGGACTTATCTCTGGATCCCTTTCCATAAAGCCCCTGGGAACCAGGTAATCTCAAGCAGCCCGAGGACACCACCGCCCAGCCACTTGGGGTCTAGGAGGACCCGTGCAGCCAGCACAGAGGCTCGTGGACACCACGAGTCTTCACATAGCCTGCCTGTTGAGTCAACGAGCTGTGCAGAGGGCCTGGCTCGGAGCAAGGCGGATCCAGGTCCAATTCTGGGGATTGCTGTTTATTAATGTGTTTGCCCCGAAAGACCTGAGGATTCTATCTGGCTTCTTCAACCTCGAGGCAAGGGAACCCACAGAGTCTGCACCGCAAAGTGGGCCCATCCTCGCTGAATTCATTATCTGATTAAATACTACTCAAAAGAGAGTATTTTATTACAAGCAAAGAAAATGGAAAAAAAAAATTCGTCTTCTAGTGCCCTAAAGCATATTGTAAATGAGAAACACATTCAAGGCAGCAAAGGCTAGAGAAAAAGAAAAGTCAAACCTAAAACCAGTTGGTGTTGGGTGGAAAGTCGTCAGGTGGGTGTAGCTTTTGCTCCAACTGCTGTGTCCCCGTCCTGCTTTTAGTGCTGGGACTTTTCAGGAGGTGAGCTCTGCCCGGGAGACCCCGAGCCTCAACTCCCCGACATCTAGACACACGGCCAAGCTCGCTGTGAGCGGCATGGGGACACACGGGCCCTGGAGGGCCGAGCAATGGACGGCCATGTGTGGCTTTCTTTCTGGACTTGGCTCAGCCTTCTGCTCTCCAGGAGGGATCTTAGCGTCTCATGTATGTGTGATTTTGGTATGTCTCGTTTCCCACATGGATGAAATCAAATGTTAGCAGCTGCCATCAACACCAGCAAAACTAAAACCTTGTGTGTTGGCTTTCAGAAAATGCAGTTAAGTGAGCTGGTAATTTTGAGTTTCACCGAACAGTTTAACGATGACTTCAACTGAATTTGAGTCTTGTGAGTTTGTGCTATGTGATAAAGGATTAAATTAGGGCACCAAAGCCCTGAAATTGGCAGAACTATTACCAGCAAGGGGCTGGCTAATTTACTGTACTTCAGCAGAAAGAAACTTTGGTGAATCCCATGTTTCTCCAGTCTAAGGGTGCATCTGAATGTGCTCCCATCTCTTGCACTAAAGGGAGGAAGCTTGGAAAGAAGAGGCAAGGGCCCTCTGTGAGTGAGCACAGCACCAAGGGTTAGGGCACCAAGGGTAGGAGCAGCTTTTGAAACCCCTGCCTGGTGGTACTGTCAGCTGCCTCTAATTATGCCAGGTTCGAGCCTGGACACTCGGCATGTGTCATTTCTCTAGCTTTAACAAGTCTGCGCATTGGGTGTTACTATGCCCATCAAATGTAACATCCCTGGAGGATGATGTTCGGACTTACACGATCTGAAGGGCACAATTCGGAGTGTTGAGGATTTTGAGATGCTTGACATTGGCTCTGGCGACGTGGCTCTCAAAGAATCGGCAAGGGCATCTGTAGCTCAGGCTGACCGGTTTCCCTAGAGAGGTAATGAGAACAAAGCAGCTTGTTATTATCCTGCTAGGCCTTGGGGATACAAGTGTGTCTGAGTCTGCAGCCGAGTGATCAGATGGTGGAATGAGGGTAGGATGGGGAACGATGGGAGGAGTCATGGGTGCATCCTGGCAGAGACCTTTCCCTTGGGCAGCACAGGGACCTCTGAGTGGGCTGAGGCTCAGCTTCTACAGGGCAAGAGGCCAGAAGAACCTGAGGAGAGCTGGACCCTAGGAGGGTAGGGAAGCTAAAATCGGAAGGCCCCTGCTCGGGTGTCTCAAGATAAAGGACATTAATCACAGGAGAGAACTGTTTCAGTCCAAGGTACTGAGGTTCCTAGTTATCCTTTGCAAAATAAACTCCTCCAGGGCCAACTGAGAAAGACTTCCCGATTCAGGGAACAGGGAGGGGGAAGAAGGAGTCTCTAGGCTCGCGCTCTCCCAGGAGCCACTGCAGCTGCCCTGGGAATGCTCCCCTCCCCCACCTGCAGTCTTCTCTGTCCTCACATTTACCTTAAGCCAAGGCAACCGCAAAAGAATCCCACTGGCTTCCTACCTGGGCGTCCCCAGAGGGCAGGCAAGGGCCCATCTTTTCCCCTGCACTTCCAGGGCTGGAGGCAAACGTGGCTTTCATTGCCTGTGCAGGGACGCTCCAGCCTCCTGGGTTGTATTACATCTTTGTTTGCCAGTTCACCAATTTGCAAAATGCCATAATTGACACTCATTAGTGTAAATTAGCAAAGGGCTCCTGCAGAACCCACAGCTCACCCTGGAAGTCTAGAATTGCAAGCCCCGGGGGGTGGGGGGGTGGGTACTGACATTTGTGTGTGTGTGTGCGCGCGCGCGTGTATGTGTGCACGCGTGTATGTGTGCGCACGCGTATGTGTACGCGTTTTCTGCAGATTTTATCCAAGCCCTACTTAATACCCCAAATTATTTGAATTTGTGGATCCTTTCATCAGGGAGTAAATGTATGTCTGAGAATATTTAGTCCAGAGATTAAAAAAAAAAAAGTTTGCCTGTTTACAGAGCTCCCAGAGGCCTCCTGGTGGTTCTGAAGTTCCGTATTTGGGGCAAGAGAGCTGGGGAAGCTTGTGAGTGAGGGACTTCATTTTTTTTCTAAAGGCTGAATTCCGTCGAGAGGTGGCATGGCCAACAAGTCAGGGGGAAAGCAGACCACCTGGCCCCCCAAGACCAAACTCGACTCCCTGAAAACCAGGAAGAAGAAAGCCTGGCTTCAAGGCTCTCAGTGACTCGTGGCACTGGAGAGCCTGGAGCAGGCTTCAGGTTTACACCTGGGCTAAGTCCAGAAAGTCGCTGCTGGGCCTGGCTTTTAGCAAGTGCACCGGGTCCCTGCAGAAGTCTGTATGGCCCTGTAACCAGATCACCTGGGAAAGTGGCCTGCAGCTGGGGGCTGGGTGGCCAGGGTAAAGGAAGAGCCGAAGGCTCCCCTCCGAGTGTCCTGCCTCCAGGTTCCCCTGAAATTCTCAGGGGTCCTTCAGAGCTGAGCAGAACCGGCATGTGGGGCCCACTGGTGAGTCAGGACTGGTCCCAACCCCAGAGCAGCAAACTGGAAGGTGCACAGTATGACAGCTGCTGGGGGCAGCGCTGTGCAAGATGGGGGCTGCTCCTCCCCCGTGTTCCTGAGATGCTGTTCTGAGTCCATTAGCCAAGCAATGGCGATCAGGCCAGAAATCAGAGCCCGTTCTGAGCTCAGAACACAAGCTTTCTCTTTTTCTCCTCTCCCCTCTCCACCTCCTGGGATTATCCATTTCCTTCCAAGGCAATTTTTATTCCTGCTCCCAGGACCCAGTTGCCTGCCTGTCAAGTGGAGAATTTCAACAGGTTTTTTAAAGTGACAGAGCCCCAAGTGTTCTTACCAAGAGAGCTAGGTGCTGTGTCCACCTGGTGACCTTCCTGCCAGCTTTTTGTCAATATTACTAACTTTTCCAACTGTTTTGCATATGGGTCCGTGTACAGGCAAGAGGCCTGACTTGTCCAGATGTTACGCAGGGTTCGGGGGAACTTGGCTTCTGGTGAACTTGGCTCCGCTCCGGAGCAGTCCTTCCACTCTAATGCAGAGACAAGAGCCCCCAAGCCAGCCCCTCCAGCCAGGCCTGGGAATGGGGCCCACCCTGGCTTTAACCCCTAGAAGCGCAGGGCAGCCGGGGGCCCAGCTGCTTGGCTGAGGTTAGCCAATGGAGGGAGGGCAGGAGCCAGAGTCAGAGCCTGAACAAGGGGACCCAGCATGGGTACACAGGCTCCAGGTGGTCAAAAAGTGCATTCTGGCCTACACGTGCAAGGAGAGCCCGACCAAGCGGGAGCCCAGGACCCTGACTTGGTCACTTGGCTGCCAAGAGGGCAACTCAGATGGGCAAGCAACCAACCCTTCCCGGAGTCAGGAGGAGTCTGTGGATGAGGCCCCCACTCCTTCTGTGCTCCCCCCAGGTCAGCTGTGCCCAGGACTCAAGGACCTGGGTCCTTGCATTCTAGTCACTTCTGCAGTTCCCCAGGGGAGGGGGCAGCTAGAAGAAGCACCGTTCCCACAGCTGGATGATGACACCTCTACTCTCACCAAACCACTCAGTTGTTAATACCCAAACCGGAGTGTGCCCCATGACCTGGGTTGGGGGTGTCAGTGTCAGTGTAAAGACACAGGCTAGGTTACTTTTTCAGCTTACAGAAAAATTCTGAATTCCCTTTGGTGCCAGTCTCTCTGCGGCTCTGACCAGCAACTTGCTACACTTTTAAAGAACACTTCCCAGGTGGTCAGCCACCGGCCAGCGAGAATGCAGCAGTGGTCTTCAGCCGGCACCTAGCAGACTGCTCCAGGGCCTGGGGCCCTGCACAGACCTCAGCTGCACCGAGCACAGTGTCCTTCAACCCTCTGCGGGATTTGTTGGAAACTTCGCAGCCAAGAAAGCTCAGCATGGCCTGACCATGCTGACATGGTTTATTTTGTGTGTTCAGAGGCAACAGTTTATTTTGGTTTGCAGCCGTGGTGTCCTGTAACAGGACAGTGAGATTTCGCTTAAGCCTCAGAAGGAAAAAAGCTCTCTCCCTCTCAGTGAAACGATACACCACCTTCCCCCACGGCCTAAAGCCTTGGTGATTGAACTTTGCTGCAGCGCTCACTCCGAGACAGAGTAGTGCTCGCCCGTCTGGCGACAAAGGCGCCAGCCTGCAGGTGTGTTTTGGGGGCTGGGCAGGCGCATGCATGACCCGGATCGCCCCTGGGCCTCTCCTGGGTGACCCCAGGAAGAGGCAGGGAAGGCACTGTCTGGATGCGCTTCCAGCTTCGCCGCGTCGCTGCGGACCGCGTTGCGGTACAGAAGCGCAGCCAGGCGTTCGCCGCAAACCCGACAGCTGCTCGGAACGGTAAGACTGCGAGGGACGCCTCGCAGCTGCACCCGATCGCATTGCCACCACAAGCAAGTCGCGATGCCAGACAGGCTTTGCAAAGCGCTCTCTCCAACAGGAACCGCAGACCGCCTTGGCGCGGGCCGGGGCAGAGCAGCCGTGGCCCCGCACGGAGCCAGGAGCCCATTCTACTCTGGAAACCGAGCTGGGCCGCGGGAAGGCACTAGCTGGGAGGTGGATGGTCAAGGGCCAGGGACCCGCGGCTCCCGACTCGGCTCCACACCTCCGCGCCCTCCCGCGCCGGCTCCGAAAGCGCCCTGGGCGCGCTCGCACCCAGTTATCCTGCCCGACCTCGCTCTGCAGCCCGCCAGAGGTCTGGCGGCAGCTCACGCGTCCCGGAACCCGAGCTCGGCAGCGGAGTGCGAGCCTCAGCGCGGGGGGCGCTACGCTGGGGACCTCAAACGCCGCACGCCGAGGGAGCGCGCCCCGCGAGGTGGGCTGCCTCGACCTCCCGGGTGCAAAGCGGCGCGGATTAGGTTCGCTCGGGACGGCGCGGGCCGGGGCAGAGGAGCCGTGGCCCCGCACGGAGTCAGGAGCCTGGCGCCTGTCCACGCCTCCGTCTCCGGGCGCACTCACCGTCGCTGAGGCACAGCGCAGCCAGCACGAGGGCCAGCACAGCGAAGATCTTGGCATCCATGGCAAGAGCGGGCGGCGGGCGGACGGAGGCAGGACGCGGAGGGGATGCGACTGCGGAGAGTGAAAGTGCGGCAGCAGGAGGCGCGCGCCCAGCACTTTAGAGGCGAAAGCGGGGCGGGGTGGGGCGGGGCGGGCGCGCGGCAAGGGGCGGGCCTGGAGCCGAATTCTGCCTGCGGCCCGGGGCTCTGACCAGAGTCCCCTCCCACGCGGCCGCTCCCCCTGTCCCCTCCCTCCCACCCCTGCTCCGCGCCCGGGATGCTCCTGGGACTGCGGTGCGCCCCAGCCTTTGACCTCTCGGTTGCGCTGGGCCCTGCGTTGTAGGCCTAACCTGCACCGAGGAAGCCAGCTGCTCAGTGAGGGTCGCGGATGGGACTGGTTACTGCTCCCATTATGCAGATGGAAAGATTGAGTCCCAGAGGCGGGAACAGAATGAGAACCGAGGAAAAACAAACAGGTCGGTCCTAGAGGTGAGGACCAGCTAGGCCAGCGGCGTCCCGGGTAGCGACTCCGATTCCAAGCCAAAGCTATAACTTATTAGCCGAGCCTCAGTTTCCTCAACTGTGAAATTGAAGCTCTAAAATAGAGTGCTCTGCCACCAAAAGGAAATAATGGCAGTTCGCCCCGGAGGCTCTTAGTAAACGTGAATTTACTTAGCCCTTTGCACCTCTGCTCTTTCCACTGTGAAATGGAATAAACCCAGTTCCCACCCCGCGGAGGGGAACTGTGGGATTTGACTTGAGATTCCCCACCCAACCACCACGAAGTGCTCAGCACTGCGTCTGACACATAGTCTGTACCCAAGAAATGGAAGGTAGAAATAATTGTTTACACTTCAGTTATTTTCTCCCTCTCCGCAAAGGATGCCCTGCGCCCCCCGAAGTGATGAAAGAACTCCCCTCTCCCCCCACATCCAGGAGGGTGCTCCTCGTCTTTCTGGTCCAGAGAACTACACCCACGGGGTTGTCTCTCGGCGGTGTCCAGCCCTCCTGGCAGGTTGCCGCACCCTAACCTGGACACCCGAGATGGCCCCAGCAGAGCACAGGGTTGCAAGCAGGAGGTCTGGGAGGCGCAGGGGTGAGAAGAGTGCCCTTCTGAGCCTCGCTAGTGGTCACAAGCCTCTCCGGCCACCTCCCTCTGCTCTTTCCCTCATAACCTGACAATGGAGTGGATTCTGTCCCCGCGTCCATTCAAGGGGTGTTCGGTGGGGACAAGTCTCTGGAGTCCCGGATCTCTGGCCTTGGGGGAGTGGGCGGGGCCCGCCCGGCCTGGGCTCAGCTGCTCCAACTGGGGGCCAAGGGAAGGGGCAATCAGCAGGAAGCTGCGAGAGCCCCGGGATTCCGGCCGTGGGGATGGGTGTCTTTTGCATTTTTCGTTTTGTTTTGTTTTTTCCAAACTACTTTCGCGCCCAATTAGGTGCTCTGTGAACCTGTATTCATTCATTCATTCATTCATTCATTCACTCCGGGCCGAGCCTGCTTCTGAGTGCTGGGTGTAGAGCCGGGAATCCCACTGACTTGGTCCCTGCCCTTAAAGAACTAACAATCCAATGGATAAGACGGTCCTCCGGCATCCCCCGGTCTCCATCTCCTCTCGGGAGACCTGGGGCAGGAAATCTTCCAGTTGGAGCCCTAGCCCGCTTCTGACAAGCTGGTGAGCGGCGGCTGAGCTCGGGCGCCCTCTGGTGGCGAAGTCTCTCATTTCCCCCCTTCCCCCCCTCCCCCGCGCCTCTGCGGTCCGAGTGGACCAGGACTCGGGCCCGCCCCAGATCTCTGCACAGCCGGGTGAAGCTGCAAGGTTCAGTCATATATCGGGTGGCCGGGACTTAGGGCCACACCACAGAGGCCAGAGCCCGGCGACAGCCGCGCTTGTGGAGCCTTACCTGCAAGTCCGGCCAAAGCCAATGTCAAAGCCTCTCGCTTGTTTGCTTTTGGTCACAAATCGGTTGTTGCTCCCACAGCCTGAGGGAGCCACTGGGAGGGACCCGCGTGGGCTGAAGGGAAACCAGGGCATTGTGTCTGGCCGCGCCCCGCAACCCAAGGACAGACATTAGTGTGGGACCCATCAGTGCCATCACTTCCTCCATTAATTCAGTAAAATTCTTATTGAGCACCTGTTATGTTCCAGACATGGGATAAGTGTTTGAAATACTTCAGTAAAGGAAGCACAAACAAACAGACGAAACAACCCAAACCCCTTTCCTCCTGGAGTGTACATTCTGGGGGATGGGGGAAAAGAAAATGGCACTATACATAAGGAATTAAGCACATAAACTATGGAAGGTCATTAAGTGCTTCGAGAAAATGGACCAGAAGGAAGGGGAGTGAGTTAGGATTTTAAATAGGGAAGCCAAGGATCTGTAAACTGTCCACAGTTTATAAGTTGGCAAGCTACTTAAATTTAAAACTCTGCACAAGTCAACACTCCGGGGACCAGACTGTGCCTTTTTAACCTGGGCTCTGTGCTCTGTCACAGGGGTGCCTCCCAAATTCAGGGTAGCAGGGCCCACTACCCTTTCTCCTCTGTCCTTTGTTTATGGCACTATCTCTGCTTAAAAGGCTCCACCTTTCTTTCTCTGCCAGGAAACTCAGTTCCCTGTCAAGGCCCAAAGCAATGCCACCTTCCCTGTGAGATGTTGCAGATTTCTCCCACACTCAGCACTCAGAGCTGCAGCTCCTCAGGGACACCTCAGTCATGAGGAGTTCAAGGTGAGAGGGAGGCAGGGGTCCGGCTGTTGGGTTAACAGACAGGTGCATCTCCAAGGCTCGATTTTGTGTTATGGTCTCTAGACCCCTAGTGCCAGTCCAGGTGCCTGCCCACAGCCCTCTGCCCAGCCTAGGCTCTTCACACCTTCAGAGTTCAGTGACTGCGCTTTCAGAGAAGGACCTTAGTACAGGGTTGAAAGTTTGCACCCAATCATTGTTTCCCAGTGTGAAACCAACAAGATGACTTCAGGTGGTACTCTGAAAACATTATTTTAAACAACATAGATTTATAAACTTATTTTTTAAAGTAATAAAAAATAACTAGCACATTAAAGCAGACATTTCAGATATTGCTCAAGACTGATTTCATGATTTAAGTTTTAAAAAATAAGTAGATCTAAACTAACAAAGCATGCAATAGTATAGGTGGTTGGGGAGATAGCAAAAAATCAGACAGTGGTACAAAAAGATCTGAAGTTTGAAAATAAGTAAAGAACATTTTTAAATTGCTTGACACTCCCCCTTTTATAAACGAACCATTTGGTCTCAAAGTGGTAAAACAAAATAATACAAGGGAGATATGGCATCTTCACTCTTGCCATCCAGATAAGGCCAGAGAATGCTCACCCAGGAGTGCTCAGGTCCTAGGAAGAGTGTGGGGATACATGAGATCCCAACCCCCAACCCTGGATACCCATGACCCTCCCACCCCAATCATGAGTCTTCTTTCATACAACCTTGAGTGCGGGCCTGGAGGGGCTACACCCTACCCACCCCTGCTCTCCCACCTTTGACATCTCGCATCGGGGTTCACTGGTATATGTCCTACCCTGGGAACCAGGAGGTCCGTGAGAAAGACAAAACCTCAGAGCCTCGATGCTATCATCTGTGGAATGGGTATATTATCTCTCAGGGTTGGCCTTCGTATTTACTAAGTGTGAAAGCACTTGGCACAGGGAAGGCCCTCAGGAAGATATTTACACAGGACTTCAGTTTGCTGTCTCTGAATTCGTCACATTTGGTTCTTACAAAGATGACACCAGCGGAATAAGCCCTAATATCTCAGCTTTGAAGACAGGAGCCTGAAGTTCAGAGCAGTTCAAGGCCTTGGCCAACATGGCAGAGCTGGCCAAGGACAAAGGCACAACTCTCTGGACCAGCGTCTCTGGATTCTGGAACATCAGTGTGTGCGGGGATGGAGGTCACTTCCGTGGCAGGTGTCTAGGGAACCTCTTGGAGTCCTGTTCCCAGGGCCCCGGCTTAGCATCTGTCAGGCTGACTATGTTTTCATTGACTGGATCCCAAATTGGCCTCAGGAGCCAGTTCCAAGAGCCCCAGTTCATCCTGGAGGGAAGGACCCAGGGAAGCTGAGGCAGGGCTCCTGCATGGGGCTCGCTCTGTGCTGGGTCTTGGCTGGCTTTGGGACACACATGCAGGCAGGGCTCACCCTAGGTGACGGTGCACGTCCAACAAGCCAGATCTTCTGTGTAAGGTGGCTGTACCCAAAGACTCTCCCTTGATATGGACACTTCTAAAGCAGGGGTGGTATTTTCTGGGACATCCTCGTGCCCCCAGCCTGCACACCAGCTCCCACACACCAATGCAACTCTGCCTGCACCCCATCGCCAAAATCAGTGGAGGCAGGTCCAAATTTGCTCTGCCAATCCTAACCCTACCCCTCTCTCTTAGTACCCTTGCCTCTGGGCAGACTGGTCTCGGCATCTGGAGCTCCATCAAAGTTTCTGGAGCTGGAGTATACACCAGCCCCTACCATAAACCCCTGGGTGATAGGAAGTGTGTGCCCTGGGGGATAAATAACATTTACACAGGAGTTACTCCGTGTTGTATACCTTTTGCCTCCTTTATCCCCACATCTACCTGCGAGGTGGGTTCAGTGTTAATCCCATTCCCCAGATTTGGGAACTAAGATTACATGGCTACTCTTTGGCAGAGCGGGAATTTAAACCAGCTCAGCCTGCCTGTGGAGTAGGGCTGTTCCTGGTGAAGGATAGAAGAGTAGATTTGCCACGTAAACTAGAGGACACCCAGTTAAATGTGAATTTCAGATAAATGTATCTTTTTTTTTTTTTTAGTATAAATATGTTCCAAATATTGCATGGGACATAGTTACACTAGAAGGAATTAATCGTTGTTCATCTGAAATTCAAGTTTAACTAGGTGTGCAGGATTTTTATTTGTTGAGTCTGATAACCCGACCCCAGGGTCTTACACTCTTCGCGACACAATGGGGCCCCTCTCTGTGGGCTCCCTGCCTGTAGCTTCAGGACCTGTGGGCAGAGGGTGGGAAGGGCATTGGGAAGGTAAGTTCTGAAATCACCCACTTTCTCAGTGAGAGAATTTCTTGAATTTTACTACAACAGAGTCTTATTATGCTGGCAAGTGGTGCATTAAAGCAGTATGGGAATGATCTTTTTTATTCTCCTTTTTGCTATGAACAGTTTAATGACACACTAGCCCCAATCCTGACCTTCCAGAAATAGTCCTGGTCATGCCTAAGGCAAGGAGATCCAGGCTTCTTCTCTCCAGCATCACCAGCCCTCCTCTTCCTCTGGTCTGAGCAGATGTATGTGAAGTCCAGCTACTGACACCCTTTCTGTCTGTTTAGGAGGCCTGGGCTGCGTATGGGGGAGGAGGAGAAGCCGTCTTGCCAGGAATGAGCATCACATGAGCAGTATCCTATCTGGAGGGATTCTCAGATATAGAAGGAGGTCAAGCACTGCTGTGGGTCATGGAGGAAGAGCTGGGCCTACTGCCTGCACAGCTGGTCCCCTAGTCAGAGAAGTCAGGATCCCAGCCCCCCTGGCCCTCCCTGTTCAGAGGAGGGACTTGTACATTTTCCTCCACTTCGCATCCCTGTGGCCAGAGTCTGAAGTCTTTCTTCACAGATGTGCTGGACAAGACCGCACACGGAGGCTGCCCAGAGAGGCTTTCAAAGCCAAGTGCAAAGGCAGGTCCCCCTGGCAGCCTGGCGCAGGGGATATAAGTGGGAGATGGGCTCGGGTGGCGAGGATTGCCAGCACCTCTAAGGTACGCATCCTCCCACCCCACTGCTCGGACGCAGACTGAGTAGGTTAAACAAGTTGATCATTAAAAGATATTTTTGTTTGGGAATAAGTTATCAATAAAACTTTGTAAATTAGCGGTGTTGTTGTTGTTTTTAAGCAATGCAAACCCAGGATGCTGACTGGGAGTTTGAGTCTCACCCATGAAATCTCACTGGCTTCCAGCTTCCAGCAACCTTTCTCTTCTTAGGTTCCCAGAATGAAGTTTTTACGTTTGTAATCAGACTGATGGATCACTGATACGCCCTTTGTCTCTGTAAAGTACCCAAGTTTTGCCTCACAGCCCTAGGCTTGCCACCAAGAGGAGCTATACTTCTTTCATAAGTCTGCAATCCAACCTTCCATCCATCCGTCCATCCATCCATTCACCCTTCCACCACCCATCCATACATCTATCCATTCCTCTATACACCCACTCATCCATTCATCCAACCATCCCCCCATCCGTTCATTATCCACCCAACAATACAACCATCCATTTGTCCACTTATCCATCCATCCATCCACCCCTCCATCTGTTTACTCACCCATCCATACATCCATCCATCCACCCACCCATCTACCTGGCTCTCCCTTTCAACCACTCCACACCAATTCTCTCCAGGTACAGCTCTAGCCCTGAGATGCCTTTTCCACCAGGAACAGAAAGATGTACCTCCTGATTTCTGGGCCACAGAGGAAGAAGAATCAAGCATCAAGGGCCCAAAACCCAGAGATCACCCAACAAGCCCTCACCTTGAAACAGATCAAAACCTTTGCTCTCTTCTTGCTGAAGGAATGGGCTCCCTGAAAGGCAGGGAGGGTTCCTGGCTTCCCACCCAGGCAAGGCGCTAAGGAGGGACAACATCTGAGTACTCTTTACCTCTTACTGCCCATCCCATGATTTTCTTCCGTAAATAACAACAACAACAAAAAAAACGGAAAGAAAGAAAAAAATAACAAAGAAACAAACCTTTATTTCACTGTTTACTCCTTTGCATTTAATGAGCAGTTGTTAACATGACTAAAACCATCTGATGATTTTTGCCAAATGGAAAAATCTCCCTACAGGGGCAATAAAACAAATATTCAGGATAGAGAGAGGCAGTCATAAAAGGCATTACCCGGTTGTAAACAGAGACGGGTGGTGGTGATGTATTACCCCTGCCTTGGCAGCTTTCAACAAAGTTCTGAGATTCCAGGAGGGGCTCTGACCCGAGGCAATATTTACTTCTGTGGCTTCTTCCGCAGGTCAGTGTGGGTATAATTCTGTCTACCAGTTGACTGCAGTTGAGGTTTTGAGCAGGAAGTTCCAACCCTGAGCGCTCATAACTCAGGAGGGGTCAGGAACCCCTGCCCAAAGCGGGCCAAGAAAAGCACATTGTCCTGTCCTGGCTGGGCGGGGTGAGAGTCCCTGCACACCAGGCCATTATCAACAGAGATGGGTGACTTCAGTTTGTACCTGGTCCAACAGCACCACTGGCTTGTGAAGTTGTAGGCTGTATTTTGTCCCAGTGCCCTCAGGAGGCCCATGCTTTTCTGATATTCCACCACGCAGAGACGGCAGTCTTAGCTGTATCAGAATCTCATGCCTCAGTAGAAAGAGCCCATTAGACCTCGCACAGGTCTTGAAGTCTGAAGGAAAAGCAAAGCTTAAACGTATGAGGCCAGGCGTCCTTCCCTAGGGACCAAGCGCCAAGCTGCCTTTTGAGGCTGCACTTAGCCTGAGGTCCTGTGTGTGATGACAGCCACAGTCTGGCCGAATGTCAGATCCTGACGAGTCCAGAGACGGGTCACGCTGCCAGCTCAGCTGAGCTTCCCAGGCGCACTGCAGGGTAAGCGTGCTTCACCCACTCTTCAGATGCTGACACGCAGGCCCAGACAGTGAATGGACTTCCCATCACCTGCTGAGCTGGCAATTCAGACCAGACTCTGCCCAGAACTCATGCTATGGCCCGTGTGTTCCCGGCTCGCTCCAGTCGGGGTGTGGAGGTGCCGGTCTTTTGGTTGCTTTGGACGTGGAAGGGCAAACTACCCCCTGACCCAAGGCCCACTTTGCGGAGCACTGGCTGGTGTGTAGCAGGGACCTGAAACTTCACGGTTAGGTTCTACCCTACAGCTGAGAGGAGGCAGTTTAATAACCCTACAGATAGCTGACCGCAAAGACCAGAATGAGGCCCGCAGTCCTTCGGTGTCTGAGGCCTGCTGTGGGGTCTGCAGAGCCTCGGAGGCCCAGGCCAGCTGGGAGCCCCAGCGTGGGCCATGGGCCTCCTGTCTCATACCCATTGGTGTCTTCCTGGAGGATTCCAGGCATGGTTCTCTGGGCTCCTGACGAGGGCCCCCCTCATCCCTGCCCTAGCAGATCTGAAATCCTCGCAGCTAAGGTCATGCCCAGGCACCAGCTTCTTAGAATGGAACATTGTTCGCAGGAGCTGGAAGAGGTGGTGGGATCTGCTCTTCCCTTTTGGTGGAGCCAGAAGCTTGGAGGACGGCATGCTTCCATTCTGTGTAAGTGCAGGGAATGCCAGCACTTATTATTATTATTATTATTTACGTCTTCCCAATTTACAACTCTTCTTGGTTTATGAAGCAGTTCTTGCATGCATTTCTCTCTCCTACCGAACCAGGGGTTCTCATCCCCATTTTGCTGGCAAGGAATGAATCCAGGACTCAAAGACTTGAGGGAGGTCCCTCAGGTGGTGGGTGGAGAGGCAGGGTCCTGGGGGTTTTCATGCCCTCAGCTGCAGGACCTCTAAAGGCTGGTGTACTCATTGAGAGGGTTGGGAATGCCGTCAGGAAGAAGCAGCTCATGCAAGGGTGAAGGTGCAGCTGCTTCATCAGATTTGACCTTAGCAAGACTTCAGGAAAACAATTCATTGCCTGTAGTCACTGCTGGCCACCTCAGTCTTAACACAGAGGCTTCTCAGGCAGGTGTCTTCAAGCAACTGGTCCCTGCGTCAGACCTGACAGCAAGAAAAACAGGTTTTGAGCACCCACTCCTCACCCTTGCCCCCTTGCTGCTTTCAGCCTGGCCCCTTAACAGGCTCTTAAATGGGAGCTTATTTTCTGTAAGCACCAGCCCCTGGAATTTGGGCAATCATGGTTTCAGTGAGAACCAGCCTGTCTGCAGGCCTAGGAACTGATAGGAGATGGGAGTGAAGATAAATTCATCTCTTTACCCAGGGCCAGCTCCCCATCAGCACTGGGGAAGGGGAAAGGGGAGGTGGAAGGAGACAGAAGGAGGGCAGGACAGGAGAGCTGTACTGAGGTCCGGGGAGGGAGGGCATTTCCCAGGAGCTGCATCTTGGTCGGAGGAAGAGGGTGCTTGTCTGTAAATGTCAGTCACCCTCCCTGGAGCAAGCCTCCAGTTCCAGGACCCCAGGGAGAGCAGTGAGGGCAGGGCCAGGCTGGGGTGGGCTGCCACCTGCCCATCCTCCACCCCAAACAAGGGCAGGCCTCTCCTGCCCGGGTCCACAGAAGTGAGACCCGCCTTTTCCCTCCTCTCACTTAGCCAGCCCAGGGGTGTCCTTACCCCAGAGTACTTCTGGGGCCAGGAGGTGGCCCAGGCTTTGAACAGCTGGATCGATTCTGAGAATGACCAGGAACCAAGAGGGGAAAAAAACCCCAAAAAACCAACAAACAAAAAACTTGTTTATTCAGGCAGAAATTCTTCATGTGTGCAAAATCTGACCTCCATCTCCCCAGGTTGCCAGATGGTAGATGTGTTTAGTTTGCAGATAAGATAAAGGAAGAAACTGGCCTGGATGGAGAGCTACCTGTCAGACCTCACAGTGGCCCACTGCCCACTTCAGGCTCCCCTTAGGGTCTGTGCCCAGTGAGGAGGGGCACCAGTAGGTGGCAGCACCCAGCGTGCCCCTAATGAAGAACCTAGTGGCAAGACGGGAATAAAGACACAGACCTACTAGAGAATGGACTTGAGGATATGGGGAGGGGGTGGGGTGAGATGTGACAGGGTAAGAGAGTGTCATGGACATATATACACTACCAAATGTAAAATAGATAACTAGTGGGAAGCAGCCGCATAGCACAGGGAGATCAGCTCGGTGCTTTGTGACCACCTAGAGGGGTGGGATGGGGAGGGTGGGAGGGAGGGAGATGCAAGAGGGAAGAGAAATGGGAACATATTGTATATGTATAACTGATTCACTTTGTTATAAAGCAGAAGCTAACACACCATTGTAAGGCAATTATACTTCAATAAAGATGTTTAAAAAAAAAAAAAAAAAAAGAGCCATAAGCTCCCTAGCCTGGCCCCCTCCACCTTCCCAGCCCCGCCTGCAGTGTCCGCGCTAGGACCCTGGGCACTGCTCAGCCAGTGCTAAGCTCAGCTCAGATCACAGCCGTGGAGGGAAGAGGGGCATTCAGCACTGCAGCCAGCCGGAGTCTCCCCCCAACAGCCGGGCACCTGGGACAGAACCCATCTGGCTTACATAGCTGCAGATCTGGGATGCTTTGGAGGCCAGCATGAGTGTGAGCCCCACACTTTCCGCCTCCGGCAGGTCAGCTTAGGGAGGGTGAGTTAATGGTGAGAAAGGCCAGCCGCAGCCACGAAGGCTCTGTGTGCCTGCCCAGTAAGCCCCCTGCCTCCTGGGATCTATTTGGGGCAAGAATCTGGAAAGGCACCTCTACTCCTGTCCTTGGGCACTCAGCAGCCTCCCCGGCCCCTCTCCCCACACCCTGGGTATTTGCTTTCCCCGAGGGACCAACAAACCGAGTCATCTCAGCGATGCCATGTCTCCAACCCCAGCAGTCACACCTGAGCACCAGAACTGGCCCTCCTGGGCACCCAGCGCCACCCTCGGGTGCTCCTTGCTTCCAGTCTGCCCTGCAGTGGCAAGGGTGCACTCCTCCCTTGTGGTCCCCTGGGCTCGTCCTCCCTCCCTTTCGGGGGGTAACTGGAGGTCCTGGCAGAGGCTGACCCCCAAGAGTATGGTTTTTAGGCAGAAGCCAGAGTGGACGGCCCGAACTCCCCAGAAGCTCTTCTGCTCCCTGGATGAAGAGTCCTCGGAGCTCGCCTGGTGCCGACGTGTCGTTACCCATCCCTCTGTCGCAGACGAGGAAACTGAGGCTCGGGGAGTTTGTCACCAATAAATGGAAAAGATGGGATCTGAACTCACGCTCAACCACAAATCCCAGCTTCTCCCCTCCTTTATGCGGCACACACCCTCTCAGGGCAGGAGGAAGGGGGCGTCTCATCAGGATGGGCCTGAGGTCTTGAGCTACACAAAGGAGGGGTGGAGGGCAGAGGAGAGGCACATCGTGGGGGAGATTTGAAAGGTTGGATGAAGGAGGGGGTTTCCTAAATGCTTAAGACTGAAAAGATCTAAAAGGTAAAGATGAGGCAGGTGGAGGGAGAGGGTTAGGGGAGCAAAAGAGGGGACGAGGACGCTGGGCTCATGTTGGGGGCACCCAGGAGCATGATTTGGTGGAGAATCAGATGCTAAACAGTGAGGGCAGGTTGTGGCCAGGCCACAGAGACCTCGAGTGTCTGACCAAGGAGTGGGGCAGTATCACTCACTGTTCCCACCTTTCCCAGCCCGTGGGCACAAATGGGCTCCATCTGCAGGAAACCGTCACTCTGGTCCCTTTCACTGGAGCCCCCCCTTCACAAAGACCCTGCTCCAAGGGCATCTGGCTGCAGCCGGCTATTTCACGTCCGGCCCGCACAGCTGTTTGAGGGCACGCTGACACCGGCCCTCCTGCTGGGACTCACCCTAAAGCCACGGTGCATGCCATGGGCTGAGTGGGACCACGCTTCTCCAGCTGCCAAGGCAGAGGCCGTGCTCCTCTCGGTGCTGGCTGGAGCGGCCGCTGTTTGTCCCCTGCACCACGCTCCAGCCCTCAGAGCTTCCATCTTGGCAGCTGTCCACCTTTGGCCATCTCAGACCCACTCAGGGGGCTTGGCCAGGAGCCAGAACGCCCCCCGCAGCGCTCCTGTCCCGCCACCTACAGCTTCATGTCTCTGCTTTTCTCTCTAGACACTCTCTTGGCCACCTGAGCCCGGCCAGTCCATCCCTGGCAGGACATGCCCAGGATGACCTGAGCCCCCATGGTTGGCCTCATTGGACCATGGCGGGGAGTGCTGCAGAGTTCTGGAGGATAAAGGGGGCCCCTGAAAATGTCTGAGCCCAGGACTACTGGGATTGCAGATGATGCCTTTATTTTCCTGTGTGCTTTGTTAATAAGCAGCAAATTTATTCTGGAGTACTCCCGAGGCTGATACCTGTGGAAGGGGAGGGAAGGAAGCAGGACTGAGCAGAGGGGGATGTCAAGCTATGAGGCAGCCTTAAAAAGGTGCCAGTTAAGAGCCCAGACTCTGAGGGAAAGGGGCCCTCTTGCTCCCACCCTGCTGGGTTGCTGGGAAGAGGACGACCGTGGGTGAGGCTGCTCTCTCCAGCAGAGGGCAGCTTCTGATGGGGCGGCTGCAGGGTGGCCTTCAGCCGGTGACACTCCCAGCACTTGGAAGAAACAAGTCCTTCGGGTGGAAAGGGGACCTGGTGACCCGTCACAGCATCTACTACAGTCCACCCCTTGCCTGGCCAAGCCCTATCTCTCAGGAAGTGTTTTCTGTGAGAAGGGGACCTGGCCGGTTAAGGCTCTGGCCTTGGACGGTGATAAGGACCCACGCACACGCACGCAGGAGGCTCCTGGGTGTGGGTAGTCTGTTTGGACAAGCCGGGAGGACAAGGCCTCTGAAGTCTCAGGGTGCCCAGTGGAGTTTCATGGGACACCTTTCAGAGTAGCGGTTTGGCTTGGTTTAAGATGAAATGTAATTTTAAAAAGCTTTTATAATGGAAACAGCAGGGATATAAAAGTTCCACCAGCTTGTTAGAATAGAACATCTACAAAGCTTTTGCAAGGGTTTTTTTTTTTTTTAATTAATTTATTTATTTATGGCTGTGTTGGGTCTTCGTTTCTGTGTGAGGGCTTTCTCTAGTTGCGGCAAGTGGGGGCCACTCTTCATCGCGGTGTGCGGGCCTCTCACTATCGCGGCCTCTCTTGTTGCGGAGCACAGGCTCCAGACGCGCAGGCTCAGTAATTGTGGCTCACGGGCCTAGTCACTCCGCGGCATGTGGGATCTTCCCGGACCAGGGCTCGAACCCGTGTCCCCTGCATTGGCAGGCGGATTCTCAACCACTGCGCCACCAGGGAAGCCCTGCAAGGGTTTTTTACAGTCACAGGTGACTAAAACCCAACTGAACAAACTCAGGCCAAGGTTGGGGGGGCACGGCGTTGGGATTGACTGTTTCTCTAAATAGACGGAGGAAGGGAAGGGCTGGCGGACTTGCCTCAGGGAAGATTAGATCTCTGGTTCTCTCCCCCTTTGCATATTTAAAGTATAGAAGGAGCAGTTGCTCCAGAGAAGAGGACTTGGATCCCCTCCTGTATTTCACGCCTGGGCTTGGTCCTAAGGCAGGTCGGGGGCCCTCAGTGGGGCCCCTGACCAGGGAGAGGGGAGGAGCAGAGCGAAGCATGCCTGGGAGTGCTCGCTGGAGAGCCGGGGCAGCCCAGCCCCAGCGGTTCGGCCAGGGGTGCAATAGATCTGGGTCTTGTGGCTGTTGTCCTGATCCTGGTGGAGGGTCCTTGCATTCTAATGCCCTTGCACTCCCTTTCCTCCCCAGCTGCTGGGATATAGATGAGGCTAGGCCCAGAGTGGGGAACTAGCAAGAGTAGAAGCAGGGGGCTGGCAGGATTCAGAATCCAATGTAGGCTCTCACAGCTGGCTTTTTTCTGCCTTATTTCTTAGTGCTGGATTTTTTTCAGAACGTAGTAGGATACTCAGGATGTCTGCTCAGAGACAATAATACACTTCCTCTGGGTCATATGGCCTGGCGAGGCCCCTTGAGGGTGAAGAGTGGCATTGCGGGGGGCTCACATGGATGCTTTGAGAGATTTGGTCCACATGGGTCCCTTAATCCTGAGCTCACAGTAGACAGTGCCAGACAAGGAGGGGGTGGAGGATACCAGCTGCCAGGTGACCGAAGAGCCAGGTCTGGGCATCACCAACCTTCAAACAGATGTGCCAGCAAGTGCACAAATTGAACATTCTCTTCTGGTTACTTCTGTCTGTTAATATCTGTGCGATAGCTACAGTGCAGGAAACGCAGTGAAGGAAGCGAGGAGGTGAACTTAGCTCTACTGAGCATATACTGTGTGTCGACATGCTCCTGGGACATAGACATACGTTAGACTTTTAGTTGACACAGGAACTCTACAAAGCAGGCAATCTTATTGCCATTTGTTAACTTAAGAAAGAAACAGGCATAGGAGACATAAATAACGTGCCCAACCGTAGAGCTGGTGAGTGGCCAGGACTAAAATCTGGGCTTTCTGATTGAATCCTGGGAGGACCACACTGCCTGTCTCTATCAGGCAGCGCGCCTGCTGTGTTCCAGGGAAAGTCATTTAACAGTGCTGAGCCTCCGCACTATCATCCTTGCTCGCAACAAGGCTGACCAAAGCCTTTGGTTACAGAGAATAAGTATGTGAAAGTGCTTTGGAAACTGTGAAGTGCACATTGCACCTCAAGGTGTCACAATTCTTACCATCTCAGCTGGTCACAGCACGGCTCCATCAAGGTCACAAGGGCACCTCTGTTTGCTTGCTTTCTGTTGATTTACAAAAGCCTCAGAGGGTAACGGGAACCCTGACGTCTCATTCCATTAACGCAGCACCTGGCCTGTCGTCATCTGCTGGCAGGTGGTTTTGCAGAGGAGGCTCTGAATGCAAAGCTCAGAAAGTGCACTAGACTCACGATCACTGGAATGATCAGCCTCTGCTTTCCTGACCTTGGGACCCTCATGCCCAGTGGACGCAAAGCACAGAGGACCCCTCCTTCCTGGAGGCCACTCCAGGAAGTGCTCTGAGGGACTGATGTGGAGAGAGGTTAGGCGACCTGTCCGAAGTCAGTAAGCCTGGGGATCTGACCCCAAGTCTCCTGATGTCCAGTGTGGGCAGATTTGACCAGGAGAGCTGTTAAAATAGAGGGAGCTGCACCCCAAACCAAGTGTCTTTTTTTTTATTAACCCTGGTGGGCCCAGCGGTGGAAGGACCTGAGTTCCTTGTTACAAAGACCTCAGGAAGCCCACTCCTCTCCACTGATCTGCAAACATCAAGAGCTCAGAGACCGTACAGGTGCCAGACTCTTCTCCACCCAACTAGTCCTGGGAAGCACAAATTGATTTACTTCTCTTTCAAGGAAGGCAGAGCGCAGATGCACTTCAAGGTAGAGATTTCTGTTTGTTTCTTACCCCAAGAAAAGCACAACTAAAGGCGCCAACACATTCCACACCCTCTTTTCAAGGCCTATTAATAAGGAGCCTGGGGCCAAATCATAAACATGGCAAACTCCGTAACCACCGAGGCCAGCAGAGCGAGGGCTGCATTAAGGGGGAATTTCAGCAAAATGCCGCACGGTTCCTAAATTCATACCAGATGAGCTCCAGAAGATTAAAGTTATTACAATAAAGCCCCAGGGAATCAATCATGCTCTGCCATATAACCTTCTCACTTTACCTCATCATTCACACAAATCGCTTTCTCCAGGGCTTTGAGGAAGATGTGGAATCAATGGAGTTAAATGTGGCAAAGGGCAGAGGGACAGCTTCATGGGTTCAGAAGACCCTGGGGCGTTCCAAGCTGGGCTGGACTTCAGGCTGGAAAGCCCCAACAGTGGGGAGAACGTGGCCTGGATGGGTGGCTGGGCCTGGCATGTGACTTATTTTGTGACTCGTCATAGTTGGAGGGGGAGCACAGGAGCGGGGGGAGGGGGTGTGATCCCTAACTTCCCAGCCTCCCTGGGCGTGGTCATTGTCCAAACCTTGACAAGAAACAGGCTAAAAGCTGTAAAGAAGCTTGGTAAGTTGTAAAGCATGGCATATTTCTCTTTGTCTTTTGTTGCTACTTTGATGTTTTCACTCTTTACACTTTTATTTTTCTCAAAGTTCCTCCCCGCCGTCTAAGATAAATCTCCTCTGTGCTCAGGAGCTACGAAGCCCCTGGGTCTGGGCTCCAGGCTCCTGTCTTGCAGACCACTCTGTTCCTGCTTAGAGGAGAGTTCTCTCTCCCAGAGGCCACTGTGGTCACGCCGCGCTCCTGCACCTCTGTCCTGGAGGAGGAGCCCAGCCCTCATTCCCCACTGCACCTCTGAGGCCAGGCGTCAATGCTCACCACTACTTTCCAGCAGAGTCCCAGAACAATTCACAGAGGCGTTTCAACCTCTCAGACTCAGACCCGCCTAGAGTCTTTGCCTGGTACCTGCATTTCGCTCCAGACCCGTCCTCTACAAACACCCCTAGCTCAGCAGCACTTGGTCAAGCCCCGGAGGCCCTTGGTCCAAGTACTCAATCGCATTCCATTTCCTCCAGCCAGGACACTGCTTTCAGTCTCAGAAACGTAGTTGGACCCAATGACCAAGAAAGATACTCACAAATTGGCTGCCATTGGCACATTGCCCCATTTCTCATTTATGCATCCTTACTTAAGCTAATATTTAATTTAGGATTTATGCATCAATATCTGTGAGAGTTTTCTGTACTTTTTCTGTGCTATCTCTTTTAGTTTCATGTCAGAGATGTACTACTAGCTTTCCAAAAAATAATTGAGATGCTTTTTTTCCCCCCCTAACTTTACAAACTAGATCAGTTTAGTTCAGTGTTTGCAAAAAGCTCAGCTAGAAAAAAGTTCGGATCAGGTGTTTTACAGAGCGTAGTTCTTTGAAAACTGTTTGGATTTGCTCTTTAAGCTTTCCTATCTCTTCTGGAGTCCATTTTGATCATTTGTATTTTCCTAGAAAAGAGGGCATCTTATTCAGGTTTTCAGAGTCATTAACACGTATGTATAATTCTGTTTCTTCTTTTTTAATACCTGTTTGTATATTTGTGCTTTCTCTTACTCTATTATTTCCCATCTTCCTTTCTTCCTTTCTTTTTCTTTTATTAGTTTATTTTTGTTTTTCTTGACTAGGCAAATAAATATTCTATTGTATTCTATTCTATTCTCCTTCCTCTCCCAAAGAAATACCTTTTGTATCATGATTAATTGTATGCTGCTTTTCTGTGTTAACTTCTTAATCTGCTTATATTCTGTTCAATATCCTTTTCAGCAAATTTAATTTTTTAAATGTATTGAATGGAATTCTCAATTCACTTGTTTTTGTTTTTTCATATTTATTACTAAAAATATTAATGGCTGTACATTTTCCCATGATTACAGTTATAAACAGAATCCCCAATTTTTTGATAAGGAGTTTTAAGAAAGTTCCATGAGCTATCTTCAGCTTTTCTTGACCAAAGTATTGTTTGGGGAAGAGTTTTTAAAATTCCAAAATTGTTCCTTGTTATTATTGGCAGTGACTAACCTTTGTTATGTATTTCCAGTTTGACTCTATTGACTTTATAGAAAGTAGTTTCTGCTATTTTTCATTTTATTTTCTTTTTTAATTTGAGATCTTCTTCATGAAATAATATAAGAAAATGGACAGTAGAAAAGAATGTAAACTTTCTGTTTGCAATGCATGGAGACCTATTCATATAAATAAACATGTGTTTACATAAATATATGTATGTGTTATATATATGATCAGTCTAATTAATTATATTATTTAGATTCTCTGCATTTCAATCATCCTTAATTTCTTGACTTATTGGTTTGAATGAGAGAGCTGCATTAAAATCTTCTAATGATTTTGTGATTTGCCAAATTTATACTTTTATTTACTCTGGCTATTGCTTTGTTTATTAGTGCTATGCTATTTAATAAATAAAAATGACTCTAAATCATTGAACAAAAAATCATACAGTATGTTATATTTTTATATTGAATATTTATGTTGAGTACAATATTTTTATATTGAATACAGTTCAATATTATTATGACACAATCCTCTTTTTTGGCCCCGAATGTAACTGTGTATGATATTAGCACCCAGATTTCTATTTAGGTACAAAGAACTGGGATATTTTTGCTATTCTCTTTACTTTCAACCTTCCTAAGTTCCTTTATTTTAATTGCATATTTTTGTAGAATGCCTGAGATTTGTTTTGTTTTGGTCCTGACTGAGATAAGCCTTTCTTCTGTGAGTTAGGTTTATACATTTATATTTACTGCATAAAATAGATGTTGTAAGACATAGCTTTTGTGTTCTATTTTAATGCTTCTTTGGTGTTTTAAAAAATTTCCTATCTTTTGAACTATGGTCTGTTTTCTTCCATCTCAAAAACCATCTTCAGGAATTTGGAAGGGATATAGCTGATTTTTAGTTGTATTGTATAACTTAAAATTTAAAATAAATAGATATACTACCGTGTTATAAGACTTGATATGTTAGTACAAAGTCAGATTAGAAAAATGCCTTGTGGCTCAAGAACTCTTCATGATTCGACTTCAGTGTATTTTTTCCTCTATTGAGTCACTTGTGATCTATTGTTATAAAGTCAGATGTCTCCTCACCTCAACCCTCCTGTCTGTGAAACCTGGTCACAGAAAATAAAAACCTTATTTGGTAACATGTTTCTCTAGTCCTTCTGCCCATGTGGACCAGCACTGGGTGGGAGAAGCGAATTGGGGTTTACCCTCGAGTCTCAGGGGAGTGCCAGCCACTGGCCCTCACCCTCCTTGCTGGAGGGCAGTGGGGACACGCCCTCAGCCAGACAACATTGTCCTGGGGTGGCTAGTTTTGTGATGTGACGACCTCTGTCCCTGAGCTCATTCCCAACTGTGGTGTGTCTGAGGCTAGTCTACAGAGATTCTGGAATGAGGCGGGACTTCCCTGGTTTTGTGTAGAAGAATATTTTTCATTTTTCCTAGATTAAATTATTTTGGTTCATTTGAGAAATTACTGAGCAGGAGGCTTGGCTGCAGTTACTTGAAATGCCATTTTTAATTAATTCTAAGTCTGTCTGTCTTCTCCAGGATGTGACTCTTTGAGGAGGAGGAGTGTCCTTTTCATGTTTGGGCCTCTAGTGCCCCGTCTAGATGCCAGCAGACAAGCAGGGCTCAGGGCATGTTTGTGGAGCCCATACCTTGATGGTGTGCAGGCTGGAAGCCTCTAGTCTCCAGCGCAGACAAGTGATGGTCAGGTTCGGATTCCCGTCACAGTTGCTACCAGCTAGGCCATATGCCCTTTCTGTGTTATAAATACCCAATTTGGACAATGTGACCCTTTGTCTTCCATCTTTATTGTAGCTAATAGTACCGTTTTGAGATAAGAACCTGGAGCACATTATGTTAAGTGAAATAAGTCAGACACAGAAAGACAAATATTGCATGATCTCACTTATATGTGGAATCTTTTTAAAAAGTCGAATTCATAGAAGTAGAGGGCAGAATGGTGGTTGCCAGGAGTTGGGGAGGTGGGGGGAATGGGGAGACGTTAGTCAAAGAGTACAAAGTACAAAGTTCATCTCTAGATGAATAAATTCTAGAGATGTAATGCACACCATGATGACTATGGTTAATAATACGGTAATGGATACTTGAAGTTTGCTAAGACCATAGATCTCAGATATTCTTACCACACACAAAAACTGGTAACTATATGAGGAAGTTGGGTATGTTAATTAGCTTGACTATATCATTTCACTATGTATAGGTATATCAAAATATCATGTTGTAAACATTAAATGTATACAATTTTTATTTTAGAATAACTAAAAATTTACAAATACCTCACCAGAAAAAAGAAAGCTTTATTTTCAAAAAGGAAAGATTTACTCTTTAAAACAAGCATTAAAAAAAATTTGGAGTGCATTTTCTCATGATCTTGATTTTTATTATGAAAAAAATCCAGAAATTCCTTGGGAAAAATTATTAATGGCCAAAGTTCTGAATGGAAAGTTTAACTTTCATTGAAGAAGAACCATTTTCAAGTTCATATAGGCAGTAAATTAGCCTCTGGAGCAATGATGCTGTCCTCAAGAGCCTCAACCATCTGGAGAAGTGGTTTCCATGTGAAAATTTACAGTTGCTTGGTTGTATTTTAGTGCCTTTAGTTTGGTTTCTCATGAGAAATTTCCTTTTGGTGAAGTTATTTAGATTTCGATATGGCTTGCGTGGTGACCACAGCTCCAAATTCTCATTATAAGAGAGTCAGTGCCTCGGCTATAAGTAGATGGTCCCTCTTTTTGATAGAATTTAATCTGAAAATGGATGTCTATTTTTTCTAAAATAAATTGCTGTTCTAAATTTGAAAGACTACTTCTAGATTCTATGTCAATAACCCTGACAAATGCTGGTATAGAAATCACTTTTTTTTTTCTTTTTTCTCCTCTCCTCTCCTCATCTCTCATCTTCTCTTCTCTCTTTTTGTAGTCATGAATGATCAATGGATTGGTAAATTTAAAGGATTTAATGTTGCGTCAGCAAGAAGATAATTGTGTACATGCCTATTTCCCAATTTGGTAATTTTTCATTGTTTCGAAGCAAAAGATGGATAAAAAGATAAAAGTCAACAGGCTAATATACAATATTAAGAACAGTGTAGCTCGTTATTGATAAATACGCCACATTATGTAGGCTTTGTTTTGGTCAACAAAGTTTTTTCAAGTATGTCTGCTATTTTTGTTGTGATCCCTTGGACACTGTTGACTTGAAGGACTAGATACAGAACTGAAAGATAAAGGAAATTATTCAGTAAAATCATTTTATGAGTGGACAAGTTTTCTAGTAACAAAAGGAAGTACTGATTTTTGCATAAGCTAAGGAAAAAAAGACAGTTGTGGACACTGGTCCCAAGCAGTACTCTTGATTTTAACCAAGTGATCACAACCCCCACACCACCCACCCACCCCAACCCTGCCTCCTTCCAGCTCTGATTCCCTCCACACCTGTTTAGACTCCATTGAAAGAAATCCTTACCTAGTCTATTTCTATTTTATGTTTTTTATTTAAGTATGTCTATATCTATACACTTGAAAAAAATCTTTTAGTCGTTGTGTTAGGGTTTACAATATACATTTTAAAATAATCTGACTTCACCTTCAAATAATATTATACCACCTCACATGTCATATAAGGATCTTTATTCCCAATTTTCCTCCCATCTTTAGTGCTATTGTTGTCATAT
The DNA here is from genome assembly GCF_949987535.1 of Balaenoptera acutorostrata. Classification (NCBI taxonomy): domain Eukaryota; kingdom Metazoa; phylum Chordata; class Mammalia; order Artiodactyla; family Balaenopteridae; genus Balaenoptera; species Balaenoptera acutorostrata. Next base: position 47,110,421 of record NC_080079.1, read on the forward strand.
ATTTTACTTTTACATAAGCTATAAATATACTATACATTTTTACTAGTATTGCTTTAAAGATATTCCATTATCTTTTAGAGCAATTAAAAATAATGAATTTTATCTAACTTTCATTTATTCTATTTCCAGTGTTCTTCATTTCTTTGTGTAGATTCTGTTTTCTAACCTATGTCATATTCCTTCTTCCTGAAGAAATTCCTTTAACATTTCTTGTGGAGGAGGTCTGCTGGAGTGAATTATCTCAGTTTTTGTTTGTCTGAGAAAGTCCTTATTTTTCCTTCATTTTTGAAAGATATTTTTACAGACTATGGAATTCTGTGCTAACAGTTTTTTTTTCCTTAAGCATTTTAAAAAATCACTTCATTGTAATAATTTCTAATGAGAAGTCTATTGTAATTTTGTGTTGTTTTGATGTTTATCCTGTTCAGTGTTCTTTGAGTTCTTGGATCTGTGGTTTGGTGTCTGTCATTAATTTGGGAAAATTCTTGTTCTTGTTGCTATTTCCTCAAATATTTCTTTTACTCCATTGTCTTTCTCTTCTCCTGTCATCACAACTATGTTTGTCTTAAAATACTTGATATTGTCCCATAGCTTTCTAATGTACATTTTTTTTACTCTTTTTTTTCTCTTTGTATTTAAGTTTAGCTGACTTCTATCAACTTATCTTCAAATTCATTGATTAATTCCTCAGCTATGTCATACCCATTTGTGTCATACCCATGTTGAAGGCGTTTTTCAGCTATGTTACTATGTTTTTCATTTCTAGCATTTCTACTGAATTCTTTCTTAGAATTTCTATCTCCCTTCTGAAATTACCCTCCTGTTTTTGCATGCTGTACTTTTTCCATTAGAACCTTTAACATATTAGTCATAGTTATTTTAAATTCCTTGTCTGACAGTTCCAACTTCTGATTCTGGTTCTGATGCTTGCTTTGTCTCATGCAGTATATTATTTTGCCTTTTCATATGCCTCCTATTTTTGTTGTTGTTGTTGAAAGTTGGACATCTTATGTAGGATGGTAGATATTGAGTTAGGGATATAATTTTATGCTTGGATATGAACATGGTTTTACTTCTGCTAGGCTTTTTGTTTGGTGGTTTGTGTTAACATAGTTAGTAGTTGGGCTATGTTTGAAGTTTGTTGTTGCTCTGGTTACCCTCAGCACACCAGAGACCAGAGATCTCAGATTCCTCTGGTAATACCTTGTGTTCAGGGTGTAGCCTTATTTTCCAAAGGGTTTTTCCCACTGTCTGCACCCTGCTTGGCTTGGGGTCTAGCTGGTTCATGTTCAGTCCCCACTTTGTATTGCTCCCTAGAGAGAGTCTGTTTGTTGTCACTCTCCCAGCTATGTCCACTGTTATGTTTACTTGATGTTTGTTATCATGGTGTTGGGGAAAGGGGAAAAAAGAAATCTCTGCTGTTCTGGTTAAGCCTCAGTCTCAGGCAGGCACTGTGAAGCTGGGTGTCGGGGGGCATGACTTTCATGAGTCCTCCTTTACTTCCTTCAGCTATAACACTGGGCCTAGCACATTTTTCTGGGCTTCTCCAGGCATAGAGATTTACTTTAGCTGTTCTCCCAGATGCACTGTGTTTCTACCAGTGCCCTAAGGTGGCAATATTTTTGGCTCTTAGTCTGAAGATTAAATCTGTTTTTACCTTTCCCCATCCATCACAGTGAGTTAGACTATTTCAGAATTTTCCAAATCTTCCCTGTAAGTGCCTGGTGGTAGCTTCATGGAGAAAAAGCCTGCCAGAGGCTGCTAATGTCCCTATACCTCCATTCACCACCCCCTCCTCAGGAGTTTCATTTGCTCATGCTAGCCCACAGGTGGCATTTATCAACTTATCAAAATGTTTTAGTTGAATCTCCTTACCAGTTTATATGACACCCAGTGGTGTCTGCCCCAGGTAAGCAAACACTCAAATCCTGTTTCTCCCTGAATGTGTCTGTCTCTCCCCAGATTTTGGGTTGGTTGGTTGACCTGTGACCTCAGTTCTCTGATGGGTTCAAGAAATATCATTGATTTGCAATTTGTCTAGTGTCTTTCTTGTTGTAAGGATGATGCTTTTCTCAGCTCTCTGCATCTCTTGAGCTGAACCTGGAAGCCCCTTCCTTGGATCTAAGCCCACATAGAGCAACGCTTTCTCAGATATGTGAGCCAGAACTACTGCTTGCCTCTTTTTCCTGGAGAGAGGGCCCATGTGAACTGGCTGGTGAGGCCCTGCTCTTGATTTGAAAAACACATCTGCGCATGTTTGTATTTGCCAGAAACCTCAAATCGTTCAGCCAGTCTCCAGAGCACTATAGTTTTCCCATTTTGGAAGAAGCTTTGGAAAATGGGAATGAAGATTAAGTTGTGCTTTAACCAGGGTTTATGTATTCTGACACGAGGGGTGCCGGCTAGAAGAATTGTTATGGATGGAATGGGACCAAGGCAGAAACCAAGCTGGGCCTTTAGGATTGTCAAGGTAAGCCCTGGAGGGCCTTCTCAGTGCCCTGGCGCTGGATGGGCTGCCAGTTCCCTGGAGAAGTTTTTGTAATAGTGGTTTGAGAGAGGAAGTAAAAGCTTCCTCTTGTAAGCCGTGTCATAAACTCCCTCCACCAAGTTGTTTGTTGGAAGTGGTAGAGCAAATATTATTTAAGGAACAGTGTGGAGAGATTAGGACTCTGTCCAGCCAAGGAATTTAATCTCACCTGAGGGGGAAGTGAATACGTCCAGTTGCTAAAGAATGTTAAGTAAGGAAACTCAACCTGAACTTTTGGTCACATATTCTCCCCAAGGGAATGATGGAAAGTGCCCTTCCCATAGGGCCAGGGGAGAGAAGAAACTGGGGAGTCATAGGAGAGCAATTTGGAAATCATCTTATGCAGCCTTTGTATTAGTTTGGTAAAGGTGCTGTAACAAAGTACCACAGACTTGGTGGTTAAAACAACAGAAATTGATTGTCTCACAGTTCTGGAGGCTAGAAGTGTGAAATTGAGGTGTAGGCAGGGTTTGTTCCTTCTGAGGGCTGTGAAGGAAGGATCTATTCCAAGGCTCTCTCTTTGGTTTGAAGATGGCCATCTTCTCCCTATGTCTTCACACTGTATTCCCTCTATGCCTGTCTCTGTGTCCAAATTTCCCCCTTTCTTAAGGACAACAGTCATATTGGATTAGGGCCTATCCTACTCCAGTATGACTTCATGTTGACTTAACAAATTCCATCTGCAAAGACCCAATTTCCAAATAAGGCAACATACTGAAGTACTGGGGATTAGAACGTCAATGTATGAATTTTCAGAAGGCATAATTCAATCCATAACACTCTTCATTTTAGAGATGGGTTATTGAGACTCAGAAGGGAGACGAAGTGGGAGTGAGGCATTCAACAACAGGTATTTACTGAGGGCCAGCTGTATGGCATTGTCTGGGGCTAGCACTATGATTAAATCTAACTCGATTCCTGTTCTGTGGACTTCACATTCTAGTGAGAAGATTGTGGAGACAATCCACACAAACACACACACACAGACACACACACACACACACAAAGGCAATTCCAGGGAGGGATAAGTATTTTGAAAAATATTAAAGAGGGTGCTGCCCTATATCTAGAGATTACCTGGGTGGGTATGTTTTGGGGAAGAGCCCCTTCATCTAGGAGTGGCCATGGAAACCTTGGTGAGAAGTGAGATTTAAGCTGAGATCTGAATCATGATGTGGAGACAGCCACAAAATGGTGTGGCAGAAAAGTGTTGCAGAGAGTGGGAACATCTCATGCAAAGGCCCTATGGTGGGAACATGATTGGTGTGTCTGAGAAAAAGAAAGAAGGGCAGCCTTGCTGCAGTGGGTGAGAGGAGATGAACTGAGACGAGCTTGGAGAGGTAGCCAGAATCCAGATCATGCAGAGCCACAGGGGCCAAGGGCAGGAACATGGGTGTTACGCTAAGTGTATGGGGAGCCAGTGGAGGGATTTGAACTTGGTGGTTACTTGGCATTATTTACTTTTAAAGAAGATCATTCTGATGGTTGGGAGCATGCACAGACAAAGTGGTCCATAAATTCCCTTCTAGCCCTCAAATCCCACGTTTCATCATATCTGCACTTCTAGGGCAAGGTAATGGGCATTTAGCTTCTTCTGTTTCCACATCTCTCAAAATATTACCCATCCTTTAGGTATCCTTTAGTCTCAGCCTCAATGGCACTTTTATTGTTGAGTCAACTCTGGTTTCCCAGCTGGAGGTTGGGTCCTTTCTCCATGAATCCCTGAGGACTTGGTAGGTTCCCATCTCCTGGCACCTTTACATCCTGCCATGTGGTGGAGTTATGTGCATAGCTCATCTTCCCTAGAGGGAGGCATCTTCAGGGCTGGGCTCTGCAGTGCACAGGACCGCGCTCGGATTTGTTCACATGGTAAGTTCTGGATCAGTGTTTGAGGAGCAGAGGAAAGAAGAAAAGGGGGAAGAAGGAAATAAAATAAGGAGGAATGAAGGAAAAAGCACTGCTAGTTTAATACTGTGGTCATATTACAGGGTTAAGTTGGCTCAGTGAGCATCTATGAAGGGTGTGGGTTGGTGGGGGTGTGTGGAGGATGGTGTCTTCCCTGCCTAGACAACACACCTACACTTTCAGAAGAAAGAGCTGGAAGGGTGGTGGTGACGATCATATTCCATCTCGCAATATTATATAAAATAGTTATCACAGGGGGATTCAATAAAATTTGCATTCATTGCTGTGTTCCACAAAGTCTCCCTGTATCTGGAGAGTGGGTCCAGGACACACAATACTTCGCTTCAGTGTGATCAGTTCCCATTGTCCTTTGTTCACCGAAAATTTTCTGGAAACCCATTTTCTCCAGAAGGCCCTCTCAGACTTATTAACTCAATTATTCTCTGTCAACATGTGTACCATGAGGCACTTTGAACAACAACAACAAAAATACATATAACCACCATTTAACGAGAGCTACCATAGGGTGGATACTGTGCTAAGGGGCTTACGTGCATCATCTGAATTCTCAGGTAACTTTGAGTATAAGCACTATTATTATCCCCATTTTATAGATGAGTAAATTGAAGCTCAGAGATGCTAAGCAAGTTGCCTGAAATCACAAAGCTACTGAGTAAATGGAAGAACCAGGGCTTGCACCCAGGCCTGACCTGCTCTGACACCCACCTAGAAAAACCGTGGCTCTCTAGCTCGGCACTGCTCAGGGCTGCTCACAAGGCTTGTGGGAGCGCACACTGACAAACACCCTGCCAGCTCAGCTTTAAAGGAAGAAATTATTGATCATGGACTCCAAGGGAGGCACTTGAGAGTGCAAAGCGCTACCATACTACAAAACCAGATGGCAGTAGTGCCGGACCTTCTGCGGAGCTGGGAAGAAGAGATTCTGTCAGGGATCTAATTACCTAAGTGCACAATTAAGTGTTCAATCTGTGCCTCTATACACAGTGGGGACACAAGTTGGGAGGCCACAGGAGTCTTTGAAGCTCCGTGTTTTTGATGTTGCATTTCTCTCTTTCTGCCATTCTGGTCCTTGGGTGCTCTACAGCTACACAAATCTGCCTGCCACTTACTTTCATTTACAAAAATATCAGCACCTTCTTAGAATCATATAGCAGGTCACCTAGCCACCCACCAGGATCCAATCCTCTCTGCAGGTTTACTGCATTTAAGTTACTAGTTGGAAAACACTAAGCAAAACATGATTGCTGTTTTTATATATAAAAGTGAATTTGGGCCCATAATTGTGTAGTCAGAAAATTGGAATCAATGTGGGGAGCTCAAGGCCACTGTCAGAGTTAGATTTCCTTGGCTGTCTTAGCCAGTGTGTGGACTGTTGAGGTTTTTTTGCTCAGCCAATGAGATTGCCATTAGCTCCAGTGTCAGGAAGAGTGGGGGCCATCCAGGAACTGAAAAGGACATCTCCATCCTTGTCCTGCCGCACGGTAACGGTGCCCACCCTTAGAGCACCTCTGTCTTTCAGGAGACACAGATGTGTTTTGTGAGCATCAGTGATCAGTCATCCCAAACTGGGAGGCATGTGAACTCCACATTAACTCTCCATGGATTAATTTATCTGATTGGTTGCCCTAGTAGGACCACTGTTGTCTATAGTAAAGCTACCTTTTAAGAAATTATTATTATGCTTTATGTATACACATCTTGTCTATGTCGTTAGGTTTGGTTTGATAGGAAAGATAAAGAAAAAATAGATGTGTGATTATTGACAAGAAGCTGTCCATTGATTCTGGAAAGAAGTAGGGGACAGTCTTTGGGACAGCTGATCATGAAGGATAGTCAGGAAAAGGAAGACTTCTGCCTTGGCCAATCTGGGTTTAGTTAGAAAAAAGTGTCAGGCATTTTTGGACTTGATGAGTAGGACCTGAGTCTGAGCTGTCAGTGCCCCACCAGCCACTTCCCAACACACAGGCCAGCCCGGGGCGTCCAGAGGGTAGGGTGGTAGACTGTCCTCAGAGCCCACGCTTTAGGACACTTTTCCAGAGCAGAGCCTGACTCCGTCTCTTTGGACAAGGCAACCTCTGTGCTTCAGGCCTGGCTTCCTCTCTTTGCATTTCCTTTGTTTGTCTGAGTCTCTTTCTGAACATTCTCCCTGGGGCCAAAGTACATAGGTTTTCCCCCTGAAAACATGGAGTCCCATAATTGCCCATCTTTGACAGTAATCTTGACAGCTCCCTGGAATATTCTCTTTGAGAGTTGCCATCTAGATCGAGGCACTCATGTTTAAATGGGCCCTTCCCCTCCAGACACGAATCAGCCAAGCCCAGATCCCTTAATCTTATTTGTTGAGAATTCCCTGCATGGAGTAGCAGAAATGTGTGCCTGTCCCTCTCCCACTGGCCACCTTCTAGCTCTTTTGAGAATGATTCTGCCCCCTGCCATTGTGTCCTTGCTGGGACACATGACAAATACATGCAGAAAGAGATTTATACAATTGAGAAACAATGATTGGATGCTCCTCTGGTTTGTGAGAAGTAAATGTCACTTACCTTTCAGAGTGTAGCCTTTTCGGGCCTTCCTGCCCTCTGTGATTCTGAAAAGACTGTGTGTGTGTGTGTGTGTGTGTGTGTGTGTGTGTGTGTGTTGCGGGGAGAGCTCATAGAGGTGGGAGACTTTGGGCTCAGGCCAATGCTTCAGTCAAGTCCATCTGCCTCGTTCACACCACAGCAAATCCCATCTGTGTGTCTCCAAACAGTCACTGAAATTTCACATTCTCCAGTTAAGCCATTCTTATTTGTGTTTTAAAATCTAAGTCATTATCAAGTTTAAATAAATGGGCACTTTTTCTTCCAAGTGAACAATCCTCCAACCACTCTGGTATCCTCAATACCCATGAGTGGTAGTAAGAGCTAACATAGAATAGTGTATTTTAGCAACAACACACTCTGAGGGAAGGGACGAGGAGAGGCCCTGCTCAGACACGGCCAGTTTGTAAATGAAATCCAAGGGCACACTCCCGCTTACTGTGGCATTTCCCCACTGGATTTCTTGACGCTTTCTGTGGGAGATACCCAGCCTGTTTTCACGTTTGAGGCATTTATTAAATACGTTAAGGACAGAGTTTACAGGGGGGCCTGGAAGTCTTTGTTTTCTTTTTACTTGGAGGTTAACAACCAGACTTTGGAGATGGTGCAGGGGTTCTCGGAAGAGCACATGTTACCTAAGACAAATCCCGCAGTCTCTTTCCCTCTGAGCTGCTGGGGCCCGCCCTCCAGCCACTGCTCCTTTCTCATTCACTCATTCATCCATGCATTCATTCCACAAGCACAACTCAGGGCTTACTGACTCGACTAGGCATATATAAATTAATAGGAGTTGATATCTGCCAATAAGGCACTCTCAGTGGAATGGGAGTAGACAGACAACCACAACATGGTAAAAAGTGTGAGGATAAAGGTGCTAAGGACACAACCAAGGGGAAGCTCATGGCTCAGGGTGCACAGGGAGGGGGCCAGGGAACTTGTAGGGAAGCTTCCAGAGGGGGAGATGCCTCAGCTTTGCCTAACAAAGAGAGTGGGGGAAGGGCATTCTGAGCTGAGGGGCAGCTTGAACAAAGACATGAGAAAGAATCACAGCCTGGTGCTTCCATGGGGTGGTGGGAGATGGAGGCCTTGCCCCTTGCTTGGTGAGAGGCCACGAGGGAGGGCGTACCTCACGACTTCTCTGCAGGTTTTACAGTGGGTTGAGCGGCCTGCCCCAGCTCCACGCAGCTCCCACCCACACCTCCCTGCCGCTGGAAGTCCCTCTGCAGGGGTAGGGGTGGTCTGCAGTCCCAGACCCCCGACAGCCTGTCCTTCACCCCGGCTGCCTTAACTCTAGAGGACACCTTCTTGCTTCCCTGCACTTTGTTCCCCACTTCCTGGTTCCTGGATTTTCATTTCATTCTTACATTTCTGCCTCTTGACCATGAGCTGGAGTGGGAGGTGGACTTCCCCAAATCTCTAAATGTCCTCCTCCACCCTCTGGGCCTTGACAAGCCCTGCTGCCCCCTGCACCTGCCCCATGATGACCAGGACGCAGCTGACCCCCAACACGAATATTGCAAATAGGAGCAAGAGGAAGAATCTTTGCTTTGGGAACTCATTTAATCCTCAAAGTTCCCTTCTCTTGAAAGCCATCGAAGGCATGATTAAATGCAGTGCAGCTTCTACGGGGCTAACCAAGAGGTCTGTACGCTGGCTGTGCCTCCCAGACAGTTTTCTTTTCATATTTTGACAGTAGAGACCCTGAAGACATCTGACCCTAATGTTTACCCGGGACCCATTATCTCGGCCTCTCTGCTTATTAAGAAAACAGGACTGGGTGTCGACTCTGCACGGCCCCTGGGTGTCCACATCCGAACAGAATCTCCATCGAGCTTTGGGCTGATGGATTGGCCAGGGAGGAATTCCTCAGCACGCCCACTCCTGCCTTGGTGGCCCACGGCTGCACCCCTCCATTGGGGTCAATTTAGAAAAATGATTATTACTTTGGCCAAAAGCCCAGCGCCAAATGTGGCTTTTGTCCAACAACAGCCCACAGGCCAAAGTCTGTTATTTCTTCTTCACCCCCAGATGCTGTAACTTGATAAAAGGACATTGTGAACCCAACAGAACCTGATTTCAGATCTGAGCTCTCCTTTTACAGGGCTGCAAGTGACACCCGAGAGAAGATGCAGGAGCTCCCCCACGGCTTATGTGGCCCCCGGGACGGTGTCCAAAGGGTGGCCTCCATGGGCACACTGGGTTTCCCAGGGAAGTGATAACAGAGACAACTCTGCCCAGTGAGGCCTCAGCGAGGTCACCATGGGCCCGTTACAGGGACTGCAGTGGGCAGGGGAAGAGGGTGTCTCTGTGGCCATGGGTTCTGGGGGGTGAGCTGGGGCTCAGCTTCTCATAAGATGCGTGCTCTTGGGAGAGGCATTCCAGCTCTCCGGGGACAGTGTGGGGGCGGTGCCCACCCTGCAGCTGACACAGGGGCTAATGGGAGGACCCCTGCGGAGGGCCCAGCACAGTGTCGGGCACACAGGAAATGGAGGCCAAAGCAGCTCTGCTCTGGCATTCATTTCTCTCCGGCCCCTTGTTTGTCCTGTCATCCGTGCTCTTCGGTGTCTGACTTGTGTGTCTTACTAGCCCACGTCGACCTCCTCTGAGAGCCCGTGCCCCCAGGCTGGCCTTGCCTGCCGTCACAGAGAGACACCTGGGTTTCCCAGAGCAGCCAGAGTGGCCCTGAAAGGGCGCCCCGACATCAGGGTTGTCCCATGGATGTGACTGGTCTGCTCAAGGGAGTGGTGAGTCAGAGAGTTGGGGCCACGCCTGGAGCCCAGAGGGGGCGCCATCCTGCCCTGGCCTTGGGTGGGCAAAGCAGAATGAGGGCGTTTGCTACCCAGGATCAGGCCCTGAACCTCATTTCGTTTCCACCTCTCTTGAATAAAGACAAGAGGATCCCAAGGAAGGCTCACGGCTGCCATGTTTCTGCTTATGCAGATTTCTATATGCCTGCCTTTCTGTATATGCCTGAGCATCTCCAGGACGCTCAGAGAAGGGCAGGATTAGCTCCATCACGCTACCTAATTTAGGGTCTCGGGTGGGGCTGTGGAACAAAGTGGTGACTCTCTTTGCACTCTGGGAGAGCGGGTAGCAGGGCAGCGTAAAGTGGCCGCTTGGTTAGGTTGGAGACCCTCGCTGCATTTCATAGGACCCTTGGTGAGGCCAGCATCACTCCCAGAGGCTGGCTTTCCCACAGCAAAAGGTGAACTTGAATGGTCTGGTCTCCTTGTTTAAAGCTTCCAGGACTTGAGCAGGGCATTGGATTTACCAAAGTGATTAAGGCAGCGGGCGTGCCCCCTGAGGCTTGTGGCAGCCTTGTGTCCAGGATGCTCAGGGGAGCTGATGCCAGGAGTCTGCTGGTTAGAAGTCTGCCCGGATGCCTGGGGTCCTGCTCCTCATATCTTACCTGCCCTGCGCGTCCCCACAGCCCACCTGTGCACACCTGTTCCTTTCCAGTCCCAAGTGAAGAGCCATGTGTCTGGACATGCATGGACAGTAGAGACCTCTGGGGACCGTCTACCCAGGTGTCTGAACTGGCCAGCACTCCTAGTGACAATTAGGGTGCAAATATATATTCATAAACATTAATAGAGAGAGGCTAGTGCCGAGTAGGGACACAACGGAGCATCAAACAGTGATGGGGAGGCAAGAACTGGGGAGAGGGCTGCAGACTCCCACACAGCCCCCCTGGCTGCCACACAGGTCCCCACGCTGATGGTGGGCAGGGGCACAGGTGGAGCACTGGGGCTTGTGAGCAGCTGGCAGTGACCAGCCTGCCTGACATCTGTGACTGGCCTTTGGTCTTGTCTGTGGATTGTTGAACCCACTCCCCCATACACACACACACACACACACACACACACACACACACACACACATACACACACACACACACCCAGCATCAGAGAGCAGAGAGGTGCAGACTACCTGATGTCTCTCAGGCAACACTGGAAAACCCCCTGGGCTGGTGGTCCATGATGCCAGGTGCAGCCCTTGGAAGGACCTTTCATACAGGGCTTGGATTCTTGCCTCATGGGCGGCCTCATAAAATGCCCCCTGGCTGCTGTTTGTGCCAGTTGCCCGTCCTTCTGTCTGATGTTTCTGGCAGAGGAATTCTTGAGGCCTCTGGACATAATTAGCCCTCAGAATGGGAACCATCAGGCCTGAATACGGCCCATTACTTGGATTCATTCACTGGTCCCTGAGCTTGTTGCTGAGATCTTGGGACCAGTGTCCAGGTGGCGTGGATGCAGGAAACCTGGAAAGCTCCAGGCCCAGCAAGAAGCTGCAGCTGGAGCTCTCTGCTCATCCTCTGAAAGGAAGGGCTATGGTGATTGTTTCAGGCTTGTTGCATGAGGGGAGCCATGGGAACAGATTCTGGAGGTAGGCAGGCTGGGTTCAGGTTTCAACCAAAAGTTTGTGACCTTGGCAACACCTCTACTTCTCTGAGCCTCAGTCTCCACCTCTGTCACCTGCGGATAGAACGTAAGTCACTGGGAGGGCCTGAGGACTTACCAAGCACAATGCTAGACAAAAACCAATCCTCCATAAATCAGAGCTAACATGAGGGTTAGTATGGATATCAAAGGCACAGAAAATAGAAAATCCAATCCTTACTCTGCTTACCAAACCCCAGCTAGCCCACACCCTTCCTTTTGCAAACCATCATGTCTCAGGTTTCTCACTGAGGCATTTACCACCCTGGAGGTACAGACTATTTTATTTTATTATTTTTTTTCTGGAGCATCAAGTTTATTAACTAGAATTGGAAGAACCAAGGAGTTCTTGGAACAAGAACTATCCCCCTCCCCCACCAACACGGAAGACAGAAGAGTCGGGGAGGGGAGACGTGCCCCAGGAATGACAGTCCAGTCTCTCAAGTTTCACCCAGGTGGGGGTTGAGGGGCAGACCTGCAGCCACGGTGGCCTCGCTTTCGGTCGCCCGGGCTGCTCCGGACCATCCTCTGAGCTGGCCAGGGTCTTGGATACGATGCTTCTGAAGGCCTTGCAGAGAACACACTCCTCTTCCCCTGCACCGGGCCCCAGGGGGCGCGGCGGCCTGACCTTCCTGCCTCGGTCATCCATGGGGTTCACATGGGCTCACTTTATTATGACACCTCATGCTGGGCAGCTTGCAACAAAGATGTTTCAAAATAAAGTTCCAGATTCTCCCAGCCACCCCTTGCTTTTTCTGGCTCTGGCCAGAGACAGTGGATGAGGACACACTCTCAGGCTGCCCAGCGTGGGAGGACCTTCCAGTGTTGGACACACCCAGGGGGCAGCTGCTTCCCTCTGGGGCTCCAATCCTGCTGCTGCTGGAGGTGGATGTCCCAGTGCCACACTGGGGGGCTGGGCTGGGGGTGGCAGTCCTCGCCTCCAGGCTGGGTGGGGGACAGGCAGACTCACCGGTCTTCTGCCCTGCCTGCTGGTCTTCCTGCAGCTGCACATTTTTTCTGTGGTAGAGCCACCTGGTTTGCAGGGAGGACACCACAGGGCTTGGAGAAGGCTCAAGTTCACTGCCACAGAGGTCCCCGCAAGAGAAGGGCTTCAGAGTTATGATGGAGACCTCCACCTTGGGTTTCTTGGAGCTCACACTGCCTGTCCCAGTGTCCTGGATCTGGTCGCAAGTCAAGCCCGGAGTCCTCACCATTGTCACCTCCAGGTCCTCTTCACAGGGTGGCTGGAGTGGCTCCTTCTGGCCCATGTTGACGCATGGATGCCTCATGAGGTCAGGTAAGGTGCCTCTGTCACTGGGGTTGAGGGCAATCATTTTTTGTAACAGATCCCTTATCTTCAAAGATAGATAAGGTGGGATGGGGTATTGCCCTTGTAGGATTTGCTTCCGCAGCTCCTGGAAGTCTTTTCCCACAAAGGGCTGGGACCCAGTTACCATGGTGTACAGCACTACTCCCAAGCTCCACACGTCCACCGCAGGGCCGCTGTAGCTCTGCCCCAGGAAGAGTTCCGGGGCAGCATAAGGGTGTGTGCCGCAGATCGTGTCCAATTGGACAATGTCATCACACTTGTTGCTGAGGCCAAAGTCTGTAAGTTTGATATTCATGTTGGAATCAAAGAGGAGGCTCAGTGGCTTCAGGTCTCGGTGCACGATGCCCCTCTGGTGGCAGTGCTGCAGGGCGGAGACCAGCTGCTGGAACGGGCCTCGGGCCTGCGCCTCTGTCATATGGCCATGGATCTTCAAATAGCGGTACATGTCCCCCCCACTGAGGTACTCCATCACCACGAAAAATGTCTCCTCTGTGTCAATCACCCCCAGCAGTTTTACAATACTGGGGTGATTCAGAGCCTTCAGACTGCACACTTCCCGGAAAAGTGCCTGGACACTTGAGAAGCTCTGACGCCTTTTCTTTATGACCTTCACAGCCACCTGTGTCCCGGTCAGAATGTGCTGGGCCAACTTCACTTTACCAAAGGTGCCTTCACCAATGGTGTGGAGGATCTCGAAGTCATCAATATGAGCCTCCTTGCCAGCAGATTTGGCTGTGAGGCCCTGCATTCTGGTGATCTGCTAACTACACTGACTGACAGCACTACCTAGCAACGCTAACTACGCTAACTAACAATGTTAACTGTACTAACAGGGCTAAGTATGCTGTCTCTACTAACAATGCTAACTACGCTAACTGTACCAACAGCGCTAACTAGTACTAACTACACTAACTATGCTAATCACGTATTAACTATACCAACAATACTGACTATGCTAACTGTAGAAAGAATAATGACACAAATAAAAAAGAGTAGAGAAAAGAGAAACGAAAATCAACAAAATGGCAGAAACAAGGAAAACACAAGCTAACTGTAGGTCCAAGGCCGTCAGGTCACCAGAAGCAGCTTCCTGGGCTCTAAGGACCAAAAACCTGGGCCCACCTTTCTCTTTCATAGGGCTTTGTGAAGTACATCACAATGGTGCACTCTGAGGTCAGAGCAAGAAATGGACCCATCACCGCTGGGGATACACCACAGTGGTTTTCTCACTTTTTGAGTTCAAGGCCCCTTTACACTTAGGAAAAAGGATCCCAAAGAAATTTTTCTTTACGTGTGTTATTAGATATTGGTATTCACTTTGTTATAAATAAAAATCTGCAGGATACTTCAGTGGCCTTTTTATTTCTAGTTTGAAAATGTGTAATAATTTTAAAGACCTCATAATGTCTACACTTGAAATGTTCAATTCCTTTTCCTTAAATTCTGGTCTCAAAATAACGTTACAACTTAACTGACTTCACGATACTATACAAAATGTTCTGTTGCATAAGACATGATACAGTACATTATGAAAGTCTATGAAGCTGAGAGAAGGTTTGCCAGGAAGGTCATTGAGCAGATTTCTCATCAGGAGCCTCGGAGGCCAGATGGCATGACTCAATGTACTTGAAGTGTTGAAGGAAAGAAACCGTCAACCAAGAATCCTATATCTAGCAAAACTTTCCTTCCAAAATGAGGGAGAAATCAAGACATTCCCAGTTAATCAAGAGTTGAGAGAGTTCTTAACCACCAGACCCGCCTGCCACAGGGAGTTCTTCAGGTTGCAGTCAAGGACCCTGGACAGTAGCTCAAAGCCTTATGAAGAAATAAAGACCCCTGGTAAAAGTAGACAGATGGGCGACGAGAAAAGCTAGTACTGTTGTAACTTTGGTTTGTAGCTCCACTTTTTGTCTTCTCTTTGATTTAAGAGACTAATGTATAATAAAACACACACATACAAATCAAAAAAAAAAAAAAAGATCACCTCTTCACCTAGAAAAGTTACTTCACCCCCACTTTAGCCTAACTTTGGGAATTCCCATCAACAACATTCTTCTTTCCACTGTAGGAAGCAACGCTGCCAGAAGCTATGGCAAGCAGAGCCTCTTCTAAAATGCCTTTGATGACTGCAGCAACATGGATGCAACTAGAGATTATTAAGTGAAGTAAGTCAGAAAGAAAAAGACAAATACCATTGTGATACCACTTACATGTGGAATCTAAAGTATGGCACAAATGAACCTATCTGTGAAACAGCAACAGACTCACAGACATAGAGAACAGACTTGTGGTTGCCAAGGAGGAGGGGGGTGGGAGAGGGAAGGGCTGGGGGTGTGGCATTAGCAGATGTAAACTATTATATATAGGAGGGATAAACAACAAGGTCCTACTCTACAGCACAGGGAACTAGAGTCAATATCCTGTGATAAACTGTAATGGAAACGAATATAAAAAAAGAATGTCTATATGTGTATAACTGAGTCACTTTACCATACAGCAGATTGGCACAAGATTGTAAATCAACTATACGTCAATAAAAACAATAAAATAAAATAAAAAATGCCTCTGATGATGTACACAGCCCCTGCTCCTGCTGACTACCTCTCTGCAGCACCCAACACTGTGAAACCCCACCCCCAGCTGAGGTCACTCCAGTCCTGTGTCTCCTTCCTTTGTCCTCTGTCTCCCACCAGTGTTTCTCTAACAGAAACACAAAGAACTGCTGTGTTTTCACTCAGTCTCACTGTTCACGTTCCCACGCTTGATTTGGGCATCAGACCTGCAAGAGTTCAAAACTTACTGGGTGGTAGAACTGCCATTTCTCTGCCTGTCTCTCATTATAAAGAACTTCTCTGAAATTCTGAATTCACTGGTCTGGTCATCCATTCACCAGCAAGTATCTAGGTACTGGGGTTAAGAGCTAGGAATGAGATACAGTTGTTAGTAAAGAAACAACAAACCCCAAATGGAGTCACTTGTGCTAAGTCCCACGTCAGCAAACCAAGACTTAATAGCTAACCTAATTGCAGTTTCAGCCTCTCTCAGGAATGGGACCTTTCACCAATAGATCTGGAATTACCTGGTCAGCACTAGAAGGGTGACCCCCCACCTTCCCCCAAAAGGAAGGTGACCCTGCCTGAAACAATCCACTCTTAGCTAGAAACTTCCCTTTTCTGCCCCCTCCTGCCTGTAAAGTTCTTGCATTTTTTACAGCTCTGCAGAGCTCCTTTCTACTTGCTCAATGGGATGCTGCCCGATTCATAAATCATTGAATAAAGCCAATTCGATCTTCAAATTTACTCAGTTAGAATTTTATGTTTTTAATACAGTGATGAGCAAAACAAATAAAAAGAGAGGCATCAAACTCTTCGGAGAGTGTATCCCATTATCCCTCACACTCTTGGAAGCCTGGGTCAGCAGAAATGGAGGAGAGCCAGTGACAAGAAAAAGCCTCTTGAAAACCAAATCAGAGGTCCTGAAATACTACAGACTTACTTGTACAAGTGGGTGGGAACAAGCAGAGAGTAGCAGTTGTTTATTACTGTACACTGTAATCGAGGGAAACATTTGGAGTTCAAGAATAGAGATTTAAAGATGAGATGCTAAAATTCATAACAACTTGTCCAAAACAGGCCAGAAAACCTTAAGTTTTCGCCTTGTTTAAAAGAAGTCCTAAGTAAAGGGAAAACCAAATATTATGAAAAATTTTGGAGACATCTCACACACCAACCTTCCCTTTATTTGAATTACTTCATTATCATTACTTTAGAGTTATGTACACTCATAAAAGTTCATTTATTCTGAGTTGAGAAGTCCATTTTATCATCATGTGTATTGTGCTTACATTTTAAAATCAGAAACAACTTCCCCAAGATAAAACTGATTCTTCATCTCTTTTGGTTTTACTATTCCAAAATAGATTAGGTGACTTGGGGTATTATTTTTACCCTATGTTGATTTGCCTACCTTGTAAAGGAGCAAGGAACTTTTCCTTCAACCCTTATTTTCCTAGTGATTTGTTTAAAATGAAAGGTAAATATGTGTTAGTGGGCATATAAGTGTGTGTGTGTACAATCATTTTTATATAGAGATTTATTATCTCTCAATTTATTTTGTACAAGAGGTTTGTCTCAGAAAATCAGTGTCTTCTTTTTTTTTTTTTTCACGATTCATATCTTTAATACTCTCTGAGAGGCAAGTGAAAAGCAACAATGGATTTTTAAAAGGACCATGTCTGACACATGTCTGACAACACTGAGAGTGGGGGAGGAGGGAAGTTAACCAGCTAGCACAGTGCCTTGCATGTAGTAAGCACTGCAACATTTGTTAAATTGCAATGACTTGAAGTTGAAGATCATGATATATTTTTTTTTTTTTAGATTTTTAGAAATTTCATGTAATGTCTGAAACATTTATATTAACATATTTCCATAAAAATAACCCAATGAAAGTTTAGTATTAGTTGTTTTGTTTGTTTGTTTTTTTATACTGCAGGTTCTTATTAGGCATCAATTTTATACACATCAGTGTATACATGTCAATCCCAATCGCCCAATTCAGCACACCACCATCCCCACCCCACTGCAGTTTTCCCCCCTTGGTGTCCATATGTCCATTCTCTACATCTGTCAGACTATTTTATTTACTGAACCTTTGCTATGACAAATTAATAACCTCAGCTTCTACCTTAGGAAACCAGAGAAAAAGAGCAAGTTATACCTAGAGCACACAGAAGAAAGAAAATGTTAAAAAATTAGAGTAAATATCAATGAAATTGAAAAGAGGAAAACGATAAAAAACTAAAAAAAATTAAAAGCTGTTTCTTTTAAAAGATCAATATAAGTGATAAACCTTAAGCCAAGTTAACTGAGAAATAAAGAAAATATTCAAATTACCAATATCAAAAATTAAAGAGAGGTCATCACTACTGATCCCATGGACATTAAATGAATAATGAGAGAATACCATAAACAACACTTTGTCCACAAATTTGATAACTTCAATGAAATGGGTGGCTTCCTGAAAGATACAACCTACCAAAACTCACTCAAAGAGAAATAGATAACCCTAATCAATATAATTTATTAAATAAATTGAATTAATAATTAAAAACCTTCCAGAAAAGAAAATTTAAAAAGAAAGTATCAGGCCCAGATGTTTTCACTGGTGAATTATATCAAACATTTAAGGAAGAAATAAGATCAATTCTCTATAATTGCTTCTAGAAATTAGAAGAGAGAGAACACTTTCTAACCCATTTTTTTGAGTTAGAAAAAAAATTACCTTGATACTGAAACAAGATAAAATATTACAAGAAAACTACAGACCAATATTTCTAAAGGACATAGCTGCAGAAATTCTTAACAGAATATTAGAAAATTGACTAGGTAACATATAAGAAGGGTAATGTATCACAACCAAGTGGCATTCAATTCAGCAATGCAAGGATAGTTCAATATTTGTAAGTCAGTCAATGGAATTAATCATATTAACAGATTGAATAAAAAATACAGTCATATCAATTGATGCAGAAATACATGTGTCAAAATTCAATATCCATTCATGATAAAAAAGTCACAGCAAAGTAGGAATAAAAAGTAACTTCCTTAACTTAATAAAGGATATATTTGGAAAAAACTACACCTAATACCATACTTAATGGTGAGAGAATAATGCTTTCCCCCCAAGACTGGCAACAAAACAAAGGTGTCCTCTCTCAACATACCTATTCAATATAATACTAGAGATTCTATTTAGTGCAATAATACAATAAAAAGAAATATATGATACAGAGATTTTAAAAGTCATAATAAAACTGTCTTATTCACATATGGCATGATTTTCTAGGTAGAAAGCACCAAAGAATTTACAAAAAACAAAAACAAAATCCCTGGAATAAATAAGCAAGTATAAGAAGGTAGCAAGATACAAGGTCAATTTACAAAAGTCAGTTTCTTTTCTATTACCAGAAATGAACTATTGGAATTTGAAATAAAACAAAAATACTCTTTACAATAGCACCAAAAGATGAAGTATTTAGTTATAAAGCTAGCAAATAGGTACAAATATGTGGAAAAACTACAAGAATTTTATGAAAGAAATAAAAGAAGACATAAATAAATGGGAGTAAGTAGTCCGTGTTTATTTATTGGAAGACAATGTTTCTGAAATGTCAATTCTTAATAACTTGATCTTTAGGTTCAATGTAATCCCAATAAAACTTCAGCAATCTATTCGGTAGATATCAACAAACTAACTCTAAAATTATATAGAAAGACAAAGGATTTAGAATAGCCAACACAATATTAAAGAAGAACAAAGTTAGAGGGCTCATTTTACCTTATTTCCAGCATTACTAAAAAGCTGCAGCAATCAAGACAATTGAGTGTTGGCAAAATAATTGACACACAGCTCAATGGAATGTAATAGAGAGCCCAGGAATAGACCCAACAAACATAGTCAACTGATCTTTGACAAAGGCAATCCAATGGAAAAGTAGTTTTTTCAGCAAATAGTGTTTGGAACAATCAGATGTCTGTATGTAAATAATGAACATGGACACATACTTTACACCCTACACAAGAATTAACTCAAATGGATCATAGCTTTTGTATTAGTTTCCTATTGCTGTTGTAGTAAATTGCAACAAACTTGTGACTTAACACTTACAAATTTATTATTTTACAGTTTTGGAAGTTAGAAATACAAGAGGATTCTCAATGGGGTAAAATCAAGGTGTTGGCAGGGCTTCACTCCTTTCTGGAGGCTCTAGGAGAGAATTCTTTTATTTATTTTTTCTTTTTCCAGTTTTATAGGCTGCCCAGATTCCTTGGCTCATGGCCGTCTTCAATCTTCAAAGCCAGTAGTGGTTAGTTGAGTCTTTCTCATATAACATCACTCTGATGTGTCCACCCTGCCTCCTTGTTTCCCTTGTCAGAACCATTGTGATCATATTGGCTCCACCCTGATATTCTGATAACCCATGATAATCTCTCCGTCTTGAGATCCTTAACCAAATCACATTCACAAAGTCCCTTATTCAAAGCAAGATGGCATATTTACAGATTCCAGGATCTTTGGGAGATATTTTTTGCTATCACAGTGCACCCTCTGGCCCGAAAGCATCTCTATCCCACGTGCAAAATATATTTGTCACATGCTAATGGGCCCACAGTCTCAATCCATTACAGCTTCAACCCAAGTCCAAAATTTCATCTAAGTTTTATCAAATTGAAACTCCCAAATCTCAACTAAATCATCTAAATCAGGTATGGGTAAGGCTCTGGGTGTACTCCAGGCTCTGGCACAATTCCTCTCTATTGTCTGAAATTTCTTTATTCCATCTTTATGACATTCTGTAATGAGCAAAATGATAGAGTTGATAAATAGATCAGTGACTGCCAGAAGTTTGGGGATGAAGGAGGATTGAATAAGTGAAGCATAGGGGAATTTTTAGCGTGGTGAAACTATTCTTCATGATGTTGTAATGATGCGTATACAGCACTGTGCATTTGCCAAAACCCACAGAACTTTATAGAATAAAAATTGGAATTTAATGGATGCAAATTAAAATAAAAGACTAGGAGGTCAGCGGATGCCAGGATGGACTGCACACTATGACAAAAAATGTAATGTAACTGTATTACAAATATATGAAATAACTTCACTAAACAGGAAGGGGGAAAAGGTGCTGACCTAAGGAACTTTAGAAATGAACGTGGGCTATAAGATTAAAGGCAAAAAGATCTGTACAAAAACACTGTGCTCTAGCCGTAAAGTCGTTTCCCACAGTGGTTTGGGTTAACAGTTTTAAAACCACTACACGTGTACACTGGAATCAAAAATTAACAGATGGCAGTTAGTGGGAGCCAGGTTTCTAACTGTTGGAGTAGGAAGTTACAGACAAGCAAGGGTCAGGGGAAGGGTAGAGATCCATGTGATACTGGATTAGAGTTGGAGATATAGGTATTAACTCATATTACCTTAATATAGATACAGAAGGATACACATAGAAATGGTTATAGATATACGTATAAAGACAGTTGGCAGGTTTGAACTGTGTGGGTCCACTTATACATGGATTTTTTTTTGATGAACATGTACTACAGAACTACACAATCCACAGTTGGTTGAACTTGCAGATGTGATACCGTGAATATGGAGGGCCAACTGTAAAGTTATACATGACTTTTCAACTGCGTGGAGGGTAGGTGTCCCTCCGCCTACATTGTTCGAGGGTCAACTGTATTTGAGTCTGTATACTCACATATATTTCTTTGCTCTGTCAGTTGAGAGGGCCTAGAAGCAGGGGCACCCCAGTAGCAACAAGCACTCATGACACGCAAATCTTGGTTTCTGATAGTATTCTCTAATAAAAAGAATCAAGTTTCCTTGGAGATATGGTTGATTCTAGGGCTGAGGCATTGTATGTACGACAAGAGTACCTCATAGTGCCAGAATATAAGTACACACACACGGGTGCATGCGGTGACACGTGAACACACGCACAATGATGGAGGCATGTCAGAGGGGCACAGGAGCCACTGAAAGAGTTCCAAATGGCCAAAGCTGGAACAATTTAAGCAATAAAATGAATAAAGTAATGTTGGCTCATAGCCCAAAGTTTAAAATAAATATCCATTAGGTCATACTGATATCAATATATGATTGAATAAATAATGAAAAATGGTGGAGAACAGACAAAATTTCCATGCAGAAGAATTCCAAAAAATTGATACTCCCCTCTCAAGGGAGTGGATCGTAACTCCCACTCCTTACCGTAAGTGTAGGATGTACATAGTGACTTTCCTCCAAAGGAGACAGTGTGGAAAAGGGGAAAAAAGAGTAACTTCACAGTAGAGAGACCTGACAAACACCACCCCAGCCAGTGATGAAGGCAAGCAAGGCTAGTTATGTTGATAGCATGTACCTTGAATAGGATGTGGCAGGAATGGCATCTTACCTCTATGGTTTTCTTCTCAAAACCCCATAACTCTGTCTAATCATGAGAAAAATAACAGGCAAAGGCCACCTGATGGACATTCTGCAAAATGCCTGATGAGTCCTCCTCAAAACTCCTCAAAATGTCAAGGTCATCAAAAACAAGGAAAGTCAGAAACTGTCACAGTTTCTCAGAGGCTCTAAGAGGACCCCAAGGAGACATGATGGCTACATGTAATGAAAATCCTGGATGGGATCCTGAAACAGAAAAAGGATGTTAGATGAAAACTGAGGAAATCTGAATAAAGCATAGACTTTAGCTAATAATGATGTATCAATATTGGCTTATTTGTTGTGACACATGAACCATACTAATATAGCATGTTAACAATAAGGGAAAATGAATGTGGGGTACATGGGAACTCTGTACTATCTTCACAACTTTTCTGTGAATCTAAAACTCTTCTAGAAGTAAAAGTTTTCTTTTTACAGACTAAATAGGATTAAGCAAGGGGAGGGAAGGGGGGTGGAGTAAGATAGGGGTGGGAGGTGCTCTAGGCAGAGGGAACAGTATATGCAAAGGCCTCGATGGAAGACAAGGGAAGAGGAGGGAATGAATGGTTAGCCCACAGACGTTCTTCAATAATATGGATTTAGGGACTGGGTAAGGACTGATCTCAACATTATTTAGTGCTACTGCTTCTTAAAATGTTAGTCATATCCCATTGCCTTTTCCTCCAATGGAAAACTTCTCAACTAAGCAAGCACAAGCAGACACATGTTTTCAAGTGGCAGCAGCTATGTGTGTCCTGTTACTGAGGACACCTGCAGCTAGCTTGAACATGCAGAGATGTCAGGGAAGGTCCGTGTCCAGTTGGAGAGTGGGGTGGGTGAACCCAGTAGTCGCCCAGGGAGGCCTACTGAATCCACTGAGAGGCCACGCACTCTGTCCCATGCCCTCCTGCATGGTCAGAGCCAAACATCAGGACCTTAGTAGCAGCCCCTGCAGATGCACTTTCTGCCTCTGCTGGGTCACAGGGGTCACTAGCCTTCTCAAAGGGGGCCACCAAGGTCTGAGCTTCTGCTCCCTGCCCAGCTTTGACCTCCTGGGAACCAGCCACTGCAGAGTTCTGTTCTTGGGCAGCCGGGGTCAAGGGTATAATCTATGGTGGGTCACTGGGTATTGCTCCAGCCATGACCTCAGAGGGTACTCAGATCCCAGCCAGATGGCTTCCCACGGAGGGCTACCGGATGGACATGACTCTGCACAGATTCTTTCCTGCCCCTTGAATGCAATTCAGCACACATGCGCTATAGCCTAAACCAAAGGCCATGTGGCCTACAGCATGGACAAGCATGTTAGGTCAACAACGAGCACATCCCAAGGTCATTTGGACAACCTGAACCGTCTCAGAACCCCGTGGCCCAGGCACACAGTGGTTCACACCTCTCAAGCTGGTGGAGGCTGGTGTTCATCATAGCGCTTCTCTCAATTCTTGGCTTCACTCTGCTAGTGCAGACCTTGGCTTTCATTACAGCTTAAAGATATGCCTTTAAGGATTGAATCATGTTCAATTTTCAGCAGCTGCTTTATGGGTTATACTTTCAGACAGCATAGGCTAATTGTTGTGTGATCATAAATAATCACCTATGGAGCTTGTTAAATTGACAGATGTTTCTGGGACCCATCCCAAAGGAAGATATTTTTAATAAGCTTGCTGGGCGATTTTGTAATGGGGATCTTAGTGTCTAGGAAATGCTACAGAAAGTTAATGCAAAAACGTTTTTTTCTAAGTTACGGTTCCCACACTTAAAAAAAAATAGAATGAGGAGGAAAGGGAGGCTGGGAATCTGAAACTAAGTGTTACAAAATGTCAGTTAGAAGGAACCTAAGAGATCAAGTTCTCCAAAGGACACTTCACAAAAAAGGGAGCTGGATTCACCAAGGTGAGGGGTCTGATCAGAGTCATTCAAATACAAAACGCCAGGGCACCTGTATAGCACAGGGAACTCTTCTCAATACTCTGTAATGACCTATATAGGAAAATAATCTAAAAAAGAGTGGATATATGTATATGTATAACTGATTCACTTTGCCATACAGCAGAAACTGACACAACATTTTAGATCAACTATACTCCAATAAAAATTAAAAAACAAAATGCCAGGGCAAGACCAGAGGCAAGTCCCCCAGTGTCCAGTTCATGACGTCAAGACTCAAAGACAGGCAGGTAATAATTCTCCTCCCTAGGCAGGTAATAATTCTCACTTGAATTAAAATGAGGACCTCTCGGTTCTCTAAGGCACCGGGTAATTTATTGTACTTTGAAGGCCTCCTGAAGACATTTCCAAAGATGCTCAAATAAAAACTTCAAAGTCAGCACACAGTTGCTTGGGGTGACTTGCTCTGTCCTTCCCCAAACTCTCCTTGGCCCCAAGCCCCCCTTATTCCCATCCCCCCTGCTGGGTCCTTACTGAGTTTGGGTCCAACCTCCATGTCTCTCCCTCACCCCCTCCAAGCTGACTCGTCCTGTGGAGTTTCCAGCCTCAGCCTGCCTGTTACTGAGTCTGGGGTACCTGCCCAGTGAATCAGGCAGGACCAAGGAGCGGGGCTCTGCTGGGGTCCAGGGGAGTCACTTCTGGTCTCTAAGGGGACACTGCTTTCCAAACGGGCAGGTCCACGCACGTTCTTTTATTTTTTATTTATTTATTTATTTTTAACATCTTTATTGGAGTATAATTGCTTTACAATGGTGTGTTAGTTTCTGCTTTATAACAAAGTGAATCAGCTATACATATACGTATATCCCCATATCCCCTCCCTCTTGCATCTCCCTCCCACCCTCCCTATCTCATCCCTCTAGGTGGTCACAAAGCACCAAGCTGTTCTCCCCGTGCTATGCGGCTGCTTCCCACTAACTATCGGTTTTACACTTGGTAGCACACACATTCTTTTAGACTATAGAGCTCACCCCCCGCATCAGGGAGAGGGAGGCTGAGGATCTCAGGGGCCTGATTTATCACTGAGTGTTTACCACCAGGGCCTCTGATGCCTCTCTCCACCCACCATCATTTTAATAATGACAGAAAAACAGGCGCAGTGTTTATTGAATAGTGTTGCCCACTGGGTTGGTCAACTTACATGTTTTATTTCCAGTTCTCACAACAGCTTCATGAAAAGGCTGAGAGAATGAAGGTCAGAGAGGGTAAGCAACTTGCCTCAGGTCTCACAGCCTCTAAGGGATAGAGCCAGGACTGGACCAGGAGACAGCAGCTCAGGCTCTTTCCACTGCATCAAGCTCCCATCCCATCTGCAAGTTGTAAAACTCGTTGTTCAACTCTTACACCTGTTTTCCTGGCACATTTCTGGTTTCATACTCTCCCTGGAGCTTTCCTCTAGAAACAGCTGTTCTCAATGACATTCCAACGTCTCATGGTTGCTCAGTACCCAAACCATATGTCATAATTTTGTGGTTACCTTGGGTCAGGGCAATGGTGGAAGCAGGCTAGCGCTGCACAGATCCCTCTGTTCTCAGGTGGGGAAAGGGCTGTTGGAAGAGCTGGGTGGCCTCAGAAGACTAACCATGACAATCAGCCTTGTTTTGAGCCCAGGTGTCAGGCAGCGTGCTAGATGCTTTCCATCTGTGAGCTAACTGAATTGTCATGCAGACCAACCCTTGTGATACCCATTTTCAAACAAGAAAATGAAGCTTAGGAAGTTTTAAAAATTCCCATAAGTGAACAGAGCTGCTGAATATCAGAGCCAGATTCAGATGCAGGTCTATCTGACTTCAAATTCCATGCACTTGATCCCTGCAGTAGACTTCAGCAACTTTCCTTGAAGGACCAATATGGTGTGCTTTTTTCAGCAAATATTTCTGGAGCATCTATGCCGAGAGGGGTCCCGTGAGGCCTTGGAGCTATAAAGAGGAGTGAAACATTGACCTCACTACGTGTGGTTACTCCTGTGGTGGAGCACATGCGCAGTGATGGTGAATGAGCCTGACAGCCATGGTGCAGATTAGATTCAACGTACTACAGAAATTCAAAGACAGGAGGAGTTAATTTGTTTCTCCCCAAGGGTGACATGTGGGCAGAGGAGTGGAGTTCAGCAGGTAAGAGTGCACTCTGGGCAGGGGGCACCCTGGGCTTTCCCTCACTGAGATGCTCATGGTCTTCTCTGGACCAGGTGGACACGACAGGCACAAGACATAGTCCATCCTCAAGGAGCGCAGTGCCTGGCATGTGCTTTAGGAGAAAGGTGAACAAATGGAGAGAATAACTCCCTGGTGTGTGTGTGTGTGTGTGTGTGTGTGTGCACAATGGGGAAAAGGCAGGGGTGTGAGTGGTGAGGCTGGAGAGAGAGGTGTGAGCCAGACTTGGACGATTCTGAGTGCCCAAATCAAATGTTGGCATTTTATCTCACAGACAATGGAGAGTTCTGTTGTTTTAAAAAGTGGAGAATCAACACCATCGCTGCCAACACTTTTTCTTCAAGTTTGACAGATGCGCGTGGCAAAGTTATCCTTTCTCTTTCCCACACTAATCCTCTTCCTTTATGACCCCACCAGCCCTAAGCTGAGAGTGGGAATACTGCCGCCGGCTCTCCCGTCCATACAGCGTCCAGCTCGGCAGTTCTCCTTCCTGATCAACCCCTTTACTCCATGTCAGTGCTGCCGCCCAGTTCCCCATCCTTTCTCAGCTGAGCAATGGCAAGTGTCCTCTAACTGGTCTCTGTTGTGGGTTGAATTGTTTCCCCTCTAAAAACTATGTTCATGTCCTAATCCTTGTTTGAACATGGCTGGTGTCCTTACAAGAAGAGGAGAGACAGACACACAGGAGAATGCCATGAGAAACATGCCTCCAAGCCAGGGAACCCCAAGTAGTGCCAACAACACCAGGGGCTAAGAGAAAGGCATAGAACAGATTACCTCTAGAGCCGTCAGTGGGAGTTTGGCCCTGCCGATACCTTGATTTTGCACTCCTCACCTCTGTAGCTGTAAGAGGATAAATATTTGTTGTTTAAGCGCTTCCCTCCAACCACCCCCCGACTCCTCCCCCTGTTTGTTGTAATTTGTTAAGGGCAGCCCTAGGAAACTAATGTGGCCTCCTTGCCTCTGTGTTTGCCTGCCGCCTCCTCTCTCCATCCTCCGTAGAGTTACCAGGGTGATCCTTCTAAACTGCAAATGGACTCTTGTCATTTTTTCACTTACTAGTGGCAGTGGATCCCTGTTCATTGTCTACCTCAGCATAAAATCCAACCCCCTGACCACCCCCCGCCCCATTTCCAACATCTGCTCCAAGTGTACTACCAGGAAGTTTTGGGTTTTTTTCTGCGATTGGAATGTCTGCTTTTCATTTTTCTGTCTTTTGATGCCTTCTCATCCCTACCTCATCTGCAGAGTGGCCTGGGCTATGCTGCCTTCTCTGTGCTCGTTCCTACCTGTGTGCACACCTCTGCAATGGCGCTAAATGCCAGTCTACCTGCCTCTCCCTGTCACTGACATTGAACTTCCCTAGAAGTAACAACAGACTATGTTATGTCTCTATCCTCAGTGCTTATCACTAAACTATAGGAAGTAAAGATGATTCTTTGTTGGCTGAGTAAGAAAATAACCAAGTGGATAGCATAATTATTCAGGGAAAGTCAAGGTTTCTATCACCTGTCAATATGCAGAGTTCGGAAAAGCACGAAAGGATTTGGTATCAGAGCCAAGCACAGCTTTCTACGCTTTCATTTACTATCTGTGTGACTCAGGGTAAACTATTTCACCTCGCTGAAATTCACTCATCAAGAAAGAAAAAAGGAATATATACATCATAGAATTATTAAGAAAATTAAGTGAAATGGTGTAGGTGAATGACGAGCCGGTGGAAAGCTGGAGCCAGCCCCAGGTCTGTGTCTTCCCTTTCCCAGTTAAACCTATGTGCTCATAATCTCACAGTGGATTAAACTATTCCAAGTCTGAAATCTCATTAAGTATGGGGCAGAAACTGCCCTTTGTTTTTGTCCATGAGGACATGCACACGTATGGCCCCTGCAGTGGAAACAGCACTAATAATTTGTGTGGAACAATAGCAAAAGCCATGAGGAGGTCCGTTTAAACACAGGAGGGGCAACTAATCACAGCCCATTGGAATATTGCTTTTGGTCTTGAACTCAGGTCGCCTTATATACAGGAAATGAAATGCAGTAATTATTGCAGTCACTTTAGACTCCGGAGTCCTGGTTTCAATTCCCAAATCCTTCATCATTTCAATCTGGCTATGTCTACATGACGCCAAAACATCTGGCTAAAAAGTGAAAAAGCCATCAATTTTTCAACTGATGACTCACTGAATATTCTACTTTTCCTTTTTCTATTGTGGTAAAATATACATAACATGCAATTACCATTTAACCATTTTTAAGTGTCTAATTCAGGGCCATTAAGTTCATTCACATTGTTGTGCAACCATCACCACCACCCATCTCAACAATTTTTTCATACTGAAACTTTGTACTCATTAGACAAAAACTCTGTATTTCCATCTTCCCCCAGCCTCAAGCAAGCACCCTTCTACTTTCTGTTTCTATCAGTTTGACTGCTCTAGGTACCGCACATAAGTGAAATTATACAGTATTTGTCCGTTTATGTCTGGCCTATCTCACTTAGCATAATGACCTCAAGGTTCATCCATGTTGTAGCATGTGTCAGACTTGCCTTCCTTTGGGGAGTTACATAATATTCCATTATCTACCTACCTATCTATCTGTCTATCATCTATGTCACATTTTGTTTATCCATTCATCTGTTAATGAACAGTTAGGTTGTTTCCACTTTTTGGCTATTGTGAATAGTGCTGCGATAAACATTGGTGTACAAATAATCTGTTCAAGTCTTTGCTTTCACTTCTTTTGGATATAGTATCTAAAAGTGGAATTGCTGAATCATGTGGTAATTTTATGTTTATCTGGGGCTGGGGAACTGCTATACTGTGTTCCACAGCAGCTGTACCATTTTACATTCCCACCAGCGATGCACAAGAGTTGCATTTCCTCCGTAGCCTCACCAACACTTCTTTTTCTCCTCTCCCTCCTTCTTCTTTTTCCAGCCATCCTAATGGGTGTAAATTTCATCTTTCTTCGCTTTTTTACGTGTTACAAGAATTCCCATTTTACATAATTTATTCATTCATTCATTCTCTTAATTTCTTCACCTATTATAAATATAGAAGATTTGTCTGAACCTCTTGCCCAACCTTTGTTTAGGACTCTGAGTCTGCAATGCAATCCTGGATTTTCACATTTGTGACCAGTTTGCCTATTTAATATTTTTCTGTAGCCCAAGTGGGCTTTTGCAGGACAAAGCACAGTCAGAATCAGAGGAGGCAGTAAGTGATGAGGAACGAGGATGAAGGGAATTGTTCCCACGCTGACGGATAAAGAGAGGTCAGTGTCCCTGTGTCTGTGTGTCAGGGACCAGACTCCACTCCCCCTCCTGGCACTGCTGCAGGCCCCCGTGGCTGTCCCGTCAGAGGACTGCATTGCTGAGCAGACTGTAAGCTTCTTGAGGAAATGGGGCGCCACTTACCCATCTGTGTATTCTCAGCACCTAGTCAAGACCAACTCATGGCAAATGCTCAACTACTTTTTTGCTGAAAAATTTTAGACACTTAATTACATTAAGAGAATTAGTGAATCATTAATACTCTTATACAAGCAGAGGAAGCAGTAAGAAAAGCAAACAAATTTCTTGTCAAAACAAGTGTATTTGTAGATTTTATAAAATCCTTCCCTGTGCGATTTTAATTCATATGTTTTTACTGATAGTAGCTTACTTGGTCTCCCAGAGCACTGCAAACTTCCCCAAGGCTATTATAAATGTTGATTCGGATCTAAACCCCTAATTGCTGGTCTCTGCCTGGAGAGGTGGCTCCAAAGGCCGGATGGGCCGGCAGCTGCCAGAGCTGTGTCAGTGATGAATTGAGCTGCTCGCTGGCCCAGTCAGCCAGGGGCCAACGACTTCCTACAGAAAACGTACCCGCTGAGGGGGAATGTTCAAGTTGCTGAACTCCTGTCTTGCCTGTGTTTTGTGTTTAGGCTCATTTTTGTTTACTTTTGAGGCAATACCAGGGATCAAAAGGGCAACATTATCCTCCAGTGACATGGTCTTCGGTTTTATGTTTTTCATCCATTCTCACCAAGAACAGGAACTCTGGGGTGGCAGCCAATTCCTGAACTTCTGCCGACATTGCAGAGTGCGCTTTTACCTGCCAGCCTAGGAGACAGTTCTCCACGTGTCTTGCACGTCTCTTGTGAGCAGAGACACCAGCTGCCTTTGGCCCAGATTCTCTTCAAGAATGTTTCTATGGGGAGCAGTCTGGGAAGACAGAGATAGTCTGCCTCTTCAGAGCAAAAGGCAGATTTACTTACTATCCAATATGGCAAAGATAATGTCTCCTTCTGGGGAAAAGTCAGGCAGGTTTGCTTACTGTATATTATACAGATTCAGGTTCCCTAAGCTCGGGGTGTCTCAGCTGTGATGCAAACTCACTGCGTGTGTGGCATCCACGTGGACCTCTCTGTCTCATCTCTACAGGACTTGGGGGGCCAAGGAGAATTGATGTAAATATGCTGAGGCTCATGCTGCTTGCTGTGTGGTGAGTGATAAAGTCCTTTGTCTCTGATCCAGGACTCTCATGTCTTTTGCCCATGAAACTGTGGTAGACTAATTTGTTACTTTGTAAGTAGAGTAAAATGGCAAACCCTTAATGGTCTTGACACTCACTGCTTTGGCTTGATATCAACTAGTTAGGTCTTGATTCTTTCCTCAGGCTCCTTTGCCCATGCCTGGCTCCAGTTAGTCTCCACCGATACCTTGATCTCCACCCCGTCTATTATTCGATTGAACGCTAACTTTGGGGAAAAGCCAGCAAAGGTCCCAACTGGTCTTGGTCATGAGGGGAGAGAGAAAGGAGGAGAAAGTTATTCAGAGGATCAAAATGGATCCCGTAGACTCTTTGGGAAATATTGGTAATAGGAACAATATTTTTCATTTCCCCCTTAAATCGCATTCTCTGATGTCTTCTACCTCCAAAACCACAAAGTGTATTATCTCAGGAAAGTTTAACGTTGGTATTTCTAGGACACATAGGTCATTGATTAATGTTGCATCTCAAAGCTGACTTTCTCAGGTCCTTAGGGATTAGTAGTCATGACAGCCAGTTAGACCTTTACCCAGGTGCGGGCTATAGGATTACTTATTTAGGGGGTGTGAAGAAGGGGCAGAAATGCAGTCTGGGTTTGGTTTGGCAAGCTGTATATCATGGCACATGGCTGCATCCTCTGATAGTGGGCGACGTTTTCAAAATCTCACAAAGACACCCTGTGGATTAGCAGAGACAAAGCCAGGATTTTTGGAAAAAGGAAGAAGAAAAAGTGAGACTTTCCATGGCTCTGATTATAGAATTTTATTGTAAGTCATACTGAAGAGAGAGGACCCAGGATGTACAGTGAGGTAGCTCTCTAATGAAACTCAAAGAGGAACGAGACCCTGCCTCTCCTGCGCTAAGAATTGGTGAGGAAGGAATGGGATATGGGGGGAGAGCAAGGAAAGCAGACGTCAGGCTCCACAGCCTGGCATCACTGGGAGGCTGGTCCTCAAGTCAGAGAATAGCCAAGAGCAGGACAAGGAGACAAGTTAGGCAGCCACTTAATGTTCTGACATGCCTCCATATCTACCTGGATGTTTCCAAACCCTTCTCTAACTCTGGGCACCCAGGCTTTCATGTAGTTTTGCAAACACACCAGGTATGCTCTTGCCTCAGGACCTTTGCACTTGCCGTTCCCTTTGACTAAAGGATTCTTTCAGCAGATATTCTCATGACTCACCCCTCACCAATTCTAAGTCTCCATTCAAATCTTTTCAAGTATCACTTTATAGAAAAACCTCTCCTTATCACCCTATTTAAAATAGTGCCCTCTTTTCCCAATGGTCCCCATCTCCCTTCCTGGACATACTTTTCTAAGTAGCATCTATCACCCACTGACACACTGAGTATTCGTTTGTTTGCTTATTGTCTTTTTCTTCCCACTGGATTGGGGATTTTGTTTTGCTTGATACTCCATTTCCAGTGCCTACAACAGTGCATGGCACAGAAGTGAACATTTGATAGGTATTTGTTGAATGAATAAATGAGTGAATGAGGTCCCATGCTCTTGGGAGAAGCCCTGTCTTGGCTCAGTGGGGTCAAGATTCAACACAGGCTGGGAGTGAGTGACAGGTGTCTAGATGGTCAGGTGTGAGCAGTCCTCCTGACTCCCTGTAACCTAGACCAGGCGTGAATGGGGTCCTGGAGCTCCCCTTTGCCAAATAAGAGCATGTGAAGTTCAATGTGGAAGAGCAGCAATCTATTTTCTGAAAGAGAGAGAAGCACTGAGGGGCACCAAGGCCAGAGTCCCAGTGGCAGTAGCAGCTGATAGCACCCCCTCTGCTGTGGGAACAGCCAGCACTGCTGGTATCTCAGTGTACTGGCCTCGGACCGGCACAGACCTCGAGAGAGCAGAGTCCCTGGTGGCCACCAGCAGGGTGGGCGGTACACGGACCATCCATGACCTCCTGCTTCCCTTGTTCCGGGACTTTCACTCTCATCCAGATCACCATCTGGAGAAGAAGGAGGGAGAGGCAACCCACCGGAGTCAAGAGCTGAACTTGGAATTGACTACTTACTAAAAGAAACTATTTAAACCGGAAACACATTGAGATGCTGTTTACTGAAAAGCCACAGTTGCCTTTGCTAGCTCTATGTCCACATACCAGTGGGTGGGGATTCATGTAAAAGATTATAGGAAAGTGTAAACAAAAAAGCAACATTTTCTTTGCACATTGGAGTGAAGTGTGTTAAATTTAGGACCCAGTTATTACCCTTGTGAAGAGTCCCCTTCAGAGGTGTACCCTGAAGCCGGGCAGCCTACAGTGTGTTTCTTTCCCAAAGCTGCCACTTATGTTTAGTTGGCTACGTGCAGCCAGCCACTAGCCTAAGTGTGTAACTGCCTCTTCCAGATGCTAGAACTTTTCCTAAAGGACATGGATGTGACTGCTGGTAAAGAATGAGAGCGTTTCCTCTCACTTCCGACAATTTACGAACAGATTTTTCTTTGGAACTTTGCACAGACTGCCCAGGACCTTGGGGATCCAATTCGAGGCTCTGAAATTGAGATGTAAACTCTGAAGATGTTTAACCATCCTCCAGAGGGAGGAAAGGACATCTGCTGTGAGGGTCAGAGCTGGAGCCATCTGGGGGCTGCCGGGGGAAGGAGAAGTGTCTAGTTCATTGGCACGTGAATAAAACTTAAGCAGTCAAAGAGGCAGTCATGTAAATTTTTAATTTCAGTGAAAACCAGGCCCGTTAAAGAATTCAAATGGTGACTATTATAGTTTCCACTACAACTAATAGATCCTCAGAGAGCAGTGGTCCTCAGTGGGGGCAATTTTGCCCCTGCCCCAGGGACATTTGGCAGTGTGTGGAAGCCCTTTTGGTTGTAAAGACTTGGGGAATAGGGGTTTGGGGGGATTGCTTCTGGCGTCCAGGGCACTAGGGCCAGGGATGCTATACAACATCCTGCAGTGGACAGAACAGCCCAGCACAACCCAGAATGAGCCGGCCCCGAATAGCAATAGTGCCCACATTGGGAAACCCTGCCATAGAGCATATTAGCTCTTGCAAGGCACTTTAGCCTCTGCTCTTCAATGGTTTCTCATTCTGTGACGCAAGACACAGAGGGGACCGAGGCTCAGAGATGGCAAGGAACCTGCCCAGGCCCCCATGGAACAAAGGGCCGGGGAAGCAGAGCCCTCTCCACTGCCCAACTCCAATGGTGTCACCTTGCCAGGTGCATGTGCTTTTTTGCTTAGTGTCTGCTTTGATAAAACGAATAGAGATTTTAACATTTATTGAGAGCCTCCCATGTGCCAAGCGCAGGGACCAAAATCCTTGCTCTCAGGGAGGTTAAGGTCTTGTAGGGAAAGAGTAACAAACAAGATAATATATAAAGTAGACAGAAGGTTGGAGAGTGAGTGATGAGAGCTTAGGAAAACAAGAGGGGAAGGAGAGGAAGGGGTGGTGGAGTTGGAGGGCATTGAATTGAAGTTTTAGATAGTGTGGCCAGGGGCTCTTTTTTCCAACTTTGTTGAGGAATAATTGACAAATATTCTTGTGTATATCTACAGTGTACCACATGATGATTTGACATACAATATTGTGGAATGATTACCAAGATCAAAATAATTAACACATCCCTCATCTCACATAGTTAACTTTTTTGTTTTAGTGAGAACTCTTAAGATTTACTCCCAGCAACTTGCAAGTATACGATACAGTATTACTAACTATAGTCACCATGCTGTACATTAGAACCTCAGAACTTATTCCTCTTATAACTGAAAGTTTGTACCCTTTGACCTGCATCTCTCCATTTCCTCCTCCCTCCAGCCCCTGCCAACCACCATTCTGTTTTCTGTTTCTGTGAAACTCAATAGCAAAAAAGCAAATAATCCAATTAAAAGGTGGGCAAAGGACCTGATTAGACATTTTTCCAAAGAAGACATATAATAGGCTGAACAGACACATGAAAAGTGCTCAACATCACTAATTGTCAGGAAATGCAAATTAAAACCCCAATGAGGTGACATGTGAATCAAGACCTGAATGACGGAGACTTCCCTGGTGGCACAGTGATTAACAATCTGCCTGCCAATGCAGGGGACACTTGTTTGAGCCCTGGTCCGGGAAGATCCCACATGCCACGGAGCAACTAAGCCCATGCACCACAACTACTGAGCCTGCGCTCTAGAGCCCGTGAGCCACCTACTGAGCTCGCGTGCCACAACTACTGAAGCCCGCGTGCCACAACTACTGAAGCCTGCCCGCCTAGAGCCCGTGCTCCGCAACAAGAGAAGCCACCGCAATGAGAAGCCTGCACACCACAACGAAGAGTAGCCCCCACCCGCCGCAACTAGAGAAAGCGTGCGTGCAGCAACGAAGACCCAATGCAGCCAAAAATAAATAAATAAATTCATTTTTTAAAAAAAGACCTGAATGACGTGAGGGAGCAAGGCATGTGGCTTTCTGGGGAAGAGCTTCCAGGTGGAATGCGCAGCAAGGGCAAAGGCTTGAGGTGGGATGGGCCTGGTGTGCTTGGTGAGTCATCCTGGAGGACTGAAGGCATGAGAGAGCGGGAGGAGGTGAGGCTAGAGACTTGGGGGTGGGTAGGAGGACAGCAGCTCAAAGAGACACCTGAAGGTCCTTTGAAGGACCTTGGTTTTCCAGAGAAATAAGAAGACACCGCAGGCTCCAAGCAGAGGCGTGGTAGCATCTTTGACTTTTAATTGGATCTGGATGCTGGGTGGGGGATTCAGTGAAGGATGGAGTGAATTTCTTCAACTTCATTTTTGCCAGGTTTTCCGATTTCCTCAGTTCCTTTTTTCTTTTTTTTTAAATTCTATGATGTTGTAAACAAGGAGGGAAATATAGTTGTGCAGAAGCATACCAGGGAGATCTCAAAGAATGGGATCATTGGTCAGGAGAGAAAAGAAAACCAGGAGAAGAATGGCTATCAGGGAGGAAAATCAGCGTGGTGGCCAAGCTTTCAGGACCACATGGCTGGGGCTGGGACCAGGAGGTGCACAGAACCGCTATCTTGGTGTCTCTACAAGTCTCCTGTGTGGACAGAGGCTGCATGGTTGGAGGATGAGATCATATCCTCCAGGATTAGCAGAGTTACTCAAAAAGGTTCAGAAAGTTATTCTCCTCTGATTAGTTTTCATTTCATCATAGTTTGTTTGTCATGACTTTACCTGTTTTTGTCAAATGTTCACAGCCTGTTTACATTAAGATATTATCCCCTGAACTTGGGATTCTCAGGGGCCAAGTCTAAACTTTCTGTTAACTAGTACTGATGTTGGTTAAGAAACCTACAAACTTAACTTAAAAAGGCAAGGCTTTGGAACAAAATCTATTAAATCATTCTGGAGTCTTTTGGAATGAAGAGTTTAGATTTCCTTCTTATCGTGAAACCAAAAATGTAGAGAATACTGTGTTCGATTAATGCATTTTTATCTCATAAGAATAGAACCGATCAGTATATATTTATGTGCTGGTCCTAAGAGCAGGCGAGAGAGGAAGGGGAATTCCCTGAGCATTCTCAGGAAAGACGAGATTTGAGATGTGTCCGTGCTCCCTCCCAGGTCTTTGGAGCGTGCTTGCAGAGAGTAAGTCAGCTTACTGTATGAGAACCAGTGTGGATCTTCTGAGGGAGAGACATTTACACACCATGTAATATAAAAGGTAAGGCAAACATCCAAACAGGCAAGTCAATTTGGCCGCCAATGCATCATACAGCTACCTTCACTGGGCTTCAGGGGAAAGCAAGATTTGTGCTACATATGAAAATGGGGAAGTGACATATAGAAGTACACATTTCCAGATTCCCTTGAAAACTCACACCATCTTATGAAACTGGGCCCACCTTCCAGGGTGGAGACAACAATGTGGAGGTGAGAAACAGCCCCACTTCAGTCCCTTTGGCACCCCCAGCTCCCTGTCATGTCCCCAGCTAAGGGGTTGGGGGTCTGTGCTTGTATATCATCGTATTTGCACTGTTTTTTTCCCCTTGTAGTAGAGAAATATTTCTCTGTGCCCATGTTTCTATCAAAAGTGAAAAATTTTAAGAGGCACAAATTTCCAAAAAAATGTTTCCAGTGGGAAGGGGAAGTACCTCCACGTGTCTTGGCGCGCAACCCGGCTACGTGGGCTTTCCCTCTGCTCGGCTGGTTCTCTCACTCGCTGCGCTGCCAGGCCCTGCAGCACCGAGCGCTCCGTGGTTCATCAGCTCTGATGCCTGTGTGATGAGATGCCAAGGCTCCCTCTGTGGGCAGTTAGGGTCCTGGCATGAGGACCCTCCAGACCACTGGGTGCCTGGCTCACGAGGACACCCAGACCCTGGGCAAAGTTTTTTGAGAACAAAGGAGGCTGGGAACCAAAGGGCTATTTGGGGAGTAGCCTCAGCGTTGAGGCTGGGGGAGAATGGACCTCTCTGACAAGTCACCACCATATCCTCCCCCTGACACCAGACTATGTAGGATGAAGAGCGTAGGAGCCCCTCCGAGCCTCAGTTTCTCCCTCGTACCTGGAGATGCTCATCTCTGCTCTGCCAACCTCGCCATTTTGCTGAGTCATCAAATGAGAGAGTAAGCTTGGCATTAGGTACTAAGTTCTACCTAACCAGAGCAATTCCCAGGAAATGGGCTTGAATCGGGGTGGGGAGGGTCGTGTGAAGTCAGGGCAGTGGGAGGGGGCAGCCTGCATGGCTGGTCTGCTTCTCTCTGGAGGACAGAGGGTTGGCAAGCGCTCTTGGCTCTCCTGCTGCATCCTAGGTGGGTCCCTGAGTAAGAAGTCCCCAAGAGAGAAGGCAAGATGTTAGTGTTTGTCTAGTGCTTTGCAGTTTCCAAAATGCTTCCCAGGACTTTTCCTCCTTTGCCCCTTATCCCAACCTCATGAGCTTGACAAGCAGAAATAGTCTCTGGAATGCAAAAGAGCAGATGGCTCCAAACTATTTCTATTTGAATTGAGAGCCATCACCACATATTTTTGTTTAATCTTTAATTACTTTGTTGAAGCTAATGTATAAGAAGAGAGTCATTGCTAAAAAGCTCTACCTAAAGTGGTTGCTGTGTCATGGGCAGGCTCTCACACCTGCAGGATTTGTGACTTCCTGCTGCTCTGCGGAGTGGGGGGCCTGAGACCCCTCCCCATACACACCCCTGTGTGGGCTCTTCCTTTAGCTCAATACCACAGACGTTTTCTCTATGGAGGAAGTGAATGCCTCTTAATTTGTCTGTGTCCTGAACCTTTAACTTCTAATAAAATGTTTCACTTCCTTCTGTTTTAATCGTGCGGTAATGCAAGCCACCAGAATAATAGGGTTTTGGAAAAGCAAGCTCCCAAATCTAACCTCCATTCTTCCATCGTCCTTCTCCCCTGCCCCAGGGCACCTGTGGGAGAGTGGCTCTGGTGATTTCCCCAGCCCTCTGTCCAGTCTTGCTTCCCTCCGTTTCAGAGATAGGGTTTCCACCATTTCCTACAAGAGATCTGGCCCCAGTTTATCATCTCTGACATTTATAGCAGGAAGATTGGGGTTGCTGGGAATCCTGGGCCGGGAAATGGGGCCGGCCGACTTGCATGGGGGGGACTTACAAGGTGAGTGGAAAAGTTCCAAGCAACTGAATACCCAGAAGGTATCTGAGGACCCATAAAGCAGTAATGACGGGTAATCTTGGTGGAAGGGCACAGCATACCTGAGGCCACTGGGCACCAGTTTACAGGGCCATTCCTCAGCTGGCCAATGATTGACAGCGGCCCTCCCTTCAGAAGAGGCACCAAGGCCTAAGCGATGTGGCTTCAGGGACACTGACAACTCGCCCTGGCGGACACACGGGGGCAGAGGCCCAGCCCTGTCTCCCCCATACGGATAGTATCTTGGCCCCCTCCTCCTTCCGTCTCTTTCTTCTCTCATTTTAAAGCACAGCCTTATTAAGATATAATTCACACACCATACAACTCACCTACTTAAAGTGTACAATTGTGTAATTTTTCTTATATTCACAGATACGTGCAACCACCATCACAGTCAATTTTGCACTATTTTCATCACCCCCCCAAAAAAATCCCATACACATTAGAATCACAACCCCTTCTCCAACCCTCATCCCATCATTAGGCAACCCCTTGCTTCCCATTTCTATGGATTTTCCTATTGTGGACATTTTATGTAAATGGAACCTTACAATTTGTGGTCCTTTATGTCTTTCACTTGGTATCATATTTTCAAGATTCATCCATGTTGTAGCATGTGTCAATACAAAACTGCATATGAGCTAGCAAGTCCACTTCTAGACATAAACCCAAGAGAAGTGAAAATACATGTCCACACAAAAACCTGTCCATGAATATTATCAGCAGCATTATTCGTTAGAGCCCAAAAGTGGAAACAACTTAAATATTTGAATGATAAATGGATAAACAAAATGTGGTCTATCTACTTAATAAAATATTATTTGCAAATGAAAATCATGAAGTCCTGCTACATGCAACAGCATGGGTAAACCTTGGAGAACATATTGTGTAATTCCATTTATGTGACATGTCCAGAGAAGGCAAATCTCTACAGACAGAGTGTAGTGTAGGGGCTGGGGGAGAGGAATGAGGGCCAGTGACTGCAGTGGATATAGAGTTTCCTTCTGGGGTGATGAAGATGTTCTGGAATTAAATAGTGGCGTTGGTTGCGCAACCTGGTGACTGTGTTAAAAATCACTGAACTGTACACCTTAAAAGGATGCATTTCATAAATGAAATTCTCAGCAGAGAATTTAAAGGAGTAGCTGAAGGAAATGAAGACTGAGTAGGGCACTTGTGTTTCAGATCAAAATGTAAAGGAACATGTCTTCCTGCTCCTCTCTGCTAGGTACAACTAAAGACTCTGGGAATAACACAGCAGACAGCCAGACTAGAAAGGCTGAGACCCTTTTCTCCCACTAGAGACTCTAGGGCAGCTGGGGGTCACTATTAAGGGGATCTTGTCACAACACGTGTCTGGCCAGAGAAACCTCTTGTCCCCTGGGGCCTGAACTTCCCTACCCACCAGGATCCATCATTACCCCTCCTGGAGACACACATCTCACCTCCTCAGGTAGCCCCAGCAGGACCCGAGGGAGTCCCAGAAGCACCAGATAAATAAACAGACCAAAATGAGATGGCAAAAGCCCTGAAAATTAAATTGTCATTGGAACTACAGCCCACAAAATAGGCCAGTAGCTGCATGTTAAAACTGAACAGCATGACTGCCTGCTGAAATAAAAGATTTGAATAGGACTCAGAGTCTCACAGCATCAGCCATCAGCCCACTTTTATGTGGGCATGACTGAATCCTGCAATCCCCATGCAATCCCCATGGGGAACTTGTGCTCTGAAAGCACAAAGGCTGTGCTTTTTATTGTATTTAAATTTTTTCTTTTATTTTTTCCAGATTGCAAAATGACTCATGTATATGGAAAAAAACCCTAGAAAATAGAAAGAAATAGAGAAGAAATTATAAATCACCTGTAATCTCACAACTCAGAGAGAATATTTGTACGTATGTGTGTATATGTGTCACTATTATCCATATATCATTCCAGTCTCCGTATCTTCATATGCAGAAAGTTTTTTCTTTCACAGAAAATAAAATTCTATGTATAGGATATTTGTAACTTGCCTTTATCCTATGGAATATGTTCCTTTTCTAAGTCATTAATTGTTATTTCTACCTTACCTTTAGTGGTTGCATAGTACAATATTTATCACATTCCTGTAAAGAATACGTATCAGTTACTTTTGGACCTCCTACTGCACAGTCCACTATAGGAGGTGCTCATAAATTTTGGCTGAATGCATGGATAGAGCTCTGTGGCCAGACTGAGGGCCACAACACCTGGTGAGGCTCTCTTTTGGCTCACAAAGGAAGAAAGGGCCTGTGTCCAGGCTTGTGGGAAATCATCAGGGACCAGCTGTCACGCCTCCCACGTTGAAAGTTCTTTCTTAGGAAGGAGGTCCTTCCACTCCAGTGTTTCTGAGTGGAGACTCAGCCTTGGTCCTTCAGATCCCACCAGAAGGGAAAGCCACCCAGAGAAGGCTTGCTACAATTGCAAGACAACTAGCAATTCTGTCCTTCTCTCCCGACTCTTTCTCGCACCTTCAGGCCACCGTGCACTTGCTCCCATTGTGTTTCAGTCTGAAACGTTCACCCTGCATTTCCCACTGACAAACCCCAATCTGACACCAAGACTCAGTTCCAGGGGCGCCTCCTTGTTGGATCTTGTCTGACCCCTTCCAGCACCTCCCCTGGACTCCCCTTTACCCCTTGCACTTGATGTAAGTATCAGACAGAAACCTTGGCTATCTGTTGAGCAACTGTGTTCCTGTGTCTGTTGCACTCATTAGACTGCAAATCCCCAGCCTGGCCTCAGCCCTCAGTGAATGCTTTTTGGAAGGATTAATTGGCAGGACAGGACT
Source organism: Balaenoptera acutorostrata (assembly GCF_949987535.1). Lineage (NCBI taxonomy): Eukaryota > Metazoa > Chordata > Mammalia > Artiodactyla > Balaenopteridae > Balaenoptera > Balaenoptera acutorostrata. The sequence goes on from NC_080079.1 coordinate 47,151,251, forward strand.
GGCCTGCCTCTGCAGAGGGGCAGAGGGCTTCACGGCCGACAGCACCTGACCTTGAAGCACAGAGGTAGTGAGATGGCAGCTGCCTGGAGCAGGGCTGGTGCTGCCCTGGGAACATGTGCACTTGCTTTGCCATGCCAGGAAGCCAGAGAGTAGCCAGAAGAGGGAAAAGATGAGGATCCTTTGGCATGTTTCCTAACCATGCTTTATGAAGGGGAAAGTCATCTTTATTGCATTTATTCAGAGAAGGAGGTCATAAGCACTTCATCTGGTGTTCACTTCAGAGCAGCTGTTCAGTATGACCTAGGAGAAAAGACAAGTGACTTGTGCTCCTTGTTCCAAGTCAAAGAATCCAAATCAATAGACACAATGGCGTCTCTTGTGACAGACAGAGTTCCTGGAGCCAGGAAGTTTTCTCCCAAATCCCCTAGGTCTAAATTTCAAGATTTTTTTTTTTCTTTTTACTCTGAGGCCTCGTTTGGTCAACAGGTATTTCCTGGCGCCAACTCTGAGCTTAGTCCAGGGCTGGGGCTGGGGTCTGGAGCTCAGTGATGCATCAGACAGGAGCTGCCATGTTGCAACGGATTTTCCAACTGCAGGAGAGAATGCAGGAGCAGAGGTTTAGTCACAAGCAACAGACACAGATTCTAGCTAGCTTCAGTGGCAGAAGAATTTATTGGTTGTGTATAGAGACATTCCCAAATTCAAGGGAAGGCTGGCAAATGAGACTTGGAGAATTAGCTGTAACCAAGGAAGGCTAGATAACAGGAAACATAGCCAAGGTCAGCCCCGAGAGCAGTTTTTCAGATGACTCTCCTGAGCCTTTGGCTGTCCTAATATTCTCTCAGGTGTCCCTGAATGTGCGTGTGTCTCTTTCTCAAGATTCAAGGTTCTGAATGGAAGCAATAGATAGGTCAAATCCAGGTCACCTATCTGAACTCTGCAGGATGGAAAGCAGGGAGGAATAGCTGGGTTTCGGATTCTCTAGGGAGTGGCAGACAGGAGAGACGCTGCCCACAACCAGCACATCTGTTGAGATTTCTTCCTTAAAATTGGTCTTCTGATTATAGAGAATGGTCAGGATTTTCCGAGGTAAGGGTAATATTCTATTTCTTAAGCTGCATGTGAATTTTTTTTTTTTTATAACTTTGCTCACAGAGAACAGAGGGTTTTTTTGTTTGTTTGTTTTTTTATTTTTGGCTGTGTTGGGTCTTCGTTTCTGTGCGAGGGCTTTCTCTAGTTGCGGCAAGCGGGGGCCACTCTTCATCGCGGTGCACGGGCCTCTCACTGTCGTGGCCTCTCTTGTTGTGGAGCATAGGCTCCAGACGTGCAGGCTCAGTAGTTGTGGCTCACGGGCCCAGCTGCTCCGCGGCATGTGGGATCTTCCCAGACCAGGGCTCGAACCCGTGTCCCCTGCATTGGCAGGCAGATTCTCAACCACTGCGCCACCAGGGAAGCCCCTGCATGTGAATTTTAGTAGGACACTATCCAACTCAGTACAGTGGGATAAATCAATACATTACTCCCATGCCTCACTAGACAGCAAGACTTGGACATAAGCTGTGGGAGAGTCAGTATGAAAACTCCAGATTCTGGAGATAGATGCCTTTTAAAAGTGTTTGTATTTCGAATCTTTTATTTTTGAATTCAAATTTAAAGTTCCAGTGGTCAAGGTTATCTGTTTTTCTAGGTGCTGTTAAGGCAGAATTTGCTCAAATCTTACAAAGAAATACTTTGACCTCCAGTAACTGGAAGAAATACATTTCTACCTTCAAGAAAACTGAAGTCAAATCCCTGTGGGTTTTCTAGCCAAGTGAAAAGATTTGGAGTTCAAAAAGATGGAGGTTCTGAGCTGTCTAATCACATCTTTCCTTAAATTACAGCTGAACCACAGTTACTCTGTGGAGTAAAGAGTGACTGCCAAGGTTTTCATGGTGTTCTCATATCTTCTTCCTTCACACGTGCTTGGTGTGACACCTCAAGAATACATTCTGATTAATGTCAGCAGCATTTTCGGTATCACTCATAGTTTTCATTAACGATCATCCATTTTTCTCCTGGATAACCCAAACTTACAAACTGACCTAAGCATCGTTAGAATTTCAATTGCTGCTACAAATATTCACGTATTCAGCATATGATTTTTGAGTGCCGACCAAGCTCCATAGTCAAGGGGATGAGGACAAATGAGATCTGGAAATTTCCTGGAAATTATGTTTTGAGGTGGAAGATAGGTCAACAAAGGGTAACTAGAATTCAGAGTGCTAAGAGCTCTGGGTGGGTTAATTTCAGGGCACTACAGGAATACGTGCCAGGGATGTCTCTACTCCAGCCTGGGAATTGAGGCAAGTGGCCAAGGCTGGGGGAAAAAAGGAGTGTGGACAGAGAGGAAAGGAAGTATGAGAGAGAGTTTAGGGGGCAAAACTGCTGGGATCCTCACCTATGTGGATGTGGAGTGGTGGTAATGGGGGAGGAGAAAGCACAGGGAGACCCTGTTTGGACTGCCTTGAGGAGGGGTCCCTGTCAGTGAAACAGGAGGATGAGATGTTTAGGGAACCAGGACAGGGAAGAGAGTGAGTTCAGTTTCAGAAATTTTGTTTTTTGTTGCTGGAGGAATGTTCAAGAGAAGCTTTCCAGTTGAGAGCTTAAATCCTCAGAGTGCTGGGAAGGAAATTTATATTTCAAAGTCAGCGGAGCATACATGATCCACAAATGGATGAGTGCATTCAGAGAGACTAGGTCTACTGAGAGGAAAAGTCATCTTAGAACAGGACCAAAAGCACACCTACTGCTAACAGATGGATCAGAGAGGAAACGTCCTCAAGGGAAACAGAGAAGAAGCAGTCCTCAGAGAAGAGTCAATACTTGGTTAGAACTTGCAGCTCCCTGGTAAATCTTTATTCACAGAACGTGCTGGCTGTTTGATTTGACTCAGAGCTCATCTAAGCTCATATGCAGGGGAGAAATGGGAATCAGGAGAAAATATCTACTTCCAAGACATTACTGAACCAATACCAAACTGTTGGCAACATCTCAGCTGCCTGAGGCTGCGATTTCATTTAAGGAAAACTAGAGCTTGACTGGGAATTTAAAAGGAAATCCTGGGGAACTAGACTATCATAGGAAACTTTGAAAAGCTCTCACATTCCTGGGGATCTAAACAGTCTGCACACATGCACAAGGCTGTGCATATGCACAGGAAAGACCTAGGAAAGAAGAAGTCACCAGTCCAGTTCACAACAAATAATTATGAAACATTCAAAGAAGCAAGAAATTATGCACATCCACAGGGGAAAAAACAGCTAGCAAAGGACAGAAAATGTCCTTGAGGGGCACAGATTTTGTACTTACTATGAAAAGACTTTTAAAAAGTTATAAATATATTCAAATAACTAAAGGAATGCATGTCTAAAGAATTAAAAGAAAAGTATGACAACGATGTCTCACCACATAGAGAATGTCAAAAAATAGAGAAATTGCATATATTAAAAAAATCTAAATAGAAATTTTGGAGATGAAGTGAAAAATTCACCAAAGGAATTCAAGAACAGATTTGAGTTGGAAAAAGAAAGAATTAATAAAAAAAAAACCTATCTTACAGGGTTGCTGTGAAAATTAAAGATGATACATGCATAGCAACCTGATATATGATAATCACTCAATAAAAAATAGCAGCTGTTATTAAAAAAACAAGTCAATGAACTTAAAGATAGAGATTCAATAGAGATTATCTGCTCTGAGGAGCAGAAGAACAAATAATGAAGCAAAATGACAGAATCTCAGAGTTTTGTGAGAAAAAGAATCATGTAATATATTAGAAAAAACAAGTTTGAACAGCTTAAATGTTCATCAAGTGATGAATGATAAACAAAAGTAGTATTCTACTCAAGTCCATAAGCTGCAGGGTAGGCTGGAAGACACAGGAAAAGCCAATGCTGCAGTTAAGTCTGAAGGTCATCTGCTGAAGAATTCCCTCTTGCTCAGGGGAAGTCAGTCTTCTGTTCTATTCAGGCCTTCAACTGATTGGATGAGGCCCAACCACACTGCGGAGGGCACTCTGCCTTACCCAAAGTCCACTGATTTAAATGTAAATCTTATCCAAAACCAGCTCACAGAAACATCAGAATAATGTTTGATCACATTCTGGTCACTGTGGTCAGTCAAGTTGCACATCAACAACAATCAGAACCTCACGGGCCTGTAGAACAAAAAGAGATAAGTCAATATTTGTATTATCAGAGTTCCAGAATAAAGTATAAAGAGAGTGGGACTGAGAGACTATTCAAGGAAATAATGGATAAAGCTTCCCACATTTGGTAAAAGACAAAACCCTGCAGATTGAAGAACCTGAGCAAATGAGAAACACGATAAACCAAAGAAATCCATGCCAATACACATTGTAATTAAACTTCAGAGAAGTAAAAACAAACAAAAACAAATCTTAAAAGCAGTCAGAGAGAAACAACACATAATCTAGAGAGAAACTCCACTTGTAAAGACAGTGGATTTCTCATCTGAAACAATAGAGGCCAGAAGGTAGTAGCATTTTATTTTAAATGCTTGTTTATTTTACGTTGAGATATAATTTACATACCACAAGATTCACCCTTTTGAAGTGTACAATTCAGTGGATTTTAATACATTCACAAGGTTATGCAACCATCACTACTATTTAATTCTAGAAGATTCCAACACCACTAGAAGAAACCTTGTACCCATTAGCAGTCACTCCCCACTCCCCCTCTTTCCTACAAATAAATTAGAACCCAAGATATTTTTTGAGAATAGGTGTCATTTACAACACTGCAGGCTTTGTGAATTGCAGTGCACAATATGTGGCCCTTTGTATCTGGATCTCTTCGCTTAGAATATTTTAAGATTTGTGTGAAACTAAATACAGACACAAATGAGTACAAGGGAAAATTAGTGAAATCTGAATAAGTTTCGGGGAATGTGTCAAAGTCAATATCATACTTGTGATATTGTACTGTAGTTTTGCAAAATGTTACCATTGGGGGAAATGGGATCAACAGTATACGGGATCTCTCTGTATTATGTCTTATAACTGCATATGAATCTATAGCTGTCTCAGTAAAAGTTTTTATTTAAAAAAAAGACCAATGAAAGGTGGAAATTATAGGGGGAGAATCCAGAGTGGAGTAATTAAGAAGATGAGGCAGTCAAGAGGTTTTTAAAGAAAAGGACAATATGAAATACATTTCAGATGCATTATTCCAGGAAGGCGAGAAAACTGTAGGTCATGCTTCTTATTTCTATTGACTCTGATCTTACTTTTATTTAAATCTGCTGACTTCTTACTTTTATTTCCTCTCATATGCCTTTGCATGGGCTCCACATGGATACCACTGCCCAGAGCTGCACCCTCAACCCCACAGACTGCCCTTTGATCATGGAGCATCCCAGGGCCCCAGGAGGCACACTGTAGAGTTGAGGGAGGTCAGATCTAGATTTGCAATAAAGCAGAATGATGCTCCCGAGTCCCCCTTCTCTCTAAAATACTTGGGAAGAGAGTATGGTTACCCACCTGCACTATTTGGGATTCTGGAGTCCAAACCCTGATTCTTGGGTGGCCCCACCTGTCATAGAGGCAGGAGTGGGGAGGTCAGACCTGACCAAATCTTCATCCCTTTGGGGACCAACTTTACCTGTGTGGTTGAGTTAGTGTTGCTCTGGAAATAGTAGAACTGGGACCAGGACCAGGGGAGGTTCCCGGGCTTGGGGTAGGCAGTATAGTAGAGTGTTAAGTGTGGGGTTCTGTAATCACCCAGCCTCGGATGGAGCCTGGGACTCTCACATACCTACTGTGACCTCGGGGGACTCATTGAACCTCTCTATGCATCTGTCCTTATCTGTGAGATGGGGACACTGATGGGATCCATCTCAAAGGCCTTGTAGAGGACTCAAGACAATGTCTGCTACGTAGCAGCTAGCTTAGAGTGAGGGATGCAAGTGAGGGGTCTCTCCCTGGGACGCAGGGAGAGAGGCTGAGGATGAACCCCAGCACAATAAGAAGTCTTGCTTGGGGGCTGAACCTTGGTCTGATTTTTAGCACATTTTCCACATAGGGTGGTTAGGGCAACTCACACAGGCACGCAGTGGACGCACTCCAGTGGTGATCTGAGGGACATGAGTGGGAGTATTTTGGTGACGGGTCATGCCCTGAGAAGGAGTATGGAGTCAGGGAGGCTGCTGGACCCTGAGGTCCATTCTGTGGAGAGGTAGCCTCCAGCCAGACTGACCAGGGACAGACACAGGACCTTGGGCTCAGGATGTCCCAGGCCTGTGAGCACATCTTCCCAAATCACTTCTGCTGATGACCAAATCTGCTGGTAAATGTGGTTTCTTGGGCACAGGCTTATTTTCTACCTGGCTCACTTGCTCCCATGTCCTTCTCCCGCCAGCTCTGGGCTCCTGATGGGAGGTCCTCTCTAACCCTCCGGTATCTCCTGACTTGTCCTTTTACCTTCCCCCGGAGATGTCCTTTGCTGGGCCGTCCTCACCCAGTTCTCTTCTGCTTCTTATACCTCCCCTTCTACTCTTATCCCCACCCCACATGGTCAAAGTTCACCCCTAACAGTTAACCTCTTAAGGAACTTCCCTTACACTAGGGATGCATGTGAAAGCACTTCCACCAGCCCTCATGGCATTTAAGCTCCCACCATATGCTAACAGAGGGTTGGGTATTGGGAACCTCACTCTGATCTCTGATCCCCTGCGGCACTTGTTTCTGGGCCAGAAGTCAGGGTTGAAGGGCTGGGGGTGCCAGGAGGGCACATGATGTTAGTAATTAGATGGGGAACGCCACATAAAACAGAGGCATGATACAAGGCTATACCTGAGACTTGAAGGAAATGCCCTGGGGTGGGTCCTTCTACCTGATCTACAAACACCAACCTGTGACTCCTGTGAGGCATGGACTGTACTGGGAATCTGTGATGGGAAAAGCTGTAGAGTATCTGTCCTTGAAACCCCTGCCATCCAGCAGAGAAGAAACCAGGTGCATGCAGCTCTGGCTGCTCTGTGCTACTTCCTATGAGACAGGAGAGAGGGCCTTATTGTCTTATTTAACTTTCCATGTTATGGAGAAAAAGGCTCAATGCCTGATGTCTTCTAACACGTGATCCAGTTTTTGCAATCAAAGATGCATAAGCATCCATTGTGGACAAGGAGAACCTGAGTCCTAGAAATAATAGGACCATGGCAAAAAGTTAGTTCGGTTTTTTCCGTACGATGGCTCTAGTAGTGCTTAGTTGTCTTTAACTTCATTTGAAACAATTTTGTTAGATTGTATTGTGACAGCTGTCATATCAGCGTGCATTTAGAAAAAAAACTTATCAAAATTGGTGAATTTTTGTGTAACCATTTTAATGTTGAAGATGGAAGAAAAAAAGCAACATTTTCAGCATATTATGCTTTATTATTTCAAGAAAGATAAAAACGCAACTGAAAGATTTTTGCAGTGTATGGAGATGGTGCTGTGACTGATCGAACATGTCAAAAGTGGTTTGTGAAGTTCTGTGCTGGAGATTTCTCGCTGGACGATGCTCCACGGTCAGGTAGACCAGTTGAAGTTGATAGTGATCAATCAAATCGAGACCTTAAATGAGAACAACTAACGTTATACCACGTGGGAGATAGCTGACATACTCAAAATATACAAATCAAGCGTTGAAAATCATTTGCACCAGCTTGGTTATGTTAATTGCTTTGATGTTTGGGTTCCACATAAGTTAAGCAAAAAAAACCTTTGACCATATTTCCGCATGCGATTCTCTACTTAAACATAACGAAAACATTCCATTTTTAAAGCAAATTGTGACAGGTGATGAAAAGTGGATACTGTACAATAATGTGGAACGGAAGAAATCGTGGGGCAAGTGAAATGAACCACCACCAACCACACCAAAGGCCGGTCTTCATCTAAAGAAGGTGATGTTGTATATATGGTGGGATTGGAAGGGAGTTCTCTATTATGAGCTCCTTCCAGAAAACAAAATGATTAATTCCAACAAGTACTGCTTCCAATTAGACCAACTGAAAGCAGCACTCAATGAAAAGCATCTGGAATTAGTCAACAGAAAATGCATAATCTTCCATCAAGATAACGCAAGACCGCATGTTTCTTTGATGACCAGACAAAAACTGTTAGAGCTTGGCTGGGAAGTTCTGATTCATCTGCCGTATTCGCCAGAAATTTCACCTTCGGATTTCCATTTATTTCAGTCTTTACAAAATTCTCTTAATGGAAAAAATCTCAATTCTCTGGAAGACTGTAAAAGTCACCTGGAATAGTTCTTTGCTCAAAAAGATAAAAAGTTTTGGGAAGATGGACTTATGAAGTTGCCTGAAAAATGGCAGAAGATAGTGGACAAAAGAGTGAATATGTTTGTTCAATAAAGTTCTTGGTGAAAATGAAAACTGTGTCTTTTATTTTTACTTAAAAACCAAAGGAACTTTTTGGCCAACCCAATCAGATATTGAATCAAGGTCACCCAGCCAGCAAGTGATAGAGCTGGGATTTGAGTCCAGGTCTTTCTGCTTTTTTTGAGATGCCCCTTTGGTGACAGGTAAGCAGGTACTGGCGACAGCAGAGGGAGGAGAGAGCTGGGGGAGATGGAAGACAGTGGGAGCTGCCTGGGCAGGAGGTGTTATGGGTGTGGGCCAGGACAATGTCTTCGAGGGGGTGAAAGGGAGCTAGAGAGAGATGTGGGATGTGTGATTGTGAGCCTTCAGCAAAAGCTAACTTGAGCCGTGCAGAGGGCTGGGCGTTGAGGATACAGAGATGAATGGCATCAGCGAGCTCACAGTCTCCTGGGCAAGGACACTGGGAGCTGACAAGCATAGTACAGCATCTTTGACATTCCACTGGAGAAGGACCCCCGATACAGAGCAGATGAACTCAGAGAAGCCTGCCTGGAGGGGTGCGCTGACTCCTGACAAGTCAGGGAGGCGATGAGGAGAACTATAGGAAACCAAGAGCTAAATGTTCTTTCCAGAAAAAGCAAGAAGGGAGTGAACGGGAGGCAGAGGATGGAATGCCTCAGGCTCTGTTTCGTAAAGTTTTTTTCTTGAGGTATGTAGGGCTCCATCCCTCTCCCCACGCACGCTCTGGCCCACTTCCCCAGGGTTGTCCATCAGGCCCGCCCTCTGACTTCCTTCCTTGGCACTCTTTGCTTCTTCTCCTCTAGGAGGGTCAGTGCCCTCCACATGAACTTCCTGTGAGGTCAGCACTGACCAGAGAAATAGGCCTGGAGATTCAACTATCTGATCTGGATTAAGCAAGGGAGGAACAGAAGGATATCATCTGGCAGAAAGAAAGACAGGGTCAGCATGGAGGCCACACAAGCCTGGAGGAAAGATATGCCTTCATCAGAGTTCTCTGTCACAAGACTCATTTAACCAAGAATGGTGACATTTTTGGCCCCGGTGAAAGGGAAACCATGGCCTGGACAAGATGCTTACCACTCGCTGCTGGTGTCTGGGGCTGAGTGGAAGCTCAGGGTCTCCAGGACCTTGTTGAGCTGGGGGGACTCTCTCATTAACAAGGCCTTGGGCAGGATCCTGGGATAAGCTCCTTGATGAGAAGTGGCATGCTATGGAAATGTGATTCTTTCTGGTTTTCTTCTGTTTTTTCTTTTTCTTTTTTTTCTTTTCTTGCAATCAACCCCCAGGATTTATTATAAATAGGCTGCAACTTTCCAGCAAAGCCGCGTTACAGACAGTGGTCAGACAGCAGCCCAGGCCTAGGCCTCCCGGTACACAGAGCCCCCGTGCAGCCATGCACAGGGCCCAGCTGATGCAGGCCTGGCAGCGTGGGCAGATGGCAGACAGGTCTGCTGGTCACAGCCTACCAGCAGTCCCTTGATCTCGCCCCACTGCTTCCTGGGCAGCCATTCCTCCACGGTGGCACAGGTCTCCTCCAGGGACTTGGTTGCCTGCTTGGTCTACTTGAATCAGTTGACGATTCTGTGCATATATGTGTCCACTGCAACGCCCAACACAGCACCCCAGGCCACGGCCATGGCCAAGCGCGTCATCCTAGTCCTGACACTGGGCAGTGCCACCAGCTGTGGTTTTCTTCTACTGTGGTCCCTCCTCAGTATTCCAAGCCCCGTGGGAGAACTGACATTTCACACTCCACCCATGGGGATGCCAACACGTACAAGCCTCAGAAAGTGTGGTATGGCAGAGGAGATAGATGCCCAAAATCAAGACCACACAGATTAGAAGGGATCTGTGAGCCACAAGTGAGCTGGAGAGGCTCAAAAAGGGAGCAGACACACCAGCTGGGGAGGTAAGGAAGGCTTCAAGGAGGAGGTGGCATGTGGGCAGACCTGGGAGATGAGAGGATTCCGAGGGCTGGGATGTGGGGACAGTGTGGGTGAAGGAGGAGGTGTGCTGCTGGTGGTTGCTTTAGTGGGTGCTGACGCTGCACATCAGGGTGGGCAGAGACACCACCACCCAGCAGAGCCTGGGGCTTTTTGGTCACCTCAGCTGTTTGGACTTAATTAGGGAGGAACCTCTGAGAAACAGGGCCTGGAAGTCCAGAAACGCAGTTGAAGGCTCTTGTCACAGATGGAGAAGAAGTGGTGAGGTCTGGACTGGGTAGTGAGAGAAAACTACAGCCCCAGGGGCGAGGGGTGGATTTGAAGCCTTATGTGAAGCCGGGATTAGGAGAGAGAGAGGGAGATAGAGCAAGGGGTGGGGTGCACGGCCATTGGGATGGAGGGGGCTGGGCCCTCCCGTCTCAGCTGCCATCAGGGATGATGGAGTCATCTGGGCATCACCAGACTGAGACAGGGCCCAGCCCAAGGCCACATGACCACCCCACAAGGACTTTGTTTTTCATAGCTGCCCACTGGTTACTCTGCTCTGCTGGGGTCCCACTGAAATAAGAGCTTTAAGGCTTCTAGAGTTTCTTTCTTTCTCTAATTTCCAGAGTGGTAAAGACAGTAGCATCAGGGTTAAGCAGGAGAAAACCAGTGATTAGAAAGTGATGAATGTCTAGTAACCACCTAGGGAGCCCGGATCCAGCTGAGATGGTTCCTTGAAAGTGAAGACGTCCAGGACCCCGATGGGCCTCCCTCGGTCAAGGTGAGAAGAGGTGCCCTTGCAAGGAGCAGGAAGCATGGGCAGGTCAGGGAGTGTCTCCCCTTCCCCCGGTGGGGCAGAGATGGAGGGATTTGTCAAGTCAAGACTTACCAACCTCTTCTGCTCCCATGGACGGTACATCCTCCTCTGAGTGGGGGGGTCTGTCCACTCCTCACAGGCCCCAGTTCCCCGAGTCCCAGTAGGTCACTGAACATGCAAGGGTGAACTTGATGGCATGTAAATATGTAATTATACCTCAATTAGTGAAAATAAGGGAGACTGTTTTCCCTGGCAAATTAGGAAATGATTTCTATCTCAACCAATAAATCACTTATAGCCAAAAGGGAAAGAAAAAAATGAATTGGGGAAAGATCAAGTGGGTTCGCAGTTTACAGACACATGTGCTGGGCAGTGAGGACAGTCCCTCCATTGAAGACAAACCGCAGTAGAAAGCAGGTTAGCCCTGGGGACCACGTCAGGGAGTGAAGAGCCTAACGTCAAATCCAGAACCTGCCCTGAGCGCAGCCTTTCCCTTTACACTTCAGCAGCTGCTTCAGGGCCCCTGATCTCCCCTAACACCCATGGGAAATCCTCATCACCTAGGCTAATCACTCAAAGCAGGAGTCTGCTTCATCCCTGAAGGCATGCAGGGGTCTGAAAGCGTACATAGCATCAAGCAAGCAATAGTCCAGCACCAATTAGTCCTTCAAATATATTTGGGCTCCTACTGGAAAGGTAAGGGGTGGATTTTTCCCAAAGTGAAAAACACACGCCCTGGAAACAAGATACAGCCAAAAGATGTTATCCTAGAATCACTCATTATTCGAGTCTAACATTGCTCATGAGGGGACTGTGACAAAGGAGAGAGAGCAGGTCTTCCTCGGAGAGGACAATAATCCAAATGGCTCGCATTTATCAAGCATCTTCTAGGTGCCAAGCATTGCTCAAGGTGCTTTACATGGCTAACTCACTCAATTTAACCGTCCTATGCGGTAGGCTCCTAACTTGCTCAAGGTTATCCGGTTAGAGACTCAGTCTGACTTCCAAGACATTGTTCTGTACTAACCCATAAAGGTTGCCCACGGAGTATTTATCGAGGGCTTCCCATGTGCAAGGCTGAGCCTGCAAGGCTGTGACCTGAATGGTCACATTGAATCCTTTAAAAATCCTAGGAAAATGTCTCCCCATTTTACACATGGGTAAACTAAGGTTCAGAATGGAGAGAGAATTCCAGGCAAGGGGGCATAGACAACCAGTAGAGGAGACCTTAATGAGGATGGTGGTAAGGAGATGGATGGGCACAGAGTGGAGGCTTATCATTGAGCAATGGTAGGTCTCGGATGTTAGATGGATAAGATGGAAAGGGATTCCCTGAGGACTCCTGGGTAGGGAGGTCACATCACAGAAACCGAAGTTGAAAGCAGTGTTTCCTCTTTATAAGATTGGTCTTTGACTCTGACCCACTGGCCAGCTATGCCTTCCTGGAGTTTTCCTGTATGTCCTTCTCTTTGTAGGACACAGGATTAGCATTAAAGATCATCTCAGAACAAGGCTTTGCCACGTAACGTTCAAAACTCGTCCAACACATGTTGCTGAGATCTCACTGCGAGCCTCACCCCACATCCCCAAGGCTGCCAAGCTTCATCCCTCCAGATAGTTGTATCCAGTTGTCTTTGGGTTCACGACAACCGCTCCAAGAGGCCTAGGAAAGAGAGAAGCAGCTCCACACGCCTTGGGGCTGTTTACTGGTCATTTTCAAGTTTAAGCTTCAGGTCTGAGTTTGAATGGCCAGAGGTCCTACATAGGTCTATGGGCTTCCAAACATGGCTTACACTTTGAGAAACAAAGCAGTACATATTCCAGATGCTTTTGCTAGACACAGTCAGACATTTGGATATTTAAAAAGCAAGAGTTTTAATGGAGCTTTTCAGTTTTCTCATGGATATCCGGCTTCATGTAGCTGCAAATGTGAATCGAAGTCTAGAAATAATCTGTGGATTTGCACTGCAAGTTCAGTGGGTACTGAGGTGGAAATTTCAAAATGAGGGGTCCACACCAGCCCAAGTTAACGTCTTGATTTTGTGTTATTTCAACATGTTGACAGTACGTGTGTGTTATATTATAGCAATCCTCCATGGCATTAATAGTCCTGGTGTGTGATAAATGCAGCGGATCCCAAAGGAAGTCCATATAGAGGTTAACTCCGTCTGAACGAGTTATATATAGCTTTCCTCTTGCTAAATTCTAGCAAGTTGCCTTCTACATTCAAATAACACTGCATTGGAGCAATATTTTGGTATAAATTTTGTCCAAGTGATGAGTGTTTCCAGGGCAGGATTTCATGTTACCCTGAATTATATGTCCTATGATGCTGAGGGTAATTAGGAGTGAATACATAGCAAGCCTATCTCTGGAGAGGTCCCTTGGAGTTTATTACATCAAAGCTGTGGAATGGATGAGCCCAAAGGGGCTGGAATTGGGAGTCAATTGTGGACCATTTCCAAGGTGGAAAAAATAGAGTGATCCATGGAAAAGAACACACACTGATTCCCTCAGTGCTCATGGCCATGTGGCCACTGGGCTCAGTGCCACTTGCTGAGAACAGGAAGATGAATATATTAGAGAGCTTGGGGTAGTGTGGGAGATCCAAAGCATGTAGACCAGGCCAGGGAGGAAAGTGCTGCGTTGAAAGTTCTGCTCTGCCCTGGGCTTGCTCAGCCACCTGCTATACTTCTCAAAGGTACATCTGAGCATCTCCACAGCAGGCTCTGTGCAAAACATCCCTGGGACCACTCCCTACATGCACCTCCCCTGTGACTATAGCTTCCATCTGCTCTATTTGGATGAGTAAAAGAGGACATTGGATAAACCAAAGTACTCAGGTTGGAGTCATTCTTTAAGGATCCTGGACTGAAAGGATCCTGAGTGAAATGCGAATCAGAAAATGAAGTAGTCTGCTCAGTGGGTCACAGTCTCTGCGGGGTTAGGTGTGCAGTCAGTACCGAGCATATGGAGGAAGCACGCCTCTCTGCCGCCATGCTAGACACCTCCCTTGGCCATCAGCTTGTATGTGACATTCACCCTCCCTCTCCCATCTTGAATTTTTGCTGCAACTTTCAGTTTTGAAGAAAGGAAAAGTCTTTATTAAAAGAAAGATGCAGAAATGTGGTCTGGATGAAAGGGCTATTAGGAAAAACCAAACTAGATGGTTACTCTTATGTAAGGAATGTAGGATGTTGCCACTGAGGGAGGGTCTCTGGTGTGTGCCCCTGGCTCTCTCTTTTGCCTTTTTAATTCTAACATTAAAAAAAAAATGTTGGATGAAGGTTGAGCAGGCAAGCTCATCAAGTTTGTGTATGAGAAAGAAGCAAAGTTTATGAGGGAGATTAATGAGTTGACTCCAACCAAAAATATAGGCATGTTTTTATCTCGTTCTCTTCTTGCCAAAGAAGAAATATATGTACATGGTAATATTTAAATGTTATTAAGAGTATACAATATCTCATTCCAGATCCTCTAATCATACTCGCGTGAGACAATTATTAATGGTTTCTTGCATATCCTTCCAGAAAGTTTTATGCCTATACAAATACAAAGATGTAAATGCATATATATGTGTGTATATTTACATCTTTAATTTTTTACACAAATGGGAGATATTTATGTAATTCTTCTTGTATTTATTTTTCTGTTTTGATCAGTCATTTATACTATGCATTAGAAAAGAAAGTGGAATTTGACTCAAGACCATGGATTTACAATGTCCCCATCCACAAAAGGGCAGGATGGGGGAAGAGCCGGCATAGAAGCTTTCCCCGTGACTTGGGGTTTTATACGGCTGTAGAGAGCTCAATTTGGTATGTTAGGTATTATAACAGCTGTGGCACTGCTGTTACAAGTGCATCTGTGACCTTAAAATGGGATTAACAAAATGATGGCATCTAGGACAGAGAAAACAATAATTCAAATCTCACACTTGAGGAAGAAATAGATAAATTGGAACATAGTGCAAGAGTGACCAGGATGGCAAAAGGGACTGAAATTCATGTCAAATGAGCTCTGAGTGACAAGCTGATAAACTACCAACTAACTAACAATACCCTCCCACCACTAGAGATCAATGAACCAGATGACGAGAATTTATTTATAATTTTATTTTATTTGGTTAGGGTGTGAGGGGTCTTGATGGCTACATGAAGGTGGATGGGAGAAGGAGCATCTTCTACGGGGATCTATTTTGTGGATTTAAGATCACCAAGTGGCAGCTACTCAACATGAAGGTGGCTACCACCATCAGCCTTACTCAGTGGTGGGTCCCCTGGCTCTGAAAGTATTCAAGTGTAAGTCATGTAAAAGAAAGGTCCTGACATGATATTTCTCAATCTCTGCTTTCAACAAAACTCGTGTTTTGTATGAATAGCTGCTCCCCAGAAAATCTTCTATAGAAAATTAAAGTTTAGAAATACTAGCTTCAAACACGTTAAGCCTGTATCTTTACTGCAGATTTTCTCAGGAAGGAGCTAAGAATGTTCTGTCTCACAGATTGATTTGATAATATAACATCTTTTAAGGTATGTGTGTCCACCTTTGTACAACATGATAGAGGCTGAACATTCAGGGTTCAGGGATGTTCTGGAATGCAGTTTGGGAAACACTGCTCCAGCAGAGGGAGGCATCACTGGATGATCATCTGGGTCTTTCTAAGTCCGCAACTGTGACTCCAGGTGAGAACGTGTCTTCAAGACAATCTAACCCACATGTTGGACCTTGGGTCAGGAATAGCAGATTCTAGTTGTATGCTTCCGTGAGTTACAGGCACTATTCAACATGCTTCATGAATATTATCTCATTTCACCCTCACAACAAACCCAGGAGGCAGGTGCCATGATCAGACTCATTCTATAAATGGGGCAACCAAGGAACAGAGAGGTCTCACAGGGTGCCCCAAGTCACACAGCTAGGAACTGGAATCCAGGCTGAGTGCTTTGGACAGTGTGCTATTAACTGAGAGGAGAGACCAGGCACTAAAAAAAAAATAGTCAGGAGCAGCTGTGAAGTAGATATCTTCATGGGAGAATGCATGATCCAATCTAACCGGAGGACTCTGGATCCCAAGAAATAAAGACATAGGGAGTATGTGTGAGTGTGTATGAGGGAGGGAGGTCAGGGCCGGTTAATCTTCAGAACAGAGAGCTGCTTGTTCAAGCAATTTGGGGTTTCAACATCTCATCATACGGCCTTCCACAGTGTCTGCCTTTCCACCTTTCGAAATAGATTTATTTGATAAAAATAGACCAAATCTCTGAGTATCATTTTATATTATTGAAGATTACCTAAGAAGGAGCATCAGTCATTTCTATGTTGGCAGGAATTACTCTTTGCATCACCGTGTTTATGATTTCTAGCTGAGAGCAGAGGTTGGGAGGAAACATGAAAAGAAAGTCAGAATATGTTTTATTTAAAACTCACCAGGGTTTCCATGTGGCCTGCACTGGTCAATCAGGAGAGGCGTCCAGGAGATAAATGTTCTGTCAGTCCAGGAGGACTTCCAGATGCTCTGGGGTTCTAGAGACACTGGTGTGGCATGCTCCCCAACACCTCCAGCCTGTCTGTGTGCATCTAGCTCTCTTTCACTGGGTGCGTCTCCCAAATCCAGCACGTTCAGGTGTAGGGGGACCGGGTGGCATCTGCTTGCCTTCTGACCATGTGCCCATGTACCCATTCGCTCTGCCTCAGGGATTTCTGAAGTATAAGCAGGCAAGGTAAGATGAACCTTACCTTGGTTCATCTTGGGGGTACCCTTGGTGGGTAGGTGAGTCCCCTAGGAAGACAACGCATGGTAGAAGCTCCGTCTGTGGCAGCCTCTCCCACGGTCCCCACACCTGCATCCTGGGCCTCAGCTTGATGCCAGCTCCATGGACCAGTCTAATGATGTCTCAAGCCTGCTTGCCTTAGGCCTGCTTGTATTGCATTAATACCAGACTTTGCCTGAGAGCCAAGAAAATGTAGATTGGCTTTACCTTCCTCACTGCAACCAGTGTTTATCTTAAAGATGTAAGGGAAAAACCTGGAACATGCTTCTCTTCTCATGCTTTTGGAAAGCATTGGTGCCATTAAACATTCCCAGACTTTTGATCCTCCCAGGCCCTTGCCCCGTGCACATATCTCAAAGCTCGGGGAAAGGGTACCATCCTGCCAGGCTACTGACAGATTTATTCCTCCGAGCTCAGGGGGGACCAGCCAGGCTGCGGCCAGTCTTTGCACAAAGCTTCTCACTTGAACAAGAACTGTCAGGACGTGTGAATGAAACACAGAGCAGGACTCTGAAAGGCTCTTGGAGATTTATGGCATATTTTAGACCACAGAATCCTATAAAGTTAGATCCGAAAGCCTGTCTAAGTAAAGCAAGAGGACTGGCCATCAGAGGCAGCTCATCGGGAACTGTGATGGATTTTTGTCTCCCTCCATATCAGTTCCTAAGTGTCCTGGGTAATCCCTGTTATTGGGTGTCCACATACTCTCTGTCGCCCCTCCCGAAGTCCAACCTTTCAGGCAGCAGAGTGACTGAGTGAGAACACAGCTGACCTCCGGGCACAGGGTTCTTCAAAGGTCACAGCACACTCAGCATGATCTGCGGGTGACCATCTCCAGTGAAGCCAGAGGGAGCAGGCAAGGGGCTGCAAACATGGCCAGGCTCTGAGAACCGATGGCTTCATGTCCTACAGGCCATGATGGCTGTGGGTGGAGGTGCCCTGCAGACTTGCTTGGAGAAAAAGTGTCCTGGACTTCAGGGGCAGGGGTTTTCTGTAGTGCCCCATGGATAGACTGGTCACAGGCTCTGCTGTCATTAGAGGACTCACTTTTTTACCAGCCGTCCCTGAGCTGCAGAAAGATGAGATGGTCATCATCAAACTTTGGTGGCGCCCCCTGGGGGAAGACGTAAGCACACACACATTTACTGGGTTCCTTGCCCTGAGATTCCTCACCAGGGGCTCCTTGGGGGTACTGAAGAAGGAAGCCATATGCCCAAGAGATCCACTGTTCTGTAACAAACTTTCCCCAGGTAACAACCATTTTATTACATCTCATGATGTTGCGAGTCAAGAATCTGGTCAGAGCTTGGCTGGCAGTTCTACTTTACATGGTGTTGAGTGAGTTCACTTGGTGGTCCTCAGCTGGTGGCTAGATTGTCTGAAGGGTCCAAAATGTCTTTACTCACATGCCTGGGATCTAGGAGGGGACAGATGGAAGGGTGAGTCTAGCTGGGTCCCTCCCCTCCTTCAACAGTGTAGATGGAGTTTTTCCACGGTGAGTCAGGGCTCCCAGAACTGGCACATGTCACATACACCTTACTCTGTTAGTCCGGGTAGCCACAGCCTAGCCCAGATTCAAGAGGAGAGGACAAAGCCGTATAAAAGAGCCCCCTCTTGAAAGGAAGAGAGTCAAAGAACGTGCAGGCATCCTGAATCGGCCACAGCCACTTTCACATCCATCATTTACTTACTCAGGTAGCACTTAGTGGGTCCTCACAATATATCAGATTCTGAGCAGGATGATAGGGGAAAGGATAAGAAGACACTAATATTTACTGTTTATTATGTGCCAGTCACTGAGCTAAAGACTTTACCTATGTTGACATGTTTCATTCTTGCAATTACCTATTTTACAATGAAGAAACTGAAGTTCAAAGAAGTTGCCCAAGGTAAGAGGTAGAACCCAAAGTTCTGTATTCATCTGACGTCAAAGCCTCCACTCTTACCCCTCTCCTGCAGTGCCTCGAGTATCTAATTTGATTCAGGTCCTGCTTCAGGCGGCTCATGTTTTGCAACCAAGGTAAGGTGTGTAAACCAGTAACTACAGTACAGCAGTAAGTGATAAATGCACCAGTGGTTACACCAATGTGCAATGGGCTGTCACGGGAGAAAGAGATTATTGCCGGTTGTAAACATCAGAGGCTTTATAGAGGAGTGTTTCACATATCTATTTCTGGGTAAAATGTCAACTTAGTGGCTTAAAATACCGTTTGATTGTCACTTACCATTCCACAGCTTGACTTGGCAGCTTTCCTGTTCAGGCAGTGTTGACTGACATGCCAGGAAAGCGTGGCTGGGAGCTCATCTAGGGCCATCAGCTCTGTTCCTGGATTCCTCAGAACTGTTCCTCAGTTCTCCGTGTGGCCACTTGGGCTGCTTTATGACACACAGGCCGGATTCCAAGAAGAGCTTTCCAAGAGGAGGGAGTCGAAGCTACCAAACCAAATGAGTGCCATACCCAGAATTGGACAGCATCACTTCTGTTATATTCTATTGGTCAAAGCAGTTGCAGGCCCAGTCATGTGACAATGTGGAGGGGAACTTCACAAGGATCTGAATATCAGGAAGTGTGGTTTGTTGGTATCAGCAAAGTAATAGTCCAACTCAAGGAGAAAGAATGTAAACTGACATTTGAAAGACAGTTTCCTTTTCTCCTGTTCTTATTTTGTCTCCCACTATGGCTATTTCCATTATAAATATTTGTCATGTAGGTGTTAAAAATAAATAGTAATTTGTATTAATACTAGAAAAATGTGAAAATATAGATAAGCGTAAGGAAGACAAGCAGGGTTTTGATGGGAAGGCAGGGACAGTTTGAGTCTTCTCTCTTTATCAAGAAAGAGTAGACCAGACAGAGGGAGAGAAATGAGCAAAGGAGGGGCAGTGAGGTTGTTTTTCATGGAAAAACCAATGAGTTTGTCCCTTGAGAAGGAAGCAGTGAAGGAGATGATAGAGCAGGGAGACCCAGCCTTGAAATACAAATAAATAAATATAAATCCTTATTTTTTCCTTATGTCACAGGCTGATTTGGGTCAGGCAGTTCCTCTCTAAATGATGGTTCAAAATCCAGGGATAGTCCATCTTATGATGTTGCCATTTTCAACTCATGACCTCCAGATTTGCCACAGAAAAGGAAAAGATAGGTCATTGGATTGTGCCGTAGGTTTTACAACCAGGCTGGGAGTTAGTCAATCTCAATCCTGCCACATCCCAGTGTCCAATAATTATTAATTTAATTTCTTTAATAATCTTAGGGCTATTCATATAATTATTTTGTATTTGATGAGTGGAAGTGTTTTGTCCTTTTCAAGGAATTGGTGCACTTCATAAGTTTTCAAACTATGAGTATAGTGTTATTAATAACATTCCCACATTATTCTTTTGATGTATGCAGTGTCCGAAATGATATTCCTTGATTCATTCTTAATACTGGTAATCTGTGTCATCTCTTTTTCTCTTTGCCAATCTTACAGAAGTTTGTCAATTTTATTGATCTTTTCAAAGAAACAGCTCTTTGAGTCATTGATTTTCTCTACTGTTTTCTATTTCCATGATTTCTACACTTATCTTCATATTTTTCCCCTACTGCTTGCTTTTGGTCTTGCATTTCTAGGTCTTTGAGGTGGAAGCTTAGATTATTGACTTGAGACTTTTCTTCTTTTCTAATATATGTTTTAGTGCTATAAATTTCCATTGCAGTACTGCTTCAGCTGTGCCCCCCCCCAATTTTGATGTGTTGTAATCTCATTTTCAGTCAGTTCAATATAACTTTTGATTTCCCTTGATACTTCTTCTTTAATCCATGCATTGTCTCAAATTATTTTGTTTAGTTTCCAACTATTTGGATATTTTCTTGTTGTTTTTATTTTACTGATTTTTAATTTGCCTCCTTTGGGGTCAGAAAGCAATCTCTGTATAATTTCAGTCCTTTTCAGTTTGTTTTATTGCCCAGATTATGGTCTACTTTGGTAAATGTTCTGTGGGTCCTTGAAAAGAATGTGTATTCTGCTCTTGTTGGATGGAATGTTCCACATATGTCAAATATGTCCTGTTAGTTAATGGTGTTGTTGAGTTTTTCCATATTCTTTCGGATTTTCTATCTACCTGCTCTATCAATTGTTGAGAAATGGATGTTGAAGACTCCAGTTCTAACTGTGGATTTGTGTATTTCTCCTTTCAATTCTATTTGATCCACATATTTTGCAGATTTGTTGTTTGTTGCATACATTTAAGGATTGTTATATCTTCTCAGTGGATTGATCTTTTTATTATTATATAATGTCTCTTTTTTTCTGTAGTAGTTTTTTAACTTTGAAGTCTATCTGATTTCAGTATAATTACTCCTGTTCTTCTTGATAAACATTTGTATGGTATATTTTTTCCATATTTTTAGTTTCAATATGCCTATGCCTTTATATCTGAAGTGAATTTTTTTATAGACAGAATATAGTTGGGTGGTATATTTTATTCCTCTTTGCCAATCTTTGCTTTTTAACTAGTGTGTTTAGATCAATATCATTTAATATGGTTATTGATATGTTAGGGCTTAAGTCTTCCATTTTGTTTATTTTCTTTTTTTAATGTTTTTTCTTTTTTCTATCTTCTTGTGGGTTATTTGAATTTTTTTTGGAATTCCATTTTATGTATAGTGGTTGTGAGCATATATCCTTGTATAGCTGTTTTAGTGGTTGCTCTGTGTATTATATTATGTATAAATACATCTCACAGTCTACACCAATTCAAGTGCAATGTAGAAACTTTATCTTTCTTTATGTCCTTTTTTTTTTTTAAATTAATTAATTATTTTATTTATGGCTGTGTTGTGTCTTCGTCTCTGTGCGAGGGCTCTCTCCAGCCGCGGCAAGGGGGGGCCACTCCTCATCGCGGTGCACGGGCCTCCCACTATCGCGGCCCCTCCTGCGGAGCACAGGCTCCAGATACGCAGGCCCAGCAATTGTGGCCCACGGGCCCAGCCGCTCCGCGGCATGCGGGATCCTCCCAGACCAGGGCCCAAACCCGCGTCCCCCGCACTGGCAGGCAGACTCCCAACCACTGCACCACCAGGGAAGCCCTCTTTATGTCCTTTTAAACTTCCTCATTTATAGTTGTCTCTACATATATTTAGAATCACATCAATCATAATATAGAAAAATCAAGACTAGAAAGAAAGACTACAGACATACCTCATTTTATTGTGCTTTACAGATATTGGGGGGTTTTGTTTTGTTTTGTTTTTACAAATTAAAAGTTTGTGACAACCCTGAATTGAGCAAATCTATTGATGTCATTTTTCCAACAGGATTTGCTCACCTTGTGTCACATTTTGGTAACTCTCACAATATTTCAAACTTTTTCATTATTATTATATCTAGTATGGTGATCTGGGATCAGTAATCTTTGATGTTACGGCTATGACTCCCTGAAGGCTCAAATAAAGGTTAGCATGTCTTAGCAATAAAGTATTTTTTAATTAAGGTATGTACTTTTTTTTTAGACATAATGCTACTGCACACTAGACTACAGTATAGTATAAACATAATTTTATATGCACTGGGAAACCAAAAAAATATATGGGACTCCCTTTATTGTGATATTTGCCTTCTTATGGCGGTCTGGAACCAAACATACAATATCTCTGAGGTATGTGTGTATTACATTTACCTATAGATTCTCTTATGTGTTAATTTTTCCTTTCTCATGTTCTGAGGTTTCTTGTTTCCTTTCTATTTTTAGAACTTTCTTTAGTCATTCTTTTAGGTTAGGTCTGCTGGTGATGAATTATTAAGTTTTTCTTTGTCTAAGAATATCTTGCTTTCTACTCATTCCTGAAGGAATGGGTATTTCACTGGGTATAGAATTCTAAATTGACAGTTCTTTTATTTCATCATTTGAAAAATGTGTTCCAGTTCCTTCTAACCTTTATGATTTTTGATGAGATATCTGATATCATCTGAATTGTTTTTCCCTATAGGTAATGTATAATTTCACTCCTAATGCTTTCATGATATTTTCTTTGTCTTTATTTTTTTAAAGTTTAACCATGATGTGTTTTGGTGTATATTCTTTGGTTGTATCTTGTTTGGGATTTTTTCTGATTCTTGAATCTATAGCTTATTGGCTTTTTTTTTTTCAAATTTGAAACGTTTTTAGCCATTATTATTTTGAGTACTTTTTTTTTGCTTTACCTTTTTTCTCCTGTCCTTCCAGGGCTCCAGTGATTTTAGACCTTTTGTTACAGTCCCTGAGGTTCCATTATATATTTTTTTCAGTCTATGTTATTTTTGGTGTTCAGATTAGATAATTTCTATTGTTCTGTCCACCAATTCTTTCCTTTGACTCTTCATTCTGGTCTTGAGCCCAATCCATTGAATTTGGTTTTTTGTTTTTAATTTTGTTATTATATTTTTCAGTTTGAAAATTTCTTTTTGGCTTTTCTTTATATCTTTTATTTCTTTACGGAGATTTTCTACTTTTCATTTGTTTCAAGCATGTTCATAATTGCTCATTGAAACATTTCTGTGATAACTAATTTAAAAACCTTTCTAAGGTAATTCTAACCTTTCTGTATCTCTGTTTTGGCATCTATTCAATTATCTTTTTACATTTAGTTTATGATCTTCCTGGTTTTTTGTATTATAAGTGATTTTTTAAATTGAAATCTTGTCAGTTTGCATATTATGTTTTGAGACTCTGTATCTTATTTAAACTGTTTTAACTGTCTTTTTCTGACAGTGCTCCACCAAAGGAAAGGGAGATT
This sequence comes from Balaenoptera acutorostrata, assembly GCF_949987535.1. Lineage (NCBI taxonomy): Eukaryota > Metazoa > Chordata > Mammalia > Artiodactyla > Balaenopteridae > Balaenoptera > Balaenoptera acutorostrata. The sequence goes on from NC_080079.1 coordinate 47,174,930, forward strand.
TACTGTATCATTGTGGCTAGATGGAGTTAGAAATATAGTTTCCCCACTTGGCCTCCATGGGCCTCCATCCAAATTGGGGGGAGTTTCTCATTACTGGTGGGAAGGGAGAGGAGTTCCTTCTCCCCACTGGGCCTCCACTGCTACCTCCCTGAGAGTGGTAGATATACATTGTTACTGCTCCCCTCATGGATCTACTAATACTACAGATGGTGTGGCCTCATTACCCCTTAGTGGTGGTGAAAGTCCAGACTTTCCTGTACTACCTCCTCTGTCATCACCCCACTGGGAAGGTTAAGGGCATCTCATTACTTCATGGTAGAAATGGAAGTTCAGGCTCTCCATGACACCATGCAAGGGGAGAGAGGACTCTTTATCATCTGGTAGGTATAAAAGTCCTGGTTGTCTGCTGGGCCTTCTCTGACACCACATCAATAGGGGTGTTGGGGTGTCTTCTGCAGAAAGGTGAAGTCTAGGCTCCTCATTCAGCCTTTGCTGGTGTGGATGTGAGTGGGATCAATGTTTTCTTTGGGGTGTTTGACTGGAGTAGAGTCATCATTCTGTCTTGCTAGGCTGCTCCTTTTAGGGTCTTCTGGCTCAGGAGAGCTGGCTTTTGTTTGGGTATGTTTTGCCTGTGACCATTGGTACTTCTAGGTAGCTGGCTTCTTCAGCTCCATGTTCGGAAAACCTAAAGAACTAACCACAATGTTGTTCTTGGTTCCCAAGTTTCCTAGGTGGTCTTCCTGCTCTCTGTAGCCCATCTAACATTTGTTTTATATGTATCATCCAACGTTTTTAGTTGTACTTAGCAGGACGAATATGGAAAAGTACTTTACTCCATCTTTCCAAAAATGGAAGTCTCTTACACTCTTTTAATATGGTTAATAATTACATACATAAAGATTCCCTTTGTTCATAGATAAGTAGTAGCATAATATACATACTTTCTTGCCCATCTTGCTTTGTTCACTTCAAACTCTATGTTGGAGAACACACAATAACAATATATAGAGCTATTCCTCATTTCTTTTTATTGCTTCAGATTACTCCATTGTGGGATTGAACCAAAGTCCCTTATTGACAGCCATGTGTGTCTGTTCCAGTCTTCTCCTATGACAAATAGTTCCACAGTGAATACCATTGTACCATATTTTCATATTTTTACTATCTTGGGGTAAGTTACCAAAGCATATGTAAGTTTGTTACCTCTTCATAGTATGACTTTTGATGGTTGTAACTGACATATTGGGAAGGTCTTGGACTTTAGCCTTAATAAAAACACTACTTGCACAGGCAATTTATTTTCGTGTACCCTACACCAAGTTAAATTAACCCTCTAGACTTCAGTTTTCTCAAATTTATTATAATAATAGCTACCATGGTGTGTGTGTCTATTAAGTTCTGACAAATGCTTTAATTTCTTCATTTATTTCACAACAGTACAGTAAGGTTATGATTGAAACTCATTTAATAGTCAGCAATTGGAAAGATTTAGAGAGGTTAAGAAAGTAAAGGACAGGACTTCCCTGGTGACACAGTGGTTAAGAATCCGCCTGCCAGTGCAGGGGATACGGGTTCGATCCCTGGTCTGGGAAGATCCCACATGCCGTGGAGCAACTAAGCCCGTGAGCCACAACTACCGAGCCTGTGCTCTAGAGCCCATGAGTCACAACTACTGAGTCTGCATGCCACAACTACTGAAGCCTATGTGCCTAGAGCCTGTGCTCCACAACAAGAGAAGCCACCGCAATGAGAAGCCCACGCACAGCAATGAAGAGTAACCCCCACTCGCCGCCACAACTAGAGAAAGCCCGCACAGAGCAACGAAGACCCAATGCAGCCAAAAGTAAATAAAATAAATTTAAAAAAGGTTTGATGCTGAACTCTGTCTCATTATAATTAAAAAAAATCCATCCAAAAAATTAATTAATTAATTAATTTTTTTAAAAAAGAAAGAAAGTAAAGGATGAAATCTGAGTGTAAGCTCAAGTTTGCCTGATGGAGAAACTCAGGATTTTCCTCTCATTTTTGCCTTCGGTGTAAAAAAAAGAAATAGTACTGCGTATCTCTCAGGGTGTTGCAAGGATCAAATGAGATATTAGCTATGAAAACAGTTTTTAAACCATGACTTGTGAAGTACACGTTCATCATTATAATTACTTTCCTTTCCTTGGAAGCACTTTGTGGACACCAGTGTCTATTCTCATAATGGCATTTAGTAATCTTCTCTTAGAGCAATCTCTCATGCAAGTGGCTAAAATCACTTATTTCATGGCGACTCCATGAATCATTTTCTTTTTAGAGTTGGTCCTCTCGACATTTTCTTTTCCCCTGAGGACGTCACCCTGTTCACTTCAAAGCCCCTGTGTTCTGAAGGAAGTTACTTATGACACACTATCTCCCCAGAGTCCTTCTCATGGCAGTGTGACATCCATGTGCCTGAGACCTTTCCCATGTCAACTCACAAGAGCCAAAGCAATTTGGGTGAAGTTCAAGGGTGCTCAAGGGAAAGGAAGGGAAGATGGGTGTGGGTGACAATGCTGTCTTCCCTGCTGATGTGAATTAGGAGCGGGAGGGGGCTCCTGAAGGATTTTCTGGTCTTTGTTCATTCTTTAGCAATGGCGCAACAAATGCCTATCTCTACCCACCCACAATTAACCAGACAACAGAGAGGAAATGGTTATTGTCACTGGAGAGAAAGTAAAGCTGGTCCAAGCACGACTCAAATTAATATTAATTCTACATTAACTATTTATAACTTAATGGTTGTGTTCCCGATGCCATTTTCAAGTGTGAGAAAAATAACAAGAGCAAAAATTTAAGCACACAAAACATGACAAGTTGCAGATGAAAAATGAGCAAAAGTTTAGTCTCAATTAAAACAGTCTGTTATTATTTTCTGCTGTTCAACTAAGTCCTTTATTTTTCAAATGTTAAAATGAAACCTACGTAACATGAGTTTGGCACTGGGCAGCCTGCCTTCCTCACTCTAAAACAGCCCTGCAGATGGTCTGAGAGTAAGGGTTTTGTGAGTTCTCCCCTCCTCATTCACTCCTTTTCTGCCAAATGGCTTAAACGTTTTGTTGTTGTTGAAGAGGACGCAAAATAAGTAAATTGATGATTTTACTTTTTCCAATGGCAGCCCCTTTGTTCTCCTCTTCCATTGCGTGGACCTTGCCCATTGTAGAGGTGACCCACTCAGTCTGGGCTGGGTCCAGTGTTCTTACCAAGATAAAACGTGGTTTCTTTTGCTAGTTGTTTAACATTTCCACCTTTTCCCTGTTCCTGCCTTGTTCCCATGACATTCCAACGAGACAGAAAACACACAAAGTGATGCCTCTTGGGTAGTCCCAGAATTTTCAGAAAAATTCAGTAGTTCCAGAAAAATTTGCATTTTTCTATAAATGGTCTTTTATCATTTTTAAACATAGGCAATCAGCCCCTTGCCCAGCCAATTAAGAACTGATTTTATTTATCAAATATTGTTTACCCCCTTATATATGAAGCTGGGTGCCCTGACTGAGCTGCTTATGGTCTTTGTTTCGTTTACCTTTTTGTTGTTATTGTTATTGTATATTTTGTTTTCTTTTAGTGGGTATAGAACTGATGGGATTTGGAAGACAATGCCATTTTAAATCTGGAAGTATTTTTCAGTTTTTTCCAGACACTGGGTTTAGTTTTTTTTTTTTTTTTTTAAGGATTTTCTTTTTAATTAATTAATTTATTTATTTTTGTCTGTATTGGGTCTTCGGTTCGTGCGAGGGCTTTCTCCAGTTGCGGCAAGCGGGGGCCACTCCTCATCGCGGTGCGGGGACCGCTCTTCATCGCGGTGCGCGGGCCTCTCTCCATCGCGGCCCCTCCCGTTGCGGGGCACAGGCTCCAGACGCGCAGGCTCAGCAATTGTGGCTCACGGGCCCAGCCGCTCCGCGGCATGTGGGATCTTCCCAGACCAGGGCTCGAACCCGTGTCCCCTGCATTAGCAGGCAGATTCTCAACCACTGCGCCACCAGGGAAGCCCCTGGGTTTAGTTTTTGTGGACACTCTTGGTTCAAGGACTGAGACTGTAGGAAGGGCACAGTGGCCTGAAGTTCACTTCAGGCTGAAGGAACCAATATAAATAAGGAATGGGCCTAGGGAGGCATGTGTGAATTTTGACAGTGCCTTTGCAGGCAGCACTTGTACAAATCTAAGACTTGGGGACGCATATGGTCCATGGTACAGGGTAGACAGAGAATGCTGTGCAGGTCCATGAAGGGTGGTAGGTACTGAGAAGGGGCACATACAGAGTCAGAGTCACTCTTTGCAAAGGAGACCCCTTCTACTACACAAATCTTGGGCACAATTTTGTCCAAAGCTAGAAAAACATCTGTCAAATTGCTGCAGAGAATGTTAGGAATGGAAGTAGAGGGAGGGCAGGGCCAGCCAGGAGGCTGAGGAATTGCACAACTTCACAGAGGCTGGAAGGGAGGTCTGCTGGGTAGAGATGAGCACCTGCAGCCCTGGGTCCACTCCAGGGATACCCAAGGGGGGAACTTCAGGGGAACTGAGGTCCTACAGGAGCAGGGGCTGCCTCACAGCTCTCAATGCAAATGTGACCCAATTTGCACACTGGGATGGTGAAGCCTGGAGTGTTCTCATTACCTGTTTTATCCAATTCTTAGAAACCCTCATGAGGTGGATATTAACAACTCTATTTTAGAGATGAGTAAATGGACAACCAGAGAATCTGATCAGTTTTCCTGAAGTCATAGACCCAGCAGGTTGTGGAGCTCAGGTTCAAATCTATTTTAATGAGCAGTGTGAGGTTTTCCTCTCTCCTTCAGCCCTTCATAGGGAGAAAAGCAGGGGGAAAGAGACATGGAAATAGCAAATAATGCCCCGAGGTAGGTTGGAAGAATCTTTCCATATGGTCAAGTGAAAGGTCCCTTCACTTTATAGAGTATTTATTCTAAAAGAGCTGGAAGACCAAACCTTCCCTCTTCCAGTTTCACCAAGGAAAAAATTGGAAGAAATAGATTATACAATCCTAGTGGGAGGCAGGTAAGCACAAATATTCTGGGGTTCGTGATGGAGGAAATAGGGGTGGAGAGTAAAGAGAAAATATATCTCATGCCCACCACAAAGAGATCTGATGGGGAAAAGACAGTTTAACATCATCTAGGGGTTCTGTGTATTTAAGACTGTCCAATGGCCTTCCAGGAACGACACTGAGATATGTTGGGAGCTGCCATCTGGGATGCCGAACTGCAGTCCCTTGGGGTGTGGGCTTAGCGCTCCTGGGCTGATGAGGTGCACCTGGAGCCCAATGGCGCTGAGGAACTTTCCATCACTGAATGACACCAGCAAGAACAATCACTCTCAGACTTCCAGTGGGAGGAATTGTGAGCTTTAAACTATGTCCGCACAGTGCAAAGAGAGGGTTGACAGTGAACAGAGAATGGCTTGTTTTCTTTCCTGCAGATGATCCATTCTGAGTTTGTCTTTACCTACAACTCGGTCAGAAGGAGCACTCGGTGGCATTCATCTGTAAGAGGAGAGGGGAATCTCAGAGGGGTTTCTCTCTTACTAAGAGAAGGGACCCCAGGAAATCAACAATGAGAAGGAAAGAGAGACGTGATTCCCTGCTGCCTATTTTGGTGAGCTCTACAGAATGAGAGGCAAATCATTAGGAAAAGGAAGAACACATTTAGCTTTGTTTTCTGAACCTCACATGAATTTATGGTCCTTCCTCCATAGACGTTTCTTTCAATAACGTCCTTCCCATAGGGATGTAAGCTTCTCTGATCCCCTCCCTCTGCTTTTGCCTAGAATGGAAAAGGAAACATGAGCACCCTCCCTCCAGTAAAGGAGGGAGGGAACACTCAGCCCCTGTGTTTACGTATAAATACCAGGAGATTTGGCAGGGGCTGGGCTTACGCAGATGTCCCCTTCAGCACCCCTGCCAAAGCCATGTGCCTTTCCTGGGAAGGCTGGGGTGTGTCCGTTGTGCCTGCTATTGTGACAGTTGTTGGGGACTGGCTGTACCTCCCTGTACGTTTTTTTCCCTCCCACAGTAAATTTTTCCCCCTTTCTTCCCAAGTCAGTGTGAATTTGAACAAATTTTAGACCTTGAAATTAGACTTGGAACAGCCGTGACGTGCCTATTTAGAAAGGGGGATATTATGGGAAAATGCCGTTCTAAACACGGTTTCTAGCCCACACCAAAATTCTTTCCAGATGCCTATGTAGCTTGAAGGAGGCTTGTAGGAGCTCATTTGATATGCATCTGTGGTCTGTAACTCCAGCTTGCTCTCAGCGTGGACTGCCCCAAGGGCATCGCTGGTGTGTGTGTGTGTGTGTGTGTGTGTGTGTCCGTGCTGGCGTGGAAAGGCTCAGACTGGAATCTGACTTGGGTTCTAGCCTGCTTCACACAACCTCTGCTCAGTCTCCTCACTCGTGAAATAAGTCAGTTGGTTGGGCTCATGGTCTCTGGACCAGTTGTGGGGTCTGGTCTTCAGGCTTCCTGTCGAGTGTTGTAAACAGGGTTCGGGCTGGACTATTCAGCTAAGCATGCTTTATCCAGGAAGTCCCCAAAGGGCAGATCTGGTCCTGTTAAAATGCATCCCTCCATCCCTGTGTACATCACAGGGTGTGGGCTTAGCACTCGTGGGCTGATGAGGTGCACCCAGATGGAGGCTCTGATGGGTGTCACTCTGGAGAGTTCCTCTTGAGTGTTTTGTGCTCTGCTCACCGGTCTCTTTTCCTGGTGGAGTCTTTCTTTGTCCCACCGCTTCCTGTACTAATTGCACCAGCGTACTCTAGGGCAAACCCTATTGCCTGGTTAGCCCTAAATGTCTGGGCCCTGTGCTCCATGCAGGCCTGGGCTCCCTCAGAGCAGAGCATTCAGACTGGCCACGATGTGCCTTGTTAGGCTTCTCTGGGTGGTGATGGGTGTGCTGAGTTTATGAAAGGCTGGCTGTAGCATGCTCAGAACCAAGAGTCTAGTCAAGCCTCCTTAGAGAGTTGATGACAACCAGAACTATGACATTTCCTGGACTACCTCTGGGCACATGTGAGACTGCGTCTGGCAAACTTCCCAACAGCCTCAATCAAGTGGACCATGGACTCTGGGGAAAGCTGTATCACATCTGAGCCATAACTCAAGATTCTACCCCAGTCCAGCAACACTTCCTCTTCAAAGCTCATGCCCAGGACAAGGGCATACCAATTCAGAAGGAACATGATTCGTTATTCCTCTATAAGCATTTATTCCTGTTGGAATTCAGCTTCTTTATCAAAGAGAAAACAGAGGTAGTTACATTGACCATATCCAAATCTTTAAGTACAATTTATTATGGGTCCAGCACCCAGTCCCTTCTTGGTCCTAGAAAATTACATAGAAATAACCAAGTGATATATCCCAGGCTCCCCTCTTAAGATTTTCTATTTATTTCAAATGTCTAAAGCAGCCAAGTGGCTGATAGCAGTGGCTATCAGGAGGGACTCACTCACCCTGAGTCATGCTAGCCACACCACTCTGCGCTGCTCACCTGGAGATCCCTCAGATCACCTAGGGGCCAATTCTGCCCAGAGCTGGGGGCAGGCAGTGGCCAGAGGAGACTGACCCTGGCTGAGAAGGGAAAATCCAGGGACAGGGAGCCACGCACAGTGATTTGGGTCAAGGGTATCAGATGCTCATAGACATGTATACACTACCAAATGTAAAATAGATAGCTAGTGGGAAGCAGCCGCATAGCACAGGGAGATCAGCTCGGTGCTTTGTGACCACCTAGAGGGGTGGGATAGGGAGGGTGGGAGGGAGACGCAAGAGGAGGAGATATGGGGATATATGTATACGTATAGCTGATTCACTTTGTTATACAGCAGAAACTAACATACCGTTGTAAAGCAATTATACTCCAATAAAGAAGTTAAAAAAAAAAAGTATCAGATGCTCAGAAGCCCACAAGGGATGGAAGCCTAACAGTGTGTGATGCAGTGAATAAAACCACCCAAATTTTAGTACCTGCACACAAAGTTCATTTCCCATTCACATGAAATCCAAAATGTGTGTTCATGCTGGGCAGTTGGCTCCTACTTCCAGGTGACCATTCAAGGACCCAGGCTCCTTTGGTTTGTGACCCCTTCTCCTGACCCTGCTCCCCAGCCCCATTCAACACCTGGCTTCCAAGGACATCACCTCAGCCTGTAGGAAGCCAGTAGAAGGAAGAGCACGGGAGGTCACCTGTGGGGGCCTTCAGGTGCCAGTCTGGAAGCGATGCTTGCACTTCATCAGCCAGAATTGTCTCATGGCCACAGAGACAAGTGTGTGTTCAGGGAGAGGAATGACTGATTTTGAGAATCTGATCTGCTTTGGCCATAGAAACAGAGAAAGCTGTGGACTTGATTATGAGGACTTCAGTGGTGGTTTTGGATGGCAGAAATTCTAGGGACTGGTGAGCCTCCCTGATGGCAGGGAGCCGAATGGAGGGGAGGGGGCTGAAAGACTTTTACATGTGGGGCAGGCAGATCCTATCTACAGTCAGGAAGTTAGGACATTACAGGGAAGGTGAGGCCCTGACCCCAGCCAGCCTCAGCGCACGGAGCCTTGGTGCAGTGGAGGACACAGACCAGAGTGAACAGGAGGATCTTCAGTGCTCACAGCTGGAGGGCAGGTCATTGTGTTTTGGCAACTAGTGTCTTCCTCCACGAGGGAAGTGGAGGAAATCTAGTGCTAGCTTGGGTTTGTCTTTAACAATCTCGATTTCTGCTATGAAGGTGGCAGTGAGCTCTAGACAAGGGTACAGAACACTTCCACCACTGAGACCAGACTATGGGAAACTGCATGGACAGAGGTTGGGGGAACACTGCCAAGTGGTGGTGCCTCCTCTTGGAAGCGGGCAGCTGGGAAAGAGGGCCAGCCCTCCAGGTCTTTGCCCCTGTTGTTGTCACTCGGGTGGTTGAGACGAGAGATGGACATCATCAAGCCAGTGCTGAAACTGAATTAATAGCAGGTGAATTCACAGGAACAGTAAGACCTGAAGCTCCCTGGTCTGAATTTTATACCGAATGGGAGCTCCTGCTTTTGAAGTCACCCTCCTCCGAGTCTGACTCCAAGGCTCACATGGCCACAGTGAGGACAAGGTAGTGGCAGGTCAATGGATCTCAGAATTGGATGGAAGTAAGCTTCCTGAAGACCTGTAGCAAAGCTTCCTCTTCTGTGTCCACCTGATACGGTCTGCAGTTCCTCACTCTTTGTCCAGCTTCTGCTCAATTCCTCTATGGAAACAGAATTCACCACCTCCCAAAGGAACCGCTGAAAGACAGCTATCAGCGTCAGGAAGCTGTGCTAAAGTCCATCTTGTTCTGGGGGTTACTCTGGGATGACACAATTAAGTTACGAGAGTTCTTCAAAATATCTAAGACAGTTGTTTTAGGAACACCCTACCAAACACTCAGTAAACGAACGTTAAGTATTGACTGAATTGATTTTCATGTGAAACTATTCTGATAATATTCTGTAATATTCTATTGCAGGGCATCATTCACTTCACCACTTACCAAATGCACCTACCACCTGACAGGTTCTGGGCTACACCTGCTGTTGCAGTGATGAATAAAGAAAGTCTCTTCTCTTGAAGGGCTCACTCATTGAAGGGGGACCGTGACATGTACCTGACCAGTTTTAAAAATAGTAGAGCACAAGGAGAGCAGGATTTGAACATGACCAAAGTTGGGAGGATTGAACATGTTTGGTGTGATGAAGAGCAGTGAGGGCTGCTACGTGGCTGGAATGGAGGGTGTGCGGCTGGGGATTCTGGAAGTTATATTTGGTCTATCAGAATCAGATGTAATATTTGGTCTGGTTTTTTTCCTACAAAGGAGGGAAATCTGATGCCCGGAGAGGATGAGTCCCCTACCCTCCATCAGATCAGTAGGTGGAACAACCAGATCTCAAACCCAGCTCAGCAACTCTCACTCTGCTTTTCTGCCTTTTCCATGTGACCTGCACTACCTAGACGTGGCCTGTCTACACTCAAGCTCCTCGAGGAAGGACGTTGGTCTTAGGAAACTTTACATAACATCCTTGCCCAGGGCAACAGTTATTCCTCACAATGGCAGGTAAGGAATATGTGTTCCCTGCACCACATGTGCTATTTAATCATGTCAACATCCCTAAGAGTAGGTATAAAAGTAGGCGAAGGGATAGAGGTGCTCAAGTCCAGCCGGTTAGTCTGGAGCTGAGATGTACCACCTCAGGCCACCTCCTGCTCACCAGCCACAGGGCCCACCGAAGGGCCTGCCCCTCCATCACTTGCCCACGTGCAGCCATGATCGGGTCCTAGATGTTCTAGCCCCTAAGTGGCTCCCCAAACCATCCCGTTCTCTGCATTTGCACCCTCACTGCCTCTCTCAGTCCCGTGGAGGATTGATGGATTTTATTCTCTTTTAAAGAGTATCAGGCCGGTTTGGGGAACCTATATATCAATCTAAAGGGGATGAACTTTGCATGTGGGTAATAAAATTAGATTTGTAGAAACATACTAGGGGTGATAGAAAGGAAGGACCGGAGGAGAGCCAGAGGAAGGAGGGTAAGTTCAGAGGCCACTGCCGTCAGCTGAGAGGAAACACCATAAGGATGGCTTCAGGGGTGTGTGTACTCCAATGTCTGATACCAGCAGTGGATCAGATTTTAACATCCCTTCTTCCCTTAGATGAAAAAAATATATTGTTAGCAATAATGATGTAATCACTGGTGACAATCATTATTTTTCTTGATCTATACTTCAGTTTTAAAACAGAAAACAATTTTAAAATAAGATTTTAATTTAAAATACATTTTTTCAAATTCAATCTTTGATGAATGAGCCAAAATTTGCACTTAAACCTCACACTTAATACTTTTGTTTCATTGTTTTAAACTTAAAATTGGAAGTTTCCAAATTAGCATCCATATAAATTACAATGGTCATTAAAACATGTAGTAAAAGTGCTATTTTGAAACCACTATAATTATTGCAAATATATTACAAATATATTATTAAAATCCATAGTGACTGCAGCAGTAGTTTAGAACTTAGACTAATAAAAGTGTTTTTTTGTTGGGGGAGGAGGATTATTTTATCACTGATATCTAGAATTACTGGTGACTTAAAGCTGGTTTTATTCTTGTTTTTTGAATTGTATATCATTTGTATCATTTTTCGTTTTCACTGGGGAGGCCTGAGACTGCCTCTTTCTTAAAAGTCTTGCCAACAGAATATGCTGTCAAACTTTGGAATTTTTGCTAATTTCAGCATAGTTTTAATTTGTGTTTCTCTTAATACGAGCAGGTTGAAAAGCCATTTGCATTTTTTTTCTATGAATTGTTCTATTCAGATCTTTAGCTCATGAGGCCTTTTCTTCTGTTTTTAGAACTTCCTTCTAAATTAAGGATACTAACCACATTAACCCTTCGTGATATGTTGTGTTTTCCCAGTTTACATTTTGTTTTCTTACTTTGCTTATGATGTTTTTTCCTATTTTGTAAAGTTTAATGTAATCACATTTATCAATCTTTCCTCTCATTGCTTCTGGATTTTGGATCATACATAGTTTAAAATGTTTTCTACACTGCAAAGTTATAAAGTGATTTGCCTACGCTATTTTTTAGTTCTTGTTTTCATAGCTTTGCTTCTTGAAAGAGCTAGCCTTTCAAACTCTTTCCATTTTCCCCATTTCTATACATTCCTCCTTTTAGTTAGGTTTTCTGGCTCCCCTTCCCTAACCTCCACTCCTGACTTAGAAGTCTCTCCTCCTGGCCTCAGTGGCACTGCATGCTTTCCACTATCACATTGTTACTACTCTGCCTTATTTTCTGTATTTCTCTATTCCTCCTCAAGGGCAGAATTCTGCTTTGCATCTTTGAATCCCTGGTGCCTTGTGCTATGTTTAGTTTATAGTAGGTGTTCAATAAATGCTTTTGAATGCATGGATAAACAGATCACGGTTATTCATTTGTGGAAAAGGCTAAGAGCTTGACACTACTTGTTTAAGGCTATTCCAGTCATCGTGGGCTTTATTCTTGCTTCAGCCAGGAGATAGGCATTTGATCCTGAACCTTGAACTTTCAGCTCCTCTATATTCACGTATAAGTACCCATAGATGCAGAATGAGGTCACTGGGATAAAGAACGTTTCTGAGCCCCAAAAATCTGCTATTCTGGGCTCCATGTCAAATGATCTCAATTCTGTCCATCCAGAAAACACATTTCACCTCATTTCTGTGGGAGGAAATCACCTGACTTTCCTGTCTGCCTCTTTGAAAGATTTTTCTTCATGATTTGGGGCAGTAAGAACATCTGCCTGGAGTAAGCCAGGCTTGAGCAAGGAGCAGCTATGCATGTTCTTCTAGTTATTTGTGACTTGATTGTCTTCAGCAACAGGATTTTTGTTCTGCTGCCTAGTATACACAGCTGGCGGCAAAACAGCAGCTGCACTACAAACACATTTACTAGCGTCTGTAGAATGTAGATTCCATTCGCAAATCACTAAATCTGACATCCTGGCTCATGCCCTGAAGGAAAAATGTAACTTTGCCAAACCCTAGCTCTGGTGGCTTGGTCTGCCATGATTCAGGGCGTGAAAGAAGGGGTGGCGAGTCAACCCAGCACTCTGGGGCCTCTGCCTGGGGATGCAGGTTACTCAGGCCAAAGTGCAGGGAGGAGGGGAGCATGGCCCAGCTCCCAGAGGGGCCTGGCGGCATCTACAGGGGCGGTGAGCTACACCCATCTTCATAGGTGAGTCATCCTATGCAGCTAGCAAGGTTTATAGACCCTGTGACCTAAGGATTTCCAGGAAGATAATGATCAATTTTAATTCTTGCCCCATTCTGTTAATAAATGGAGATATATATATATATATATATTTTTCATACACATATTATTGGTTCTATTTCTCTGGGAAACCCTGCCTAATACACATGGTATGGGTGAGCCACAGTGTGTTTAATCATTCACCCACTGAAGGGCATCATCTTGGCTATTTCCAGCCTTTGACTATTATGAATAAAAGTGCTATGAACATTTACGTACAGGCTTTCACATGCACATACCTTTTCATTTCTCAGGGATAAATGTCCAAGAGTGCAATTTCTGGTTTGTATGGTAGTTACATGTTTAGTTTTGTAAGAAACTTTCATACTCTTTCCAGAGTGGCTGTACATTTTACTTTCCTGCCAACAATGTATGAGTGAACTAGTTTCTCTGCACCCTTACCAGCATTAGGTGACGTCACTATTTTTTATTTTAGCCATTATTATAGATATACAGTCATATCTCATTTCATTTTTATTTGCCTTTTTCTAATGGCTACTGATGTTGAACATTTTTTCCTGTGCTTATTTGCCATCTATATATCCTCTTCAGTGAAAAGTATATTTGTCTTTTGTCCATTTCTTAATTAGATTTTTTTTTTTTTACTGTTGCATTTTGAGGATTCTTTCTATATTCTAGATACTAGTACTTTGTCAGACATGTGATTTGGAAATATTTTCTCCTAATTGTAGTTTGTCTTTTCATACTCTTAACACCGTACTTTACAGAGAAAATGTTTCAATTTTTTTTTCAAATTTGGTCCAATTTATCAAATTTTCCTTTATGGATTGTGCTTTCAGTGTCAAGTGTAAGAATGCTTCATCTAGCCCTAGGTCCAGAAGAATTTCTCCCATGTTGTTTTCTAAAGGTTCTATACTTTCAAATTGTACATTGTCTGTCTTCCATTTTGAATTAATTTTTCTGTAAAGTATGATAACTGTGTTGAAGTTATTTTACTTATTTTTGCTGATGGATTCCAATTCCTCCAGCACCATGTGTTGAAAAGGCTATTCTTCCTCCATTGACTTGCTTTTGCACCTTGGTAAAAACAATCAGTTGGTGATATGTGTGTGGGTTTATTTCTCGGTTCTCTGTTTTCTTTCATTGATTTATGTGCCATTTCTCTACCAATACCATACTGTTTGGATGACTGTATCTCTAGAGTAACCCTTAGCATAGAGTAGAGTGACTACTCCCATTTTACTCTTCCTGGCTTGATCTTTTTTGAGTACTGTGCCTTTCCACTTAAATTTTAGAATAATCTTGTCTATCGGTACAAAAAAAAAACCACTTGGTGGGATTTTGATACAAATTGCACTAAATCTATAGAGCAATTTGGGAAGACCGACATTCTTCTATTGGGTTGGAGATCATAAGACTCTCTGCTACTGTGTTGTCCCTCTAGTCCTGGGGTCCCTAACCAGTATACCTTCCTACTTCCACCTGTATCATCCTCCTTTGGTTGCCTCTTGTGTTTATTTCTAGGGTTTATAGTTGTATTTAGCAGGGAAGGGCAGAGAGAGAGAGATGAGTCTACCCCATCTTTTAAGCAGGGTGATAAGGTTAGATTTGTGTTTTGTAAATGAGAGACAGTAGTCTGGGGTCAGTTGAGTCTGCATTCAATACCAGCCTTTCTTCTTACTCAACTCAATGTGACCCAGGGTACTGTAGAAACCTCCCTAAGTGTGTTTCCAATCTGTAAAGTGTAGAGGATCTACTCTGTAGGATCTTTGTGAAGAATAAGTGAGATCATAGGTCTAAAATGCTCACTGACATGCCAGTTATTGTTAACACAATCGTGATTCTAGAAAAATGTGGGAAGGAAAGATTGGAGCAGGATAAGACTTAGAACAGAGAAACTATGAGGCAAATTTGTAATTGTCCAAGCAGAAATGATGAATGCCTGAATCAAGCCAATGATGGCAGGACATTTCCTCCCTTAAATGTCATATGCTGGGAACATTGGCTTGGTCAAGTCACATCTGCAGGATTCTTAGACAATCAAAAACTCTTAGCACACGTGCCTCCGTTGTGAAAAACCATAGCACTTGGGACAAATGCTCAGGAAATGCCTGAATCCTTACCATTTTATGACAAGCCTCTCTGGGAGCTCTGTGGGGGTGGCTGAGCTGGAATCCAGAACTGAGACTGGACAAGGCCTTCTTGAAACTGCAACAGATAAGTGGCTATACTATGAGGCCACAGTTGTCCCAGACCCTACAGGAGAACTTGGTATTGGAAGTCAGCCCATCTCCAACTTGTAGGCTGGACTGAGCCACACTTGGGGCCGTCAGGCTAGACCCCTCCCTGATGAAGACTGAAGATGAGAGAGGGTGGTCTTGCAATGGCAGTTCTGTTTCCCTCAGGCAAATAAACTTTTCTGAGAATTTTCATTGCACTTTTGAGATCTGTGCTGAGTCACTTCCTGTCCCTAAAGTTAATCAGAGCAATCTGGTGCACTTGATTGGAGTCATGACCTGGGTTCACAAGGCACTCATTAGTTGTGTGACTTTGAGCAAATCACGTCATCTCTCTGAACCTCAGTTTTGCATCTTTAAATTGGGAATGCTAGCATATAAATAGAACCACATAGTATCTGACCTTATAATATTGGCTTTTTTGCCATGGTAGTTACTTGATTCTACACATGTGATAAACTGACATAGGTGCACACATTATGCTAATGTCAACTTCCTGGTTTTGATATTGTCCTGTAGTTACATTAAGATGTAACCATTGTGGGAAGCTGGATGAAGGGTACAGGGAACCTCTCTGTACTAACTTTGAAACTGCCCACGACTCCAAAATTATTTCAAAATAAAAGTTTTTTAAAAGTTTAAAATTAGCAATGATGATGTCCCCTTAATAACTGGTGTGAAGATTAGATATGATAACAAGAATGAAATTGCTTTGTATGCTAAAAGGCACTATGCATTCAGTGTGTATGTTTCCTCTCTACCTCCCCCGCTCTCTTTCTCTCTCTGTGTGTGTGTGTGTGTGTGTGTGTGTGTGTGTGAATGCATTCAGAAGCTGGACAGTTGAATATCTACTTTGGTTAATCTTTACTGGAGAGACCTGATCTCCAGGTTAATAAAGGAAAGAGGAATAGAGGCAGGGTAGGCATAGACCCTGCAACAAAACTTTACTGAAGCAGTGGTCCCCAAAGATGTGGGTGCAGTGATATTTTTTTTTCTCAAGCATGTGCGTGCTGTGGTAGAGACACTTATCCTTGGGGCAGCAAGAAGGATATGGATTTTGGAGTCAGACCTGAGTTCTAATCCTGGCTCTCTCACTTTCCAGCTATCTGTCTTGGGAATAATCACTCACTTTCCTCTGCAGAATGGGGACCACATGGAGTAATGAGAGGGGTGTGCCTAACACAGCAACTGCTACAGAGGAATAGACATTCATATCCTGGTGTCTCACTGGCTCCTTCCATTAGCACGGAAGGTGACAGGCAGGGTTACACATTTACAGAGAAACTCTGCTTCCAGGGAAAATCATTTGGCCTGAGCTCCAGCAGTGTCTTAATTCCTGGAGACCACTAGCAAAGCTGTCCGTTGGGACAGACTTCAAGAGATCTGGCAAATTCTGTGACTATGTGGGGGTCTTTCTGGAAACCAGAGTGGCTGAGTTTTGCTGTGTGGTTAGAAAGATTATGGCTGGTTTGAGCAAGGTAAAGCCACAGATTCTTTTGCTAGAGCAGATCTTCTGGTCATAAATGGCCTCAGAATCAGAAGTGCTTGTGTGTGGTAGGGGGTGAGCAGCCTGTATCCATGACACCATTGCTTTCCAGTTCTGTGGCCGGGGGTGATTAGCAACATCTGATTTGGCACAGAGCCTAGACTTCTGGCACTGAAAGTGTTGATTGCAGAATTGCAACATAAGGAGGCTGGACAGATGCTCAGCTCCTTCCCTGCAGAGGAGGGGACATGAGACTAGAGAAGCGAAGTAATTTGTCCATATGGCTGTGGAGCGTAGGTCAGAGCCAGGGCTGCCTGCCTGACTGCAACACCAGGGTTCATTCCGTTGTAGAACAAAGGCTTTGCTCAAAATAGTGGGCCCCCTGTGACACACCCGGGCCCCTGGACAGCCAATGGGCCCAGCTGCAGCTGAGTATGAGTTGGCCCTGAAGAGAACTGAAGATCTCACCTTTTTTTGGCCTGTGCTTGGAAGGTCAAGGGGAAACAGAAGCAAGCTCCCAGGACCAAGGGGGAGGAGAGGAATGGGGAAGATGGCGTTGTGTCCTGGCTCAATGCTGGACCCCACCCCCTGGGCTTCACCCCCTCTTCCAAGGTGGTGGCTCTAACTGAAGAGGTTCCCACACAAACTCTGTGTATATGCTTGTCTTCCCTCTTCAGGGGACTTTCACTGTCCAAACTCTCTCTCCTCCTCACCAAGCCTGGATTAAGTCCCTCTTTTTGGTGCTTCCATAGCACTCTGGCCACTGCAGGTGCAGTGTCTCCATTGGTGATTCAGTTGGAGAGGGAACGATTGCGTTGCTGCTATGTGAACTCTCTGTACTTGAAAAGTGCCTGGCCCTTGGTAGCCATGTGATAAGTGTTTGTCAAAAGAAGAGTGGTTGGCTCCAGCCTTTCCCAGTCAGACCCCAAGCCTTGAACCCTCTAACATGTAAGATTTGGGGATCCTCTTCCTGATTCTGTGGCCTGGAGCATCTGTGCCTGGTATTCTCTCTGGAAGAAGCTAACCTACACAGACAGAGCTCCTTGGGGTCTCAGCAAAGAGTATATTCTGGTTAAGAACAAATGTCCGTGCTCTTCCTTCAAACAGACCTGTCCTGACTATTAGGGAAGGTCCACAGGCAGCCCCTCTGGGATCTTGGTGTTGTAGGCCCTGGCATGAGTGAATTTAACGTTCTTTACCTATTCCCAAGTGATCCTGAAGTTCCATGGCACATAAGAATTTTGTAATCTCGAGTTTTGTATGTGAGGATGATCTCATGTGGGAGCAAGAAATGTAAATAGAAAGTGGCCTGGGTGGGTGCTAATCAACATACCAGCCCCTCTTTGGGCTCCAGACTCAATGCTACAGGGGCGAAGAGACATGTCCTCCAGTGGGAGATAAAGCATGCAGGAGCTTTGCAGAGACCGTAGGAATTCTCTGCTAGGAAACCACAGGGCCCCTGGTGGACGTGACTGTTGGGATCATGTCAGGAGCCTCTCCATGTATTTCTGCCATCCCGAATGTGAGTGGCTATTAAGATCCAACTGTCTCTCAAGAGCTTGGTTGACTAACATGCTTTCCCTACCATGGTATCTCAATGGATTGACGCAAGAGAATGGGTATAGATATTTACCTCTACTTACCAAAGCAAGGCATATTGGCACCAGAAATATGCTATAAATTTAACATATGTAATGCAGCATATGTGTGTGAAAGGCTACAACATTCTGGGCAGTGGGGAGGGAGCAGCAAATAAGATGTGATTCTAGCTTCCAAGTAGTCCACGGTCTCCTGCATTATGTTTGCTTTAACTAAATACGAAGTTTACAAATGTCGCTGAGTGCTGGAAGCAAAGTGCTAAGGAAGAAAGGGATTTAAGTTTTGGCTCAATTAGAAAGAGTGGAGTCTTGGAGGTTTCAAGGATTCAAAGTTCCCTCAGTCTGCGAAGGGGACGGGAAGTGTCAGGATGCATATGGTGGCCACTTGTTTCGTTTGCCTGGAGTCCATTCTCTTACCTTTCAGTTACAGCAGCTTGGTTTTCCTTTAAGGAAATTGTTTCTTTCCTAATCTCTGTCCACATGGGTATTTTCCTCTCCCTTTTTACCTGTCCCCCCGGCTCCAGGGGTAACTAATCAGTATAGTGCTTCCCTCTGACCACGTTGATTTTTTTGAGGAGGGAGGCAAGATTATATTGAGGTAATGAGATTCAATCATGGCAATTTTGTGAGAATTCTTAGAGAAGTTCTCATTGGTTATTGTTGCCAAATCAGTGGGCTGTTGAGTCTGAAGGCCTTGATTCTGGTGTTGTAGAGAGTGGAAGGAGAATTGAGCGAGAGATTCATTTGTGTGCCTGGATCCAGCTCTGCCTGAAGTCTACACTTTTACATTATAGGAGATAATACATCTCCTTTGTGATTAAGCCAGTTTGATTTTAGGGTTCTATCACCTGTAAGCAGAAGAATAGAGGAGAACAAACATCACAATGGCAAATTTCTTCCCCTGGGAAGGTTGCCAGAAGTGTAGCCTCTCTGCTCTCTGGTCTCCAAGAAACCACATGCTGCCCTGAGAAAGAATAGCCTCCAGGCCTGACAATCTATTTGTAGATTTGTAGACTCTGGTTATTCCACCGAGAGGCACCTTAGATTGTCTTCTGAAAGTTCAGCAAGTGTAGAATTTTCACATTACCCATATCTCCACTGAGCAGCCCCTAAAGTGGAGAGGAGGTGCCAATATCCTCAAGGTCATTCTCTGTTTAATGGTGGATGGAACACATGTTTCTGCCTAAGTGAGCAGGGAATATTAGCAGTTCCCATTATGTGTCCCCTGAACTGTTGCACCAGACCTAAGTGAGGATCTATGCCTCGGGTCACCGCCCTTCCCCGACAACCCATCACTTCTATAGAACTGTAGTCTACATGATCTTTCCAAATATGAGATGTGAGCACACAGCTTCTCTTTTAAAAAGTCTCTGGTGCTTTCCATTGGCAAACAGGATGAAGTTCAAACTCTTATCGCAGCTTTTACTACCTGGCCTCCACTCTCATCTCTCATATCTGGCTCTCCACTCCGTCGACGCTCCACTCCTCGGACCCTCCACTCCTCTCAGAGGACCCAGCATGCTTTTCGGATGCTCCTGCCCTTGCTGCACTGTCTGATCACTTGTTACTCCCTTTGAGGTCTGCCTTGACATGGACCTCTAGGGAAAGTGTTCTACAGGCCTTCAACAGCTGCGACATGTAAAAAAGCCATTCTCAGGTTTCCTCTGGGTTAAGGCAGCAGCTCTTCAAGGGCAGCTCCTGAGTTCACAGATGTCTTTCAAAGGAAACAGCAAGTTGAGTTTATCACTCTGGCTCCCGGACAGTGACATGTCCCAGCAGAACCAATGCTTTCTTCACATCAGGTGATTCTCCTCCATTCAGCTGTTTAGAGGTGTCACGTTTGAACTGGGGAGAGGAGGAAGGGAGGACTTCCAGGATGTTTTTCCGGGTAACAGTGCCGAGTCAGCTACTTTGCACACAGAACTGTCCAGTTACATAGGCTGGCAGGGGAGCCCAGGATTGGAGGGGAGGCAGCAAGCTCTTCAGTATGAAGCTTGTCATTTTGAGAGTGGAGAGCAGAAAAGATTCTGTCCTGTAGTTTCCTTTCCTTAGATGAAGAATTCTGTTCTTTCTTATGGTCCTAGACAAACTTTAGTGAAAAGATGCTTCTCCTAGGCCAGGATCCCCGGACACAGACCCTGAGATGGAGATGTGTGTGCAGGACGGTTTGCGGAGTAATCTTGAGAGTGAGAGAAGCTACTCTGGCAGAGGTAAGAGTCATGATGCGCAGGGGCCTTGCTGAGCCCACAGGAGGCGCTGGAGTCATTACGGCCCTTGAGAGTTGCCCCAAATAGGGGCACAGGGGGCTGGGCCTCTGTACCCCTACCCCTTCACCAGGCAGGGGATGCAGGGGAGAGAGTGTGACCTCGGGACAGACAGTTGCTTTCAGCTCCTGGAGCCGTGAACCCTGGCAGTCAGCACTGGAGGAGGAGAGGAGTGGGCACCTCTGTCCTGAAGGGGCATCTGGGCAGGACCCTGTAGTGCCCACCAAGACTTATACTTGTGCAGAACAACCTGGGAAAGAGGCAGAATTGGTCTGGTCCTTGGCTTCTGGAAATCCATGTCTCCTGTAGGATCATGCAGCTTGCCGCCGTGACAAGGACTATAGAGGTGTGACAGCTGGATTAGGCAACTGACAATCAGACAGGGTTCAGGTGACTTGCCCAAATCACACAGCCAGACTGGGAAGAAGGGATGAGCAAGCCCTGCCCACTCTGACGTCAGAGTTGGATGCCTCGCACCTGCCCTTTGCTCCCTCTGCCTCTGATGGTGACAGGCTGGCAGGGTGTGGAGGGAAGCCATCAATGTCTATTTTGGTGTGTGGGTCAGGGATGGTGGCCAGGGACTATGGAGATCTCTTCAGTTTTCATGGCCCACACATCACGAAGCACAGGCTTGGTCCACAGTGGTAACAAGCCACCTGGGGCTCCTGGGACTGCCCTCCTGTGAAGTAGCCCGTCCCCCTGCCTTAAGGCCTGTGTCCACCCCAGTGCTGAGGGCCATGTGTTGGAGCTGCAAACAGAGGTGTGTACCCTGCCTGGGCTCTTTGCTAACATCCGTCAGGAGCACGTGGAGTAGAACGAAGCAAGCCCAGAACAAGAGAAGGGACCCAAACCCCTCTTGCTGGACCCCAGCGCCTCCCAGGCCTGTTGACTGGTAGCTGCCCTGCTCATGGCCCCTGCAGTGGAGACAGGCCTGGGGTGGGCTCATCCACAGCAAGGCTGAGAGCCTGGGGGGTTCAGGCCAGCCAGAGGAGAGACCCCCGACGTGGGCACTGTGTGAAAGGCCGGTGAGGAGCGACCCCAGGGTAGTCCTGGGTGGGAGAGAACCCTCCATGGTGTAGGAACTGTGTGAGAGCAGGCCTTCCAGGGGGGCCTTGTCAGAGCTTATGGGGCTCCTGCAGACCTCGGGGCAGAGAACCGGCACTGTGGACGTCATCATCCAGAGATGGCCTTTGACCTCACCATGGATGCACGCATGCCCCCATGCTCCCCAGACCCAAGACTCTTGAACATCATTTCGGAAGTTTTCCCTGGCCTCGTGCTGCTTGCAGGATCAAGTCCAGGCTCTGGGCTTTCCTCCACCTGGTTCCACTGACCTCCCGGGCACACCTCCTGTCACCATCTCCCCTCTACATCCAAATTCACAGACAGGCTCAATACTTGTTGTGTTCTTTCAGGCCTTGGGTCTTTGTGCTGGGGTCCCTCTGCCTGAAGTAGACACCCCCTTTTTACTCTGCCCAGCTAAACCCTCCTCTTCACTCTTAATGACCCAGCCCAATGCCACCTCCACACAAACCCTTCTCCAACATAGCAGTGAAATGAGGTCTCCCCTTCCTGGCATGCAAACAGTACTTCCATGTTGATTTTATAATATGACACTTCACGTTGTATTAGTTAGATGGCTACAAGAGCCCACAAGCTCCCTGATACCAACTCAGACCCATGCCCCACCTCCTTATTGCTGGTAACTGACTTGAAGTGTGGCTCAGATTCAGGGCACAGCAGGTGAATAAACGTGTGAGTGATTGCAGGGATACGTGAGGAAGATTAAAACTCTGCTTGGTTATTGTGTGTACGATGGGGAATCTTTGCATCCCAGAAGCCATTTGTGGGGATTTCTGGGAATGGTATCCAAGATAACTGCAGGGTTAATTGTCTCTATGGAAACTTGCGGAAACACTGAGTGACTGGCTTGACTCCTGGAGGGAAGAAGATGCCCGTCTCAACTTGGCAAGGACTGAGGGAGGGGGTTTTGTTACTGCTTCTCAGAGTGGTGACACCGTGGAGTGTCCGCTCACGTCTGGGCTATAGAAAGATAGACAGAGAATCTTGAGCGTCTCTTCCATGGCTTGGAGAACTTCAGAAATTCTCATTTTTTTTTTTTTTTCAAACATCTTTATTGAAGTATAATTGCCTTACAATAGTGTGTTAGCATCTGCTTTATAACAAAGTGAATCTGTTATACATATACAATATGTTCCCATTTCTCTTCCCTCCTGCATCTCCCTCCCTCCCACCCTCCCCATCCCACCCCTCTAGGTGGTCACAAAGCACCGAGCTGATCTCCCTGTGCTATGCGGCTGCTTCCCACTAGCTATCTATTTTACATTTGGTAGTGTATATATGTCCATGACACTCTCTTACCCTGTCACATCTCACCCCACCCCCTCCCCATATCCTCAAGTCCATTCTCTAGTAGGTCTGTGTCTTTATTCCCGTCTTGCCACTAGGTTCTTCATGGCCTTTTTTTTTTTTTTTCCCTTAGATTCCATATATATGTGTTAGCATACTGTATTTGTTTTTCTCTTTCTGACTTACTTCACTCTGTATGACAGACTCTAACTCCATCCACCTCATTACAAATACCTCCATTTCATTTCTTTTTATGGCTGAGTAATATTCCATTGTATATATGTGCCACATCTTCTTTATCCATTCATCTGTCGATGGACATTTAGGTTGCTTCCATGTCCTGGCTATTGTAAATAGAGCTGCAATGAACATCTTGGTACATGACTCTTTTTGACCTATGGTTTTCTCAGGGTATATGCCCAGTAGTGGGATTGCTGGGTCGTATGGTAGTTCTATTTGTAGTTTTTTAAGGAACCTCCATACTGTTCTCCATAGTGGCTGTATCAATTTACATTCCCACCAACAGTGCAAGAGTGTTCCCTTTCCTCCACACCCTCTCCAGCATTTATTGTTTCTAGATTTTTTGATGATGGCCATTCTGACCGGTGTGAGATGATATCTCATTGTAGTTTTGATTTGCATTTCTCTAATGATTAATGATGTTGAGCATTCTTTCATGTGTCTGTAGGCCATCTGTATATCTTCTTTGGAGAAATATCTATTTAGATCTTCTGCCCATTTTTGGATTGGGTTGTTCGTTTTTTTGTTATTGAGCTGCATGAGCTGCTTGTAAATCTTGGAGATTAATCCTTTGTCAGTTGCTTCATTTGCAAATATTTTCTCCCATTCTGAGGGTTGTCTTTTGGTCTTGTTTATGGTTTCCTTTGCTGTGCAAAAGCTTTTCAGTTTCATTAGGTCCCATTTGTTTATTTGTGTTCTTATTTCCATTTCTCTGGGAGCTGGGTCAAAAAGAATCTTGCTGTGATGTATGTCATAGAGTGTTCTGCCTATGTTTTCCTCTAAGAGTTTGATAGTGTCTGCCTTTACACTTAGGTCTTTAATCCATTTTGAGTTTATTTTTGTGCATGGTGTCAGGGAGTGTTCTAATTTCATACTTTTACATGTTCCTGTCCAATTTTCCCAGCACCACTTATTGAAGAGGCTGTCTTTTCTCCACTGTATATGCTTGCCTCCTTTATCAAAGATAAGTTGACCATATGTGTGTGGGTTTATCTCTGGGCTTTCTATCCTGTTCCATTGATCTATATTTCTGTTTTTGTGCCAATACCAAACTGTCTTGATTACTGAAGCTTTGTAATATAGTCTGAAGTCAGGGAGCCTGATTCCCCCAGCTCCATTTTTCGTTCTCAAGATTGCTTTGGCTATTCGGGGTCTTTTGTGTTTCCATACAAATTGTGAAATTTTTTGTTCTAGTTCTGTGAAAAATGCCAGTGGTAGTTTGATAGGGATTGCATTGAATCTGTAGATTGCTTTGGGTAGTAGAGACATTTTCACAATGTTGATTCTTCCAATCCAGGAACATGGTATATCTCTCCATCTATTTGTATCATCTTTAATTTCTTTCATCAGTGTCTTATAATTTTCTGCATACAGGTCTTTTGTCTCCTTAGGTAGGTTTATTCCTAGATATTTTATTCTTTTTGTTGCAATGGTAAATGGGAGTGTTTTCTTAATTTCACTTTCAGATTTTTCGTCATTAGTGTATAGAAATGCAAGAGATTTCTGTGCATTAATTTTGTATCCTGCTACTTTACCAAATTCATTGATTAGCTCTAGGAGTTTTCTGGTAGCATCTTTAGGATTCTCTATGTATAGTATCATGTCATCTGCAAATAGTGACAGCTTTACTTCTTCTTTTCCGATTTGGATTCCTTTTATTTCTTTGTCTTCTCTGATTGCTGTGGCTAGGACTTCCAGAACTATGTTGAATAATAGTGGTGAGAGTGGGCAACCTTGTCTTGTTCCTGATCTTAGTGGAAATGGTTTCAGTTTTTCACCATTGAGGACAATGTTGGCTGTGGGTTTGTCATATATGGCCTTTATTATGTTGAGGAAAGTTCCCTCTATGCCTACTTCCTGCAGGGCTTTTATCATAAATGGGTGTTGAATTTTGTCAAAAGCTTTCTCTGCATCTATTGAGATGATCATATGGTTTTTCTCCTTCAATTTGTTAATATGGTGTATCACATTGATTGATTTGCGTATATTGAAGAATCCTTGCATTCCTGGGATAAACCCCACTTGATCATGGTGTATGATCCTTTTAATGTGCTGTTGGATTCTGTTTGCTAGTATTTTGTTGAGGATTTTTGCATCTATGTTCATCAGTGATATTGGCCTGTAGTTTTCTTTCTTTGTGACATCTTTGTCTGGTTTTGGTATCAGGGTGATGGTGGCCTCGTAGAATGAGTTTGGGAGTGTTCCTCCCTCTGCTCTATTTTGGAAGAGTTTGAGAAGGATAGGTGTTAGCTCTTCTCTAAATGTTTGATAGAATTCGCCTGTGAAGCCATCTGGTCCTGGGCTTTTGTTTGTTGGAAGGTTTTTAATCACAGTTTCAATTTCAGTGCTTGTGATTGGTCTGTTCATATTTTCTATTTCTTCCTGGTTCAGTCTCGGCAGTTTGTGCATTTCTAAGAATCTGTCCATTTCTTCCAGGTTGTCCATTTTATTGGCATATAGTTGCTTGTAGTAATCTCTCATGATCTTTTGTATTTCTGCAGTGTCAGTGGTTACTTCTCCTTTTTCATTTCTAATTCTATTGATCTGAGTCTTCTCCCTTTTTCTCTTGATGAGTCTGGCTAATGGTTTATCAATTTTGTTTATCTTCTCAAAGAACCAGCTTTTAGTTTCATTGATTTTTGCTATTGTTTCCTTCATTTCTTTTTCATTGATTTCTGACCTGATCTTTATAATTTCTTTCCTTCTGCTGGCTTTGGGGTTTTTTTGTTCTTCTTTCTCTAATTGCTTTAGGTGCAAGGTTAGGTTGTTTATTCGAGATGTTGCCTGTTTCTTGAGGTAGGCTTGTATTGCTATAAACTTCCCTCTTAGCACTGCTTTTGCTGTGTCCCATAGGTTTTGGGTCGTCGTGTCTCCATTGTCATTTGTTTCTAGGTATTTTTTGATTTCCCCTTTGATTTCTTCAGTAATCACTTCGTTATTAAGTAATGTATTGTGTAGCCTCCATGTGTTTGTATTTTTTACAGATCTTTTCCTGTAATTGATATCTAGTCTCATAGCGTTGTGGTCGGAAAAGATACTTGATACGATTTCAATTTTCTTAAATTTACCAAGGCTTGATTTGTGACCCAAGATATGATCTATCCTGGAGAATGTTCCATGAGCACTTGAGAAAAATGTGTATTCTGTTGTTTTTGGGTGGAATGTCCTATAAATATCAATTAAGTCCATATTGTTTAATGTATCATTTAAAGCTTGTGTTTCCTTATTTATTTTCATTTTGGATGATCTGTCCATTGGTGAAAGTGGGGTGTTAAAGTCCCCTACTATGATTGTGTTGCTGTCAATTTCCCCTTTCATGGCTGTTAGTATTTGCCTTATGTATTGAGGTGCTCCTATGTTGGGTGCATAAATATTTACAATTGTTATACCTTCCTCTTGGATCGATCCCTTGATCATTATATAGTGTCCTTCTTTGTCTCTTGTAATAGTCTTTATTTTAAAGTCTATTTTGTCTGATATGAGAATTGCTACTCCAGCTTTCTTTTGATTTCCATTTGCATGGAATATCTTTTTCCATCCCCTCACTTTCAGTCTGTATGTGTCCCTAGGTCTGAAGTGGGTCTCTTGTAGACAGCATATGTATGGGTCTTGTTTTTGTATCCATTCAGCCAGCCTGTGTCTTTTGGTGGGAGCATTTAATCCATTTACATTCAAGGTAATTATCGATATGTATGTTCCTATTCCCATTTTCTTAAATGTATTGGGTTTGTTATTGTAGGTGTTTTCCTTCTCTTGTGTTTCTTGCCTAGAGAATTTCCTTTAGCATTTGTTGTAAAGCTGGTTTGGTGGTGCTGAACTCTCTCAGCTTTTGCTTGTCTGTAAAGGTTTTAATTTCTCCATCGAATCTGAATGAGATCCTTGCTGGGTAGAGTAATCTTGGTTGTAGGTTTTTCTCCTTCATGACTTTAAGTATATCCTGCCACTCCCTTCTGGCTTGCAGAGTTTCTGCTGAGAGATCAGATGTTAACCTTATGGGGATTCCCTTGTGTGTTATTTGTTTTTTTCCCCTTGCTGCCTTTAATATGTTTTCCTTATATTTAATTTTTGACAGTTTGATTAATATGTGTCTTGGCGTGTTCCTCCTTGGGTTTATCCTGTATGGGACTCTCTGTGCTTCCAGGACTTGATTAACTATTTCCTTTCCCATATTAGGGAAGTTTTCAACTATAATCTCTTCAAAAATTTTCTCAGTCCCTTTCTTTTTCTCTTCTTCTTCTGGTACCCCTATAATTCGAATGTTGGCACGTTTAATGCTGTCCCAGAGGTCCCTGAGACTGTCCTCAGTTCTTTTCATTCTTTTTTCTTTATCCTGCTCTGTAGTAGTTATTTCCACCATTTTATCTTCCAGGTCACTTATCCTTTCTTCTGCCTCAGTTATTCTACTATTGATCCCATCTAGAGTATTTTTAATTTCATTTATTGTGTTTTTCATCATTGCTTGGTTCCTCTTTAGTTCTTCTACATCCTTGTTAAATGTTTCTTGCATTTTGTCTATTCTGTTTCCAAGATTTTGGATCATCCTTACTATCATTATTCTGAATTCTTTTTCAGGTAGACTACCTATTTCCTCTTCATTTGTTAAGTCCAGTGTGTTTTGAGCCTGCTCCTTCATCTGCTGTGTGTTTTTCTGTCGTCTCATTTTGCCTATCTTACTGTGTTTGGGGTCTCCTTTTCACAGGCTGCAGGTTCGTAGTTCCCGTTGTTTTTGGTATCTGTCCCCAGCGGCTAAGGTTGGTTCAGTGGGTTGTGTAGGCTTCCTGGTGGAGGGAACTAGTGCCTGAGTTCTGGTGGATGAGGCTAGATCTTGTCTTTCTGGTGGGCACATCCACGTCTGGTGGTGTATTTTGGGGTGTCTGTGGCCTTATTATGATTTTAGGCAGCCTCTCTGCCAATGGATGGGGTTGTGTTCCTGTCTAGCTAGTTGTTTGGCATAGGATGTCCAGCACTGTAGCTTGCTGGTCGTTGAGTGAAGCTGGGTCTTGATGTTGAGATGGAGATCTCTGGGAGATTTTTGCCGTTTGGTATTACGTGGAGCTGGGAGGTCTCTTGTGGACCAGTGTTCTGAAGTTGGCTCTCCCACCTCAGAGGCACGGCCCTGATGCCTGGCTGGAGCACCAAGAGCCTTTCGTCCACACGGCTCAGAGTAAAAGGGAGAAAAAATAGGAAGAAAGAAAGAAAGAGGCTATAGTATAGTGAAGTAAAATAAAGCTATTGTAAAGCAAAGTTATACATACAAAATCTCACCCAGAAGCATACACATATACACTCACAAAAAAAAGGAAAAGGGGAAAAATTAATATCTCCTGCTCCCAGAGTCCACCTCCTGCATTTGGGATGATTCGTTGTCTATTCGGGTATTCAGCAGATGCAGGCACATCAAGTTGTTTGTGGAGTTTCAATCCGCTGCTCCTGAGGCTGCTGGGAGAGATTTCCCCTTCTCTTCCCTGTTCGCACAGCTCCTGGGGTTCAGCTTTGGATTTGGACCCGCCTCTGCGTGTAGGTCGCCTGAGGGCGTCTGTTCCCCGCCCAGACAGGACGGGGTTAAAGGAGCAGCTGCTTCGGGGGCTCTGGCTCACTCAGGCGGGGGGAGGGAGGGGTACGGAGGAGGCGGGGCGAGCCTGCGGCGGCCGAGGCCGGCGTGACGTTGCACCAGCTCGAGGCGCGCAGTGCGTTCTCCCGGGGATGTTGTCCCCGGATCCCGGGACCCTGGCAGTGGCGGGCTGCACAGGCTCCCGGGAGGGGAGGTGTGGAGAGTGACCTGTGCTCACACACAGGCTTTTTGGAGGCGGCAGCAGCAGCCCCAGCGTCTCACGCCCGTCTCTGGGGTCCGCGCTGATCGCCGTGGCTTGCGCCCTTCTCTGGAGTTCGTTTAGGCGGCGCTCTGAATCCCCTCTCCTTGCGCGCAGCGAAACAAAGAGGCAAGAAAAAGTCTCTTGCCTCTTCGGCAGCTGCAGACCTTTTCCCGGTCTCCCTCCCGGCTAGCTGTGGTGCGCCAACCCCTTCAGGCTGTGTTCACGCCGCCAGCCCCAGTCCTCTCCCTGCGATCCGACCGCAGCCCGAGCCTCAGCTCCCAGCCCTGCCCGCCCCGGCGGGGGAGCAGACAAGCCTCTCGGGCTGGTGAGCGCCGCTCGGCGCCGAGCCTCTGTGCGGGAGTCTCTCCGATTTTCCCTCTGCGCCCCTGTTGCTGTGGGATCCGCGCTGATAGCCGCGGCTCGCGCCCTTCTCTGGAGTTCGTTTAGGCGGCGCTCTGAATCCCCTCTCCTTGCCCGCCGCGAAACAAAGAGGCAAGAAAAAGTCTCTTGCCTCTTCGGCAGCTGCAGACTTTTTCCCGGACTCCCTCCCGGCTAGCTGTGATGCACTAACCCCTTCAGGCTGTGCTCACGCCGCCAGCCCCAGTCCTCTCCCTGCGATCCGACCGAAGCCCGAGCCTCAGCTCCCAGCCCCGCCCGCCCCGGCGGGTGAGCAGACAAGCCTCTCGGGCTGGTGAGTGCTGCTCGGCGCCGAGCCTCTGTGCGGGAACCTCTCCGCTTTGCCCTCCGCACCTCTGTGGCTGCGCTCTCCTCCGTGGCTCTGAAGCTTCCCCCCTCCGCCCCCCGCAGTCTCCGCCCGCGAAGGGGCTCCTAGTGCGTGGAAACCTTTCCTCCTTCACAGCTCCCTCCCACTGGTGCAGGTGCCGTCCCTATTCTTTTGTCTCTGTTATTTCTTTTTTCTTTTGCCCTACCCAAGTACGGGGGGAGTTTCTTGCCTTTTTGGAGGTCGGACGTTTTCTGCCAGCGTTCAGTGGGTGTACTGTAGGAGCAGTTCCACGTGTAGGTGTATTTCTACTGTATCTGTGGGAAGGAATGTGATCTCCGCGTCTTACTCTTCCGCCATCTTCTCTATCATCTCATTTGTTTTTAATACCTTTTTTTCTGAGAAAAAATATGGATTGAAGCATTGTTGATTCCCCTGGAGCCCTGCAGTCCGCAGCGTCTGTGGTCCACACCCTCACTTCATGGCTGCACGGGGAGGTGGTCCTCACGGCTTCATGATCCCCACACTTTTTCCGGTCTGCATAAACATGAGGGCTTGACCTAGTTTCAGAATCAGTTATAGACCTACCAGCAAAGACAAAAATGCTAGATGATATGGTTACAAGGACTCAGAGATCAAACAAGAGGTCCAGGGGCAGTCTGAGGAAAGCAAAAGGAGACAAACACAGAGGCAATGGAACGAAGGTTTGTGCTGGGTGACCCCACGCTAGTCACTTAACCACTCTGAGATTTACATTTTTTTTCCTATGAAAAAGGATTCTATTTCACCTAATAATCATACAAATCCTCGCCCTAGTTCCTCCCAGGATTGTGAAAGAGGACAATTGATGTGAAACAGGACGCTTTCTTAAACAAGGGAGAGCTCTGCAAATGTTAGTCATCCTTAGTTAGAAATGGCAAGACTGTTATGAAACTGTGAGGTTTGGCCTAACCATTAAATTCTGGAACTCTTTTTCTAAAACTTGACTTTAAAGTAGATGGAAACACAATTTTTTAAAGTGAGGGAATAAACCCCAGAAACGGAGAAAGCATGCCTGCCAACTTATTTGTGAGTGCCTGTTGGAAATCTGTAGGCATCCTGTCGATTTTGAATGTAAATCTGAATTGCTCCTGCACTTATCCTATTTAGCAAATTCAATTTTGAAGCAGATTTCGTTTAGACAATGATTATCCATTTGCTCATTTGATTTAGGTTCTCCTGCTTTTCCTTTGTGGGAAACTTGAGGAACTTGCCGTTCTGCAGACTCCCTGAGCACCTCTGAGTTCAGCCAGCTTGTGGGAAGTCGGGGGGCTGTGGACTCCATGGGAGCCCCCAGTACTATAGTTAACAGAGCAGCTGCGGTGAGTGTGGGGTTGTCAAGTAGATTCTGGAGTGACATTTTCAGAAAAGAAGTTGTGGGAAAGGTTGAGAAAACCTAGGCTCTGATCACCTTTATTTATATAGACAGACCCTGTAAAAAAAAATCTTTATCCAAGGTCCCATACACCTTGGGCGGCCCTGCCCGAATCTGCTGGAGCTGGATGACCACACAAACGTCTGTGTGATTCAGCTGTGTGGGGTGTCAGCTCGTAACCCCCTTCCTGTGTCAAAAGGATCCCTCTTGACTTCTCAGGCCGGGTTTCCTGTGACGAGCGTTCTGATACCCCACCTGATGTTCAGGTTTCCTAAGATCTGTCCACCAGAGCTACACTTCTTTGGCAGGGAAAATTATAGTTTCATTTTTTTCTCACCTTTGTCCTGGATTGAGGGAATAGTCTAGCATTCTATAATTATTTAATTGGTCTTAAATTCTAAGTTACATATAACTTGCTACTTAGCCCCACAAAAGTTTTCTGGCATTTTCAATATCTGTGTCTCTGAGCATCAGCTGAGAAAAATGTGGTCATAGCTTAGGGACTTGGTGACAATAGTTCTTTACTCATTCTTTTATTTACTCTTCTTTATTCTACAGAAATTATTGAGTGCCTCTATGTTCTTAGGCACTGGGTCTTTGACAATGAACCAAAAGAGCAAAAAGTCCAGCCAAGTGGAGCTCACATTCTGGAGAGGACAGGTAGGCCACAGATGAGTAAAATATGTAAGGTGTCAAATGGTAAGAAGGGCTACAGCAGAAATACAGCAGAGAGAGGGGTAAGGGAGTGTTTGGAGTAGGGTCTGCTATGTTAGGAAGGGTGGTTAGTGAAGGCTTTCCTGAGAAGTTGATATTTAAACAAAGGCCCAGATGGGAGAAAGCAAGCCGTGCAGGCATCTGTTTGGGCTAACTTCTTGTCACTCCAGGGGCTCATTTAATAATGCTCCTTTGTGTCAGACGTTGCTCTATGCAAATGAGACCCGGAGAGGACCAATCTGGAACCTGTGTGCCTCTTCTCCTGCCTCACGCACAAAAGGCCACAGCCTGGGATCCTGTGATGATCATGTGCCACACCAGGTGCCCAAAGCAGGGCTGATCCAAGGATCAATCCAGAGTTGATCCTTGGGCAGCATCTTTTAAGTTTCCAGAGCTACAGAGGGGTTCCAGGGCAGGAAGAAGGTATCCCTGAAGCTCTGGGGACATCTCAGCAGGATTCAAAAGTCTCAACTATTAAATTTGCATCCAGTTACATTAGCAAGTAATACAACCTACCAAAGCCTCATCCTCTTCCCTAATGTTATTCCATCCCTCAGGTGAGGTGAGGCTCAGCGGTGAGGTGGGTCAAAGACGGGCTGAGGGGAGGATGCATCTCCAAGTCAGACTGAGGGTGTGGGATGGGCAGCCCCAGGACGGGAACGTGTAAGGGTGGCGGGGTCCAGATGTGTTCTTTGGGGACAAAAATGAGACACTGACTTAGGCCTCTGGGGGAAATGGGAGCTATTTAAGGGTACTTGGGCACCTTAAAACAGCAGGGTATCAGGACTGAAGGCACTGGTTACTGTCTCCCTTAAATTTTTTATTCATTTGCATCACTGACCCAAACAGCGTCACTATAGTCTGTAGATAACTTGGGGGAAACTAGCTGGGGAGTGTTTAATGAATACTTTCGCTGGTGCAAAGATCTCTCATAAAATGGGGAATTAGACTTTGAAAAAGCCACCGTGGGAATGCCGTCTGGAGCAGACACTTTGGCGCTGCCCGGATCTCCTGTGCTCAGCGGCCGCGGAGGGCGGAGGTGACTCCTGCACGCGAAGGGTGCCCCTCCGTACGCTGCCCGATGCTGCTTACCCGCATCTCCGGAGCCCAGAGCCCGGGTACTCACTCCACCTGCAGGCAGCGCAGACAGACCAGGGGAGCTGCGATTTCGTGCCCCTAGGGCAGCTCTCAAGCTGCCCTATCAGTCTGCAGGACTCTTCCGTGGTATGTTCTAGGTCTTTCTCAGAGGGTTCCCAGCCCGGTTAGTCCCAGACTGTTCACACGGGTCACTCGCTCCTTAAGCGGTCCTTCCCGGGCTTGGCCGCTTTCCCTGTCTCCCTCCCCTACTCCCCCTCCTGCTTCCAGGATCAGTTCTCAAATACCTTACCTGCAGCCAAATCCTCAACTCAGGGCCTGCTTTTAGAAACCTCAAACAAAGACAGCGACTATGTCTGTATGATGAAAATGTGCCCCCTGAGAAACAAATGCCATAAGATTCATATATGATTCCTAAGAAAGCCGAGAAGTCACACTAACATTACTGAGAAGTAATAGGTGATAAATCCACCTAAGTGCCTTTTTGCTGTACTTTGTAGAGAAAGTCTGGGGATTTATGATAATCTCAGACATACCTCATGATTTTCAAGTGTCTACTATAGATGCAAAAAATCTTAACAAAGAAACAAAATAACAACTTGAATCCTACATGAAATTTATCATTCACCAGGATCAAGCATGATGTGTCCCAAGGACAAAAGGTTAATATTAAGATGTAAAAAATAGAACATAAATACTGCCAGAAAGATGCTGGAGTAATTTGATGAAAATCAACATCCATTTTTTTTATTCTAAAAACAAAACCTGGCAAAAAAATAATTTTTTGGCCATGCACTCTAGTAAACATATACTTGTACAAGTGCTTATATATAATTATAGTTCTTTTTAAAAAGTCAAAAAAGAGAACAGGATAGATACCTATCACAATTATGATTTTACATTGTCTTGGCAGTCTATTAAATAAGATTTGAATTATAAATAAAAAGATACTTTTGGAAAACAGCACTCAAATGTTGATTGTTCGGGGACAGCATGTAGCTAAACTCAAGATGATCAAATCTCAGAGAATAAGAGTTCAATAAAGTGGCTCAAATTGTTTCAAATGATAGCCTTTCCACACACAAGCAGTGCTTAATTAGAAAATATAGCGGAAGTAGAGATGTCATTTGCATATCAAAGGACTCAATCTCTCGCGGTAAGTCTGATAAAATATATATAGGACCTAAGTGATGAAAACATTTCTCCAGAGATGTAAAGGAGGGTTTGGGTAAATGCAGACTCTTCACAGGTCTCTGAATCTTGCAGTCATGACAGCTCTTCCCAAATTAACTCCTCATTTCTATGTAATTCCCATTAAGGTGTTGATAGAAAACTCTGGAAAAAGCAATGAGTCTGGGGGAGAATGGATACATGCATATGTATGGCTGAGTACCTTTGCTGTGCACCTGAAACTATCACAACATCGTTAATCAGCTATACTCCAATATAAAATAAAAAGTTAAAAAAAAAAAAGCAAAGTGCTACTGTATACGTAAGAGAGAAAAAGTTGAAAATATACATGTATATTTGCTTTAAAAACAAAACAAACAAACAAAAAACCCTCCATTTCTGTTATGAAGAGAGAGCCTCAGAAAAGAGAAGTATCGAACTCAAATGATCTACACCGGGAGAGCCGAGCAGGCCTCTGGAAGCACAAAGCCCAGACCACACTCAGCAGGAGCATGTCGGGGTGCACGGGTGGGGAGTGCACACCCGCGGGGCACAGTGGAAGGAGACAGGTGTCCAGGAGACGCTGGGCTTCAGTGTCAGGGATCACTTGGCTCTTAGAATAATAATAAATCTTGGAAAGAAGGGAGGTGTTCTTTTCTCCAGTTTTTAAAAAAAAATTTTATTTTATATTGGAGCATGGTTGATTAACAATGTTGTATTAGTTCATGTACATGTATCTATTCTTTTTCAGATTCTTTTCCCATTTAGGTTATTACAGAATATTGAGCAGCGTTCCCTGTGCTATACAGTAGGTCCTTGTTGGTTATCTATTTTATTTTATTTTTATTTTTAATTTTTATTTTATATTAGAGTATAGTTGACTAACAATGATGTGTTAGTTACAGGTGTACAGCAAAGTGCTTCAGTTATACCCATACAAGTATCCATTCTTTTTCAAATTCTTTTCCCGTTTAGGTTATTGCAGAATATTGAGCAGCGTTCCTTGTGCTATACTGTAGGTCCTTGTTGGCTATTTTAAATATTGCAGTGTGTACATGTCAATCCCAAACTCCCAATCTATCCCTCCCCCTTCCCCTTCCCCCCGGTAACCATAAGTTCGTTCTCTAAGTCTGTGAGCCTGCTTCTGTTTTGTAAATAAGTTCATTTATATCATTTTTTTAAAGATTCCACATATAAGCGATATCATGTGATATTTGTCTTTCTTTGTCTGACTTACTTCACTTAGTATGATAATCCCCAGGTCCGTCTTCTTTTGAGATGGAAGGAAAGCAAATGAAGACAGATGCAGTGCTTTAGGGACACATGTGGCAGGAGTCCCTGTCATCATTCAGCTTCCTTTGTCTATACTTTTATTTTTTAATCATTCAAGTTATACATGGATATGTCCCTGGAAACCCCAAACAATATAGATCAATTATAAGTTCCCCTTGACCACATCACCATCCTGGATTTCTGCCCAGAGATGGTCAATATTTTTAATTTGCTATGTGTCTCTTGTTTCTATCTATAAATAAACACCAACTATAGAAATATATGGTTTTTGCTGTGTATTTCTTTAATTTTATTTTTCTTAATGAGATCACACTATGGCCTATTGCTCTACAACTTGCATTTTTCTTCTTAATGAGATGTATTGGGAATAATTCACCTTAGCACCTTCAGAACCATTTCCTTATTTAACGGCCACACGATATTCTGAAGTAGGTGTGTGTCAGAGTCTATTCAACCATTTCCCTTCGATAGACAGATAGGCTGTTTCCAGCCGTTTGAGTTTACAAACCATGCTGTAAAGGATATTCTTGTGTATGTCTCTGTGTGTAGATGTGCACTGTTTTTTGTTTCGTTTTCCTCTGGAGAGTGGATGCGAGGCTACGTTTTCTCAGGCAAGGAGGGGGTTGTTTCCACTGGGGGTTGGTGGGGAGAGAAGTCGGAGTTGAGTAGAGAAGGGTTGGGTTGGTTTGGTGGAAATAGGAGCAGTGGATGCACGGGCAGGGCAGGTGGAAGGGCTGCTGAGACTATATACTCCTGGGTTCATCCAGAGTAGAACCAGAGTGTCTGGGTAAGATGTTGGAGGAGAGGGTTGGCTATAGCTCCTGATTAGAACCAGCCCTTAGTCCTAAATCTGGCTCCTCTGAGTGCCAAGGGGCCCCTCCACCCCTCCAAGCACAGACATCACCTCATTTCCTTCCCCAGGCAGGTAGGCACAAAAATCCTTTAGGTTCTCAAAGTGTGGGCCTTCAGAGTCAGCATTTCCTGAGAACTTGATGGAGGTCACATTCCCACATGCTGCCCAGACCTGCCGAATCAGAATCTCTGAGGGTGGGGTCTGGCCATGGGTCCCCATGCTTTCTGGGGGTTTTAAATGCACATTAAAGTTTGGGAACCACTATTTAGGGGTCTCCGTGGCTCTCACAAGCACCAAGGAAGCCCTACCACACAGCCCTGTGTACCTGTGGTCATTCCTTTCTCCAGATGCCCTTTCCCAATCTTCTCATTTTCTTCCATGTTTTGTTATTCGGGGTTCACCAAACACTGCTCACATACATTTTCTCAGTCATCACTACAAAATTTCCAGGAGGGTATCATTATCCCCAGCCAGAGTACCCGGAAGTTAAGTGATTGCCCAAGATGTCACAGATAGTCAGGAAGGGCAGGGCTGGACCCACGTCTGGCAGGTGGTCCCCCAATTTCACAGGGGTACTCAGGGCCCCAGCCTAGTTCACATAGCCTAGCCGTCCCCCCAACATTCCCTGCTCACATCCAGGCTGGGCTAAGATGGCAAAGGCCCTAATCTCTTTCCCCAACCCGCTGTGGAACTGCAAAGAAACTTTTATATCTCCAAATGATTCTCAACATCACACATATGAAACCTACAATAATTTACTTACAGACATTTTGACAGGAGAATTCTGGGTGAATTTAAATTAAACTCCCCTCTCTTTTTCCTCTGCTGTGCCCTCACCCCACACACGGTCAGCTCTTTGAGTAACCGGCGTCTGAACAGGGCCTGGAGGGCTGAGTCATTTCCGGGGGATGGGGACAGTGTGGGAACAAGGTGACCATCACCGTGTGACCACCCAGCCAGGCTGGCAGTATGGGTTGCTTCCTTTACAGGACTGTCAGTTGAGCTGAGGCTGCCCCGAGGAAGCGCCCCTCAGCCCTTTAGATTCACAGTCAAGCCTCCTGGTATGGCGAGGCTGGGGAGTGGGGTGACGAGTTTTACACAGAGCCTCCCTTCTCTCAATACCCCACCCGCACTTCTTCCCAGGCTTTTCTAGAATCAGTTCTACAGTGGATGGCTCATTCTATTTTAACTCTGTGCAAGAGAGGATTGACTGGTACCAGGGACCATTGCTGGGTTTCCCCTCCCCTCCCCTCATCGCCATCCTCTGTCCTCTCCCTCTGTCCATCCATTGCCATCCTCTGTCCTCTCCCTCTGTCTCTACCCTTGGAGGCCTGGCTCATGGTTTCCAAGCCCTGCATTCTAAGGCATGGGCATGTAGGACCGAAACCGTCCACTACTCTGTGTTTCCTGCCAGGTGAGGGGCACTGCTCCCGGAGCCGTCCCCAGAACAGGAGATCTGGGGGTGAGGAGCACGTGTGGGGAGCTGCCCCAAGATGCACAGACAGGTGGCACGTGGAGCAGACCATGCCATCCGCAAAAGATGGATCTTCCACGCTGCTGTCAAGGCCAGAGGGGGAAGACACTGTCCAGGCATCTTCTGACGGCTGTTTCCTTAGGAAGCTGTAATTGCAGAGCGGCAGCCCTTTCCGTCTGCTCCGTGACATCTGGTAATCCCTGGACGAACATTCTTCTGGCGCTGCTGTGGAACATGGCTCTTCCCCTGCTCGGGACAGATGGTCTCGGCCAGAGTCTAGAGATAAGCAGGTAACAAATCACCTGCTGTAAACACGTACGAAAATAAGCATGAAGGAAGGAAAATAATAATGTTTATCATCTTACAAAAACACACCAAGTGCCACGGAAGAGGTCTAGGTTTGAATATATGAAGTGACACCAAAATGTGTCCCATGGTTTATACAGCATGGGGAGCTGCAGTGTGGCCAGAGGAACTCTGGGCCGCCTCGGGGGAACTGCTGCGCTGTTTCTCTGGTTAAGCTGATCGTCTGGGATGGACAAGCATCCAGACTCTCAGACCACCAGCATAGGCAGGCCCAGGTGTATGTCCTACTGAACTAGACTCTTTCTGGACAGAGAGCCTGCAGATCTTCAAGAAAATGAAACTACCTGTGTAGCTGACTCACCCATCCAGATACAAGAGGTGATGTTTACACAGATGCATTGAGGGCTGTGGTGTAAGGAGCGTCTGTGACCTCACAGGTAGAGCCCAGGACGGTTACCTGTGCCTCTGGTAGGGCACATAGAGGCTGGTGACCATGGCCTCTGATTGCTGTCCTGGTTATTAAAAGGAAGGCCACCTCAATTTCTCTTTTTCAAAGAAAATATACTTATAAAATCTCAAATATTGAAAAAGAAAGCAAAGGGCAAGAGATATTCCACAGGCAGGGAAATCGATTCCAAAGTTCTTACAGACTCGAGCTGTCAGTAACCAAAATGGTTTATTTGAATTTAATTTAAAAAGAAGAAAAAGAAAAAAGAGTGATTGGTCTTAGGATGCAATTTCAAAATATTTATGTGATTTTTTTGGCAATTGCTTTGGTGCATCCCGAGTATCCTGGTATATCTTCTGTTCATGGACCATAAAATGGAAGCCTCTTCCTGCTAACTCCAGAGAGGCTTCCAGAGCTCCTCCAGGCATTTCCAACGTGGTAATGTTTTACTAAAGAGATGAAACTGGGTGGTCCGGAGGGAAAGTTAAGCTCCAGTTTACATAACTCTCCAGAGTGCAAACAGCCCTTTCTACCTTTGCTCCCTCTCCTCCTTGGCGTTCAGCTAAAGGCACTCCAATCCCTTTCATATTTTCTCCAGACTGTGGAGTGGTTCTCTTCACGGAACTGAGTTATTTTCTTGTAGGTAAAGCTAAACCTTAACTCAATTACCCATAGAATCCCAATGCTTTAATTTGGGTGACTGTTGGAGTGAAGAGGACGTGTGGAAACGGGGTCCTGGAGACAGCCCATTTATACTGATGGAAAAATAAACACACAGAGGCGAGCCCTGTGCAGGGCTGGGCATGCTCCAGTGATGGACAACACACTCAGCACGTTGTGTGTGGCACTGGGGTTCAGTGTTAAAGTGTAGGTGCGTTAGACCTTGTCACCAGAAGGGCTGTGAGGCGCTGTTGTTTATTTTGGTTCCTATAGTTCAATTAAAACATAAGACATTGTTCCATTTTCTTTTCAGTCGCTTGTTTAATCATGAGGTTATGGGCTATCATAAAACCTTCATTGCTCTCATATTTCTTCTTGGCAGGGTAGAGAAAATTTAATTTGGGATTAGCTCCAGAGCATTTTGACCAAGCCTCCCTTCTATTTATCTTTCCAAAGGCTCTGACAGTGCTAATGAATGTCTGAAGTTGTTTATCATTTTATAAACACACGGCGCCCCAAGGTGGTGTCAATTAAATCTCCAACGAAGGATTAATGAGGGCCCATCCAAATAAGAGGTAGTGATACCTTTTGATGACTTACCAACGGCTTGGCCTGAACTGAACGCAGTGGTATGTGACTTGAGTGGGAGGAATCTGCCCCTTTATGGCCCCTGCTGACTTCTGCAAGGGCTTCTGCTCCCCAAGATGACATTTATCTGAGCTGTAGTTAAGGAGATGCAGGCGATAGTGGTGATGGGGTGCACGCGGCCCCACGCGGCCACAGGAAGAGAGCAGATACTAACACAGTCCCACGTGCTGGCTGGGAGCTTGGGTTTGGAACTGTCTTCCAAGGGATGGGGGAGGGAAAGATTAGATAAACACAAACTAGATGATAAAGTAAGCTCGAAGGTCAGCGGGGCAGGTCCATTCTGGAAGGAGATGTGTTCTATCTCCATCTGAACAATTAGTGAGGCTGATAGGCATTCTGTTGGCTGTAGGCAGCTGGGGGATCTGTCACTCAGCTAACTCACCAAGAGGTAGACCTGAAGAGTTATCTGTGCAGACTGTTTATTTTTAAACTTGGATTTATTCCTTGCTATTTGTTTGTAGTGCCTCCCCGTGAAAGTAACAGTCTCAGACTTTGTCTCCCCATTCAGGCACCAAAGGGCAAACAGCAACTGTGTCTTGAAAGGGTGTCAGAGAAATGAAGATCTGAGGGGGTACCCTGCCCCCAGAATTGGTACAGGGACCAGCTCCCCATCTCCTCCAGAGTTAGCAGTCAACACCTCTTAAAGTCATATCCCTCAAGACCATAGCTCTCTCTGGCTTTAGGATGGAATGAAAGTTGACTGAAAGTCAAAGTTGAGTTGAACAGTCTGATTCTCCCACAGTTATTTGCACAAGTCCCACACGGCGGGAGGGGGCGGGGGCAGGAGGTAGTGAAAGGTAGAGAAAGCCAGATTCCACGCAGCACAACTGGGTGGTTAACAAAGGAGGGGAGAGGGTCAAGCACTGGAGCCACTGATGTAGAATAAGAAATGGTAGAGGCTTTATTTCTCAGGATGTAGTGTGACCTGTCCTGATTCCCCATCCCTCAGCCCCTGGGAGTTTGGGGGCTCCAACTGGACTTAGACTAGATAAAGATGATGCATGTGCTAACGGGGCGGGGGGGGGGGGGGGGGAAATGGCCCTCTGACTGATTCAAAATTCAATAGCAGTTTTGATGTTCAGTTTTCTTGTGGGTACCATTCTTCTTAAGTTTCTGAGTAGATAACAGTGAGAGAAGGTTCCATCTTTCCTCTTCTGGAAAAGAGTTTGCTTTGTTTCTAGATGCAAAAAAGAACAGGCTGACAAATATGCTGCCGGATCTCATCACATCGACTTGTTTGGGGAAAATTTCCCACAGGTTCTGGCAGTCAGTTGACTGTCTTTTCATCTTGAATTATGTGAGTTTCTATTATTTTATAATTTGTTTCATGGGCATTTTGTTGGT
Source organism: Balaenoptera acutorostrata (assembly GCF_949987535.1). NCBI lineage: Eukaryota > Metazoa > Chordata > Mammalia > Artiodactyla > Balaenopteridae > Balaenoptera > Balaenoptera acutorostrata. The sequence goes on from NC_080079.1 coordinate 47,215,868, forward strand.
AATTGGAAGAGGTTGCTTCAAGCACTTCTTACCAGATACCAGTTGAAATTGGAAACTCTTATGGGCAATTGCAGAAGAAAGTGGCCAAGTCGAACTTCTATAATCCATGAGCATAGTTCTAGGGCCAAATGCCTAAGTGGTGCACCACCAGGCTGTGCCTGGTCTCAGTCATTCCCCACCTGTGTTTTACTACTTCTCCCAGCATGACTTTTATGCTGCATCCAGACAACTCTTATTATTACTCCCTGCTCTTTCCATACTCCCTGGGCTTTGGGCTCGTGTACCTATTGGCTGTTCCTTCTAGAATGAACTTTTCCACTCCATCTCCATCCCTCTATACAGCACCCATAGGGATGTCTCACACCATACACTCTGTTCTATAGTTTTCTCCTGTTTCCAGTCCCTGTTGCAGCCTGGTTGTTTATGTGTAGATCATGCACATGCCATGGACTCTAAGCCATGAACACGGTTCCTGGGTCCAGATCATGCTGTTACACCCTACTAGGACGTGCAGTGCAGAGCTTTCCATGCAGGACACTCAGCTAATCTGTATTAATTAAAGGAATGAATACATTCCATAGAGTGAAATGAATAAAACCCCTTTAGATTTCTTTGAAACATGTGCCACGAAGCATTTTTAACCTGTCCGGTTTTATTTTATTTCATACTCTCCCATCCTTCACTTCAATATGTGGCTTCTCGTGTGTATAGATTATGTTTTTCTGGGGAAAAAAGTCACGTCTTTATTTCCTTTTAAAATGTGTGAGATATATACACGTGTCATAGGTACAAAGAAGGGTGGAAGGGTGGATGTCTAATGAGCTGTTGAGAATATGTAATGAGTCCCTGGTAGCATTTGTATTTGAGCTTCAGCTGTTTTACAGGGTTGAAGAGAGCAAAAAAGATTAGGGAAAGTGCTAATAGTTGAGGGGAGCAGTATACAATTAATCACAAGAGGTTATTTTATAATGCATCAAGTTAAAAAGGGAAAAAAATGAGCATATACTTCTTAAGTGTAATTCAAAAGATCTCTTAAGGGTAGTATATTAGTCAGGATTCTCCAGACACAGAAGCAGTAATCTGGATAGATATAGAGATATATAAATACATATATATATCTATCCATATGACTACCTAGAGAGACAGACAGAGACAGAGACAGCAAGACTCACAGAGAGAGAGAGAGATTGAGAGAGAGACAGAGAGAGAGAGAGATTGATTTATTTTAAGGAATTAGCTCATGTGATTGTGGAGGCTGGCAAGTCCAAAATCTGCAGGGCAGGCTAGCAGGCTGGGGACCCAGGAAAGAGCTGATGTTGAAACTTGAGTCCAAAGGCAGTCTGGAGGCAGAATCCCCTCTTCCTTGGGAAGTCAGTCTTTTCTCTTAAGGCCTTCAACTGATTGGATGAGCCCTCCCCCAATCCCCACCCCTTATGGAGGGTGAGCTGCTTAACTCAAAGTCCACTGATTTAAAAGTTAATCTCATCTAAAAAGTACCTTCACAGCAACATCCAGACTGGTGTTGGACCAAATATCAGGGTACTGCGGCCTATAAAATTTAGCACATAAAATTAACTGTCACAGGTAACATGGGATCATATAGTAATTTTTTTTTTTTTTGGTTACTCTACTTGAAAATGAAACCCTGGCTTTGCTGTGGAATTCTCAGATAATTCTCAGTTAATATTACTGGCCTCCAGAGAAAGATTTAAAATTATAAAAATGGAAAACTTGGGCCCTCTCAGTAGTTATCCAAGTTGCTGTCGAATGCCATTGAGAGCTAAAGCATTTTTGTTGCCCATGCACCTGCTTCCCAGAGGAGATCAACTTGGTAACTGCAGCCCTCAGGCCTCTGGGGAGGGGCCCTGGAATGTTCAGGAAGGGGACTGCCTCCAGGGGCTATGTACCCACGGGCCACACCCGAATCAGGGCCTTCACCTGGAGAGTGCGTGCAGTGGGGCTGACCTGGGAAGGAAGGTGTAAACAATGCCGTATGCAGACTTGAATGGTGTCAGAGATGGCAGGACGTGCTTTAAATTTGTCAGGGCTGTCATGTGGAGGAGAGGTCCTATTTGTTCTGTGAGGCTCAGAAGGAGGAATGTGTAAAAACCACGGAGGCTGGTGGTGTCTCAGGCCAACACATGGCACCTTGAGCTCTCAGCAGTGGAGCACGCCTTCCCTGCTCCTTGGACAGCTGGAGCACCTGTGGGGTATGACAGCAGAGGACGAGGCCAAGTAGCTCTTGAGATCCCTTCCCCATTATGTGACCCTGGATGTGGTGGTCTGGATAAAGAATAAGGACCAAATGTGGGAGATGTTGCTAAGGGAAGATAGAGCCAGATCTCACAGATGTTGGAGAGCTGGAAGAAGATAGATTCCAGCCAGTTTGGGCATGTTGAGTGTGAAGGGTAAAATGTCATCCAAGGGGTGTTGTCCTATAATCCACTGCAGAAGAGGCATTGGAGGGTAAGTGAGAAGGTGGGTTAAGATTAGTTTCATGGTCACTTCACAGAGGACAGTGGGTTAGAAGGTGGGTCAGATCTTGCAGAGGCTGTGTTAGAGGGTGACGAGTGAGAGCAGAGAGCCAAGGGTCCTACCTTACCTCCTAGGGGTGATGACTGCAGGTCCCAATCCAAACATCACCTGATCCATATCCCAGTAAAGAAAAACTCATCAGAGCTCACTAGAAGATGTGCTAAAGGGGGTGCTATCTTGGTGCACCTTAGGAGAGAAAGAAAAAGGAAAGGAGGGAGAGAGGGAGAGACGTCTTGAGGGAAGGAAAGAGGGAGGGATGGAGATCCATTTGACTCTCTCATTTTATTCAGATTATATATATATATATTTAGCTGATTATAAAATATATTGAATATTTTCACAAAAATTTAAACAATATTTATAAATGTATATTTTTACTACTTACCCTTCACCTCTAGTTTCCTCTTTTATGACTTTCCTAGGGCTTGAAGCCAGAGGCAGGGCTGGATGTGCCTGGGTGACCATCTTTATGGGGCATTTCAACTTTGTTTGTGGGGTGAAGACAGAGCCTCTGTGTATAGATGGGGGCTCTGGACCAGTTGGTTGTGTGCCCTTCCTTTGGGCCCTGGGAACTCTGAGAATAATGGGTTACTTCTTCCCAGGACTATTATTTATTGCATTTTCAGTACGGATTTATGAATGTGTTACTTGCTTAAAGTTGTTATTTCTTTAACAAAATAGCAGGCATATCCTGTGTCAGCACCATCAAACTATGGGAATATGTTCAAAAGAAAAAGATGCTTTCTAGGTTACATCCTAGAACTTTGATTCATAGAAAGATACATATTAAAGGAACACTCAGGAACCCCCAGGCTCTATCTAGTATTCACATTTTTGCAGGTGTGGAAAATGAGGCCAACAGACTGGAAGTGACGTGTCCACAGTTAACATGAATGTTGCATGGCCAGGTCATCAATCAGTCCTATGTTTTCTGACATTAGGAATAATACTTATTATTCATATAATAATGATACATATTATGCTCATAATCTAGTAAGGGTCAAGATCCATAGGTGTATGGAAAGTTCAGAGGTGATGGTATAGAACTCATGGTGAGCGTTGACAGATGGAGTAGAAAAAACAGGGTCAGCCTGGGATAGCATGGCTCCTACTCAGTGCCAGCCTTTCCTTGCTTTTTCCTTTCACACGCAATAAAAGATGACCTCCATCAAACAGATGCTATTCCCGTTAGGAATCAGGTGATATTTTGATGATTTTGATATTTGCTCTTTTCTTATAACGAAACCCAGGAATGCTCAGACGCTGTCCCAAAGCACAACAATGCCTCTCTGAGAAATTCTAGAGGGCGATACACACTCAAGGCTGTACAGTTAGTAACATGTAAGCCGATAAACTCACGCGCAGGATCGTCTGAAAAACTGAACCACAGCCAGTGGCACAACATCCTCCTCTCCCTTCAGCCCAAAGTGTACCTTCAGCTGAGCCCTGAACACAAAACCCTGAGACAGCCATGAGAACGGTGAGGGTGAGCGAGAGGAGAGTAAGCAGGGGTCTCCGGAGATGCTGGATAGTGACCTGTGGACTAGCCAATAGTTAGGGGGACCTGGGCGGAGAGGCGGGACAAAGAGCGAGAGGGGGAGAAGACGGGGAGTGAGGGAGGTGACCATGTGTACAGACTCAAGAAGCACATGGCAAGAGGGGAATGAGGCTTGGCCAAGAACAAATCAGAGATGAAATACTATAGATATTAGGTCCTCAAAAAGGACCATGAGGAAGAGGCAAAATTTGAGAATCTTAAGAGGGGGTAATTGAGCTCTAAATCGAGGCAGATTCACCTATCTGAACAAATTAGGGCTGGAAGTTCAACCCTTCAAACTCTTTTGAAAAGTAAACACATTGCTTGTGAAAGGCAAAAAGAAAAGGCGTGAGCTGCCCTCCTCCTCCAGCAGCGGTCGTGGGAGAGCATTTTTACTAGCAGCTTCCGCTTAACTTGCACCACTATGCCTGTCCCTGTTACCCCACATCTCTCCTCTGTGGCCTGCTTGCTGGAAGTTCTCACCTGCTTAGATTGCTCTTACACACACACACACACACACACACACACACACCTCTCCCTGGAAAGGGAAATGAGGGAATCAGTACCAGATGTGCACATGCACCATGGATGGATGTGTTGGGATGCTTACTTGTCTCTGCTCACCTCATAACACAGCTGCTCCTTTCCTTCAGTGCTGGCCATCTGTGACTCACTGACAGTGGACTGGTCCTGAACTGTCAGCCTTGCCTCCATCTGCATGAGTCATATACTCCATTGCCTGGCTAAGTTTTGTCCTCAGCTGACTGTGGAAAGACACCAGGTCCCTCTAGAAAAGTGTGTTAAAGAGAGATGCCCTCAGATACTGTCTGAGGAGGAAGGGTTGGTCATTAGAAATGTGGGAAGAATGAGAGATGATAATTAGGACATAGCTTATTCCTTTTATCTCAGAAATTGGCAACAAATTGTTAAGACCTCCTCATCCCTGTGTATTTGAATTTGGAAATTTAAAGCTTCTTTGGAAAAAATTGGCAGGGAATGGTTGGAAGTGGAATTTAGAGTTGGAAGGAAGTAGAATAATAAACTTATTAGAGAGAAAAGGAAGAAAGAGATAATCTGGTATGATTAGTTTTTCCCAACACTCCCCTATTGTATAGATGAAGAAACAAAAGGTCAAAATCATAGTTTTTACATACAAATTCAGGAAAAATCTATTACAAATAAAATGTTTATACACACTATATTTAATCTTTCATTTTTGAGAGGCTGTCAGTTTTATTAGTAATTTAAAAAGTAACTTTTGTGAGTATACACAGGTCTTTTCCAGGAATTCCCCTATTTATTCTCTTATGAAGTGTGACTATCTCATTTTTCATAATCTATTCCTAGTTGTGCCACTGGGTCATCTTGTAATTGTGTGATTTTTTTTCTCATTAATATTCATCCTCACTGTTAATATTATTCTGTGGATAATTATCTATGACACAAATAAATAGAACGACATCCTATGTTCATGGATTGGAAAACCTGGTATTATTAAGATATCAATGATACACAAAGTGATCTACAGATTCAATGCAGTCTTTATCAAAACCCCAATGATATTTTTTACTTAAATAGAAAAATCCATCCTATAATTCATATGAAATCTCAAGGGACCCTGAATAGCCAACTCAATCTTGAAAAAGAAGAACAAATTTGGAGGTCTCATACTTCCTAATTTCCAAATGTAGTACAAAGTTAGAGTAATTAAAACAGTGTGGTAATGGCATAAAGACAGATATATAAACCAATAGAATAGATTAGATAGCATAGAAATAAATCCTTACACACATGGTCAAATACTTTTCAACAAAGATGCCAAGCCCATACAATGGAGAAAGAACAGTCTTTTCAACCAATGGTGCTGGGAAAACTGAATTTATACATATACAAAAATAGAGTTGGATTCTTACCTTATACCATATAAACAATTAACTCAAAATGGATCAAAGACCTAAACATAAGAGCTAAAACTGTAACACTCTTAGAGAACATAGGGAAAACAATTTATGAAGTTGGATTTAGCAATGATTTCTTGGATATAACAACAAAAACACAGGCAACAAAAGAAAAATTAGATAAGCTGGACTTCCTCAAAATTAAAAACTTTTGTGCATCAAAGGACACTATCAACAGAGTGAAAAGGAAACTCATGGAATAGGAAAAATATTTATAATCATACATCTGATAAGTGGTTAATATCCAAAATATCTGAAGAACTCCTACAACTCAACAACAAATAGAAAAAAAACCCCAATTTTAAAATGGGCAGATGATATTAATAGATATTTCTCCAAAGAAGATATACAAATGGCCAACAAGCACATGAATAGATACTCAGTGCCATTGGTCTAGGGAAGTGCAAATCAAAACCACAATGAAATGCCTCATCACACCTAGTAAAATGGCTATTTAAAAAAAGCCCAGAAAATAACAAGTGGATTTGGAGAAATTGTAACACCTATACACTGCTGATGGGACTGTAAAATGGTTCAGCCACCATGGGAAACAGTTTAGTGGTTCTTCAAAAAAAATAAACAGTATTTCTCTATGAACAAGCAAATTCACTTCTAGGAATATACCCAAAAGAACTGAAACAGGACTCAAACAGATGCTTGTACACCAATATTTATTACAGCATTATTTGCAATATCCAAAAGGTGGAAGCAACCCAAGTGGCCATTAAGAGATAAATCAATAAATATAATGTGATATATACATGCAATGGAATATTATTCAGCCATAAAAACTGAATGAAGTTCTGATACATGTGATATATGAATGAACTTTGAAATGTGATGCCAATTGAAATAAGCCAGATTTAAAGGACAAATATTGTATGACTCCCTCCATATGAAATAAGCAAATTTATACAGACAGAAAGTAGATTAGAGGTTATCATGGGCTGAGTAGAGGAGGGGAGGGGGGAATTACTGCTTAATAGTTACAGACTTTTGGGGTTTGGGGTGATAAACAATTAGGGGAATATGTAGTAGTGCTAGTTGTAAAACACTGTGAATGTAATTAAAGCCTCTGAATTATATAATTAAAAGTGGTTAAAATGGCAACTTTTAGGTTATATATATTTTACCACAATAAAAATAAATTTAAAATGCATTCTCAATAATAAGTGGGCTCCTTTTCTGGAAGAAAATATGCCACAGGAACACTGTGTTTGGCTTCTACACTCTTCTGCCTACTAAAGGTGTGAACTTGGGCAAGTCATTTACCTCTTCTGGGTATCAGATGCAATATGGGTTTAATGATGGTTTGTAGAGGATTAAATGTGCAAGTATTCAATAGGTTTTTGTTAATGTATATGATGTGCTATATGCAGAGGTTCCTTTTACTGATGTAGACAGAAGGGGTAAAGTATGATGATAACCACCCTTCAATTTCTGTTTTTCTGCTTTAGACTCCTTTTTCTTAATTTGCAGTCTTTTATTTTCTTTGCCAAACGCACATGTAACCCAGCTTACACTGGAAGGGCATTATTGCTGAGATCATTTTTTCCTCATTGGCATGCATGCAGTGCATTATTCCCACTGCTACTCTGAGGGACCATTCCACTTCTTCCATGTCTCCAAAGTGGTCCCAGAACATTAGCTTGTCCTAGGGGCAATGAAGGAATTCTTTCTTGCAATGTTGCGGGTGAAGATTTATTTCAAGTTTTTGAAGGGAGGTCAGGTAAATTGACCTCAAACATACCCTTTAGCTATGAGATCCTATGATTCTTGGATTCTAAAACCTACTGAAGGAATGAGATATGATCCACTTCTCTTCCCACCTGTCCCCCAATAAAATGAAGCGGACAGGGGCCCTGGGTGATTTCAAATTTCCTTTAGTGGATAATGGAATTCAGGTTTTTTTAGATACTGATCTTTATGACCCTTTTTTATGGAGCTTGAAAAGGTCTGACCTATTATTTGGACCGAAATCTCCTGTGAACCACCTTCCTTCTGATTTACATCCAGTTCAAACATGTGGTGCTCTTTCCTAACTATGTTCTGCTGGGGAGAGAAAGAAAATATAAACTGTGACAAGCTGGAAATGCCTTCCACCAGATCTGCCAAAGTTGAGAAAGTCATGTAGGACTTTGCATTTCCCTAATTACTGTGTTTCTTCCACCCTCCTGGTCTCTCAGTCCTGGGTTCTGGAAGAGCACTGGGCATAACCCACAGCAGGGAGGCAGTGTTTTCCTGCAGCTCCTCTCCCACAGACCCACCGCATCCAGTGTAGATCTCCATGGGACTGTGCCCATACTCAGACCTGACTCAGTACCTCCTGTTCATTTGACTTCTCCCAAGTGGTGTCTCTCAGGTCCCTCAAACACAACATATCCAGACAGGAACTCAGTTTCACCACTGTCTTTCATCAGCTCCTCTGATTTCATTCTGGTCCCTTCAAAACTGTTCTCCACACAGCACTAATTGGAAAATTCAAATCATATTATGTTCATTGCCTTTGGCCAAATATAATTCTGTTTTATAATTATGCAAAATATTTGCCTGATGCTATCAAAGTCAAATATATAAAACCAGATATATTTTGCTAATATTATATCTAAGACTTTTGTTTTTATGTTCACAAGGGAAATTGGTCTGTAAAATCCCTTCACCTTATATGGTTTGTGTGTCCAGCTTTGTTATCAAGGAAATTTGAGAAGTATTTCCTCTTTATTTACTTTTCTGGAACATTCTGTGTAAGACTGGAATTAAAATTTACTTTCCTCTTTTCTTCATGAGAAGATTTTTAAGTAAACATTTAATTTAAACCTTTTTATCGTATTCATGAGTGGCTTAGTAAACATGTTTCTCTATGAATTTGATTTTTAAAATTTAGATGTTTTTGTACTTATTGGCACACACACGGCCATTTTAATTAAAATTAATTAAATTTTAAATTAAGTTAAATATTCAGCTCTTTAGTCACACTCAACAGCCACATGTGGTTCGTGGCTACCATATTGGACAGCACAGATATAGACTATTTCCATCATCAGAACGTTCTGTTGGACAGCACTGGTGTAGAATATTCTTCCCTCACATATTTTCACAGCTGGCTTGTTTTCACCCATTATACCCTAGCACACATCTCCATCTGTAAGGGGTTTTGCTGACTACCCGGTGTGAAGCTGGTCTGCCACCCCTACAATGCCATCACTCTGTTTGATGTTTTCACAGTCCCACCACTTTCCAAAAGAATCTTATTTCTCTGTCTCCCCCTGCTATTGACATATACAGTCCATAAGAATAGGGACTTATCTGACTTTTTTACCACTGAATCCCCAGAGTATAGAAGAGTGCCTCGGAGAGAGGAGGTGTTCAAAAATTATATATTAAGTGAAATAGATTGAGTGATAGGGGACTCCACTGATGGCAAGTTAAGATGTTTACACTAAAAAAAGACATAAAGTACATAACAGTGTCTTATCTTTTCAATCTCTAATGTCCCTCTTTTTATTCTAAATAGTTTTCATTTGTGCCTTTTCATTCTCTCTTCCTTATGTCATATTAATCAGTCACACCAGAAGTTTGCTCATTTCATTGGTTTCTTTCAAGAAAAAACAACTTTGACCTGACTAATGATCTCTATTGTATATTTGCTTTCTCTGTCATTAATATCTGCTCTTACTTTATTATTTCCTTTCTTCTGTCATCTTTTGGTTTATTCTGCTAATCTTGTGCTAACTTCTTTTTCTTTTAACTTAGCTCAATAATGTAAGCTTTTTTTCCTTTCTAATGTAAATAAAAATGCAATGTTTTAGCTAAATACTGTAAGTTTAGATAGGTTGTATTTTCATTTTTACTAAATTTTAAGCATTTAAAAAAATTTTTCCATGTCTCCTTTGGTGCATGAAGTAGTCAGAGGAGTGGTTTTTGTTTGTTTGTTTGTTTTTTGTTTTAATTTGGGTGGTTTCTTTATTATTATTATTCCAAAATATATGAAGCTGGTTTTAGTTACCTTACATCATGGTGAGGAAAATTTTTTCTGCATATTACAGATTCTTTGGAATTTGTTGGAGCTTGCTCTAAAGCTTGATACTTGGTCAATTAAAAATATATATATATATGTATATATACATATATATATACATATATATATATATACACACACATATACATACCATGTGCTCTTGAGCAGGATGTTTGTTCTATAATTACTGGGTACAGTGTGTTCCGTATGTGTCCATCAAATTTTTAATTTGGAATATATTGTTGCTCTTCACCAGAAGTGAGGCTGGGGTGACCTTTAAAGGAAAGGAAACAAATAGGAAAAAGTCCCTTCTCTTCTAGCCTTGGGGGTCTTCCTCTAGCTCCATCTAGTGGCAGAGTTTAACAGGGAGCGGCTGGCCCAAAGAAATGGAGTTTCAGAGTCCAGCCTCATCATCACAAAGCCAGGTATAGGAAGGTAGGTTCAGAGCAGAGAGACAATGTCTTAATAACTGGCATACATGCTGTGGAATTAGGATTACGATTAATTTATGTATATTTGGTGTTCCAAAACATTGCTGTAAATAGCATCAAACCATGAGAAATTCATTGTGGTGGGTAAAATCTCTAATCTGGATTTGTAAGAACAGCACCAGAGGGAAATGAAGGAGCAGTGATTCAATAATTCTTTTGAAGAGTTTAGTCTTTTCCTGTGTCTTACATTTTCGGATACCTCCATCAGCCTATTTACATTTGAAGTGTTTCTTATTCAGTAGTAAAAGACCTTTATGCAATGAAATAAACAGGATTTCCATGAGATGAAAGAGTCTCCAACATAGTTTTGATTTATCCATATGGTCCATACCATTGTATCCACACAATGCTTCTCAAGCCTCACTGACGTCATTGATCATAGTTGTTCACAGCCTAACTGAAGAGGCCATCACCACACTTTGTGAACTATGACAAAGCATGATTCATTTATACTCTGTTTGGTGCACCGTGTTAAACATGTGGGAACTGCACAGATGAAACAGAACCTGCCTTCAGGGGACTTACAATTTGACAAAAGAGGAAAGACATACAAGGTTGACTATAATAGAATTATTCCATCACTTTTCAAGGTACTGTCACATTTCCACGTTGCTTCGGTCTGAGATCCCAGAGTTATCCAACTTTCCCTCTGGCTCATAGCCAGTCAGTCATAGATGCAGCTTATTTTTCACTACAGTGTCTTTAAGAATCCTCAGTCGTTTTCTCCAATACCCCTTTCAAGGACCTCATCAACCCAAGCTCCCCTCACTGCCCTGTTTGGCTTTCCTTTTCAGCCTTATCTCTCATGCTTTCCCACAACTACCCCCATGCCGCTCATTTGCATTCCCTGGACCCTGTATCTGCCCCCTCTGCCCTCTAACAGTATGGCCAGAAAAGGAAAGGCTGATTATTCTTTTAGACATCTTTTGGAAAACATATTTTTAGAAAATTAGTCCCAAGAGATGCTCGCATTCAAAAGGGAGTCATCTTGATTATCTCATCCAGTATTACAATTTGGATGTCTAAAATGATTAAAATTATTTGAAAGAGTTCACTTTTTCATTCTCTGGAAAAAATGTTTAGTCATTATTACACACAATTCATAAAATAAATACCCATATATTTCACAACTGCTTCTTTGGAAATTTTTTTTAACATTTGCAACTTAATTTGCAGGGTCTAGTGCAAAATAAAAACACAAGACCCCTTCGTTAAAAAATTATTTAAAATTTCAAGATGGCAAGAGCAGAGCATTCCAATTCCTGAGCTCAGAGCCTTATACAACTGCACAGGTTATACGCCCAGGAATCCAGCCCCGATCCTTCCTTTATATGTTTGACTTTATTCCATGGGGATTCTAAGAAATATGAGCTAAGTGCAATGCTTAAACACATAAACTATGTTACCTGAGGCTCTTGATATCTCTGACAGAGGCTGACAACCTTCTTGGTTAAGAGCACAGCACCAGAAACAAGATTGTGCACATCTGATCCTAATGCCACCACCTCCTAGCAAGTTACTTAACTTCTCTGTAGCTCAGATTCCTCATCTGTAAAGCTGAGATAATAATAGCCCCACACCATAGGGTTCGTATAAGGATTTAATGATTTAATACAGGTAGTATTCTTAGGACCATTCCTGGGATGTAGAATGCTCTATAAAAGTTTGGGCTATTAAGATGACCTCTTTCTTTGAAAATATTTCTGATTTTACTTTTGTCCTTAGTTACATACTTTCAATACATAGCAACATTTGTGTCACATTGTGTCGATTGAAAGAAAAATCATGTCAATTACAAAGTAACACAAATTCCACTTAGAGTACTAGGATTGGGGCATAAACAAGAAACAAGTAAACTTTGATGCCAAGCCTAAAATAAGTAATTAATTGGTTGATTGATTTCATTATTCACTCTAAAAAAAAATTCGCTTTTGCCTAATGATTTCCAAGGAGTTGGAAAGGCATGAATGAAGAGAGCAGAGGCCCAGCTATTGCAATACTGTGTAATGCAACACCACAAGAAAAGCAAGCAAATGTCCCTCAGGATGCTCAGGGAGAAGAACTTGGTTCAGTCCTAGATGACAGTATGATGGAGAAAATCTGGGAAGTCTTTTTAGAGAAGATGATGGTTAAGCTATCTCTCAAAAGAGGAATTGGCCTCTCCCAGGCAGATTCATTTAGGGTAAAGAGTATATTCAAGAGATTGATGATGCAAAAGAATAAGACATAGCCAGGATTCAAAAGAAGTTTAGTGTAGTAGAAGCTGAAGGTACAGGTTAGGGGTGGACAATGAGACATAGTAAATAACAAAGTGACAGCTTGGAAGGCAATGAGTTCTCCTTGTCTAAAGAGCATCATGACACACTGGGACCTTGTCCCGTGAATGTGATCCAGCTCTTCTTTTCTACCCGACTGATCCAGGGGCAGATGCCTGATTCAAACCAAACCATGTTGAGGATAAGTGCTCTTGTTTGGTTGATTTGATTTGATTTTTGCAATAGAGAAGATACTTTTGTGCTGGACACAGTACCAAATAGAATTTAGAATTGAAAGGCTGTTTTAATCACTGTTACTTTAATATGACAACTAAATTCAGGAATCTATCCCTTGGTAGACTGTATATAATACTTTCTTTTTTAATCATAGAACTTAAACAGATATTTTGGCATAGAATGGTAAGAAAGGGTAATTGTTTGATGTGTATCTGCATTAGAGAAAGGTAAGCTTTTTTTTTTTTCATCAGCCATCAACTATTTGACTCTAAGTCTACATTGAGTATTCCACTTCAAAAAATGTAAATCTATTTTTTTAAAAAAAGAAATAAAAAGAAAAAGGAAAGAATGCATGGAAGAGATCCAATCTTCTTGCAAATGATAGATGATTTCTTGTGTTGATTTCTACCCTTGTTCTCAACTCCCTGAGAGCTTCCACGCTGGATTCAGCATATCACCACCCTGCCCCTGCCCTGCCAACTCAGTTTTCAGTGGACGATTTGATAAAAGCCTCCATATTGAGCTTTGGCATGGTTTCCAGTCCACTTCGTGGTGATCTCTGTTGGTGGAATTTTGTCAGATACTGCTTTCAGAATCGAGCAGAACACCAGGCATCAGGGAAGAGAGAAAGTCATAGGGGATGTAGGTCCATGTAACATAAGTCATCTTGCATATCGATATCTGAGAGTATACAACTTGGGTGAATTGTGGGTGTTGAGTTCTTGTCAGTGTGGTCACCAAAGCCCTAGGGCAAAGTCAGCAATGCCAAGCCCTTACTGATGTCAGGTTTTGTACTGCCTGGAAGCCACAGATTAGTTGGCAATTGCTGTTTCCTATCAGATCAGTTTGGAGATTCATTGGGAAAAGTCCATTTTGGGGTGACGTCACACCAGTCAAGCCAAAAGCCTGTGAGATTAAATAGCTGCACAGATATCTGTCAATATATACACAATAGATAAGGATCCTATATGTATAAACACAAATCCAGTTTTCAGTTATCTTTGACAGAGTCGTGGCACAGTTAATAAAATCTACTTATGTTTGCATTTGGACTGAATACAGGTAGGTAGATTTCTGCCTTTATGGAGAGACAAAAAGCCTGCCCGTGGAGCCAACACCCATATCTGATCACTTTCTTTACCACTTCCCAGCTTTGTGATCTAAATTTCTCTGTATTTCAATTTCTTCATCTGTAAAAAAGAGATGATAATATTTATCCTCTCTATTTCATATGGTACTTTGAAGGTTAAAGTCATTGAATGGAAAATTTGAATTTTAAGCCCAATTTATTTTTTCTTTTATAGTTTGTACTTCTGTGTTCTATCTAAGGAATTTTTGCCTAACTCAAAATAACAAAAATGTTCTCCTATGTTTTATTTCTAGAATTTTGCATTTTAGGTTTTATCTTTAGGTCTATGGTCCATTTCAAATTGATTTCTATGTGTGGTGCAAGGGATGAAGTAAAGGCTTTGTTTTGTTTCATTTGTTTTTTTTTTTCACAAAGTTGGCCTTTTATTCTAGAATCATTTGTTGAAAATACTATCATTTCTCAATTAATTACTCTGAATTTTTGGTTAAAAATCAATTGACACTCTATCTTGTTTTATCAATCTATGTGTTCATCTTATACCAATTCTACATTGTCTCGATTACTTGAGCTTTACAGTAAGTCTTGAAACTAGGTAATGTATCTTCCCACTTGGCTCATTACAAAACATTGTTAAGAAAATGAAAAGACAAGCCACAGACTAGCAGAAAATATTTGCAAAGCAAACATGATAAAGGACTTGTAGGTTGACTATACAAAAAAAAAAAAACAAACTTAAAATTCAGTAAGAAGACAAACAGTTCAATTAAAAACTGAAGAGATTTATACAGGCACTTCTCTAAAGAAGAGATATACATGGCAAATAAGCATCTGATGAGATTCTCAACATCATTAGACATTAGGGAAATGCAAAATGAAACCATAATAAGATACCCTTACATACCTACCCGAGTAAAATTAGAAAGACTGACAGAAAAGATACAGAACAACTGGAATGTTCATGTATTTTGGGTAGAGTACAAAATCATAAAATTACATTAGAAAACAGTTTGGAAGTTTTTTATAAAGTTAAATAGAGATTTACCATAAAATCCAGCAATTCCACGCTTTGATATTTACCCAAGATAAATGAAAACAAATCTCACTCAAAGACCTGTATGCAAACATTCATTGCAGCTTAATTCACAATCACTAAAAACTGTAAACAACATGCTAATGTCTTTCTACAGGTGAATGGAAAAATGAATTGTTGTTCATTCATATACAGAATACTTCTCAGCAGTAAAATGAACTATTGATACATACAACAACATAAATGTGTCTCAAAAGCATTATATTGAATAATAACTGGAAGAAGCTAAATACAAAGGCTTTATACTGCATGATTTCTTTCTGACTTTCTGGAAAAGTTAAAACTATAGGGATTAAAATCAGGTTAATTGTTGCCAGGGGCTATGGACGTGGGGTGGGGTTAATTACAAAGAGGCACAAGGAAACTTTTTGGAATGATGAACTGTTCTATACTTTGTGGTAGTGATTACTCAACTGTAAATATTTGTCAAAACTCATAGAACTATACCTAAAAAGACTGATTTTTAGTGTATGTAAGTTATACCTTAATAAACATAATTTTTTAAAAGAATCATTAAGCAGTTGACCTGAATGTCCTACCACATAAAAGCAATTGTTCCAGCTTCAGAATTTCCACTCTCCCTTTGGAGGAGGAAGGGCCAAAATTTCCTATGCAGCAAGTGTGGTTGCGATCTTAGGCAAGGCTATATGCACCTACTCTTTGTGTTTTAAAACTTATGGTTTTACCTTATTAATAATATTTAGAGCACTGTCAAATAGTATCTATCTTATCTATCTGTCTAACCATCTACCTATGGAATCATGATGGCTTGTAAACTGGTGAAACCACTTTGGAAAACAATTGTTCATTAACCAATGAAGTTGAATATTCATCTACCTTATATCCACAATTTTACTTGTTTATATATTCTTAAAACTTTCACACAAGACGTCCATAGCAGTACTACTCACAGAAAATCTGAAAACAATCCAAATGCTTATCAATAGGAGAGTACATGAATAAATGCTGGTGTGTTTACACAGTGAAACGTAAACAAACTAAAGAGACATGCTACAATATAAATAAACTTTAGCTATAGACAATTAAATGCGAAAATAAACCTGGGGAGATTATATACAGCATCGTGCCTTTTAATAAAGTGAAAAAAAATTAAATACAAAATATAATTTTAAGGAATGCAGAGGATGGAATAAAACTATATAAAAAGGAAATCACGGAAACAATGCACCAGCAGTGGCAGCAGCAGCAAGAGTCAGGGAGTGCAGACGACGCCTGCTTCCTGCTCACTCTGGTTCCCACCGCAGTGGTGCCAGCCACACAGGCACTGTGGGCTCTGCCCATTCTGCATTTGCTTCTCCAGCTTTATGACTGGAAATGGCCTCATGCAGTTGCTAATATTTGGGTTAACTCACTTTTCCCCTTTGGCTACTCTATTTCCTCCACCATATTTGTAGCCAGTTCTTTGTATTAAAATTCTATCCTCAGAAGCACCTAAGTAAATTTTTACCTTCTGGGTTAGACAACCATTCTCTGGACTCTGCCCAATGGATGTAAGAGGTATGTCAGGAAAATTCTAACCAAAAGAAAGCTGCTGCAAAAAGTGGGCTTTAGGTAATAAATAATTATTAGGCATCCAGAGAGTCACTACACGGTGATAAAATATTCAAGAGTCAAGTTGATATAAGAATTTTAAAGGTGTCTACACCTAGTATAATACTCTCAGAATATGCAAAGCCAATTTGGTAGAATTCCAGGGAGATCTGAAAATCATCAATGTATTAGGAACTTGAAAATACTTCTCTTGATTATAGATATGATTAGCAAGGATATTGGAAATGTAAACAACTCAATTAAATTTGTATCCAACACTTAGAGAATATAGATTATTCTCAAGCACACAAGGAACATTACAAAATTTGATCAGGCACTAGGTCATAAAGAGAGTATCAAAAATTTCAGGATATATGTATTATACAGTTTGTATTTGTTCATTGTAATAATTAAGTTGAGCAAATATCTAAACTTATCTAAACTTAAACTCGCATATTTGGGAATTTAAAAAACACTACCAATAGCTTATGACTTAAGTAATAAATTATAATGGAAATTTAACATCCATAGAATTAGACAATAATAATAATAATAATACCATCAGCATTTAGAGTAGTGCTATGAAGAAAATTTGTACCCTTAAATACTTATAAAAGAAAAAGAGAAAGGCTGAAAATTACAAAATTAGGAAAAGGACAACAGAATGATCTCAAAAAAAAGTACGATAGAGAAGATGAATGTAGCCAAGAGTTGTTTCTTAAGTAAAACAAAGCAAAGAAACAAACAAAAAAAAAAACTAAAAAATAAACAAATATCTCTAGTGAGATTAAGGGAAAAAAAGAAAACTAAAACAATATTTTGAACATAAAAGAAGATATAAATCATTTTAAACAGAGATTGAAAATATGACAGATGCCAGCAGGTTTAAAAACAGAGAAAAATGAAAAAAAAAATCATAAAAAAATAACTTAGCAAAACGGACACTAGGAGAAATAAAGAATAACAAAATTGAACATCAGTTATAGATCTTCTGAAGAAGAAAAAAAACATAAGCTTAAATAGTTTTACCAGTAAGATCTACCAAGTTTTTCAGGTATAAATCATCTCAATCTTTTATCACTATTCCAACAAATGGGAAGAAAAAATATCCATATCAGCTCATTTTAAAACCAAACACTGACATTTTGAAGAAATAAATACATAACATTGCTTTACCATTTAACATTAGTATAGATTAAAGAATTTTAAATAAAATATTAGCAATTGAATCACACCGTATAAAAAGACAACCAACCATAATAAACCTGGCTTTAAACGACTTGTGTATAAAATACCTGTTTACCATATTAATAGCTTTTTAAAATATATAATTATTTCAATAGATTGAGAAAAACCCTGAGATAACATGCAACATATGTTCATGATTATAAACTTTTAGTAAACTACCAGTATAAAGGCACTTTTATAATCTAATAAAAGGTATCTGTAAAAATACTACAGCAAATGCTATATTAATGAAGAAACATTAGAAATATTGCCATTATTCCTACTTCTACTCAGCATTGTATTGGATTTCTACAACAGTGCAATAAGGGCAAGAAAATGATCAATTCAGTGCAGACAGATTAGCAAGGAGAAAATACACCAGTCATTAATTCCAGATGATGTGATTCTTTATATGCAAAAACCTAAAGAACATATAGATAAATTATTAGAAAAGATACACAGAATTTATTTATTCATTTACATTATTTATTATTTTCTATTTAAATTTTAAATATCTATTGACCACCAATAAATAATAGAAAGTCTAATTTAAAGACACTGACATTGAAAATGGTAGAGAGTATCAGAACTTAATAATAATTCTAACAAGAAGCATGTAAGCTTCTATAGGAAGATTTAAGTGGCATAAGAGATGTTAAAGATGGCCCAACTAAATAGAGAAATATATTGTGATCATAGAAACAAAACAAACCGTTGAGATGTAAGTTGTCTAAAAGTCAATCTATTGATTCAGTGTAATTCCAATCCAAACCCCAACAGGCTTTTTCTTAAAACTTGATAAGCTGATCCTGAGATGTGTTTGGAAGAATAAATTTCCAAGAGTAAACAGGATACTTCAAAAGAAAAGCAGAGAGAGGAAACATCTAACCCAATATTAATCCCGTAATAATTAAGGCAGTGTGGTACTGACCCCAAAATATCATCAAAGAGAAAAAATAAAGAGCTCAGAGAGAGATCTGTGCACATAAAGAACTTCGGTGAGAGTTGTAATGTGCCAGATCAACAGGGGAAAGAAATGAGTATTCAAAATGGTTATTCAAGTCGTTTCAGCTGTTGTCTGCTGGGCCTTTTATTTAATGGGGGTGGATTTTTCTAACATAATATTCTTTATTAATTATTTAAAAGGCATATGTTATTCCTTAACAAATCCAAGTGTCAGATTCGCAATTTGGTCACAGATAGACTCAGAAAATCTCGAACAGCTCCAGCCGTTCAGGAGCATTTGCTGCTAAACCCTTGAATGCACGGCAGGATCCCAGTGGGAGGGCCAAACCCTTCCATTCATAGGAAGACGTGCTCCTCCGTGTAGGCCTTTCCAGCAAGCTGTGGCTCTGGACAGAAGGTCTCCACCAAGTTTCCCCAGGTGGGTCATGCCCGCAGCTTATCCTGCCCCTCCCCTATCGGCTATATTCTGCTGTGGCCTCAACCGGAAGGAGAAGCACCATCACGGCTGGACGGGAAGTTCATTTATAGCTTCTAGCCAAGGACCTTGGGCCGAGCTCACCTTGCAAAGGCTCTGAAGTGATCGTACTCCTCCTTGGGGAACTGTGAGGTCTGCGACCACAACCAACATCTCACTGCGGAAATCATAATGGAACCCAGGTCCCCCTGCATTAGTCCATTCTCTCATTCATCCACGATTCACTCTGTCAGTCATTCAGTAAGTATTCATCAAGTCTTACCCCTCAATGAATGTTCCAAATCTGGCAAATGGAGGGGTTATGCTATAATATAGAACTTCACCACCCCTAATTCATCAGACCAAGAAGTGGAAAACCTATTGAAGTCCCATGGAAACCACTGAAGGCACCAGGGATTCTCTTGTGCTAAACTCTCCAAAATCACGTAATCGGAGTGACTCAGAGGGCAGGGATACCACCGCCCAGCCCATGAGCCCAATGGCACTGAGTTATTACTGTCAATGAACCAGGGAAAGGCTAATCACCTCCCCTCCTCCCTCTCCCTCAACCAGGATATGAAGGGGCAGGAGGTGCTAAGCCAAATATCTTTTGATGCTCAGAAAAATTCTTTTCAGAGCTGTTTATTTGCATGTGTGCCTGTAGATCTGGGTTTAATAAAAGCCTGTACAATAGCCAAACTATCAAAATGTTTAAGAACCCACAAGTATGTGGCTTACCTCCTTGAGTTTTTCACGTCATCAACAATTGAGATGTTAGAATCACCCAGCTAACGTGAGAGACAGCTGTGGTACAACGGGGCGGGCCTCTGACTTGGCGTCCGAATACTGGGTGTTACCGAGCTTCCCAATTGCCATGGTCCCCCAATAAGCCCCCCAAAGCCTGTGGTCCGCATGCTCCCCAAAAAGAGTCATTTCAGGGTGCTCACATATCTAGTACCATGTTCTTTAAACTTTAAATACATTTACCAAACATGACATAACGTCCATCCACTGATTAGAGTAAATATAAGATATAGAAGTAGGTGATGGAGGAAACCTCCCTTTCCCACTCCCTTCCATGCATCTTCCTAGATGATTTTATGTCTTCCTAGCCACATGCACGATCATCCCTTCTGTGTTCCTCATCTCAGCTCATTTATCTCAGTTAGGGACTAAAAGTCCTCCTGCAGCCCCAGTCTCTTCTGGTGCCTTATCTCCTTTCCTAGATTCTACTTATAATTCCTTTTTTTCCCCAAGACCAACTATACTTACTCTTTCATGAAGCTCCTCTTGTTTATTCTCCCTTTTTAAGGGAGCAGTGGGCCTTACATGTAAGATGATAGAGAATTTTGTTCACTCCAGTTCCTGGCTGGAGAATCACAGTGGGGAGACCAGATTTCTGAGGACCCACTGCAGGACAGAAAGGGGAGAGTAAAGTGGCTGTCACAGGACTCTATGGAAAGAAGAAGGGGAGTTGTTTAGCAGTTGTCTGAATTTAAATCTTCAGGGAGAAGAAGAGGTATCTAAAGAGGATTTTAGTGAAGGTTTTCTGTGTATTGTACTATGAAAAGCCTATGTTATGTCTTCCGGATAATTTATGATAAAGAGCTGGATCCTTTCTCATGGTTTAAGGGAATACACAGATGTTTCTTTAGTGGAGACATCAGATGCCACAGTGCTACTGTTTTTATTTTCTTCTCTTTTCTTTTTCTCTTTTTTTCCTTCCTTTCTTATTTCCTCCCTCCCTCTCTCCCTCCCTCCCTTCCTTCCTTCCTTTGCAGTTCCATATAGGATAACTAATCTTTTGCATTTTTAAGAACGAAGTAGTCAGGAGTTGAACTTGGAGTAATATAACTAAGATCCCTTCTAACACAAGTCCCAAGCTCTTGGAAGCCCAGACACTGTGTAACAGTTGTTTCAAGTAGTCGCCCTGCACCTTGATTGCTCTGTATTTTTGGACAACTCGTTCAAATTTTCTAAGCCTCAATTCCTTCATTTTTTAAGTGAGGTACTATAATAACGGTGCATTATATTGTCATTGTAAGGGTTGAATAATAAAATATATGTGTTTTTTTAAACTGCAAAGTGATTACATCTTAACTGACTCATAATTCATTTCAATGGTCTTTCTTGAATCCTCTGATTTAAATTTGCAGAACACATATTTGAAAATGGCCAGCGACTGCAATATTTTATTCCAGCTTGAATGAATCTGTGTCTGTGCATTAGCCCTGGCCTCCCTGCTCAGCCTTGGCTCTCAGCACTGCTGGTGTGTTGCTGGTGTGTTACAGTGATCAATGGAAGGAGGAGAGAGCACTGATCCTGGTGTGGAGGCAGGGAGTTCTGCCAAAGCCATCTGCTAGGAGAAGTCAGAGGCCACAGGCAGAGAAATGTGGTTTTCATTTTTTGAGCTAAGAAGTTTTGTAAAATAATTTTCCCCATTTTTTGATGTAATGCCTGAAGGAAAATAATAATAAAACAAAACTGGAGGAGGGAAGATTATTTGCCAAATGACATTTCCCCTATTCTTTCTGCCTCTAGTCCTAGAAAAAAAGAACTTGAAAACTGCAGGGAAAGTGTTGGCAGGATCCCAGACCTTCTTGTTTTGCTCCTAATCAATGTGACAAGCAAATTTGTTTTTTGGAGTATGAGAGGCTAATGCCCCCACCTCACTGCTGTCTTTAGACAATGAATAAAGATAATGATGGTGACATTTATTAGGTGCTTACTGCACGCAGGCACACTGCAAAACACCTTGACAGAATGATGGTGATTAATCCTTGCAACAATACTGTGAGGTTGGCACAAAGTGAGGACAGCCAGGACCAGTGTGCAAGTGGTAGTGCCAACCATATGAATGGGGTCTCTCTCATTCCTGTGTGCACATTCTTAAGCATGATGCTGCCTTTCTGATTTGGAAATTACAAAACAAGTTCAAATCCTCAGATTGGAAGTTTGAAATGCTCATCTCAGAGCCACAGATACACAGAATTGGAAGCCTGCTCCAGTCGCCCCAGTTCTTTGAATATCATGATTTTTGAGAATGGGAAGCTAAGGCAATGAAAACCCCTCTGAGTACCTTGTTTTAAAGAAGAAAAATAAATTTTTGCTGAAGATCCAGTAGTATCTCTTTCTTTGAAGTTATCGTATTACTCTTCTTGGTTTTCGAAGGAATGAACTAAGAAGTGAAAGTGTTTTGCTGGGGAGAGGATTTGTTACTGATCTGAACTCACTGCAACAGTCCAGGGAGGACCAGAAGTCCCTTTGCAAAAGGACCCGCCTGCCACTCCATCTGGCCTGCTAATTCCTCAGGCCAACTTGTGAAAAGGGATAGTTCACAGCTTTGTGTTGGGGGGAAGCCCCAATGTAGTGTTTTCGTGGAAGCTCTCCCCACCAGTCTCCATTTAACTGACTCACAGGTGGACACTCTCCGTTCTCTGCCTAGTGCATCCTGGCTGGTGCCCATAAGTGCTGCCTGGCAGCACTCCCCTTTACTACTTGTCTCTGCTCCTGCCACCAATTCTGTGCTCTCCAAGAGTCCGTTGTCTCTTCCCCCAAACTTATTTTTGTCAATTGTACATGTTATTTTAATTACAGACTTTAACATATTATAAATTGATGAAGTATGGGGTGATAAAGTACATGTGTAAAAAGAGTTGTTTCACTGAAAATTATCATATTTATCAAATTTAAGACACTCGTTGATTCTAAGGCAAGTCACTATTTTATGTATAATTTAGAAAGAAAAAAAAATGCCAACAATAAAACCATGCTGCACCATTTACTGTACACCATTCCTATTTCTGAGAACTTAAAATGTGGAAAAAAGTGCATGTTAGAATTCATAAAATATGGTAAGTTAAATAATTTGGAAAAACTCCACGACAAACTGACAATCATGACCAAATATACAGATGACTATTCACAAACACTGTGACCCAGCAAAACCTATAGGCAGAGATCCAAGAGAAATTCACGCATACAAGAATATGTATTATAGAAATTGGAACCAACATAATGCACATGAGTAGGAAAGAGGATGAACAAAATTTGGAATATTCACATAATGGAATATTACATAGCAGTCAAAATTGATAAACAACAGTGTAAACAAAAGTTTGGATGAAGTAAAGAATACAATATTAAATGATAAAAATGCTCCAAAATTACTTACAGCATGATAATCTTCTTATAAAGTTATAGGTAATTAAAACAACACTATACATTCATCTTTTGAAATAGATAATGATGTAACAAAACTAAATAAACAGGAAATTAGGCAAGAAGGACATGATATTCAGGATGGTGGTTAACTTGGGTTGGAAGAAGCAGGGAGTTGGGGAAAGGGAAGAAAATATGGCTAGATGTAGGTTAAATTCAAAGTTTTTGTTCTTTTTAAAGGGGGTTAGTTCATGGGTGTATTGCATTATAACATAATTAAAGAATTAACTGAATAAAGGAAAGTCATGAATTAATCAATGATAATACGTTAGCAACCAGGGATTATCCATTTCTGTGCAGTTGAGGTCCAAGTAAAAGAATCAATATGTGAGCCAAGTGGATTTCTAAGTGCCAGCATTTGATCATTATAATAAAAATGTATGCTGCTTGTTATTAATTTATAGGATTTTTTAAAATGTATTTTGGATGCAGTTCCTTGTTGGATATATGTGTTACAAATAATCACATCCTACTCTGAAAGTTGACTTTTAGTGAACAAAATTTCTTAAATTTTAATATAGATTGATTTATCATTTCTTTTCTTTCATGCTCAATGGTGTTTGTGTCCTTTTTAGAAAAAAAAACCAATAACTTTCTTTACCCCAAGTTCTCAAATACATATTATTATGTTCTCAAAAAGCTTTATTGTTTTACACTTCACATTTAGATCCAAAATCTATCTGGAATTTACATTTATGCTTGGTGAAAAAGTGGTCTTGTTCCATTATTTTTTTGGCTATAGATATCCTATTGACCCAGCACCTTTTAATGAAAAGGCCATTGTTTCTTCCAATGAATTGCACTACCACTTTTTTCATCAATACATGAGTTTGATTTTGCACTCTTTGTTACATTTTACTCTTCAATTTGTCTTTTTTTGCACCATTAATAGATTGACTGAAGATATCTGATAGTATAAGTTCTCCAACTTTACTTGTCTTCTTTAAGATTGTTGTGAGTATTCCAGATTCTTGGCATCTCTGTATGAATTTACTATCATATATGTATATGATTGTAAATCATAGATGTATATGTACAACCATATATGTATATATATTATACATATGTGTATATGTATATGAACTATACAATTTTGGAGGGAACTGACAACTTGAAATATTGACTCAACAATACATGATATATTCTTTCATTCATTTAGGTCTTCTTTCTTTTCCTTAGTAAAGTTTTAGTTTTCGTGTAGAAGCCTGCTGCAGTCTTTGTTAGATTCATTCCTATGTATTTGATATTTTTGATGTTAATGTAATTTTTTAATTTTGTACTTGGAATATGAAGACAGTTGATTTCTATACATTATCCTTATCTCCAAAGACCTTACTAAATTCACTTACTAATGTTAATAGTTTTTCTCTAAATTCTCTTGAATTTTCTAGGTAAACAAGATCACATTGTCTGCAAGTAATAAAAGCTTGGCTTCTTCCTTTCTTATTCTTACAATTTTTATTTCTAACCCTTGCTTCATTGCACTACCTCCAGTACAGTATTGAGTAAGAGTGGGGTAGCAGACACTCCTGTCTTCTTCCTAGTTGCAGGAGTTAAGTTTTTCAGTATTTTGTTATGAATATATCAACTGAGGGTCTTTATCAGATTAAGTAAATTCTCATCTATCTTTAACTTACTAGGAATTTTTATCGTTAATTGATACTGAACTTTGACAAATGCCTTTTCTGCAATCATGAAATGATCAAGGTGATAATACAATTTTTCTGCTTTTTCTGTTAGTGATAGATTTTGTGGATTGAGTGTATAATGAGAAACCAAGCCTGTATACTGAGAATAGTTCACTTAGTTATAACGTACTATTATTTTTATGTATTGTTGGATTTGATTTGCCAATATTTAAAGAAGGACTTTTGCATCTATGTTTATGAAGTGATTGGTCTGTAGTTGTCTTAACTGATAATGTCCTTGTCAGGTTTCAGGATCAATATTATGCTGACCCCATAAAAAGACCTGCTGATCTTACCCTCCCCTTTTCTTTTCAGACCTTCTCTTTCCTTTGTTCCTATTGTCCCTGCCATGCTCAGTTTGGATCTTACTCCTAGTATTTTCTCCTCAGTTCAAGCTTCATCCTGGAAATGAGTTTCTTCTTGTTTGTCTTGGGAATCAACAGGGCCCAGAGCCCTATACAAACCATCTGACACTATTATGGCCCCTTTACTCATCCTCAGATTTCAGCCTGCAAAAGACCCTTCCCAGCATTGTCTGGTGGCTTCATAATAGCCTATGAGATGACCATTTAGTACCACTTTATAGTTTAGGGGTTCTCTACTTATAAATGTTGCCAGAAATCCCTTTGCCCTCCCTCCACTATCTCCTATGACGTTCTAATGCCATGAAAATCTTGTTACAATTGACAGTTTGTCCTCACCCATTCATATTTTGATATGTATCAGGATATCTTGTTGCCAAGTATTGGACTCAAAGTTGTCTGAGGCATTTTGGTTTTTCTATCCTGGATGACGCCAATGACTATAAGGAGGGGTGATCCAACACATGGAACTCACAATGTCTTAATCTCTCCAATTCTCTTGATCCTCATCTGTATCCCACTTCAGATGTCTACATCAACAGCGAAACCTGATAAACATATAGAAATGCCTCATGGCTGAAATCTTAAATTAGATGTCACATTTATATCTTTCTCACTCTCTGGTACCCACACACTTACCACAAGTATTGTTTAAACTCACAGAGAACCCCAGCCTTTTTTCTCTCCATGTTCTCCCAGTTAGATTTTCCCTCTAACTCTTTCTTTCTCTCTCTCCCTCCCACTTACACCAAGGCTATAGATCATGGTTAGACTGGAAATTCCATGAGAGGCATAGCTATCCTTGTGTCCCCAATAACTCGCATGAAGCTGGACAATAAATATCTATTCATCTCAATAAATATCTATTGAATGACTAATACAGTTTCACAACTGTAGACCAAAACTACCATAAAAACATGGTCTCCAACTTATCCGGTGCCTCACATCTGTATCATAACTTGTTTTGTTTGCTTTTGATATATTTCTGCTTTTTTTTTCTCAGTAGTCATTACTAACTTTCAGTTTTAAATTAAGTCTCTTACCAACCACTCATTCTCAAGCAACGCTATTCATTATTTTACTCATTAATTCAACAAATCAGGTGCCAGAAACTCTGTTTGGCATTGGGATCCCAATGGTGAGCCAAAGAAGATATGGCTCAAGCTCTCATGGAGCTTATAGTTTAATGGAGAATACAAACGTTAATGAAATAATTAGGTGGAAATTACAATTAGGATAAGTTCTCTGAAGGAGAGGGACTTGGTGCTATAAGACCAATAATAAAGCAAGCTGACATAGGTAGGAGCATTCCAGAAAGCTTCCTGCAGAATACTATTTGGATGGAGCTCCAATGGATGTGTTGGAATTAGCTAGAGGGAGGCAGATGAGTAGCAAACAGAATTCTGCCTGAGTGGAGTACCACTTTCAAAGCCCTAGTGGCTTTCTTCCATGTCTCATGCCTACAGAGATTAAAATATACAGTCCTCGGATGGCAGTGCTCTGGCCTCTCCAGCATCCTAATCCCTCATTTTCCTTGTCTATCCATTAGTCTCTCATGACCTTGTTGATAGGAGTCTGCCCTAAGAGACAGGATTCTTTTCCAAGCCCCTTTGCCTCAACTGGTCCCCCCAGTGACTTCACCACACTTCTTCTTTTTTTTTCCAAATGTCTAGATTAACTAAACACATGCCACTTTGTACTTCTTCAGGCCTCAGTTTTCCTACTTATCACATGAGAGGTTTAGATTCTGGGGGCTCTACAGCCATTCTCAGCCCCAGCAGCTTCTGAAAGGAACTCTCATCAGCGGCTAGAAGGCAGAGCCATGTGCACAGCATCTCGCAGAGAAAGGAAGCACCACTGTCTCGATGCAAGCCTGCCATCCAAGCCCCTTGCCCTGTGTCTCTGGGTCTCCTCTGTTCCTACATTCCCACAGCCCCTGGTGACAGCTCCTTCTCTTCTAGAAGTACAGGATGAATCAGGTGTCGACAGAAATCTGCTGAGTGTTTGCCCTTTTGGACAGTGGGAAATGAAGGCAGACCCCTGGGTAAAACTTACTAAACCAAGGGACAGACTGGAGCCAGGCTGAAGGAGTCAAACAAGGGAAGGGGTCAAGAGACCCTCCCCCTGGGGGCCTAGGAAAGCACTTCCAGGACTGGTCTTGTCTCTCAGTTTCCATGGTTTTCACCAGCAATCCCTTGGTTGAAACACCACAGTACATGTTAAAACAAACAACACTGTTACCAGGTATCATTAGCCTGCAACAAAAGCAAAGCAGCTACTGCTCTCTGTTAATTGATTCCAGAAGTCAAGCATTGTATGCCCTTATCCTAAGGATTTAGGGCTGAGGTCATAGGCAACTGTTTCTTTTTGGAACAGTGAGGTTTAACCCAGAGGAAACTCTCCTAATTCCAGAATGTACAAGGTCTTCTCTCCCAGGTTGCTTTTTATATCATCACCTCTCCTACCGCATGGACATCCCACCCTGGGGGACACGGTGCCCATCCCGTTTCCCTTCTCCATGCTCATCCACGCTCCTTACCTTGCTCCTCTTCCCTCTCCCTCTCCCCCTCTCTCAGCAACCCTCTTTATCTCTCTCTCCCTAATCCGACCCATGCCTCCAACCACTTCTCAGACCTCATCTCTGCGAGTCATCTTTCCTTCACTTTCATTCCCATCACGTTTTCCTCATGATGCAGGGAGAAGGCCCAACATGTTGTGTAGTGATTCCTTGTTTATACATCTGTCTCCCCGACCAGACTTTGAGCCTGCTAAGGGCAGGAATCTCACTGTGTGCTTTTCAAAAGCATATAGTGCGGGACCCAAAATGTAGTGGTCGTCAATAAATATTTGCTGAATTAAATAATTCTTACTCAACCCTTCAGCCTGGGAAATGGTTCAAGAGCAGCTGCTCCCTTATTACGTAGATGATGTTTTGGAAAAGATCAGCCAACAGGAATGTTCCTCTGCATCTGGCCTAAGGTTCTTTTTTGATGTCCTGTCCCAACTATGGACGCAGAGCCTGAAGATCTGGGCCCAACACTGGCTCAGGATGCAACTCAGCTCCATCCACGAGGCCCCTCTGAGGCTACCAGCCTCCTTCCCACGGCCCCTCCTCTTAAAGAGCATCTCAACACTGCTTCCAATGGAGGGACCCAAAGTGTGACTCTGCCGATGGAGTAGCTAGACCAGCAAGTGAAGAGGGTTTGGCTCCAGAGGAAAAGGAAGAAATTGTTCTCCCAGGCTCTACAGGGAGCCCTGGCTGAAGAGCCCAGGGCTGTCTCTGCTCAGGCACCATGGGGCTAGGGGTGGGGGTTTGAGGGGGGTGGGCGCAAAGGTGGGATTGTGGAGAGGGCCCTCAGGCAAGTTGTTGGTCTCCACTGGACTCCAGGGTCACCAACTGCAAAAGAACAGCATTGCAACCTGCAATTCTAAGATTTTAACCCAAACAGTTGTATATCCAAATTTGAAGCTGAGATTATTTTTATCCTGACCCACTTATTCTAAGATGGCTTTTTTTTTTTAACGGACTGGAAGGCAAATCCAAAACAAATTCCCTCACATGCCAGAAGTCTGTGTTAGCAGAGGTAGATGGGAGAGGGCTCTCCCAGGTGTGGAAACCATAGAGTGTCTTGGGCCTGGGTTTCAGTCATGTTAAAATCTTTAGGACTTAAGCCCATTTATTTGTATTTGCATTTTTAAAAGTGACGCTTCCTGTTCTTTTGAAGGTTTAATTCCAAGCATCCTGGATTTCTGATAGGCTTCCACAAAATATGGTGGAATAAATTTATTTTAAAAAAGTTCAAAGCTCACAGAATCAATTTTCCTATAGGCATGCACACCTCAGCTTAAACTTCAAGACAAACAGGGTAGAAAGGAAAGCGTAGTTAGAACCCACCTAAGCAAAACTTTTAAGACCTATATTTAAGACATTTGTTGAATCCATAGCCATAAACATACTCACCCGGGTGCATTTTTTACTCATGTCTTTCTCCAAAAACAAAAAGGATAGGAAGTTTGTTCTTCATTCCAACCCCAACTGCTATGTATGCTTTCAATCAATCAACATTTACCAATCACTTTCCCTGGGTGAGACCATCTGCCAGGAGCGGGGGATATAGAAATATGTAAAAAACTTACAGAATTGAGGGGAACAAATCAGAAGTTTTGAGAGGAAGGTCGAGAGTGCTGTACTGGACATTTTTCTTGGGGGCAGGAGCCAGAGTGCAAGTCATAAGTCTTCCGAAAAGAACTCAAAATGGCTCTTAACGGAAAAGGCAAAGGAGAAGGAGGTTGCCAGGTAGAGAAAGAGGATGGCATCTGGGAGGGGGAGCAGACCAGTAGCTGTGGGAATGTGAAATTGGGAGTATCTTCAGAGAAGGTGGAGCAGGTGGGGACAAATGGATGACAGGGTAGGTGAGAGGAGAGACAAAACATAGCACTGAAAGAGTCAAAGTAGGAAGTAATGAAAATTCCAGACTAAGGCATTAGGAACTGATCCTCTGGGCAATGGGGAGACAAACCAGATTTTTAAGCAAATGACATGTTCAGACTTGATGGTAGAAAGACCTCTCCATAGCAGTGAGGTGATGAATGGGAAGGTAAGATACTAGTCACAGAAGAGCAAGTAGGAAGCAGTTGTAGTTATGTGGGTTGGAGACAGTGAAGGTGAAGGCAATGGACTAGGGAGAAAGAAACATTTAGAGTAAAGTTGCCCAGTCCCAGAAGGATGGGGAGTGAGGAGTGGGGAGGACTCAGCAATATCTTACAAGACTTCATTCCGATGATGGTCTTTATGAT
The DNA here is from genome assembly GCF_949987535.1 of Balaenoptera acutorostrata. Classification (NCBI taxonomy): domain Eukaryota; kingdom Metazoa; phylum Chordata; class Mammalia; order Artiodactyla; family Balaenopteridae; genus Balaenoptera; species Balaenoptera acutorostrata. The sequence goes on from NC_080079.1 coordinate 47,246,345, forward strand.
GGTGATAATATCATGATGACGGTCAATGCTCATAGCATTTATTATGCACAAACTACAACTTTAAGCACTTCATATTGGTGAACTCGTTCTAGCCTCCTTAACCTTATAAGTAGGTACTGTGCTCATCACCATTTTACAGATGAGGAAACTAAGGCACAGAGAGGTTAAGTAAGTTGCCCAAGCTCACACAGTAAATGGTGGACCCAGGATTCAAACCCATGTGCTCTGGCTTCAGAAGCTGCAGCTTAGCCATTCATTCACCAGACATTTGATTAAAGATGTACATTACAACCTGAGGAGAAGCATACAAGTTCAGCTTTGGACAAGTGAGGTCAAGGTGCCTGTTCACCCAGGAAGACATGTGCAGGGCCTACTGGGAATGCTTCAGAGCCTCTATGTTTGCAGAGCTGCCTCTGCACAGGGGCCCAGTGGGCCCCCAGAAAGGCAGCACAATGCAGCTAAACCGGCCCAGTTCCCGCTTGGGCTCTGCCAGTTACTAGCTGGGTCAGATCACTTCATCTTTCTGGATCAGTCTCATCTATAAAATGGCCATAATAACACTACTTCAAGATACAGTGCAGATTAAATAAGACACTCATATATAGCTCCAGGGGTAGGCCGTGGTACACAGATGTGGCTCAGTGAATATCTAAATTCCCTCCCAGGGATGTGGTACTTCATAGGAAGTCATCCACTACTTATGACTTCTCTGTGGTTAAGAAAGGCATGATCAGAACCATCTCCTTAAGGTCAGGAGAAAGCTAGAGGATGGTTTAGGGATGTAAAAAATTAATAAACAGAAACCTCAGTTAAATAGAGGCAGGACACCAGAAGGTGGAGCTCTCATGCCCTACCAAGATAGCAGAGCCCGACAGGAAGAAGAAAGACTCCTCTTCTTTCCTGACAAGGACTCAACCAATGAAAAACCATGGACCGTTTGTTTACTATAGCCCTCCCAGGTATCTTCCTCCTCTATAAAAGTGCTCTCCTTCCCTTGCCATATGGGGACTTGCACGTGGCTCGCCATGGTTGCAGACCCCAAATTGCCCTTTTCTGCTGATCGTGAATAAACTCGTCTTTGCCAGAGAAAGAGCTGGCAGCCTATTTTTTTCAGGTTAACAGGAACAACTCAAACCCTGCACTTCCTCTTCCCCAGCAGCAGACCAGTGTATGGGGTGGCCTGCTCTGTGACTGGCCCATTTCCGGACATCCACAAGTGGCCTACTCTCTGCCTGGCATCACCACTGGGCTCCAGAACATAAAGACCACCCTGAGGAGAGAAAGGTCATTTTTTTCTTTTCTTTTTCTGTTTTTTGAATTTTTGAATTTTATTTTACTTATTTTTTATATGGCAGGTTCTTATTAGTTATCTATTTTATACATTTTAGTGATTATATGTCAATCCCAATCTCCCAATTCATCACACCACCACCACCACCCCTTGGCCATGTTGCCCCCTTGGTGTCCATATATTTGTCCTCTACATCTGTGTCTCTATTTCTGCCCTGCAAACCGGTTCATCTGTACCATTTTTCTAGGTTCCACATATATGTGTTAATATACGATATTTGTTTTTCTCTTTCTGACTTACTTCACTCTGTATGACAGTCTTTAGATCCATCCACGTCTCTATAAACGACCCAATTTAGTTCCTTTTCATGGCTGAGTAATATTCCACTGTATATATGTACCACATCTTCTTTATCCATTCATCTGTCAATGGGCATTTAGGTTGCTTCCATAACCTGGCTATTGTAAATAGTGCTGCAATGAACATTGGGGTGCATGTGTCTTTTTGAATTATGGTTTTCTCTGGGTATGTGCCCAGTAGTGGGATTGCTGGATCATATGGTAATTCTATTTTTAGTTTTTTAAGGAACCTCCATACTGTTTTCCATAGTGGCTGTATCAATTTACATTCCCACCAACAGTGCAAGAGGGTTCCCTTTTCTCCACACCCTCTCCAGCATTTGTTGTTTGTAGATTTTCTGATGATGCCCATTCTAATTGGTGTGAGGTGATACCTCATTGTAGTTTTGATCTGCATTTCTCTAATAATTAGTGATGTTGAGCAGCTTTTCATGTGCTTCTTGGCCATCTGTATGTCTTCTTTGGAGAAATGTCTATTTAGGTCTTCTGCCCATTTTTGGTTTGGGTTGTGTGTTTTTTTAATATTGAGCTGCATGAGCTGTTTATATATTTTGGAGATTAATCCTTTGTCAGTTGTTTCATTTGCAAATATTTTCTCCCATTCTGAGGGTTGTCTTTTCATCTTATTTATTGTGTCCTTTGCTGTGCAAAAACTTTTAAGTTTCATTAGGTCCCATTTGTTTATTTTTGTTTTTATTTGCATTTCTCTAGGAGGTGGGTCAAAAAGGATCTTGCTGTGATTTATGTCATAGAGTGTTCTGTCTATGTTTTCCTCTAAGAGTTTTATAGTGTCTGGACTTACATTTAGGTCTTTAATCCATTTTGAATTTATTTTTGTGTATGGTTAGGGAGTGTTCTAATTTCATTCTTTTACATATAGCTGTCCAGTTTTCCCAGCACCACTTATTGAAGAGGCTCTCTTTTCTCCATTGTATATCTTGCTTCTGCTGTCATCCTTCTGGCGGATGAGGCTATCTCAAGAAAGGTCATTTCCTTCAAGGGAGGGGGAAGGGCAGAAAATATCCCAGGAAGAGATGCTTCAGAAACAGCTGTTTATCAAATATGTGTCGAGCAAGTTAGAGTTAATGTCCTTCCTTGCTGATGTGGGCCATGAAGAAGGAAAGACCAAGTCAACTTCTGTTAGCACAATGGGCACTTTTTAAATGAAGCACAGCTTGACAGTGCAAATAAAGTGCTATCTCTTGAATTACTGCAAGTGTTATTTTCAGAAATAGCCACAATTCTTATATCCAGGGGTCAAACATACAAGGATTTAGAGGATTGAAACTGAATGGAAATAGCATTCAAAAATCTAGATGGAGGACTTCCCTGGTGGCGCAGTGGTTGGGATTCTGCCTGCCAATTCTGGGGACATAGGTTCGAGCCCTGGTCTGGGAAGATCCTACATGCTGCAGAGCAACTCAGCCCATGCACCACAACGACTCAGCCTGTGGTCTAGATCCCATGAGCCACAACTACTGAGCCCGCATGCTGCAACTACTGAAGCCCACGTGCCTAGAGCTCGTGCTCGTGCTCTGCAACAAGAGAAGCCTCCACAATGAGAAGCCAGCCCACCGCAACAAAGAATAGCCCCCGTAAGACACAACCAGAGAAAACCTGAGCAGCAACAAAGACCCAATGCAGCCAAAAATAAATAAATAAATTTATTAAAAAAAATCTAGATGGAATCTCCTGTTCTTGGGGCTGGCCACTTAATTTAAAAGTAGCAACATTCACGGTTGTTAAAGTGGAAGTTAAGGGAAGTTGAGCAGAGAAGTCCACCATCTTGGTAAGAGTCAGTCTGGGTAACAGCAGAGTTGTTGGGTCTTGACCCCAGTTCTCCGACTCCTGCTTTAAGTGCTCTGGCAATCTCTGCCTTGCCTGTGGTCCCTGGGACACACTGTGGCAGAGGCCCTTGTGAGTATTTCAGGGAATTGTTAGACCAGGCTAACCCATTCATGCCTCATCTTGGCTGGAGGACAGCTTTAGGAGGAGGTGTGAATTTCCTCCTTGGTTGGGAATTGCTATCCATGGGCCTCTTGGAAGGAGAAGAGAAATACCTACTCTTTTCTACTCTAATCCTCTAGGGGGCAGTTGGAAAGACTTTAATTTTCATTTCTAGGAAGCTACATTGTTCTGCTGTTTTGAATACATAGAGGAGAGTTTTTATTATTCCCTTAATATACCTGTTATCAATAGTTACATAGAGCACTTCTAGTGGACAGTTGTATTATTTTAATAACATAATTTTAGTTTTGTTATTATGGCACACACCTGTTTTCTTAAAATGATGCCATCTTTTCATAAGGTTTTAGTATTCATTTCCTGGGGATATGCAATTTATCTGTTGAAATCCAGGACACCCTCACCATCTCTAGGACATCCCCCTAAGGTTGTTATCCAGGACTGGTTGCCTTCTCGTCTCTGTTCCAACCACTGTTTAGGACTGGTATCTGTGATGACTATGGGTTTACATGACTTTTCTCCTAGGAAACTAGACAATGAGCCCACTGAGCATGAGCAGACTGTCTTTAACCATCACAGCCTCAGGGCTGCCACAGTAATCAGTCCTGACCACATCTTCATTCCACTAGAACTGACTGTTTAATCAAGTTCTGCAACTGGGTCCACTGCTGATGTTATCACAATAACCAGCATGCTCAAATGTTGTCCTCGTCTCAGAGGCTGGCTCCCAAAACCACCAATTCAATATCTGATTTTTTATTTCAGATCTTTCATTTACATGAAAATGAAAATTTTCCAGCTTACACAGATGAGTGTGAAACCCAATGTTCAAGAAATAGTTTATATTAACAGCCTGAAATGCTGGGCTGGCAAGACATACCAAGTGCAGCTTTTGGAATGTGCTTCTGCTTCTAAAAGGGACAACCTACACACGCATGGGTGGTCCCTTCCACATGTAACAGCTTAGGCTTTGAGATCTCCTGAAACATTTGGAGCCCTCTTTTAAAAGGACTGTAAAATGAATGCTTGGCCCATATATTTCATGGGCCACTTGGCAAGAGCCAATTGTCTGCCATAAATGGGTCCTGTTATTCCAGTGCATGTTGAGGGTCAACTGTCCCCCCTTAAGAAACACTCCAATCCCTAGTTAATGACTCCCCACAGACCGGGTGGTAGAGAGAGCTTTCTTTGGGAATCTCCATCTTCCTAATTCTCAAGAAGGCCTGTATTCAGGAAGTCATTGCTTATCCCTGAGTCATTTGCAGTGGAATGCAATTATGCTTAGCTTACTTGGCAGTAAATTTGATTTTGGCAAGAAAAGATGGGTTTCCATGAAGTTTCACTACAAATATTAGTACTGTTACTACCAATATAATATAGTAATAATACAGATTGCCATAAGATTGCCTACTGTATGCCAAGCCCTGTGTGCTTTATCACAAGTAGGAAGAAGATGTTCTTATCTTTTGCAGTTTATAGAGAGAGAAACTGAAGTTTAGGAAAGTTAAATACCTTAACAGGAGTCATATAGCTAGCACGAATGAGGGCTAGTGTTTGAATCAGAACTATTTACTATAAATATTACATTCCTGACTGTTATGACACACTCCTTGCAGATATGGGGGTCTCAGACACAATCCAAGGGACCTAGTGCTGCAAAGATGTGAGTTCTAAACATCAGGCACTAAAATACTACATTCTGCCCCAGAGTCCTCACCTATGCCAACTGCCACTCACTAAACACATGATGCTGTTGGCCATAAGAGAAACCAGACAAGGAATTACTCAACTACTCAACAAACACACTATTGGAAAAACAGCCTTGGAACTTCCCTGTTGGCACAGTGGTTAAAAATCCGCCTGCCAATGCAGGGGACACGGGTTCGGTCCCTGGTCTGGGAAGATCCCACATGCCGCGGAGCAACTAAGCCTGTGCGCCACAACTACTGAGCCTGCGCTCTAGAGCCCATGTGCCACAACTACTGAAGCCCGTGTGCCTAGAGCCCATGCTCTGCAACAAGCCATCGCAATGAGAAGCCCGTGCACTGCAACGAAGAGTATCCCCCGCTCGCTGCAACTAGAGAAAGCCCGCGTGCAGCAACAAAGACCCAACACAGCCAAAAATTAATTAATTAATTAACTTTAAAAAACAGCCTTTCTGACAGAGTGGGAGAATGTTATCATCATTGTTGACAAAGGGTAAAATCATTTGAAAGATAAAATGGTAATTTATTGCATTTTTCCATGCTTTACAATTCATTTCCATGCTTTACAATTTATCTACACTTTCAGATTTGGAGGTAATATGGTAATATGAACCCTGATATCTAAATCCACTATTTCCAGATTTCTATAGAAAGGATTAGCAGAATATAAACATAGAAGTCACCACCACTGGCAATAAAATGGAGTAATATCTATGCATAGAACATTTTGCTAGAAATAGAACAGATGCGTCTGGGTTGGAAAAGGCAGAGGACTGATTCCAATTTCCCTCCTCTAAAAGAAGACATCAGGGAAGAACTCTTAAAACTCCTGTCTCAGAGGAGTAAGTGTTGGCTGGAAGGGAGAGGAACAGAAAATCTAATCTGTGAGGATTCTGTCCAGAAAAAACAGCGCACTTAAGCAGAAATCCAGAAAGCAAAGCCTCCTCATTTTTCAAAGAGTAGTTTGGGGGATAGGAACCCAATATTTGTTCATGGTTATTTTATGACTCTTTACCCAAAGTCACACCTGGTAGAATAATCAACGATTGCATCGTAAGCACAGGGGGGAGAGATCTCAACGTATGATGCACGGTGCTCCAGAGTAAGAGATTTTGGAAATCCCACCCCTTCTTTCCCTGAGGGGTATGGGAGGCAGGTGAGTTTCAGAGATGTGCCGCCAGGCAGGATTCCCCCCAAAGCTGTGGAAAGGAGCTAAAATTTTAGATAAGTTTGAGAAAACCTGAGACTATCAGAGTATTGAGCCACCTCCCCGGATGTAGCGTGAGGAGGAAACTGCATGCTACTAAGAAGAAACTCTTCATGTGGCTGGACACGTGGTCAAAATGGTGCGGAAGAGAGAGTGTACCGCTAGCAGAGGGAAGTGCCTGAAGAAGTACTCAACAGTGATGTTGGTGGCTTCCCACAGCTGCAGTGCCCCAGGCAGTGGTCCAGAAGCTCCTGTGATTCCTGGGGAAGGCAGTGTGGAGCAGATGGAATTCAAGAGTCCTGGGATTAGAAAGCGGAGGATGCCAAGTGTTGGGATATCATTCAAAAGAGATAGTAACGTGGTTTGTGGTCAGCAACATTGAGTATTACAGGCTTGAAGGCCAGGTAGCACTGGTAGCAAAACCAGGGATTTGGCAAGGATAGAGGCCAATGTAAAGACTTATTCAGTCTCCATGTGCAGACATGGAGCCCTACTTCTCCCCAGTGCCACAAGGATACAGAGCCACACTCCCAGCAAGACCCAAACACCACATTGTGGAGAGTAGTGGGGAGGAGAAGAAATAAGAAAAACCCAACCTTTGCCCTAACTAAACTATTTTGGAAAAGAAGAGATTTAGATGCTGCTAAATGGCAGGTTTAAGTAATCCTCTCTGACATCCTCAGTACTCACCAGGGCAGGGAGTTAGAGAAAGATTAGATTAGATCAGTTATTGAAAATAATATAAAGTTTTTCTGAAATTTGTGAAAGTTTGTACGGGGCAATTTCTGTCATAGTCTCACCAAGATCTGAAAGGATATTGAATCAATCTATATAACCAGCACCAGTACCCTATTTCTTAAGGGGTAATAATCTGAGGTATATATTTTTAATTTATGTTGGAAATAAGTATAATCCGCTCCCCTCACTGCCACAGTCACAGAGAACCTAATGAATCCAAGAGAACATTAACTTGAGAAATCTATGGAGAAATCAGAGAGGGATAAATATATGGAAATTAGGCTAAAGATGAGAGAGTTTTGAGGGAAACAATACAGTCATTTCTCGTGTGGCTGATGTGTACCCACCACTAGCCACATCTTTCCTTCTGCAGTGATTATTTCTGGGATAAGCATGTGAGTCAAGTTTACCTGACCTGGGAGATCAGGATTGCTGTTCAGTGACTGTGGGAAGACGTGTGTCTGGATGGGAATGAGGAAAACTACAACCCTGAATTCTGCTGGAAGCCAGCTTGAAACAATGCAAGAAACCAGCCTGGAGATGAAGGCAACCCAAGGAGGAGTCCAGAGCCAAGGGAACTGACAGAAACACAGACAGGAACTCTTCCCATTCCTTGACTGAAGCGTGAGCTCCCTCTGGATTTTTCAGAAACAGAACCAATATATTTGATTTATTGTGTAAGCTAGTTTAAGTTGCACTTTCTGTTATATTCAATTAATACAGAGGGGGAGGAAAGATCTAGAAGATTGAAAACATATTCAACAGGAAACCCATAAAAAGAAAACAAAACAGATGCAGTTAATGTAATAATATGAGAAACAGTCAAAGACAACTTAGCTGAACTAAAGTAAAGAAACCTTAGTCAGAAAAATTCACTAAGTACTAGCAAAATTAGTTAAAATAATCCTGTGCCTGAGCATTTATTCTCTTTTAATTTCATGGATAAAAAAAATCCCAGAAGCATCCAAGAAAGAAAAAAAGAAACCAAAGGGGAGGGGAAGGGAGAGAGAAAGGAAGTGGGATCAGGAGAAGGAAAAGGAGGAGAAAATGAGAGGAGTAGAAAAAAAAAGGAAGAAAATTCTAATGGAACAAAAATGTAGGCTGGCATCAAACTTCTTGAAATTCTGCCAAAAGACATTTGGAAAGAGTCTAGTTTTAAAGGGAAAAAATCATGATAAAAGAATTAGAAGAATCTATGCCTAGATAAATTCTCTACTTGTGCAAGAAACTTACATTTTCATTTATGAAAAAAACCCAATTTATGAAAATAATGAAAGCAGGACATGACAGCTGACTGGACGGTGAATCCATGTACTGCAATCTGCGTAAGAACTTCACAATAAACACTGGTGGGAAAGGATGAAACTCACATTTTTAACCAGAGCTCAGTCTAAATAATTATATTTTGAAAGTTATTAAATAATTGTTAATTATTAAAATAATATTATATTAATATATTATGTTAAATAATTGTGTAAAATGATAACATTTGAATAGTAATCTCAATCTGGATATAAAGTTCCAACATAGAAAAAAACTGAAAAGAAAAAGAGTTCTGAAACAAATAATTTAAATACTTTGTACAGCGTTTCAGAGTATAGAAAAGTAAATTGGGGAGAGAGGGGGAAACATTACAAATCATAGCTAATACCAAAATCTTACAAAGATATCACAGACAGAGAAAAAAGACTAGGCAATATTGTTTTTGAATCAGTATGTAATGTTCTAACTAGAATACTAGAAATAGAACCCAGCAGATAATTCAAAGAAGAATACATACTATGAAAGTTGTGCAAGAGACCACATCATGCATTTGCCAAGCCCCATTTCTTTTTCTACCTGTGAACACAGGTACACTACGTTTCCCAGCCTCCTCTACATCTTAGACGGAATCATGTGACCAGTTCTCACCAGTGGAATGTGAGTGTGGTGGGTGAGTGTTCTGTCCTTCAAGCTCTCTTTCTTCCCTGCCACTGGCCAGAGTCAGGGGATTCAGAAAGAACTCTAAGCCCCCCAGATGATGGTGGTACCACCAGCCAAGGAGCTTGGGTTTCTGAGTGACTGAGTAAAGCAGAGCCCCTCATCAACCAGCATTGGACTAACAACAAGAGCAGGAAATAAAACTTTATTGCAGTAAGCCACTCAGAATATGGGATTTTTGCTACAGAAAGTAATCTATACTAACTAATAAAAGCATTTATCCCAACATTTTAAGAATGACTTAATATAAAATTAATATAATATATTGCAACAGGAAATTAAAGAAGACAAATATATATTTATTTCAATAGATTTGAAGAAAGCATTTAAGATTTAATATCCATTTCTGATTTAAAGCTACTTTTTAAAAATTTAGAGAAACTATGAATAAATGGATATGTACTTTAAATTGGTAGCAAATACTCACTTGAAAACCATATTAAAACCAACTGTACAACACAATGGTATGGTTTTAGAGATATTTTAATTAAAGGCAAGATAACTAAAAACAAAGTTCTAGCCATTACAAATGGCAGGAAGCTTAAAGGTTGTAACCATTGGAAAGGAGACAAATACATCATCCACATATGCTGAAAACCTATAATAATTAACTGATGTATTTTAGTTAATAATAAAATTCAGCCTGGTGGCTAAATGCAAAACAAACATACAAAATTCCTGAGAGTTTTTATGCATCAGAAATAATCAATGAGAAAAACCCTATAATGAAGATCCACCTTTAAATAGTAAGGAGAAGGAATAAAGAAGAAGAAAGAAGAGACTTGGGATGAATATAAAGAGGTGAGTGTAGGATTTATGTTTGAAAAAATTTTAACTTTATTTAGTGACACAAAATAAAAATGCAATATATTGAGAAACATGACATACTGAATTCTAGTTACGAAAATGCAATAGTACACAATTTCCAAATCTCCATAATACTGCATCCTGAAGTTTTTTTTTCTGAATATTGGGATTGAGCTGATTATATTTTCTTCTAGTGTGTTTTATGTGTTTTTTCAAAATTTTCTTTACTGAAGATGTATTTTTATCAGAAAAAATTATGCTAAAAAATAAAGAAGAGTTTAGAAGGATAACTATTTCCAATTAAATAGAAAAGTTTGGGGGGAATACTATTCCTGACCTGGCTGAGTTCTGTTCTGATTCCGATCCACAACCAAGCAACGTTGTCCCAATGTCTTCAGGAACCTCTCCTAGGCGTGAGGGTGCTCCCCTCTTGGCTCTGGCCCCTTGACTCTGCTATTGCTTTGTAGCCTTCCTGGGATTTTTACTCCCTTTCCCTGATTGAAGGAGGTTCAGTGTTCTGTTCTTTAAGAATGCTTTGAATTCCGATATGTCCTTAATTCTCTGTTCACCACACTGTCACCCCCAGTCCTACTGCACCAGGCCAGGCTCTGCCAGCCTTTCCAAGAGAATCGCTTCATTTCATTAAAAAAAAAAGAGAAGGAAGGAGCAGCCGGAACAGGGAGTCTTTGCTCCTGCCCGGATTTCAGGACACTTTCACGTTTGGTCGCAGAGGGATTCTCACTACCTTTTGGCCAAAATAGGCTTTTACTCTGAACACCCCAAATTTCTTTCAGAGGAGTGTTTCAAGATGAATCATTCCGATTTCTGGGAAAAATCCTCCGTGGCCCCTAAACACACTTACCTTGCCATCAACACTGGTACGTGTTGGCACTGGGAAACATCCCCACAATAAGTAATTATTTCATTAAGGGTTGAACAAAGCCATGATTTCGATTCTCAGCTACATTTCATCATGTGACTTGCCTGGATTGCTTTAGTGCTCTGCTGAGACTAGATGATCCAAAAAGCAACCGAATTAGGCATCAGAATAAATTCCATTGTGATTTAGTATTATATTTTAATTAAGTTTGACTTGAATATATGTCTTTGGCATGGTGATATACTCCAATGGCCCTTTCATAGAATTAGTCATTTTAGGAATGCAGAAGGAATACAATTTTTGACCCACCCTCTTTATTTTCCAAATGAGTTGACTATGGCTTGGAGAGGTTAAGTAACTTTCGTTAAGAGTCCCACAATGAGTGACAAGCCCAACTCTGTGACATTAAAGGTCTGTCCCATTAGTGAAGAATGGGCTTTGTTAAGTCATGGGCAATGGGAACATCACAGCCAACAAGGTCATGAAATTGCCGAGTCCCAGCCCTGAAACACTTGGCATGGTGCCACCCATTCAGCATGGCTTGGACCCCTCCTCTCTTTAGCTCCAGGCTTGGGGCCTGGGCTCTAGATTGCTGCTAAATTTCGATGGTGAGATTAAACCCCAGGACTTCTAATTTTCAGAACACAGTTATCTCTTTACACCACACTCTTATCTTTAATAATACTGGTTATAGAATTGAACCTCTGGCACGTGGCTTTCCAGAGGCCAGTGCTTCATGAGTTAGAAATAATTCAATAATAGTCTCCTCTGATTATTAATCTAGGGCTTTATTTCCTCTTATAGCTGAAACTATAATTAAAATAAAATGTAGACTCTTAGGACAGGTTTCTTTGGATTCACAAAGAGGAAGATCAACAGTCCCTCCCAAAGCGGCTCCTCAGGGAAAGATGGGAATCCTGCAAGGGCGGGACTGCAAGCCCAAAGGCATAGATTGACCTGGGGCCACGTTCAATAACTGTGCAACACAAAGCAGGATGTGGGTGGGCCCATCACAATGCTGAAGAACGAAGCCCACTTAGGCCAGGTCTCCAGCTGGTGGAGTTGAGGGGTGCTCTAAGATGCCCTGCCAACCCTGCCCGTGCACACACTGGGAAGCGGGAGATATCAGTAAAGACTTGGGAGGACCATCTCAGTGGGAAACCATTTAGGCCTCCATGACTCATGTTTGGAACCTGGAATATTCACCCACTGTTCATAGACATATTTCAGCGCCCAGTTGGGACCTGGAACTTTTCACATAAGCTCTCCTGGCTCTGCTTCTAGCTAGCTGTGTGACCCACCTGAGCCAGTCTTCTCCTAGTCTCAGTGCCTTTCGGTTCTTATGCTGCTGCCTAAAATAACAACAGTAAGGCCTCCAAAGCTCTTTATTAAAATGCAAACACCACAAGAAGGGTTATAATGTACCAGGCATTGGCTGGACTCTTAAGTTGGTGTTAGTTAAGAGCATAAGAGTTTTGTGAACTGCATGGTGTGAGGAGGGGGTGCTGATCGAAAGCCCGGAAGCTAAAACCAGCTACTTCTCAGTGTCTTGGACGAGAACACTGACACCAGGCTGATTGCATTTGTAGACACGTCAAAGCAGGGAGAGAGAGACAATGCAGTGGACGACAGAACAGATAAAAAATGGGGTCCGTGGACTGAATAGAGGCTCTGAATATAAGATGACAGAATTCCACTAGCTAGAGGGACTCGCCCAACACAGAGATGTGTGTCAAATATTATAGATGAGGACTACCCTGAAGAAAAAGAAGATAAAACAACTGTTTTTTACCCACACTAGTCAGACCTAGGCTGAGACTGATACATTAAAAACACCTCCCCTTCCCACCTCCACCCCCCAAAAAAGGCTGAGAAATGCACAGAAACAGGGCATGAAGAAAATCAAAAAGTTTAATTTTGAAACTAAAATACTCACAAAACATGAAACCGGATAGCTGAAGTACTGCTACATGGAAGAGGGGTTAAACGAAAATTAGCCAGTGAACCATTGGTTCATGTGCTGCCCTCCCCCGCCCTTGTGGCCAGACGTGGCTGAGGGACCCCGTTTCTCTCTCCCTCTGAGCCACGAGGTAGCCTCCTTGCCTTCATCATCAGACTGCAGACAACCACAGCCAAATCAGTAGAAACCAAAATAAAGCTCATCTGCCATTCTGAGGTCAGCATTATCTTTGGAAGTAACGGAAGAACCACTATCAAAGGAGATAGTGGATATGGAGGGACAGATTTTATTCAACACAAGGAAGAACTTTTTTTAAAAAAAAGAACAATTAGAGTTGCTCAACTATGGAATGAGTCTACTTTGTGAAGTAAGCAATCTTCTGTCATTTTAATTTTTTAAGGAGAGGTGGTTTAATCATTTGTCAGAAAGGACTCTGTGTGGGTAGGGCATTGAAATAGGACCATCAAGGCTCCTTCCGGACTACAGTGCCTGTGATTAAAAGGAAGAAAATACAATCTGTTGTAATCCCGCCCACTCAGAGGTCCACTCCTCTGGACTTTAAACAGGAAAGGTCTCCAGACCCATGGAGTTTGCAGACACCAGATGATATTCTCATCCAAGAGGATGACACAGTTGAAGGAGGACCCCTGATGGAGCCCTTAAAGAAGAGGAAGTCAAAATATAGAAAGGAAGGTGACTCAGTGTGTTCTGGCTTCTTCTGAGCAGTGAGGAGAATGAGACCATTTAAATGCAAGAGACCACTTGATTAAAATTAGCTGATGTTTCAGTGATTTTTCATTCACCAGCACTTGGCTGAGCACTTCATCCTCGCTCGAAGCCTCAATGCAGACACCAGTGGTACCATAATTTACAAATGAGGGAACTAAGGCAGCAGAGTCAGTTGTTGGACAAGGGTCTGGCTGATGCTAGGGCACCTTCTGGTGGTAGGAGCGGAAAACGAAATACTGCAAAGCCCTGGTTCTAGAAGGAGCTGAACATAATAGACAGATGACTCAGTAGACGCCAGATTTAGAAGAGTGGATTTGAGGTTGCCACAGCCATCTCTTTCTGTCCTATAAACTACTTCATTTGTTCCATCACAACAACCTGTAACAACCTTGTGGGGTTCACATCTCTGTCCTTGGCAAGCGCCACAGATCCCAGCCCATGGCAGGATCCATAGCAAGTGTGAGAAGTCAAAAGAACAGATGGGAGTCTGGGCAGATGATTGTTCACACTGGCTGCACGTGAACTTCACAGGGGTGAACTTTTGAAGATATCCAGGCCAGGGCCTCACCTACAGGGTGGTGTATTTTTTTGTAGCTTGTCAGATACTTCTAAAGCACAGAACTGCCACAGACAAGTCCAGTCGGACTGTGGAGAGTTTACTCTTTAGCTCCAGCCCCGTTTTTCTCACCTAAGCCTGTAGAAACTTCGAACTTTGCATATAGAAGAGGAAGGAAGAAGGCACCAATTAAACAAATGAAAGAAGGAAGGCAGTACGATTTTAACATGTATTTTTAACATTACCTATTGCATCTTAAAATTTGGAAAGAACTTTGTGCTTGAGGATTGGAACCATTGTTCACTCACATTCCTCTTATTAACAGAGTCTATTTGGTTTGGGACCCTGAACTGGTCAGCAAAATTTAATTTCCTGTCGGTAAGATTAAAAAAACATTTTTTAAAAGAAATAAAGAAATAAAATTTCATGTTCTCTTTAATAATCTCACTGGATCTTCAAGGCCTCTGCATGTCAAATGCCTGTTGCAAATTGATACTCCTCACTTTGGAGAAACCAAGTTCCCCTGAAGGAATAGACTTTTGGCAAGTTTGACCTTATTATATTTTTCCAGAAAATAAAAGTTAAGATGAATATGAGTAGAGATGGCCTAAAACAAGTCAGAGACCTGAACTCTGGGTTCCTGGACCTGCATTCTGGTCATTTTTCTGTGAACTTGCCCAAACCACAAGATCCCTTGGGACTCTAGTCCCCTCTATATAGTGAGGAGAAGCTGGAAGAAGATGCAGTCGGGCCCTTCCAACTTTGACATCATCAGATTATGAATCACAATGAGGAAATCAGACAAGTGATCAGCACAGTTTATAAGGCATGTTGCAAAGTGGGGGGGAAACCTCTTTGGATTTGGAGTCGAAATAACTTGTTTCTGGCCAAGGCTAGGCGACATTGAGCAAACTTGGTTCTATTTTGTGCATCAATTCAATCACGTACATGGAGTATGTGAGTGTGTGAAATTAACTACAGGCTCTTTTGAAACTTAATGAGTAGAGACCTGATATTCCTTTAAGAAGTTCAAGTTGCTTCCTGTTTCCTAAATGCCCATGTGAGAGTTTGCTCTTTTGTTGAGGAAAGCCCTCGGTTTGGGGTGAACCTAGACTCATCATTAACTTGAATGTAGATGTCGAGACAGGTTCCCGTGCAGGTTCCTATTTGGCAGAGAAAACCTGGTGCTGTATTTCTGAAGACCTTTTACTTTTTGGGAAAAAAAGTTTTGGGTTCTCGATGATGCAAGATTATTGCTTCTCTTTTTTCGAGAGTAGGCAAGTGTGTGCCTGTGTGTGTGCACTTGAGTAATCACGTGCTTATGTTCTTATCACGTTCTTATGTTCTTATGTTCTTGAGTAATCACATGCTTATGTGTGCAGGCAGCCCCAGAAAACCTGGCAAAGTGGACCAGACATCAGATGTGCAGGCCTGGGCACCGCGTTTGCTCCAGCATGAGGTCAGACCAAAAACAAATGTACCCAGTGTGCTGCACCACCCTTCACACAAGACTATTATCAGTCTCCAGGTAAAGGTATTTAAAACTGAGTAATTGCAAATATGCTATTTTTGGACTGTTAGGTTCTTAGTATAAAGTGTACAAGATCACATTCTTGTTGTCAAGGAAGAAAATTTCTCTTTCCGAAGTGTACATATTCCCAGTGCCAATCACTTTAGCTAATCTATGCTCTTTTGTCAAGTGCAAGGGAGTCGCTTATTTATTGGAAGTTACTTTTGACTGTGATACCAAGAGCCCAGGAGGAAGTTGCAATGCTACAAAAGTCAGTGGTTACTAAAGCAACCTGGAACTGAGCTCAGTCTGTGGCTACACCTTATACCAACATCAGAGTACTTTCTTGGCAGTTAAGATGCTGCCAGGGAAACTGATTGACAACGTGTTTTCTCCTAACTCCTGCACATCCATGTGGCACCAGTAGCCCCAAGTGGTGGCTGGTCCAATGGCAGCCCTTCGTAGCTGGACCTAGAAACCCCCAGGCCTTGGTGGATTTATGACTCATGAAAGCAGGGGCTACAATTTGTTCATAGGGTTTCATTTTAATATGCCTTTCCTTGGAACTGTTCATCGCCAAGTCTCCTCATTTTCCCTGTGTGAAAGGAGGTGCCACTGCTCAGGAGACTTTAACACAAAGTGTGGGACCCGTACCTGCTTCCTCTATATCAGGAGATGAACTCTGCTACACTCAGGTTCCCAGAGGCTACTGGATTGGGAGCCCCAGTGATTATGCCAGGAATCACCTTCTGAAGCCAATTCTCTCTCCAGAGTACACTGCTTAGGAAACAGCATAATTTGAAAAATGTGATCACTTTTAAACCTAGTTGGGTTATCTTAGCCTTAACATAAAGATGACTTGTAAAACATCTGTGTTTCATATGGACAAAGCCAGGGAAAATATCCAGCTAGGAGCTACATTCTTTTCACACCTGCAACTAAAACGCTCTACTATTATGCTCCCTCTTGAGAAGAATCCATCCATATGGCCACATGGGAGAGTTAAATAAAATATGTTGCACCTTCTTTTCCTATTATGCACTTTATTTTCTTTAAGGCTCCATATACCTCGTTCTCATGATTTATTTAATGTCCTCCATATTTCTCAAAAGCAGACAGCACTGTGGTGTATTTTGTCTCTCCATTAGACAGATCAGGAAACCAGGACATACAGACTGACAATTACCTCTCTCAACACGATTCAAGTGATCTGAGATAAAATCCCTACAGGCTCTCTTGCTCTCAGGACAGTTGCTCCATCCACTTCAATGTCAAATACAGTCACATGTGCATAGAATCAAAAGATAGGAAACGCAGGTTCATATTATGCAATAAATATATGTTTTCTAGCAGAACACTAGCTCAGCAGTTATGAGTGAACGAGCTTGTCTTCAAATTAATTCATGCAAAATCAGTTTTATTGCATGCATTAACCCTTGCCATAAACCTATAAGATACAAGTAATTTCTTCAAAACAATCACAAAGTGCAGAATCGAGTTGTTTAAAGACATCCCTATTACCTGTTAAATGTCCAGATGACAGAGTTTGAAGATAGAGCCCTCAGATCTTCACACACAAGCAACTGCCTATAATCTAAAGAACTTACTAGGTAATAAATATTTTCACAGAATTTATTTACTTTTCTTTCATGGAAAACTTTGAAGAAGAAACTTTATCAATATCCAAACTAACAATTAGGATTAGATGACAATATTTATTGAGCACTTCCTGTGTGCTGGACACTCTGCTCAATACTTTGCATTAATAACCTCATTTCTTCCTCATGATCATCATATAGGTGTTTGGGGCAAGTAGGGTTGCACTCGGGGAATAAGTTGCATGAGATCCTAGAGCTAGGAGATCTAGGATTTGACTCTAGACATATCCAATTTACCTTAACCTCTAGACCTGCACTTCTTATACAATCGCTATGCCCCACATAGATATTTAAATTTAAATTTAACTTAAGGGACTTCCCTGGCAGTCCAGTGGTTAAGACTCAGGGGGCATGGGTTCCATCCTGGTCGGGGAACTAAGATCCCGCATGCCAAGATAAATAAATAAATAAACAAACAAATAAATTTAACTTAAAAATTCAGTTCGTCGGTCACACTAGCCACATTTCAAGTGCTCAAAAACCACATGAAGCCAACGGTGACCATATTAACAGTGCAGGTATAACACCCTCTCCAGCATCACTGGCAGCTCCACCAGACAGCCCTGAATACCCGCTTTCTTAGCGACTACTGCAATTTAAAAAGAATCACCATCTGTCTCCAAATTTCCTCACTTCTTTTTTTTGGGGGGGAGGGGGTAGGAAGGGAGCTGTATGGTGTAAATTTTGGAAATAAACACATTGGCAAATCCCAATCCTCCCTGTCCTCTAAGACCAAATACCACTTAACTGTTATATCCTCTATGATATTTCCCCAAATTCCCTTCACTTCAACCAGAGGAGAGGAGAGGTGGGGAATGGGAACTAATGTGTATGGAGTTCCAATAGGGACACATACGATCTCCTTTAATCTCTTCAATGGTATACATGAGGGCATATTATTATCCCCAATTTCCCATGAGGAAAAGAACTTGAATTACTTGTTCAAATTCCCAAATACAGCCTGACCCTTATAGCACAATGAGTATTACCATTGAAAAGCCAAGTCTTCTTAATCCTTTTCCCCTCCTCAGTGCACACCTAGGTAACGTACAACATGTGAGACCTGCTCCCAGGTTGTTACTCAGAATTATAGGGAATAACGGAAAGTATATTGAAACACTTATAAGCAGAAATAGCATTACTATAGGGGTACCTGTTCTAATAAATTAAAAAGGTAAATTATTTGTGAACTTTTGCATTTTCTGTATAGTATAGACTGGAAGCCGCAAACTTGAATGCCAAGAAAGATTGTGCAGAAAAGGTAGATGAATGGAACAGATGGCTGTGGGCCCTTGCTTGGACCAATAACAACAGTATCGCCTGGGAATTTATTAGAAATGCAAATTATCAGGCTCTTCCCCTGGTATTAAATCAAAACTCTGGGGTGGATCCTGCAATCTATGTTTTAACAAGCCCTGCAGGTAATTCTGATTCAAGCTAAAATTTGAGTACCCCTGATTTAAGCAGTAGGAATTGGTAGTATGATGAGTGGACAATGTATAACCCCTCTACCCAGATGCAACCACTCATTGCCTGATTGGAATGAAGGTCTAGTGTGGCCAGACCTGCCTAGGATTCGAATGTCCTAGACGGGAGTAGAAGGGGAGGATGACTATATGAATTAAGAAGTACATTGTAACTTGGAGGCTAATGATACCGTGCTACTGTATTTCTGTACAATATTTTCAGTAAGGTAAACGGTATACAGATTAATGCTAATTTTTTATTTTCTCATTATCTCTAATATTTTGAAACATACCGTCTTAGTAGTATCACAGCAATTCTTGGTCTCCTTTAAAATCTTTTATTATATCTAGATTCTGTTCCAAAGTTACTTATTTTTAGTACATTGTTTTCCGGACTCCAATAGCACCCATCAGTTAATGAAGTCACAGATGATTTTGTTATAAGATATAAAAAATAGGTCATAGTCTAACGACACTAAATATTTAATAAAATCACCTGTATCACTAAAATTTCTCACAGAAGTTCTACGAGGTGATGTCCTGAAAAAGTGTGGGAATTACTGTTTCTCAGCTAAAGTAGTGCTGCTATGAAACAATAAAGTAAAAACATTTTGCTGTGTGTTTGGCGCCCCCTAGATTAGAAATTATTTAATTTTCGACTTTCATTAAAACTTTGGATTTCTCAATACTTTCAATTCTGTACATAAACTGAAACTTTATTAGTATTTTTAAGTAGCTCTGTTTCAAATTGTCCTAATGTGATTGGACTACATAAGAGAGTTTTTCTTTCATAAAAGTTTTATAAAATGTTTCCAGTCTACAAAAGATAAAGAATAAGAAAATAGATATTTATGTATTAACCATTCAGATTTTTAAAATTTATTTTTATATTTTTATTTTTTTTTTGCTGCGTTGGGTCTTCGTTGCTGCACACGGGCTTTCTCTAGTTGCGGAGATCGGGGGCTACTCTTCGTTGCAGTGCACGGGCTTCTCATTGCGGTGGCTTCTCTTGTTGCGGAATACGGGCTCTAGGCAGGCAGGCTTCAGTAGTTGTGGCTCACGGGCTCTGGAGTGCTGGCTCAGTAGTTGTGGCACACGGGCTTAGTTGCTCCGCGGCATGTGGGATCTTCCCAGACAAAGGCCCGAACCCGTGTCCCCTGCATTGGCAGGCAGATTCTTTTTTTTGTTTGTTTTTAACATCTTTATTGGAGTATAATTGCTTTACAATGGTGTGTTAGTTTCTGCTTTATAACAAAGTGAATCAGTTATACATATACATATGTCCCCATATCTCTTCCCTCTTGCATCTCCCTCCCTCCCACCCTCCCTATCCCACCCTTCTAGGTGGTCACAAAGCACCAAGCTGATCTCTCTGTGCTATGCGGCTGCTTCCCACTAGCTATCTGTTTTACGTTTGGTAGTGTATATATGTCCATGCCACTCTCTCACTTTGTCCCAGCTTACCCTTCCCCCTCCCCGTGTCCTCAAATCCATTCTCTAGTAGGTCTGTGTCTTTGTTCCCGTCTTGCCCCTAGGTTCTTCAGGACAACTTGTTTTTTGTTGTTGTTGTTGTTTTTTAGATTCCATATATATGTGCTAGCATACGGTATTTGTTTTTCTCTTTCTGACTTACTTCACTCTGTATGACAGACTCGAGGTCCATCCACCACCTCACTACAAATAACTCAATTTCGTTTGTTTTATGGCTGAGTAATATTCCATTATACATGTGCCACATCTTCTTTATCCATTCATCTGTCAATGGACACTTCGGTTGTTTCCATGTACTGGCTATTGTAAATAGAGCTGCAATGAACATTTCGCTACATGACTCTTCTTGAATTATGGTTTTCTCAGGGTATATGCCCAGTTGTGGGATTGCTGGATCATATGGTAGTTCTATTTTTAGTGTTTTAAGGAACCTCCCTACTGTTTTGCATAGTGGCTGTATCAATTTACAGTCCCACCTGCAGTGCAAGAGGGTTCCCTTTTCTCCACACCCTCTCCAGCATTTATTGTTTCTAGATTTTTTGATGATGGCCATTCTGACCGGTGTGAGATGATATCTCATTGTAGTTTTGATTTGCATTTCTCTAATGATTAATGATGTTGAGCATTCTTTCATGTGTTTGTTGGCAATCTGTATATCTTCTTCAGAGAAATGTCTATTTAGGTCTTCTGACCATTTTTGGATTGGGTTGTTTGTTTTTTGATACTGAGGTTCATGAGCTGCTTGTAAATCTTGGAGATTAATCCTTTGTCAGTTGCTTCATTTGCAAATATTTTCTCCCATTCTGAGGGTTGTCTTTTGGTCTTGTTTATGGTTTCCTTTGCTGTGCAAAAGCTTTGAAGTTTCATTAGGTCCCATTTGTTTATTTTTGTTTTTATTTCCATTTCTCTAGGAGGTGGGTCAAAAAGAATCTTGCTGTGATTTATGTCATAGAGTGTTCTGTCTATGTTTTCCTCTAAGAGTTTGATAGTGTCTGCCCTTACACTTAGGTCTTTAATCCATTTTGAGTTTATTTTTGTGTATGGTGGTAGGGAGTGTTCTGATTTCATACTTTTACATGTAGCTGTCCAGTTTTCCCAGCATCACTTATTGAAGAGGCTGTCTTTTCTCCATTGTATATGCTTGCCTCCTTTATCAAAGATAAGGTGACCATATGTGTGTGGGTTTATCTCTGGGCTTTCTATCCTGTTCCATTGATCTATATTTCTGTTTTTTGTGCCAGTACCATACTGTCTTGATTACTGTAGCTTTGTAGTATAGTCTGAAGTCAGGGAGCCTGATTCCTCTAGCTCCGTTTTTCTTTCTCAAGATTGCTTTGGCTATTTGGGGTCTTTTGTGTTTCCATACAAATTGTGAATTTTTTTGTTCTAGTTCTGTGAAAAATGCCAGTGGTAGTTTGATAGGGATTGCATTGAACCTGTAGATTGCTTTGGGTAGTAGAGTCATTTTCACAATGTTGATTCTTCCAATCCAAGAACATAGTATATTTCTCCATCTATTTGTATCATCTTTAATTTCTTTCATCAGTGTCTTATAATTTTCTGCATACAGGTCTTTTTTCTCCTTAGGTAGGTTTATTCCTAGATATTTTATTCTTTTTGTTGCAATGGTAAATGGGAGTGTTTTCTTAATTTCACTTTCAGATTTTTCATCATTAGTGTATAGGAATGCAAGAGATTTCTGTGCATTAATTTTATATCCTGCTACTTTACCAAATTCATTGATTAGCTCTAGTAGTTTTCTGGTAGCATCTTTAGGATTCTCTATGTATAGTATCATGTCATCTGCAAACAGTGACAGCTTTACTTCTTCTTTTCTGATTTGGATTCCTTTTATTTCTTTTTCTTCTCTGATTGCTGTGGCTAACACTTCCAAAACTATGTTGAATAATAGTGGTGAGAGTGAGCAACCTTGTCTTGTTCCTGATCTTGGTGGAAATGGTTTCAGTTTTTCACCATTGAGGACGATGTTGGCTGTGGGTTTGCCATATATGGCCTTTATTATGTTGAGGAAAGTTCCCTCTATGCCTACTTTCTGGAGGGTTTTTATCATAAATGGGTGTTGAATTTTGTCAAAAGCTTTCTCTGTATCTATTGAGATGATCATATGGTTTTTCTCCTTCCGTTTGTTAATATGGTGTATCACGTTGATTGATTTGCGTATATTGAAGAATCCTTGCATTCCTGGGATAAACCCCACTTGATCATGGTGTATGATCCTTTTAATGTGCTGTTGGATTCTGTTTGCTAATATTTTGTTGAGGGTTTTTGCATCTATGTTCACCAGTGATGTTGGCCTGTAGTTTTTTTTCTTTGTGACATCTTTGTCTGGTTTTGGTATCAGGGTGATGGTGGCCTCGTAGAATGAGTTTGGGAGTGTTCCTCCCTCTGCTATATTTTGGAAGAGTTTGAGAAGGATAGGTATTAGCTCTTCTCTAAACATTTGATAGAATTTGCCTGTGAAGCCATCTGGTCCTGGGCTTTCGTTTGTTGGAAGATTTTTAATCACAGTTTCAATTTCAGTGCTTGTGACTGGTCTGTTCATATTTTCTATTTCTTCTTGGTTCAGTCTCATTAGGTTGTGCATTTCTAAGAATTTGTCCATTTCTTCCAGGTTGTCCATTTTATTGGCATAGAGTTGTTTGTAGTAATCTCTCATGATCCTTTGTATTTCTGCAGTGTCAGTTGTTACTTCTCCTTTTTCATTTCTAATTCTATTGATTTGAGTCTTCTCCCTTTTTTTCTTGATGAGTCTGGCTAATGGTTTATCAATTTTGTTTATCTTCTCAAAGAACCACTGTGCCACCATGGAAGTCCCAAGCCATTCAGATTAATAAACAGAACAATGCAAATATTGTTGAAGTTTTTGCGTACCCATCCTCGCTCTCATTCCTTCCCTTCTCCCAGAGGTAACCACTCTTCCAAATATGTTATTTGTTATTCCTTTTCTTCTTTTATGTTTTACCACATATGTGTATATCTCCAGAATGTATCATCCTGTTTTGCATATTTTTAAACATTTTGCAAATGGAATCATTCTGTATGTACATTTCTGAAACCTGCATTTTTACTCACTGTTACGTTTGTGAGCAATATGGTTGTTGTTAATTGTAGATCTAATTAATTTGTTTTCATTACTGGAAAATGTTACATGAGAAAGAGTCCATCAAAATTTAATCATAATTTCTTTTGCTGATGGGAATTTTAGCTGGCTCCAATTTTGTGTTCTCAGAAATGCTGGTGCCAGTATTTTATGTTTCTACTGACTATGTGTACAGGTGTTTTTCCAAGTCACATAACCTAGAGAAGAATCGCTGGGTTATAGAGAGCTATAAATGATTCTTCTCATTAATTAGATATTGCCGTATTGTTTTTCAAGTGCTTATAACAATTTACATTCCTCCAGTACGGCATGAGTGCTCTTTTTTTTAATATTTATTTTCCAATACTTGACATTGTCAGACTTTAAAATATTTTTGTCAGTCTTATAAGTGTGGATTTTTCTTTTAAAGAATAAAATTAATGTTTATTATTTATATTCCAGTGAAACTTCTGAGAGGTAAACACAAATTTGACCACAGAAAAACTTTGTAATAAAGTTAGTTTGGTGCTTCTTTACATAAGTGATTGAAAAAATCTTCTCTATTTTTTTAAAAACAACATTAAATTCCTGGTTATAACGCTATTTGCACACTAATTCAAAACTTTCTACACAAAAATAAACATTGTCTATTTTATATTGAGTAAAGTAAATTGAATATATTTTAAACAGTTTAATTCTATGAATATTTTCTTGTCTCCAGGTGATTTAAAAACTTAGAAATGCAAACACTATAGTAAAACAGAAAAGCTATATTCCTATTAGGAAAGAAAGAGAAAAAATAGTTTCTGCTCCCTTTATACAGCCTTTCCCCAACCACAGCCATTCAAATCTATCTGTGGATGACCTTTTGGTAAATACCCCCTTTTGCCCACTCCCTTTTCTTAAGGCACCAGAAAGGAAACTAAACATACTTTTATCATATGATCCAACAATTGCACTCCTCAGCATCTACCGTAAGGAGCTGAAAATCTTATGTCCATACAAAAACTTGTACATGAATGTTTATAGCAGCTTTACTCAATATTGCCAGAACTTGAAAGCAACGAAAATGTCCTTCAGTAGGTTAATGGATAAATAAATTATGGTACATCCATAAAATGTAGTATTATTCAGTGCTAAAAAGAAATGAGCTACTGAGCCATGAAAAGATATGGAAGAAACTTAAATGCATATTTCTAAGTGAATGAAGCCAATCCGAAAAGGCTACATACTGTATGATTCCACCTGTATGACATTCTGGAAAGGGTTAAACTATGGAGACAATAAAAAAAAATTAGTGGTTGCCAAGTGTTGGGGAGGGGAAGATTGGTGAAGCACCGAGGGTTTTTAGGACAATGAAAATACTCTCATTTATACCGTAATGATTGATACATGTAATTATCCATTTGTCCAAATCCATAGGATATACAACATCAAGAGTAAACCCTAATGTAAACTATGGACTCTGGGTGATTATGATGTGTCAACAGAGGTTCATCAATTGTAACAAATACACCACTCTGATGGGGATATTGACAATGGGGGAGGCTAAGCTTGTGTGAGAGCAGAGGCATATGGAAAACCTATGTACCTTCCTCTCAATTTTGCTGTGAATCTAAACTGCTCTAGAATTAAAATATTCTTTGAAAACAGAGGCAAAGTGAGGTAAAAGCAATGTGAATATGGCCAGATGAGAAAAGTATGTATCAAGTGACATATGGTGAGACTTTTACACGATTATTAAAAAGGAAGAATAAATAATAATGTGTCAATAAAACAATATGCTAATTTTTAAAACTTTCCTTTAAAATAACCACAAAAAGATGAAGGAATTGCAGTAGAAGTCATCTGGGAATCACTAGTCATGCCTGATATGTGGCCTCTAACTTAGTCAGGATGAGAGCAGTCTTTTTCTGAGTGTTGAGAAGGGTCTAACAGATGCCCAGATGGAGTGTTTCACGTTGTCCCACAAGTTTCTGAGGCTCTGTCCATTTCTATCAATATTTTAAAATTTATTTTTCACAGCAGGTAATTGCAACAAATCAATCAAGTTCACTAATTATTCTACTTCAAATATTATTTTAAATAATCTAATAATTTTTTCATGTCAGCTATTAAAGTTTCCATTAGCTTATTTTTATAATGAATATTTATTTATAGAGCTCTCTTATTTATGGAGTTACTGTCTTTATATTTGCCTTTAATTCTTTAAACATCTTTTTTTTTCTTTTATCTTTTAACATATGAGATCTAGAAGTCTTTGCCTGCCCAAAACAAAGCAGGTCTATGGGACCCCATAGAGTCACTTTCTACTGACTGCTTTTTTCCCCCCCTGAGTCTGGGTCACACTTTCCTGTTTCTTTGCATGTCATACTTTTTTGTAGTTAAAAAAAAAATGGCGTGTTGAGATAATATATTGTAACAAATCTGGATTCTGAAACTTTTTTGCCTTAAGAGGGTTTTGTTTGTTTTTATTGACTTGCCTAGACTTATCTATAGACTCTGCCTTCCTGAATATATGTGGCCACTGATGGCTTCCTATGGGCTGCCCCAGTGTCTGAGTAGCTTAGGGATCAGCCAACAGTGAAGAAGAGTGTGCACTTGAGTATAAATCTGTGCTCAAGATGTAAGGCTTCCACTCTCTGCAATGGATCTGTGTGTGGGAAGGGGGGTACATTCAAAGTTCAGGCAGTTCTCAGGTCTGCCCTGGCTTTTACTTTCCCCTGGGCCCTCTCAGATCTTCCACAACCTGAATGCATAGATTTCCTGTCTTTCAAGCATGTGTAAAACTTATTTAACCCTTCTATGGCTCTCTAATTTCCAAGGTATTACCCTTAAATTTCTAGCTGTTCTGCCACTCAGTGCAACCAGGGCTAACAACCTTATATTAGCAGAACTATGGATTTTCACCATTTTTTTCCTACTTAGTTTTTTACTTTTACTAACACCATAACCCATGAGTTTTTACCCTTCACTCCAAATCAAGTTATCCACCCACGGCAGCAAATTTACTGGTTTTCATGGTCAGTCCTGCCAGGGTAAAACTACTACAACTGAGCTGGTGGCAGGAGGAATGGAAGAAGATTCAGGCAAGTAGCCTCAGACTCCCACAGTTTTTACTCAAAGTTTCAGCAGCTCTTCATGGGTAAATACTTAATTTGCTATTTGCTTTTGGTCAATCTCCAGATGCCTGAAATACTTGTTTTTCATAATTTTATTTAGTTTTAAACTTGCTTTTGTGGGGAAGAAGGTTTGCCATCCTCTTTACCATAGCCAGAAATCCCACCTGTTTTCATTTATAATATAGATACATTTACTAAATTTTCCTTTATGGTTTGTAATTTTGTGGGTTTTTTAAAAGAAATCCTTCCCTCTCTCCCTTAGGTGTTAAATATGACTGCCTATATTTCTTCTAGATTTACGCTACTTTTCTTTACTAATTTAAGTTTTAATTCACTTGGATTTAACTTGTATACAGCATGGTATATGTTCTAATTGTATTTTTTTCTTTATGGAGGAGTTATTGTATGTTGGCATATCTCTGGAACAATCAGCATGGTCTCTATTTTGCCAGAATCTTTACAAGTCTTGATAGAGTTTATTCTCTACCTTCTTTTCTTCTCTTTGGCTATTTTTGGCTGTATGCTCTTGCATATAAACTTTAAAAGCAGTTTGTCAAATCCATGTAATGTAATTCCATTATCTACAGATTAATCTTGCAAAAATTTATATTTTCATAATAAATATAATAAATATAATATTTAATAATAAATATGTTGATTTAAATTTTCATATCAATTTTATAGAATTCTCTCCAGCTAGCTGGTGTATGTATAGGAAGATGTCAATAATGATAATCATCAACTCTTAATAACAACAATGTCCCTGTATAGAATTTGGCTAACACATTTTAAATTATTTTTGTATTTTTAAGTTTATTTTCATCTTATTTTTATAGTGAGTAGGTGTTAAATTTTAAAAGAAAAAATAGTTATTTAAAAAAATGTGTTAAGGAGAAAGCAGCTTGGGAGGTAGACTAATTCAGGATCAGTGACCTCTATGATGGGAGTAGAATATGTACATATGGTCACTTCTTCTGCAGTGTGGCAATGTTCCCAGTCCAATAGGGTAGGCAATTTTGTGGTCCTGATAAGTCACAATTTTTCTAATTAAAAAGAATTAGATTCAAATGCTGATTCCCTCACTGAGTGTTTTTTCCTTTATTCTTCTGATCTTCAATTTCCCAGTAGCTTGGGGTCAATAATCTCCAACCCTAGGATTTTTGTCAGTTTTAATGAAATAAAATAATGTAAATCAAAGTCAGTTTGGTTTTACTTAAACCTCCAATTCCGTGCCCTTGGATGTCAAATCCATCCCCACAATTTCTGCTGATGCCTTAAATTTAAACTTTCTCCTGTGTTCTATTCCTGTTATGTTGTCTCTGTTTTGTCCCCACATAAACCCAAACATGAACTTGCAATTATTTATGAATTCCCATGCAAATGGATCATGATTAATTTTATAAAAATTTAGGAGGGGCTCAAGTGCACTGTCTTCTGCCATTTCTGTTGATTCTCTAGTGTCTAAACTGCTCCAAACTCCATATCACAAGGATTGGCCCAGAAACTCAACAGTATATTGGTGCCAACCAAACTAAACAAAACCAAACTAAACAAGCAAAACCAAAATACAAAATGAAAATCACCTTGGAAAGTGATTATTGCTATGAAATGTCATGTGTATATATTCTGTGCATGTGTCAATATCTAGCACAGTGAATGTCTAGACATTAGTTCAGTAAATGTTCACTTTTTTTCTTCTTTGTTGGGTCATCACCTTATAACAGTATGAGAATCAATTTTAAGAACCCATCCTCTTGTAAATGCCTCTTAGCTAAGTTTCAAGGGCCATGCCATGGCCCCCTTTCTCTTTTCATACACCTCATTTTCATCCTGCTGGAGACAGCTAGTGGCAATATCTTAGTGTGACAAAAACATAAATCTCTTCTCTGGCCATGTTTTTCAGTCTCAGCTAGCACTTACAGGGACTGAAAAGTGGAAACAGGACTCGGGGTTTACAGAACATAACTACGTTTTTGGAGACAGGATTGTGTGGTCTTTGCCTTGCAGCCCGCCTGTTCACCATTAGCCCCCAGTAAAATGAAGTCGTCATGTTTTGTTCATAATGAACCACTGCAGTTGGAAAAAAGTTTTTTGGGTCCCATCATTCTAAAGAGCTTATTCACCACTGAGGACACCCCTCAGCATGTGTCAATGTTAACAGCTCTCAGGTTCACTTAGAATCCCCTTCTGTGGGCTGACAGAGACCCAGGACCCGGCATGCATCCACGGGCTTCTCTTCTTAATGGCCTCTAGACTTAACGGCTGAGTTCTGCAATTGTCCAACTGAGAGTGGAGAGCTCCACCTCTTTCTGGGACAAATAAAATCAGAAAATTATTCTTGCTCCTGGCTTCAAGTTACAAAACAACTACTTTCTATGGTTGTCTACTGGGTCTACTGTGTCCCACTGCGATGTAATCATTGTTTATAATCTTTACAACAGATTCATGAGATTGGTCTTATTAGAGATCATTTTATAGCTGAAGAAATGGAAGCTTTGAGAGTTTGAAAAACTTGCTCAAAAATAAACAGCTAATAAATGATGAGCTAAGATTTAACCCTACTAGAGCTTGCTCTCTTTTCACTCACCATGTTCCTGGCAGTGGACATACTGTGAACAGGTGAGCGCTTTGCTTGCCATTTCTAACGGAAGACTGAGGAAGGGATAAGAAGACCCAGGCTCACAGGGCAAATCAGTGGGCGTGCTGGGACCCAAGCCAGCTTACAGCAAGAGATTGTTATTTTCTATATTAGTTAAGTAGGTTGGGAAAGGGCTTGAATTTGGATTCAAACCTCAGCATTTACAAGCCGCTTGATTTGGGGCTAGTCACTTTGAGTGTCAAAATTCTCTCTTGAAAAATGAGTAGAAGCACATTGGATGCCTCATTAGTTACTATGAGACTAATGAATTGGGATAGTTAGAGAAGGCCTGCATGACAGAAAAGTTTCATCTTGTTTGCCAACTTCACTCAGCTGCTGGTGGATAACTTCACTGAGGACTCCGAAGGTCTAGTCAGGGATCAGAAGGAAAAAATTCAATGACTGATTAGTGACAATGGCCTCATCATGAGAGTGGTAAATGTGGTTTTGTCCTACTTATTTGCTCTGTTGATTTAAAACAATATTACATTTCCAGCTGGAGATTAAGGAGGTGCGATAAATCAGCCCAAGATTACACAGCTAGTAGGTGGCAGACCCAGGGATGCTTGACTGCAAGATCTGTATCTCTTCCAGTGATTCCCACAGAATCTGTGGCAGCGGGTCCAGGACCTCTTAGGGTATCATAAGATTCAACCCCAAACATCCTCTTGAGATGTGGAACCCACAGAACCTTGCAGACAATGTGGATGAATCACATTAGGTCAAGGCAGGTGGCAATCAAGGTGAGATTTCTGCACCCCACTTCTAAACCCCCACTAACTCCTTCCAAAGAAGTTTCAAAACTATTAGTTCATCTGAATTAGGTTGTTCAAAAAGGATAATTATTGCAGCCACCTCAATCAAGCTTCATTGTTTACTATTTTGTGTGGGCCATGCCAGAAGGAATGGACTGTTGTCTGAGATTTGATCTCATGAATTTTTTTATGCTCTCCAGCTTGATAAGTTTCCCCTCTGATTCCCTAGCTGCTAAAAGCCACCAACTTCAACTATCACTCCTTAACTATATCATCCCGGATACCAGCAACTTCTTTGGCTTTAATATCTGCATCTGCTTGAATGTTTTCAGAGTACACTGGGAAAAAAAGGAAATAAGAGGAAGAGGGTGGAGGAGAAAATAATGATATTAATGGCTGCTATTCATTATTCCCAGTCACTGAAATGATCAGTTTTCTCATTTGCAAAATGATTGAGACAATAGTATGTACCCCTCATAGGGCTGTTGTAGGGCTAAATGAGGTAGTACATATAAAGCACAAGCACCCCTGACTGATATAGGGTAAGATCCCTAAAGTATTAGATAGCATAACTTTATAGGTACTTTATTAATATTTTATACAAGATTATCAGAATTACACTGTTATTACGTTCTTTTTCTTAGAGCTTTATTAAGGTAAATTTATTGTATAAAACTGCATTAACCTAAACTTTACAATTTGATGAGTTATAATATATGTTTCTTTATATACCATGAAAACATCCTAAAGAAGATAATATTTTCTCATACCCCATTGTAATACATGCCTCGTATCACTGTGGCCCAGCACAAACAGTATCGTTTTATTTTTTTTTTAACTTTTTATCTTATATTGGAGTATAGTTGATTAACAATGTTGTGATAGATTCAGGTGTACAGCAAAGTGATTCAGTTATACATATACATGTATCTATTGTTTTTCCAAGTCTTTTCCCATTTAGGTTGTTACATAATATTGAGCAGAGTTCCCTGTGCTATATACTAGGTCCTTGTTGGTTATCCATTTTAAATATAGCAGTGTGTACATGTCAATCCCAAACTTCCTAACTGTCCCTTCCCCCCACCCTTCCCCCAGTAACCATAAGTTCGTTCTCTAAGTCTGTGAGTCGGTTTCTGTTCTGTAAGTAAGTTCATTTGTATCATTTTTTTTGATTCCACATATAAGCAATATCATATGATATTTGTCTTTGTCTGACTTACTTCATTGGGTATGATAATCTCTAGGTCCATCCATGTTGCTGTAAATGGCATTATTTCATTCTTTTTAATGGCTGAGTAATATTCTATTGCATATATGTGCCACATCTTCTTTATCCATTCATCTGTCAGTGGACATTTAGGTTGCTTCCATGTCTTAGCTATTGTGAACAGTGCTGCAATGAACATTAGGATGCAGGTATCCTTTCAGACCATGTTTTTCTCCAGATATATGCCCAGGAGTGGGATTGCAGGATCATATGGTAGCTCTATTTTTAGTGTTTTAAGGAACCTCCATACTGTTCTCCATAGTGGCTGTATCAATTTACATTCCCACCAACAGTGTAGGAAGGTTCCCTTTTCTACACACCCTCTCCAGCATTTATTGTTTGTGGATTTTTGATGATAGCCATTTTAACTGGTGTAAGGTGATATCTCATTGTAGTTTTGATTTGTATTTCTCTAATAATTTGTGATGTTGAACATCTTTTCATGGGCCTCTTGACCATCTGTATGTCTTGTTTGGAGAAACGTCTATTTAGGTCTTCTGCCCATTTTTTGATTGGTTTTTTTGTTTTGATGATATTAAGCTGCATGAGCTGTTTGTAAGTTTTGGTGACTAATCCCTTGTCAATCACGTCATTTGCAAATATTTTCTCTCAATCTGTGGGTTGTTTTTTCATTTTGTTTATGGTTTCCATTGCTGTGCAAAAGCTTTTGAGTTTAATTAGGTCCCATTTGTTTATTTTTGGTTTTATTTCCATTACTCTGGGAGACGAATCAAAAAAGATATTGCTGTGATTTATGTCAGAGAGTGTTCTGCCTATGTTTTTCTCTAAGAGTTTTCTAGTGTCTGGTCTCACGTTTAGGTCTTTAATCCATTTTGAGCTTATTTTTGTGTATGGTGTTAAAGAATATTCTAATTTCATTCTTTTACATGTAGCTGTCTAGTTTTCCCAGCACCGTTTGTTGAAGAGGCTGTCTTTCCACCATTGTATAGTCTTGCCTCACACTGTCATTATGTTCGGTTTTTTTAAGTTTTTTTTTTTTTTTGGAGTATAATTGCTTTACAATGTTGTGTTACTTTCTGCTGTACAATAAAGTGAATCAGCTATATGTATACATATATCCCCCCACCTTGGACCTCCCACCCCCCCGTCCCACTCATCTAGGTCATCACAGAGCACCAAGCTGAGCTCCCTGAGCTATACAGCATGTTCCCACTAGCTATCTATTTTACACATGGTAGTGTATTTATGTCAAACCTAATCTCCCAATTCATCCCACCCTCCCCTTCCCCCTCTGTGTCCACACGCCCGTTCTCTACGTCTGTGTCTCTATTCCTGCCTTGCAAATAGGTTCATCTGTACCATTTTTCTAGATTCCACATATATGCGTTAATATACAATATTTGTTTTTCTCTTTCTGACTTACTTCACTCTGTATGACAGACTCTAGGTCCATCCACATCTCTACAAATGACCCAATTTCATTCCTTTTTATGGCTGAGTAATATTCCATTGTATATATGTACCACATCTTCTTTATCCATTCGTCTGTTGATGGGCATTTAGGTTGTTTCCATGTCCTGGCTATTGTAAATAGTGCTGCAATGAACATTGGGGTACGTGTGACTTTTTGAATTATGGTTTTCTCAGGGTATATGCCCAGTGGTGGGATTGCTGGGTCATATGGTAATTCTATTTTTAGTTTTTTAAGGAACCTCCGGTCAGAATGGCCATCATCAAAAGAATCTACAAACAATAAATGCTGTTATTATGTTCTGATGTGGCTGTTTGGCGCCCTCATTTCTAGGCTGTGCTTGGTAACCCTACAATGGGGCTGAAGGAATTGACCACAGCACAATCCTTGGATATGGAGGATGGGGCAAAAATATGTAGAGGGACTGTTTTGTCCATTTCACAGGTAAGGAAGCTGAGGCACTGACTGGTAAGCTAAGGGAACAATGAGACAACGGAGTGTGCTGCCCTGTACTACATGAGGAGCCATTCTTGCTGTGACCATGGTGGCAGAAGACTTGTGTCATCACTGGCCCTGATTCTGAGAGAGACTGGACCCAGCTGATGTTTCCCCTCACTGCATCCCTCCATGGCTGAGAATGGGCTGGAAGGACCAGGAAGCTCTGAACACTCACCCTCTCCTCTGCTGCCCTAAATGTAACTCCACTTGTTGGAGACCCTCCGGCTGCTTCCTGGCCACATTCTTCCTCCTGCTTCTAAACCCTTCTTTTGAGCCAGATTATCTGACAAGTTACAGGACTTGGGAACCACTGCTTCTAGGACTGAGTGGGAGGGCCTGAAGGGTGTGAGGAAAGACTCCTGAGAGGGGAGGGCTTGGTTAGCCCCCGAGGCCCCGAGAAATGGACAGCGCCTGATGACAGTGCCTCCAAACTGCAAGCAAGTCCTCAAGGCAAGCAGGGCCCTCAAGATGTCATCTCATCTTCTGAGGTGTTGGGTGCAGTGGTTTAACTACGGAGGGGACAGAAATCAGTGGCCGTGGAAGTGAGATTTGATGATCCCGATGTTAGGGATGACAGCAGAGAGTAAGCGTGAGGGGAGCTCCAGAGTCACCTCCGAATGAGGTTAGGATACTTCCTCCCTAGGACTGTCTATTAATGTCATTAATAGTAAACCACTTAAAATGAAAGCGTCTATGGGAGTATTTTCAGAAAAGGAAGAAAAGGTAGCATAGGAGCTTGTATTCCCCTTCAGACACACACACACACACACACACTTGCAGCTCCTTCCAGACATGTTTACCCAGGCTTTGGATTTAGTAGACCAACCGCTGTAACTAAGAAAATGACCTTGATTCAGAGGGCTGAGGAGGAAGGAAGAAAAGCTACTCAGGATGAAGGATGTCACCTATCATTTCTTTCCTCTCTTGTCTCCTCAAACGTCACCATGTTCCTGTTTTGCTTTGGTACCAAACCAAGTTGTGACAACAGCTGCTCTGACATCCTAGATGCCAGCCCCTGGTGACATGGCTGACCAGGGACACGGCCAGGACTGAGACAAGGGGCTGGAGGAGTCCTTTCCCTTGGGATTGCAGTTAGTTAGCTGGAGGATTTGCTGGGTTGAATCTCAGAGCAGCCTGAGCGGCAGGGTGCGTGTGGGTCCATCCAAGGAGAACAGATCATCAATGGAGCAAGAGAATCAGTCTGCGCCTAAATGGGACCCTTAGAGCCTGAGAGAAAAATGCCTTCTTCTTCTCTGACGAGGACTGCCAGATAGATATGGCTGGGGCTGTGCTGGGGCTCATAACAGGGACAGGGGGCATAGGCAGGAACATCCGAGCTCTGGTCCGCACCTGGGGAAGTCAAGGCTCCCCAGGTTTGTTTCAGGTAGGTCTGCTGCTTTCAGGAAATTCAAGCCAGACAGGCGTTTATCCAGTCCACACACTGTTCTGACGTTCCTCAATGCCCCGTATCAGTAATAATAGCCAAGGAGAAGGAGATAAACTTTTAAAGAAGATAGAGCAGGAGAGGAAATAGAAGTAGAAGGAAAACCAAGAAAGCTGTCCATCATGCCACAGGGTAGAAGAGAGCAGAGGTCCTCCCTGGAGGGAAGGGGCGGATGTTGACTTTTACTGGAAAGCCATTGTGTGCCTGATATTTTCTGTTAGTTATCTACTGATATCTGAGGGGCCCGAGGGCTCAACGGGGTGGAATTGCAAAGGAAGGGAAAGCCTCTGTGTAGACCCAGAAAGAGGAAAGCTCTAAGACACAAGCAGGAGCCAGTGAGTCATCATGATTAGCTGAAATTAATGAAGATGGGACTAGACATGTAATTAAGACCTTTGCTATCCAAGCAGAAAAGGAAATAAACTTCCATGACATCATCCTCAACACCCCTACGCTAGGCTGCCTGCAGATAGGCTGTCATTTCGCTCCATCACGTATCCAGGCTGCTCCAATCCCCAGGGAGCACCTGGACCAAGATGTGGGCTCTCTGGGAGCCCTCACGGAAGGTTCTCTTTCTAATCCTCAGCCCAGCCATTAGGCTCTGACAGCCATGAACACAAAGCAAGTTTGAGAAGTGTTTATCCTAGGATCAGGGAGCCACTTTCCCCTTGTACCTCTCACTTCTCCTTTGCCATATCAGAGAGAGTGTGCTTTTATAGCCTGGAGGGTATTTATGACACCTCTGTGAGTTGATTAGGCTCAGCTGGTTCTATTTTACCTTTCAAAAGTTACTTGGAGCCCTTTGTGTGATTTTTTTTTTTTTTTTTTTTTTTTAATCCTTCAACCAGGAGACAAAGCGAACTGGAGAAAAAATGTGATCCTGGAAAAAAATCAAAGGATGTTCTCCAATTTGTGAAATGCCTTTCCTTTTGTGATTCAGTGAGCCCTGGGGGATGTCTCTTTATGGCATCTCACTTCCAAAGAATGAGGAAGGGGCTACAGGAGGAAACAGGGATGAAGGACTTGACTGGTACCCAAGCCCATAAAAAGGCTGAAGGAAAGAATAGCTTCCACCAGAAACATAGACATCTTGCCTCCCTGACCCTGCACTGGAGAGCTTGGAAAGTTCTGTTCAATGTGTCCGCATCAAAACCTGGCTCTCCAGGTCCCTGATTTATTTAGGGGGATTGGCAGGATTAGTGGCCTGATCTGGGAAAGCTCACCTCTTTAAAGGTGCTACAGACACAGTGGAAGACATTTCAAGGATTATTGAGTCAAGGAATAATGATAATAATAATAATAATAGTGTAGTGGCAATTGAAGTAATAACTGTAAGCAATCATTATTTGTTCTGCACCTGGCAATCTGATAAGCCATCATCTTATGTAACCCTCACAACGATATTACGACATAGGTTAGCATTACGTTTACTGTCTTGGCAGGAAAACTGAAAATCTGAGAAATCAGGTAGCTTGTTTAAGATCATCTTTTTTGTAATTAGCAAAGCCAGAACTGGAAACCAAGCCAGGTAAGTTCTGAACAAGAGGCCTCAAGCACCATAGTGTACTGCTGCTGGGTAATTAATACCACCAATAAGTGAGATACGCAAAGCTTGTTGTAAACTGTAAAGCTCTCACCAGGGCAGAAGGTTGGTGCTGATACTGTGATGTACGTTGATGCCTGCTTGCCAGCTGCATGCTGGGCGCCTCTGGCTGTGCCTACGGCTAAACATTCTAGGAAAACCTGCTGCGTCCTTTTGGCCTCTGGAACTGTTCCAGGTCCTGCCTCTCACCCTTCACTTTGAACTCACTTTCTCCTCAGCCCCCATCCTGCTGCATCTGAGGCCAGACTCTCTCTTTATCTAGCCTCCTTCTGATGGGTGACCCTGCTTGGCTGGCCTTGAATGGCTTCTGTTTGGCTCCCCCTGAAGGCAGTGTTCTCAGGATGGACACCTCTGCCCCAGGCCTCAGCCCATCTCCTGCCCGAGGCTTCTAGCCTCACCAGTCTCTCCTCCTACCATAACTCCCAAGTGCAGTCTCCATGTACCTGATTGCATCATGGTCTCCCTGTCTGCACCTATGCGTGTGGTCCCTTCTCCACATGAAACACTCTCTCTGGAATAGTCTACCTTCTCTTGACTTAATTTCAATTTCTTTTTAGTCTCAGCGTCTGAACCTGTGAGCTGAGTTGCTGGCGCTGCACGGGATCCCACAGTGCCCTGCGTTCACCCATACTGTCCACTTGTCAGATTCCATCATGTCACAGCCTGACAATAAAGGAGCGATTGGAGCCCTCCTTGCAGGCAGGGTCCAGGTCTTAGTGACCCAAGTCTTAGCATAGGCCTGACACACAGAGGGTACTCACTTGATGATTGTTTAATGAATGAACAAATGGTAAAAAACATGAATTCCGCACTCTGCATCAAGCCCAAGACCCTCGATTCCCTACTTAACTGTGCTGTCAATCAGCCGAGAACCACATACCCTCCCTTATCTGGAGTCCTCACCAGAGGATAAGGGGAGGCTCCAAGACAGGGCAGCCTCCAGCTAGCAGGCAACCTGCTGCAGTCCGTAAAACAAAAAAGTCCAAATGTATGGTCTACAACGAGAGGCTTTTTCTTTAACTTTTAATTTTGAAACAATTATAAAGCTACAGGAAGTTGCAAAGAATGTATAGGAAAGTCCTCCTTGTTCAAAGTCTTCCAGTGAAACTCCTGTTGCCCTTCTTGCTCTCTCCAGGTCATCACTGGCCTGCTCCAGCTCTCTCACATACTTACGTAACTGCTCCTTAATGGCCCGAGTCTGACTTAAATCTTCTTCTAATACTGAGACCTGCTTGTAGCTCTGTGCATACTGATGCTCCAGTTTCTCCTTTAGTGCTTCCACTTCGTACTTCAGTCTTTGCTTATCAGCTTGCAAGTCTCTATTTCTTTGTTCAGCCTGTACTGTGCTTCCAACTCTGCTTCTAATTCTCTGCTTCCTTCCTGGAATTCAGCTAGCTCATCCCGAGCTTCCGGGAAGCTTTGTTTACACTTCAAGGAAAGTTCCTTCCAGTAAGCAGTTTCCTCCTTTAAACTTGAAAACTCTGGTATATCTTCACCATCCATGATCAAGGAAGCCTCCAATGTGTCAAAAGCGCATGTCCCGCCCTGCTCCACCGACGTCTTGCTCCGCTGGCCTGGCCAGGCCCGCCCAGCTGCTCAGCTCCGCCCCCCTCCGCAGCCTTGAGCTCCGCTCCGCGCACCTCCGCGCCCCGCTCCTCCCCGACCCTCAGGGGCTGCGTGGGTGTCCGAGGCCGTTCTGTGACGCACGGAGGCGGGGTTCTGTCACTATTTTTTATTTCAACCATTGTAATAAGTGTGTAGTGATATCGAATTATGGTTTTAATTTGCATTTCCCTAATGCCTGATGATTTTGAACATAATGTCATGTACCTATTTGCCATCTGTATATCCTCTTCAGTGAAGTGTCCATCCATGTCTTCTGCCCATTTTCTAACTGGGTTTTTTTTTAACTGTTGAATTTCGAGATTTCTTTATATATTCTAGGAACTAGTCTTTTGTCAGATACATTGTTGACAAATATTTTCTCCCAGTCTTTAACTTGTCTTTTCATCCATCGTCATGGGATCTTTCATTGAACAAATTTTTAAATTTTTGATGATGTACAGTTTATCAATTTTTCCTTTTATGGGTCATGCTTTTAGTGCCACGTCTAAAAACTCTTCACCTGGCCCTAGGTCCAGAAGATTTTCTACTAAGTTTTTTTCCTAAAAATGTAATAGTTTTATCTTCTATATTTAAGTCCACAATTCACTTTGGGTTAATTTACATAAAAGGTATGAGGTTTAGGCTGAGATTCATTTTTTTGCTGATGGATGTACAATGACACCAGCACTAGTTATGGAAAAGGCTATTTTTCTACTACTGAACTGCTTTGGCATCTTTGTTAAAAATCAGTTGGGCTTATTCGTGTGGTTATTTCTGCGCTCTCTATTCTGTCCCACTGATCTCTGTGTCTGTTCCTCCACCAGTATCACACGCTCTTGGTTACTGAGCTATTCTTCCATTAAAGTTTTTTTTTTTTTTCAAGAATGTTGTTGTTCTTATGGGGCCTGTACCTTTCCATATAAATTTTAGAATAAAATTCTCTATGCCTACAAAAATACTGTTGGGATTCTGTTGGGAATTACAGTAAACTTAAACCTCAGTGTGGAGTAGGGCTTTTATTTTGCTGCATTTCCCTCCAGGTTCTATTATCCATCCTTCAGAGGTTAGTTGCTGGGGCACAGTGTGAGCAGGAGTAAAACCTGTTCTCCCCCTTGAGGATATTCTGCTACTACTTCGTTCTGAGCTGGGAGTGGGCTGGCCACGGTAGCCCTGGATCCCACAGGCAGCGCCAACACCTGCCTGTAACCTGCTCACAGAATCTCTCTGGCCCAGCTACAGGCCGCCTGTGAGTGACCTGCATCTGGAGTGGTATTGCCTCATCTCTACCTTATCACTCATAATCCTAGGTGAGGTGGGGTCTAAGCCCATTTCATCCCTTGCTCCTCTTGGCAAGAGTAAAACTTCTGACCCCTAAGTATGGTGTAGAATCAACAAAGGCACCAGCTTTAAATGGGTCACTAGAGCTCAGACAGTGAGTAAATCTGTGGCCACCATGACACAGTGACATTGAAAGGGCCCTTCTCTCCATGTTCTTGTCATGATGGAAGTTTTTCCCATTCCTGTGTGAGCCTGGAGAACAAAATTAGTCAGGTAATACTGGGCTGTGAGACGAGAACAAATTAACTCCTAAATGTCCCTGGCTTAACTCAATGAATATTTCTTTGTTGCTTCCAGAAAGTTACATGTGAATCTGGTGGCCTCCTTTTCTATGGAGCGAAACCATCTGGAAATGTGATTCTGAAGCTTACCAAGCAGGAAAGAGAGAGCTGGAAAGTGAAGTTGAGACTTTATACCACCTCAGCTCACAGATGATGCACAGCACTCTTGCTGTGGTTCATTGGCCAGATCTAGTCAAATGGCCCCAAACTAACCTCAAGAGTCAGGGAAATAAAATTGCTGTGAATGCTACACATCAATAACAACGAAGACTGAGATTCCTTTCACCTGGAGGTAAAATTGAGTTTGATTTAAAAGAAATGAAGTCATCTGACAGTTCCCATGCACACATTTTGGGGGTGATATTTTACCCACGCCATGTGCTGTAGACTGAGCTGCTTTAAGCTGATGCACGTGAATGATGCAGCTTGCGTCTGTTTCATGCATGTATCCACACAACATTCCCTTCTCCGCTTTGTCTTCTCTAAAATACTCCAAAGAGGGAACAACAGCCAAACGAAGGATTAGCCCCACATAAAAGTCAGGTTTCAGGTGCTGTCCTCCAGGAGGTGTAAATATCATATTCCAAGACAACTAGGCTGCTGTCTGCTCTACTTCATTACCAAATGCAACTGGTGTCCGTGGACCAGAATCCGAACTGCTGTACATGAAATTCAGTTGCTGGATTATGGCACAATAAATTAATATTTCTTCAGAAGCCTTAACATGTTCATTTAAGGGCATGCCTGTGTCTTTAAAGAGCTGGGCAGAGTCACAGCAATCTCAGGTGACTATTTAGGCAGCGTTGTTGTTTTCATTATTATTGGAGTTGCTTTCACCTAGTTTTCCTGGGAATGATTGTTTGGGCAAATACGGAAAGACTGAGGAGAGAAATGAAACTTGTATACGCGAGGCCTCCCTTGGCTAGAGCTCAGAGGATGACAATCCACCTACACAAAGGAAGTGCCCATCGTCTGGGCTGGTGGAGGTGTTCCATTCCAGAAGCAGAGATTGGTGAGCTGGACAAACTCTAAGTTATTTCCAAATACCATTTCCAGTTTCTCTTAAATGTCATTTGTTTGGAACATACCTGTTTTTCTTCCTTTCCTTGAACTTGTTTTTCAGTATTAATATCCCTCAGTGTCCAACACAAAGTTTCCAGCTTTGGCAATTGCCATTTTGACAGCTGAGGGAGGAGGGAAACAGGGAGCTCTGCTAGGCATTCCTGACTCTCCCTGTCATGGCAAACTCTCCGCAGATGGGTTTACTTACAGGTACAGCATCTGAGTGGCCCTAAGTTACATGCCTGAAATAAAAATGTGGTTAGTAATGAAGTGTGACTGAGTTTATCTGAGCGTCAGCTCTGCACCTGACATGAGGGGTTTGCCCCGCCTCCACTCAAACCTCCAGGGACCTAGGCCAGCAAGGGGCAGTGTCCTAGAACTTAACATGACAAACGTCTCTGCCACAGGCCAGCTCTGAAGTTGTTGGATCTTCAGTGCCCGGCTCTCAAAGCCAAGTAGACACATCACGAGGAATCAGAGTTTGTGAACTTTTCATCCAGATTTCAGTATGCATCAGCCATTGCCAGTTTACCTATAGTGCTTCTGAAATAGGTGGTGGTGGAGGTGGGGGGTGTGTGTGTGTGTACGTGCATATGCACGTATATGCATACATGTGTATATGTATGTTTATGCATATGCACATATGTATCTTTCATGTGTATGCATAAATGCATGCATGTACACATATGTGTGCATGTGAAAATATGTGTATATTCATATGTGAGTATGCATACATATGTATATATACATACAGTGTGTGTGTATGTAACACAAATCAAATGCTTGGTTGGAGTATTTATTTGTTTCCTTTATGTTTCAAGTCCGGAAAGAGCATGTTTCCAATCCTGTGTGCAGAAGGGCTCTGTGGAACTTATGAACATATAAATCTGAGGCAAGTGAGTCTGATTGAGGAAGCATATTGGCCTTGTGATCAATTCCTTTTGTGATCAGTTCCTTTTGACCCCCCAAGGGCACCACATTCCACCAGTGAAATAGAAACTCCGTGGAGTTCTGTCATGTCCCTGGAGACAATGCCCACATCCCCACTCTGAAGGAGGCCGCCCAGTACAACAGGAACAAGGATGCCTTTTTTGGAGATCTGGTAATCGTTACTAAGCTTACATCGATTCTGTTCTCCTCTACAACTAAAAGATCAGCAGGAAAACCATAGAGGGTAATCTCTGGATGTATTCTCTTTGGAGCTCAAGATCCAGCGAAGCTCCTAGGGTGGGATTTGAATAATCACACCCAACTGTAGGATGAGGCAGCCCTGGAAGTAATTGGGAACTCTGGGACTGTGTGGGGTTGAAGGGGCAGATGAGTCTCACAGCGTCCTTCCAATCTTAGGTTTCCTGAGACAAATAAACTATTTTTTTTTGAATTACCTAGGCATATTTGGTATTTGCAATTGCAAGGGTCTGAGCCCCATTATTTGTGCAATTTGGCCTGGAAATAGAGACCTCAGCACTTCTAGGGTCAGCTGTATGTGAGCGCTGCGGCTCTGCATACCTCATTTCTTTCTGGCCTTCATAAATTTCACTGCTGTCAGCTCAGGTTTTATTGGTGGGAGCTAACCCAGGCAGTGGCCAGGAAGAGCAGAGTGAGGCCAAACTGTCCATTCAAATCTATTTAGCATCTAATACTGAGAAGTAAAGAAACTGAGAGAAAGGGGGAAGGAAGATGAGATGCTCTGGTGGAAACCTGCTAAACATTGAAAGCATTTGGCAGGAGAACCTCAAATAAATCACCAGTGGTCTGAAACTCACAGGGAGACACTTTGGTCCCTGGAAACCTTGGTGGGGGTGAGATATAAGGTAGAGAAGCAAGTCAGTTCTCAGGGAACGTGGTGAAAGCACAAGTATCCTCAGTGTCCTTAGACAAACCTCTGCTCTCTGCACTGCTCAAGTTAGTAATCCACAAATCTCTCATCTGCAAACTTGCTCCTGCACTGCAGAGTTAGAGGGGGTCACATAGGGTACCACTGCTGGCTCCCATGGACCGGGGCAGATGCTCCACAACCCTACTGCTGGCCATGTTGCCTCCAGGACCAGCCAGTTCTAGAATCATTCTCCCTGAGTGCAGTGCACCCACTGAATCCAGAGACACATCAGCTGTATGAGTAAGTTAGATGATTTCCACTTCTCCCGAAGCACAGATAACCATACTGCCTTGCACTTAAATACAGGGATAGTAACAGTAATAACACTAACTAATATTTATTGAATTCTGTATGTTCCTCCCTACATAACTGAATATAATTCACTTTATTAAATACTCATTAAAAACTCTGATTTTCTAGAATCTATCCTTGAGGGTCTAAACAGATTGGGAGGTCTTTATCTCCAGTATACAGTAGAGCTGACCCTGTGTTAGAGTTGTTTAATGAAGAAGTGAACACTAGCTAGTTTTCCAACAAAAAACAGCAGGACGCCATATTTCCTAGCAGTCATATTTAGAAAATAAAAATAAACAAGTGAAATTAATGTTACTATATTTTATTTGGCCCAATGTCTAAAATATTATCATTTCAACACATAATCAATATAGAATTATCAACAGATACTTTACATTCTTTTTTCTATATTTTACACTGCATTTACACTTATCTCAATTTAGACTAGTCACATT
Source organism: Balaenoptera acutorostrata (assembly GCF_949987535.1). NCBI lineage: Eukaryota > Metazoa > Chordata > Mammalia > Artiodactyla > Balaenopteridae > Balaenoptera > Balaenoptera acutorostrata. Next base: position 47,289,421 of record NC_080079.1, read on the forward strand.
TCAAGGGTGAGTAGCCTTTTACGCTTTACAAGGATAATTACACTGGGAGTAGTATTCTAGATGGACAGTTTTATTTTTTCTTTTACTACACAAAAAATGTCATTTCATTGTATTTTGGCTTCTCTGGTTTCTGACAAGAAATCTGCTATTATATATATTGTTGGTCCTATGGATATAATTTTTTCCTCCCATCTGGTAATTTTAGGATTTCTCTTTTTACCTGGTTATAACAATCTGATTATAAAATCTGTGATTTGATTATCATATGTCTTGATGTGATTTTCCCTGTGTTTCTCCTTAGTTAGGGTTCACTGATTTTATTGGACCACTGGGTTTATAGTTTTCATCAAATCTGTAAAATGTTCTGTCATTTATGTTTTCAAATATTTTTCTGTTCCTCCTTCTAAATCCTTCCCTTATTCAAATTACCCATATTAGACCATTTCATATTGTACCATGGCTCACTTAATCTCTTTTATTAACAGTCTTTATATTCTCTGCGTGCTTACATTTGTATTTTTTATGTTGCTTTGTCTTCAGATCTACTTATCCTTTATTTTGCAGTTTCAAATATGCAACTCTTCCTACCCAGTGAAATTTTCATTTCAAATATTGCATTTTTCATGCTTAGAATTTCCAGTTTGTTCTTTTGTATATCTCCCATATCTCACACCATGATCACATTTTCTTTAAACCCTTGAGCATACTGAGCATATTTATAATACTTGCTTTAATGCCCTTACCTGCTAATTCCATCATCTCTGTTATCATTTCTCAATGATGACATATATTGATTAATTTTTCTTCTAATGATGAGCTCTATTTTTCTGTTTCTACACATGTATAGTAATTTTTAACATGTATAGTAATTTTTAATTGGGTGTCAGACATTGTGAATTTTGTTTTTTCGTTCTCCAGATTTTCTTGTATTTCTTTAATGAGTGTCCACTTTTTTCTGTAAGGCAGTTAAACTACTTATAGAGTAGCTCAACCCCTTCATGTCTTATTTTTAAAGCTTTTCTAGGTTGGGGCTTGCGGAACTAGTTTACTCAAATAGTTTACTCAAGGAATTCTTTAGTCCCATTTCTAGGAGTTGACACTTCTGAGATCTCTATTAAGTGACCCATCTATTCAACAAGATCTTTCCACTCCGGGTAGTGAAAAATGGGGAGATTTCCAAGACCTGTGCAAGCTGTAAGGAATTGTTTATCTTACAAGTTCCCTATAATTATTCCTTTCTGGCAGTTGTTTTTTGCCTCGACTCATAAAGTTTTGCCATACACACATTTAGATTGGTATTCAGCCAAAGACTCAACACAGCCTTCTAGAGTTCTTTCACTGTGTAACTCCTTATTTTACGGTACTTTGTTCAACAAATTCTAGCTGACTTAGTCTTCCTGAACTCAAGAGACAGCTAGCCTCTGTCTGAATTTTTCCTTCCTATGCTGTTGTCTAGAACTTACTTCCAGCCAGAAGGCCAGGGGAATCATCGGGCTTAGCTCCTTTTTTTCTCTTTTCTCAGATGTCATAGTCTGGCACTGCCTATTCTCCAGTGTCTAAAAGCAGATGCCTTATATATTTTGCCCAGTTTTCTAGTTTTTTAAAATGGCATTATTAAAGTCACTTCTTCATGGTTGAATGCAGCAGTAGTTCTCTTTAACTCAACCCCCCCTTTTAAACTTCTAGCAATATCAGTTAAATTATTATTTTGATATGATGATTAAAATGTTATTATACACATTAAAATAAGTATATTTAGTAAAATAATGTCATAATTATTAAAACTATGAATTGGTATTGAATACCAATTGCTATCATCTTGAGGCTCACTAGGGATATAAATACCATATTTTAGGAAATTCTATATAAAAATTTTTAAGTTTTTAAAACAAAGTCAGCATTTTATATAATAGCAGGGCCTAAATCAAGGATGAGGTGACCCCTGAGTCATTTACTTGAGGGAAAAAACGTTTAAGACCAAGAACCAGGAGAAGTGGGAGATAGGATCTGGCCTTTCTTATTTTCATCAAGGTAAAGGTTAAGGTCTTCTGAATCTGTTCCCTATTTTTTTTTTTTTTTTAAATTTTATAGCTACTTTATTTATTTATTTATTTATTTTTGGCTGTGTTGGGTCTTCGGTTCGTGCGAGGGCTTTCTCTGGTTACGGCAAGTGGGGGCCACTCTTCATCGCGGTGCGCGGGCCTTTCACTATCGTGGCCCCTCCCGTTGCGGGGCACAGGCTCCAGACGCGCAGGCTCAGTAGTTGTGGCTCACGGGCCCAGCCGCCCCGCGGCATGTGGGATCTTCCCAGACCAGGGCTCGAACCCGTGTCCCCTGCACTAGCAGGCAGATTCTCAACCACTGCGCCACCAGGGAAGCCCCTGTTCCCTATTTTTATTAGATGAGTTAGGCCAGGTACTAGGGCGTAAACCAAGACACAGGGTCTGCTATTCCAGGCTTTTGGGATTAGAGGGTAGACCTGTCCTGTGACAGCAAGTGGTATAAACATAAACAGTATCTAATAGAACAATCCTGGACTTTCTGAGAGTTCCAAGAGGAACTTCTGTATTCCCCATGTGATGTGTTCTGTATTCCTCATGTGATGTGTATGTATTCCTTGGTTTTGCCCTTAGTATTTTGGAAAGGCTTTTGAATAAATCAGCCTACCTTAGCTATTTTTAGAGGTTCCAAAGTCTAAGCTTGCTCATAAGTGAAAAGATAACATTGGGCCAGCTTCAGGCATAAGAAAGGATCCCAATGATCAGGTGAGGTCAAGAGCTATGATTGGGACTATGCAATCACTTATCCTTACCCACTTGAGATATTCCTTGTCTAGTAAGACTTGAAGGGGCTGAGTTAAATTATGAAGGAAGACTTTCCTGTTATTAAGCTTGCATTTGTGTTCTTACAGTGACTTGAGTCTCTTAAATACTCAGATATGAGTTTGTAAGAACAGCATCAAAATGGGGGGAGGGTGTTGGGGTGAAATGTAATGATTAAATGAAGGGACAAAACCTATCATCCTAATGAAGAAAGGTTTCAGAGCTAGAAGAAATATGTGAGTTCAACCCCTCATTTATTTCTTTAATCTTCACAACAAAATCCCTTCTAAATATTTCAAGCATAGGGGAGGTGGAGTGATAAACTAGTCACAATGTTGTGTAATTTACTAATATTCCTCCCTGAATCTGTCTACAAATAATGCATAGTTCACTGGGTTCCTTTGAGTTTTAAAGGAGTAAATAAAATAGTGTATGGGTTACAGAAGGTATCCAAAAAGTTAATTACCTTTCTTCTTCCTGTCCAATGACAGGAAACTCTCTGCTCTCTGAGGGAATATCCTTTGTTTTTGGATATGGTGTTAGTCTCCTGTTGCTGTCATAACAAATTACTACAAATTGAGGGGCTTAGACAGTATAAATTTATTATTTTATAGTTCTGTAGATCAGAGTTCTGTATGTCAGAACTATCTTATACTTCTGTAGGTCAGATCAGATCTCTCTGACCCACTCTTCTGCCTCTCTCTTCCACTTTTAAGGATTCATTTTATTAGATTGGGCCCAACCAGACAATGCCGGATAATCTTCCAATCTCAAGGTCCATAATCTTAATCTTATCTTTGAAGTCCCTTTTTCCATGTAAGGTAACATACACAGGTTCTAGGGATTAGGTGTGAACATCCTTGGGAGGGGTATTATTCTGCTTACCTGAGATACCTCTCTGAGAGTTTCATCTACTGATATTACTTGGATTTCTTATAATTCATTTTGTTGCAAAGCAATGTTTTAAAAGCAAGGGTAGTATCCAACACCATCTATTTGGCAACCTGTCAGTTCTTCACTGCATTATCAATGTCCCTCTTGAAGTAATAAATTTTATTTTCAGAAATGGGCTACATAATGGATGATGATAACTGCTGTTTATTGTGCTTTCTATTATGTGTCATGCATGTGACAAGCATCATGAATGTTTATATGTAACACACATAATCTAATTCAATCTTCATGATATCCCCATAATTATCATTTTATGGATGAGGACGCATCTTAAATATTTAATAAATGATCGCTATTATTATGATGATTGCTATTATTACTATTATTCATTATTTCAAATGAAATCTTAGAAAACAAGGGTTTTTTTATAGATTTATTTTATTTATTTATGCATTTATGTTTTGGCTGTGTTGGGTCTTCCGTTGCTGTGCAAGGGCTTTCTCTAGTTGCCGAGAACGGGGGCTACTCTTCGTTGCGGTGTGAAGGCTTCTCATTGCGGTGGCTTCTCTTGTTGCGGAACACAGGCTCTAGGCGCACAGGCTTCAGTAGTTGTGGCACACGGGCTTCAGTAGTTGTGGCTCACGGGCTCTAGAGCGCAGGCTCAGTAGTTGTGGAGCATGGGCTTAGTTGCTCCGCGGCATGTGGGATCTTCCCGGACCAGGGCTCAAACCTGTGTCCCCTGCATTGGCAGGCAGATTCTTAACCACTGCACCACCAGGGAAGCCCCAAAACAAGTTATTTTTAATAACAGTAAATTCTAAGTAGCACCATCAATTCACAGTTTTGTCTTCCTAATTTATAAAACAGTAATGGTCACAGAAGTCCTCAAATCTTCCAGTAAATAGGTAAATTTCTCAAAGTTATACAGGCCTGCACTTTATTTTACAGACATTAGAGCCTTTAGTCTGTTTCTTTCAGAGTTCTAAATCATTCTGTCTGATGTCCTACTCTTTGGACCTTCACCTTTACTTTGAGATTTCCTGAGTCCATCTCTCAAGCTGCCTCTTTTACTCCAGTAACCTCACCTGAATACCCCTTAGTTGTACATATCACAGGATTATCTCTCTTTTTATCTAACAGATAATAATCATTAGCTTTTTGTTGCGTGAAAATGACTTGAACCCTCTGCTTAGGTAATGCTTGACTTCCCTTTAAATTTCATACAATAAAACATTCCAGATCTGCCTGCCATTTCATTTTACATCTTAGTGAGAGCTTTTTTTGGCTTGTGGAGACTTTGGCTTACAGCTCAAGAAGTAGAGAAAAATTTTTTAAAGTTTAATTTAAATAATCTTTTCCCACCACTTAAGACAGCATTATTCAAAGTAGAGATGTACTGTAGAAAGGAATTTTCTTATTACAATGTGAGAGTAGTTGACATATATCAAAGATATTCCAAATCCACAGACAATTAGAAAATGCTGGAGCCATTGGAGCAAAAACCTCCACATCTTCCACAGGCCCAGTGGTCAAGTGAAGAGTGTCAGGAGGTACAGCCCAGAGCACATTTACTCATGTCTCTTTTCCCTAAAGCTTTCACCAGATACCTCATCTATTACAAACTGACCTTTTCAGGCCAGAAATCTCAGTCACAGTGTCCTCCTTCAAAGGGGGCTTATAACCCAATAGCTGCCAAACTCAGTTCTTGAGCTGGAAGTGTTCTCATAAGAAAGCCCTCGGGTGGTGGGTAGTGTGGGAAATGACAAATACAGGCAGTCGGATAGTTTTTGAGCTATTTGTGTGGTTCCTAAGGTACTACAAATGTATAAGAATAGTTCAGCTTTAACTTTTATAATAATTCTTTAAAATAGATAAGATATGGTTTGAGCCACCCTAGGAATGGACACAGTGACCCCCAGACTTGGTACCTTAACTATAGTGATATTACCTCTTAGTCTGGACATCTGAGAACCCCACAGGGCATTGGGCAGGGAGAGTCATTTTCACCTAATTATTTCTGAGCCACATTTACAGATGGCTTAAATTGTCGTAACTTTGGGACACTGATAATGTTCAAGATCTGAGTAGACTTGCTGTTTTGTGTACAAGATGGAAGATTAACTTATCCTTGTATAAGGGCAAAATTTTTCAACAGAGTATGTGAAGAGTATGTTTTTCCTCCATTAAAAGGAAAAAAAAGAGATCTGCCCCAAGCAACAACTTACAGGAAGTCTGCTGATGAAGGAAGGATGCACAAAACTAGAGTGGATGAGACTCTGCTGGCCACCCTATCAGAGGCAGACAAGGTTGCCAACTACAGGAGAAGAGTCTGGGCCCAAGGAAGCCACAATCACACTTACAGCTGCTTAGTGGAAAGTCAGGGAGATGGAGAGGGTCCTGGAGCACCAGGCTGATGAAGCCAAGGCTCTTGCTCTCCTCACATAAGAAAGCTCCCTGGCCCACCCCAAGCTATGTTGGCAATCTCCTCTTGAAGTTATTTGCCCAGATCCCTATGACGCTTTCTTCCAGTAGCCAAATATAAAGATCTAGTCTTGGTTTTTATTGCCTGGAAGATGGTTTTCTGAGCCTCCCATCATGCATATATTGTTACTCTTGATGGTGTTCTACAGGCCACTGAGGTTCTATTTTTTTTTTAAAATATATTCTCTTTTTTTTCTACTCCACACACTTGATAATCTCTATTGACCTATCTTCTAGCTTATTAATTTTTTGTTTTCAGTTCAAATCTGTTTTTAAGCCCCTCTAGTGATTTTTTTTTCAGTTATAATATTGTTCAACTCCAGAATTTCTATCTAGTTTTTTTTAATAATTTCTGTATTTTTACTGATATCCTGTATTTGGTGAGATGTTATTGTCATACTTTTCTTTAGTTCTTTAGATATGGTTTCCTTTAATTCTTTGGAAATATTTATAATACCTGATTTTAAATCTTTTTCAACTAAGTCTATGAGGGACATTTTCGATTGGCTGCCTTTTTTATTACTGAGTGTATGATATATTTACCTGTTTCTTTGCATATCTTATAACTTTTTTGTTCTTGAAAACTGGATATTTTAGATATCATTTTCTAACAATTCTGGTACCAGATAGTTCCACCCACCCTCCAACATTTGCTGTTGTGGCTGGTTTGTTGCTGTTTTTTTTTTTATTGTTGTTATTATTTTTTCTTGTTTCTGCTTATTTATTTAGTGAATTTCCTGAACCAATTCTGTATTTCCTTCAATATATAACCTCTGAATTTTCAAGTATATTTTTCTTTTAAGTTTTTGTTTTTATTTTTAAGTCTGCCTTCTTAGAAATCATACCTGGGTCAGTATAATTTAGTGGTCAGCCAATGATTGGTCAAAAGTTTATTATTCTTTAAATGCCTTCCCTTCTACCCTTTGTCAAGGCTATCTGTGTAAGAAAGCATATCTTAAAACTTCAGGCAGTTTACAAGACAATCTTAGCTTCCACTTCCACTTGAGCAAGGTCTCAAGGTCAACCAGAGATGATTGCCTCTTGCCTTCTCCTTTCCCTGGTCTTTCCTAGTCAGGCACACCGCCTTATGCATATGCATCATCTTATATATCCTCAGGAGTATGTTGGAGCTTTTCAAAGTTCCATGTGGTTGTCTTGTTCTCCAGCATTATCTCTTAAATTCCCAGCCTGGCTCTAGTTTACCCCAAATGAGATCAAAGCCTTAGGCAGCTGAGATATTGAAAGCAGTTTGCTATTGTTCAATTAGGGGAATAGGTTCCCTTCATCTCCCTTAGCTAACCTCTGAGTCGAACTGCTTAACCCCACACTCTGAAAATAGAGATTTTCCAAGGAACTGCAAGTTTGGGATAAATCTTAACTGTTCTTTGTGGATGGTCCATTTAGTGGACCTCGAGAGACTGTCAGATCTCTCCATTGTTGGCAAAGCTGCCAGCTTTGGTTCTCATATCACTGAGCAAGGCAGGAAGAGGGGATAAAACATCACAAGTTAAAGTTAAAATGTCACAGACCCTGCTGCTTTACACAGGTTCAGTTGTGACCACATTGTCTTACCAAAGTACAGTAGTTTCCAGTTGGTACAGTTGGAAATACAATTTGGGGCTCCATTTATGATTTTAGTTAAGTGCCAGAGTTCTGAAATGGTTGATTTTAGTTGTTTTGCTTATATTTTTAGAGGCAGAATGAGTTCACCTAAACCCTCAATTCACCATTCAGGAAGCTGAGACCTCAATCTACTTTTTAAAAGAAAGATATTTTTGGCCCATAATAGGAATTCACTTTTTTAAATTAATTAACTGATTGATATTTATAATAAAAATTTTAATTAAATAAAATTTTAGAAAGTGAAATTCATGCCATAACAAAAGTAAGAAAATAACACTATCAACAAACCTAGATTAAAGGAAAGAGATGTTTCTTTCCTTTTTCAAAGTAACACTGTGAACTTCAGGAGAATTGGCTTTTTGATTAGCCGATGAAAGTCATTGATATTTGAATGATATTTAGTTTGGAAGAATAAGACACCCTGGAGAACAGACTTTTTGAATGACAAAGACTCTCTCCTTGACTAAACTTAAGTCAAGTTCCTATGAGTCTTCTTTCTGATTAGGTCTTTACCTTGGGCTCTGTTCTTGGCCCTCTTATTCCAGTTTCAGCAAGAATACTGCTTAACCAGTTTAGTGAAAATCCCTCACCCTTGATATCATATCACCCTGGCCTGCCTAAAATCCTGTTAAGTCAGTCTGGCAAAGAATTACCTACCTCTTAGTAATTCCATCCATGGACACTGCCCCCACCTTTCTCCTTGGCTATAAATCCCCACTTTTCCTTATTGTATTCATAGTTGAGTCTGATCTCTCTCTCCTACTACAAAACCCCATCATCGTAGCCACCTTAAATAAAGTCTTTCTTGCCATCTTTAACGATTGCCATGATAAATTTTTCTTTAACAGGAACAGTCTGAAGAGTTATATACATCAGGCAATAGCTGTACATGACTACTTTATAGCTGTTTCTGCAAGAAAAATTTGTTCCTTCTCCTGGCCAACTCTTATTCTGCCAATGCCTCATAAAATACAGACATGAAACATAAATATCCCCAACCATTAGACAGTGATTCAGCAGAATATGGAAGATAATTAAACTGCACTTTGCCATCTCTGCCTTGACTCCAACGATTGTTCACATGTAGAGAAGCACTTATGCCTAGCACCACAAGCCACTTTCCCTTCCTAAATCCCTCATGGACTACCAATGGCAATGAAAATGTACAGTGCAAAAGACATTTTCAAAACAGATGAATTTCAAATTAGGTATTGGTGTGCCTGTAAGTGGTATGAAAATGAAATTATCCAGAAAGAAATTTGTACCTTTAGAGAACTCCAGAATGTATAATAAATTCTATGCATTGGCAAACTTCAATGCAAGGTTTTTGGAAAGAGTATATTTAGGAACATCAAAACTACTGGGCTGCTTGGCTTAGAATTCTTGAGGACTGCTTTAATGATGACCCAAACACTCCCCATTCCTGAAGACAATTTAACATACAACTCAACTCTACATGTGAAAAGCTTTCCCTCTCCTCCTCCAGCCAAACTCTTGTGAAGGAATATGGAAATAGCCCAGCACGTCTCCTTAGGGGCAAAAGGAAAACATTTGTAAATGTTTTTTCCACCACCCAAGTCATCTGAGACTCTCACTGGGGCTGCTTATAAGGAAAAAAACAAGAGAACAATTATTCTGTCCAAGGCTAAGACAGGAACACATCAAAATGGGTGCCTTCTCTCTAATTCACTCCTGGAAATATTAACTTTATGAAATACGCTGTCAGATATTTATTCCACTAATAAAATATAGATGAGGCTGTGTTGTCATAAAGCACTCCACCATCCTCCTTCCTTAATACACATATGCATACATACTCATGTGTGTGCACACACACATACACAGAGACAGATTAAATGTGACAGATGTATTGGTTAGTTTTCCCCAAAACTGTGATGTGATATGGGGATCAGGAAGATGGTGTGGCTATTTCTTATTGAATATTAAGATATAAAAAGAAGCTGTGGCATGTCCTTGGACAAGAAAATAAAGAATCTTTCTTTATTTGTTAAATATTTAGAGTGTGTCCAGTGTGTAATTGACAATGTGAGGTTACAAAGGCACAGCACTTCCCTTTCAGGAGCTTGTTACTTTAATTGGGATAGAGAGACATGGAAGGAAATTCTGTTAAACATCCAGCTAATTGGAATGCAAAAGCCAACATCTCAAGGCCATAAGAAAGCTGCAGAACATGAAGAGGTTTGTCAGATGCTCTGTTCCTCCTCCTGCCATAATCAATTCTGAACCTGGCGCTAGCATCCTCCTACTGGCCACCTTCCTTAACCACCAGGTAGACTCTCCTTCTTTCCAAGGGTGGCTTTACCAGTAGAGCAAACCTTTTCACCTTCCTGCTCCATCTCTGGGTAAATGAGGACCAATATTTTGAGTTGTCTCTTTGTACTCAGATGAAGCTATGTACCTGGCCAGAGAGGCAAGAATTTTCTATGTATCAGTCTCCTTGCATGAGGATCAAACAATTTAGGGAGTATTGCTCTAGACAATTAAGTCCCAGTTTGGCAGTTCTAAAATGGTGAGAAAGAGATGGGGTTCAACAACAGGGACTTGAATTTCTCTGGGAGTTTATTTTTGGTCCATCAAGACCCTGTATAAGAAATTTCCTCTACCTGCTTTGGATAAAGTCAACTCAAAGTGTATCTAGTCCAGAAAGGCTTGGCTTACCCTCACAGAGAGAATTAACAGTCCTTCTGAGATCCCATCATAACCATTATGGGATTACATCATAACATATTATTACATGCATTGCCTTATATAATTTGTAATCCACTAAATTATAATTCCCTCAAAAGTAGGGATTTGTCTCCTATTAGGATCAGCATAATAATAAAAACAATGATAAGCTTATTTTTATTGAGTTCTTACTATGTATTTTCATGGTGAATTACATGTATTATGGATGGGCTTCCCTGGTGGCGCAGTGGTTGAGAATCTGCCTGCCAATGCAGGGGACACGGGTTCGAGCCCTGGTCTGGGAAGATCCCACATGCCACGGAGCAACTGGGCCCATGAGCCACAATTACTGAGCCTGCGCATCTGGAGCCTGTGCTCCACAACAAGAGAGGCCGCGATGGTGAGAGGCCCGCGCACCGCGATGAAGAGTGGTCCCCACTTGCCGCAACTAGAGAAAACCCTCGCACAGAAACGAAGACTCAACACAGCCATGAATAAATAAATAAATAAATAAATAAAAGAACGTGAATTTCTAAAAAAAAAAAAAAAAAAAAAAATTGTATGGTATAGTATACTTTCTAAAGACGGTTGCAATATTGTCAGCCATCCTATACCCATTTTTGCAGTGTGCTGTAGCCACTATCCCATCTAATTAACCTAATCTAATTAACCTCATATTCAATCTGAACTGGTCTTGGTGACTCACTTGTAACCAACCTATTGAAGCGGAATGGATGCGGCATCTCTTCTGGGGCTGGCACTGAAGAAGACTTACAACTTCAGTCTTGGTCTCTTTGAATACTCTCTACTGAGACACCGCCTCTTGAAATCTAACTCCCATTCAGTGGGAAGCCCAAGCCACATGGAAATTCCAAATGCAAACACTTTAGTAGACAGCTGCATATGAGCCCCTTAACCCTTTGAGTGATCCAAGAGTAGGTGCCAGTCTTGAGAGCAAAGACACTTTCAGATTTTTCCAGCCTCAGGCATTTGAGTCTCCCTGAGACATTGCACACTGTGCTTTATCTGAATTCCTAACCCACATTTCCAGAAAGCATAATGAATGATATTCATTTCATGTTACTAGGTTTAGAATGGGTTTGTTACGAAGTAATAGATGACCAAACCCTTTACTGTGCTATGAAGGCAGGCACTATTACCATCCTTAATACAGACACAAATAAATTGAGACTCTAAAAGGTTGGTGAAAATAATGATGACCAAAAAACATTGATTGAGCCCTTTTATGTGTCAGGAACTTTCTGTAGATCTCATTTAACCCACATAAAGCTCTATGAGGTAAGTGATTTTTTTTAAGATCATACTTTAAATATGAGGGAATTGACGCTGAAAGAGATTAAGTAACTGCCCCAAGGATACACAGTGGGCCATGAGAAGATCAGGATTTGAACCCAAAGAGTCCTTTCCGGAGACTGAGGGCTTTAACCATTATACCAAAAATATATGCACCAATTAATTAGACAAATAAAATAGTTGATGAGTAATACAGCACGAGCAACAGCATATGTCTGACTTCATTAGCAGTATGTGGTATGGTGATTGACACGTAAGAGAAAGGTGTTAAAAAATCTGGACCTGGACATTGTAAACAGACAGAGAAACAAGAAGCTGATGACTGAAACTGTGACATTAGATAACAGATCTAATACAAAAATGGTATTCTTGAGGAAGAAAAAAAATGAACAGCAGAAACAAAATAACATAAAAGAGCAAAGGGCATGACTGTGAATACAAAAAGAAAGTCAAAAACAGAATCACCATTCTTTTTTAACTGAAAAGTAGAACTATCTCCTAGGCACAATTGAATTGATAAAAAGCAAAATTTTGCATATAAGATTAAATTTTAAAATCTCACTTGCATCCAGGAATTAACATAGGTTACTGTAAAGGGACGATGATAACAACAAAAGCCACAGAATCCTCAGACTGTTTCACTACAACAGCAAATTGCAGAAAACAATAGAGTTAGAAATACTGTACTTTGAGGAGAAAATATTTTAACTGACAATGCAATACATAGCCAAGCTGTTATTCATGTATAAGAATGACCTAAATATATTTTCAAATATATAATGATTCAGAAACATACAACCTACTTGAAGATGAGTCAGGAGTCAAAATAAAGAAATCAAGCCAATGCAAAGCCAGTTAAGCAAAAATTTACCTAAACAGTTTTCCAAAATCAGCTTTATAAAACTGATCAGTAGCAATCATACTTTCAAAAGCACAAATGTAAAAGATACTATTTAATATACAAACAGTAATTTAATGATAATAACTTGGAGTCAAAATACTAGATTGTAATAACAAATACAGGGAGTGGAACACTGGCATATCACATAGTAGTAAAGAAAAAAGACCCTACAATCAAATCGAACGTTATGGGTTCAAGTTGCGGCTCCACCATTAAAATTTACTTAACTCTTCTGAGTCTCGGTTCCCCAATTTATAAATGGGTGGATAAAGCCATCACTTGTGGCAAAATATTGGAAGAAGAATTCAATTAGATAATTTACATAAATGTCTTAGAATATAGTAAGTACTAAATTAAGAGCAGCTATTGTAGTTGGGTTTTAAAGTTCTATTAAAACTCATATTTGAAAAGGATCTTGAGAGTTTATTAATGGATACTTCTTGGTTTCCTCCAGATTTGCTCTAACTCCATTGGGAAGTTACATTTGAGAAGCATTTGTGATTCTCAGGTTCTTTAAGCATAAACTACATATTTTTTCCATCTAGATTTCCTCTAAAGCTGCTATGAAAACTTATATTTGAAATGTAGCTGACTTTTTATTCATGGGTACTCTTTGGATGCATTTAGATTTGCTCTAACTCTGTGAAAGTGACATTGAGGAGTAGGTCCGTATATTTTATTTATGGATGTAGCTTGACTACCCTAAGATTTTCTGCAGCTCCCTATGAAAACATATTTAGGAAGTATCTCATAGATACTGCTGTGCTCATCTGGATGTACTCTAACTCTCATTGGAAGTTACATTTGAGAATCACATGTGAGTTTGCCTTACATTAACTGTTTTTTTAATCTAGATTTTTAACTCCCTGCAAAAAAAAAAAACACACACACACACACACATTAGAGAAGTATCTGAGTTTTATCTCTGGGTATAGCTTGACTCTATCTAGATTTGCAGAGTCAGAGAAATTGAAATCCAAACCTGGAATTTCTGGTCCTTAGGAAGTTATGTTTGTCAAAGTAGAAAAGTAGAATATATTTTATTTAGTAGTTTATTTGCTTGATATATAACTTCTAAATCTTTAGACTTATAATAGGTGAGGTTCCATTTGTATTCTTGCCCTGGACTCCACAAATATTAGGGTATGGCAAAGAAGCTGGATGAAAGGAAGAGAAGAGAGGTAGAGGAAAGTGGAGGGACTCGAATGTCCTTATCTTAGAGAGTCTCAGTTATTAATGGGGGAAACAGGGATGGATTTTTGTATTTAAACCATTTGTACTAATAAAAATAATGGGCACTGGAATGGATCTCACTAATATTAGTAGGCTTGGAGGAGGAAGTTTGAGTAATTGGATATGGTTCAAATGAGCAAAATCCTTATTTATAACAGCAGGAAGTTAATTAATATTGTTAAATTGATTAAATAAAGATATAACAGTATGATGCACATTATTTAGAAAAATAAAAGAAAGCTTAGAAGATCTAAAAATAAACACTTAAAAGTTGTCTTTTATGAGTGGTGTCAGGGGCAGAGGGAAGTGAAATAGGGACCTGTTGTTTTTCATTATAACACAGTATATTTGATTTTTTTAAATCATGTGCATGTATCATTACCCAACACTATCCACCAAAATAGTCTTTCAGGTTGATTTAAGTATTAAAACTAAAGTATTAAATGCTAGAAGAATATGTTGAATATTGATCTTATCTCAGAATGGGAAAGACTGTCTAAATGTGAAATCAAAAATCACAAGGGAAGAAATAAAGATGGAATTTGACCAATAAACTGAAAATCTACATAATAAAAATGCAAACAATACATCAAGAAACAATGATGACACAAAGTATTATTAACATAGATTATAAAATTCAGTGAAATGCTAGAATCTTAGTATATAAGTGAGTAAAGAACATGAACAATGAAATTCACAAAAAGAAAAAGCACTGTAAACAAAAAAGTAGAAGTGAAAACTGCAACATACCCTTTCTCATATCAAGTTGTCTGAGATTTTAGACAAAAAGTTAAGATCAGGAATTTAAATTAATATGACTTTTTTTACAATGCAAATTGTCGTCGTATATTATGAGCTTTAAAAATGTTCACCTCCTAAATCAGTAACACTGTTTTTAGAAATTTTTCATAAGAAAGATCATCATTGAACACATATTTATATGTAAGTGTGTTATTTACCATATAATTTATAATAGTGAAAGAGTATCAACTTAGAAGTTAAATAGTAGTGGAATAAGTAATGAATTCTATGATAGAATATTATATGAAATTACAAGATAATTAAATGGCCCTTAAACATCATATTTTCAATAAAAGATGAATTATTTAAAAAGTAAGGCATAAAAATAGCATATAGAATATGGTACCAACAAAACATACAAAGCCAATACATTTTACAGGAGATTATGATTACAGGAGATTTTTATATTCTTTTCATTTTAGTCTACATTTTCCAAAACAGGCATATATTGATTTTATGATCAGAACCAAAAAGCACTTAACAAAAATAGGACAGAAACATATTTGGGGATGAACTATCTACTACTTACCAAACAGTTAACTAAAGCATAAGTATGTTCAAAATTTTACAGTAAAATATGTATAATAAACACAAAAGAAGATACTATGAATCTAGTGTAAACTATTTACTTTCCCTAAAATATTAGCAAAGCCCTTAGGTAAGGAGATCCCAGGTAGCATCTGAATTTGGGTCTTTTCCCAAGTCCGCCTCCTATGGTAGATCATTTCTCGTTCTGATTATAATCCACCCTGGTGCATGAGGAATCATAAAAAACTGGCCACTTCTTTGAACCAGAGCTGTAGACCCAGTTAAGAAAACTTCAGATTGCCATTGTGCAAACCTACAATTCTCAAAATAAATACACTACATTCTTCAACCACAAATATATATGGGAAGAAAAGCATCTTTTAATGGAAGAAGAATTCTCCCAGGGACAGAAGTGTATTACCTAAGAATACAATTTGGTGGACATATTCGATTATGAAAATGAGTCACTGGTCATTTATTCATTTATTTTCTATGCTGGAGATTGAGCAAGTTCTTGGTTATAAAGCAGCAAACCAAAACGATGCAAGCCCTGCTTTAAAGAAGAGTCTACTTTAAGAGATAAACGTTAAGAAACAAACTATAATTGCCTATTTTGGGGAATTACGTGAAATCCCTGGATGGCTTCATTTGAATATGGTTCAAGGCAGAGAGATCAGACTGATTACTGTTCTCTGGAATGAACATATCTCTTTGGAGTCAAAGGCAACCAAACTATGGACACAGAGACAGAGGTCTTAGGAGGTCAGGCATGGTACTTAAGGCCACCCGCATGGTCGGAGACGGGGCCCAGGGGGAAGAGACAACCCCTGAAAGTTTCTCAGGGATGGAAATGTCTAGGACTTTTAAGAAACAAGGAGGTTGGGGCCTCCCTGGTGGCGCAGTGGTTGAGAATCTGCCTGCTAATGGAGGGGACATGGGTTCGAGCCCTGGTCTGGGAAGATCCCACATGCCACGGAGCAACTAGGCCTGTGAGCCACAACTACTGAGCCTGCGCGTCTGGAGCCTGTGCTCCGCAACAAGAGAGGCCACGATAGTGAGAGGCCCATGCACCACGATGAAGAGTGGCCCCCGCTCGCCGCAACTAGAGAAAGCCCTCGCACACAAACGAAGACCCAACACAGCCAAAAATAAATAAATAAATAAAATTAATTAATAAAAAAAAAGAAACAAGGAGGTTTACCCTTCAAGTCTAAGTTGTTTAGTGTACTTTTCTCAGATGTAACCCTTCACACACAGCCTTCAGGTGGCAGCACTTTGGAGAATAAAGGGATCAGAATAACATCCAATGAAGCAAGATCACATGAAAAGAGAACAGAAGCTTGGAACTCAGGGTCATTTGTGCGAGGGAAAGTTGAGCAGCCCTGAATACTCAGCCTAGAGAAATTGGAAGAGGCACAGAAATGGTTGTATGTGGCCGGGGTGGGGGGTGAATTTGACCAGTCAGTAGGAGACACAAATAGACTGAGGCATCCATGAAATGTAGCATGTTTATACAAAGCTAGAGACACCCGCCCTTTTTACTTTCAGCCAGGGACCTCCTCCATGTCTCCCTCGGCATGGTCTTAGCCTACTACTCACTCTTGGCATCTATAAAGTCTGCATTTCAGTTCCTTCCATTATGTCATGGTAATAGGTGGGCTTATGTGGTCACTTTCCAGACTATTTTGGAGTTAGGCTGATCCTTCTGTGTTTCACTTGCTTTGCTTCTTAGAAGAGAGCCTATGGTTTCATTATCTTTTACATGTGTCTACTTGTTTCTAAAATACTGTGAGATACAAGTGAACTTGCATTTTATATTAATTTTTCTCTGTATGCACCTTTCATTAACTCAATATTAACATTTTAATGCTTTTAGTTTTTCATTAAAGGTAATACATTTTGGATCTCAATATTTTTCTCATGTTATAACTCTGTGCTTCTCATTTACTCTGAATTGCTTCCCTCCTTGTTCCTTTGACTTTCTTTCTTCTAATTGTGTGTATTCAACATGAGATGGTGAAGGAGGGGGCTTTCAGACCACTTTCCAAATATCTTACAATTTCCTCTTTCTAATTTAGTCTGTTATTCCATAAGGTACGCTATTTTAGTTTACTGACTTTCTACATCCTTATCTTACCAACCAACCTAATGCTTTTTCCTCGTTCAAGACAATTGATTTTCCTGTTGCACAATACTCTCCAATACTCATTAATGAATGTTCTCAATTCCTCTCAACATTGTCTAACATTCTTCCCCAGTCACCTGCTATGATTTCTCACCTTTTACTATGTTTTCTTAACCTTTTCATGTACCTTTCTAATTAAAATTTTTTATTTAAAAAAATCTCTGGGGTCCACACACACTTCCAAACAGGATGGAGTAAGAGGAACTAGATTTAGCCTTCACAT
Source organism: Balaenoptera acutorostrata (assembly GCF_949987535.1). Taxonomy (NCBI): domain Eukaryota; kingdom Metazoa; phylum Chordata; class Mammalia; order Artiodactyla; family Balaenopteridae; genus Balaenoptera; species Balaenoptera acutorostrata. The sequence continues at coordinate 47,307,114 of NC_080079.1, forward strand.
TAAAACAAATTTTTTAAAAAGACAAATTATGTGAACTAACAATGTTTAGACACTGGACAACAGGCATCCTAGGGTAAAAGCTCTGAGTCTATAATTGCTCCGGATTGCCAAATGATTTAAAGACGCTAGAGGTTTAAAGCTGCAATGGGGGAAGGAAAAACCCAGGAGGAGCATGGCAGTCTCCATGAGCTTAGGAGACAGAGCTGGGAGCTCTGGCTGACCAAGGCAACTAGAGTTTGCAGGGAAGAGTGCTTCACAGAGAGGGTCCCAGATATCTGCAGACGGACACTCAAGTCTCTAGCTAAGGATGATCAGTCCATATGTATGAAAATGATGAGACCAGAGCTAAAACCATCCAGAGGAACAGGTAGAAAAACCTCCAGTTCTCACACAGGACCCAGAATAATCCATGTTCTCACTAGTCAAAGTAGAAAAACCATGTAATGCATGGGGCTTTAGGTACAATACTCAGAAGTAATGGGGCAAAATTAGCTCTAAAGACCAACCAACTTAACGAAACTTAAAGCAAATCTCTAAAGGATCAAACTGCTTCCACATAACTTAACTGCATTCCAGAACAAAGCTCAAGAATAATTTTAATGCATTTCTTATTTTAAAAGAATTATAGATTCACATGCAGTTGTAAAAAATAAGACAGAGAGAGAGTCTGTGTACCCTTTATCCAGTTTCCCCTGCTGGTGACATGTGGCAAAACTATAGCACAAAATGACAACGAGAATATTGACCTTGATAAAATCTACTAATCTTATTCAGATTTCCCCAGTTTTACCCATATTCATTTCTGTGTGTGTATGTATTGAGTTCTGTGCAATTTTGTCATAAGTGTAGGTTTGTGTACCCACGACAGTTTACATATAAAGTGGTTACATCTCCACAAGGATTCCCTTGTGTCCTTTTTCATAAGCACTGCAGTCTCCCTTCTGCACTCTCCCTTCCCATCCCTAACTTCTGACAACCACTAATTTGTTCTCCATTTCTATAATTTTGTCATTTCAAAATGTTATATAAATAGAATCATACAGTATGTAACCATTGGGACTGGCTTTTCTATTCAGCATAATTTTCTGGAGATTCATCCAAGTTGTAGCATGTATCCACAGCTTGTGTGCGTCTGTATGTGTGTATGTGTGTGTGTGTGTGTGTGTGCACATGTTTGGGTTTTTTCCTTTAACTGACAAGCCATGTTGAGTGGTGTTGGACCACTGCTTTTCCCCTCAATTCTTAGTGCTGCTGCTCTGTGTGTATTTTCTCTGTGTGTATTTGCTAATTTTTATTAATTCTAGTTTTTCATTAAATAAATTTGACTTTCTTTTCCGAAATTCAAGTTTTTCCCCACTTTGGGGGGGTACCTTTTTAAAAGTTAGTGTCATTTGATATGCATAATTGTTTATGGTAAAGTTTATACATATGTATTCAATATATATTTCTTTTCCCCATTAAACAGTTAGTTCATTATAACTATTTTAAATTTAGCTGTTTTGTGAAGACATGAGTTCCAGAAAGGAAAGGTAACATTTGAAGACTTATCTGAAGCTATTTAAAACAGCTGAGTGGATAAAGAAGATGTAGCACATATATACAATGGAATATTACTCAGCCATAAAAAGAAACGAAATTGAGTTATTTGTAGTGAGGTGGATGGACCTAGAGAATGTCATACAGAGTGAAGTAAGTCAGAAAGAGAAAAACAAATACCGTATGCTCACACATATATATGGAATCTAAAAAAAAAAAAAGGTTCTAATGAACCTAGGGGCAGGACAGGAATAAAGATGCACACATAGAGAATGGACTTGAGGACACAGGGAGGGGGAAGGGTAAGCTGGGACGAAGTGAGAGAGTGGCATGGACATATATACACTACCAAATGTAAAATAGATAGCTAGTGGGAAGCAGCCGCATAGCACAGGGAGATCAGCTCGGTGCTTTGTGTCCACCTAGAGGGGTGGGATAGGGAGAGTGAGAGGGAGACGCAAGAGGGAGGAGATATGGGGATATATGTTTATGTATAGCTGATTCACTTTGTTATACAGCAGAAACTAACACACCATTGTAAAGCAATTATACTCCAATAAAGATGATTAAAAAAAAAACCCCAAAAAACAGCTGTAAGATGGTTTCCCTCTCTTTATCTTTTTCTCCAGTTGAGTCATACCTTCAAACTTTTTCTTTGAAAGGTTGGGGAATACTAATTCTTTTAAATACTAAGAAAAAAATCAGGCTCTTTTTGTTTTTCAAATATCTTGGACAAATCACATATGTTTAAAATTTGTTCTTGTGTTTATTGGCTTTGCAAAAGAAGGCATCATCTTACACAGCATTTGTAATCAAAAGCAAATCATTTGTTTTTTTAAAAAAAAGGAAGTTTGCAAGAAAAATGCCTTTGGTCTTTCTCATTGTTCTTTCTTGTTGTTGAGTAGTAGTCTATGGTATGGATGTACCAATGTGTTTAAGTTCTCACTCACTGAAAGGCATCTGGGTTGTTTCCAGTTTTGAGCTATTATGAACAAAGTTGCTATGAACTTTCCTATAGAGAGTTTTTGTGAGAATGTAAATTTTTATTTCCCTGGGAGAAAAGCCCAAGAGACAATTTCTGCTGAGTCATATCATGATTGCATTTAATTTTCTAAGAAATGGACAAACTGTTTTCCAAAACCATTTCACATCCCTAGCAGCAATGTTAGAGTGAGGCAGATTCTCCTTATCCTTGCCAGCTTTTGGTATGGTTACCACTTTTATTTTAGCCATTCTATAGGTGATATCACTGTGGTTTTAGTTGGCATATCCCTTATGGCCAAATATGTTGAACCTCTTTTCATATGCTTGTTTTCTACATATATATGATTATACAGTGAAATCCATTTTTCTGATCGTATTCATTGATTTTTTTATTGTTTAATCTGAGACTTCTTTATATATTCTAGATAATAATCTTCTGTTGGGTATGTAGTTAGCAAGTATTTTCCCTCATTCTATAGCTTGCCTTCTCCTCTTAATATGAGTTTTTGCAGAGCAGAAGTTTTTAACTTTGATAAGATCCTATTTTCAATTTTTTCTTTCAAGGATTGTGCTTCTGATGTCAAGTCTAGTAACACCCTATCCCAAAATTCCAAAGATTTTCTCCTATATCTAACTCAGTTTCATAGTTTTGCATTTTACCTTTAAGCTTATGATCTGTTTTGAGTTAATTATTGTAAATTATGTGAGGTTTAGGTCAAAGTTCATTTTCTTTTCCTATGAATATTCAATTATTTCAGCACCCTTTATTGAAAAAGTTATCCTTCCTTCATTGAATTGCTTTTTAATCTTTATCAAAAATCAATTGGGCATATTTATGTGGGCCTTTTCCTGGGTATCTGTATTTTGTTCTGTTGATCTATGTGTCTATTCCTCTGCCAATGTAATTGTCTTGATTACTGAAGCTACTACACAGGAAGCCTTAATGTCACGTTGACTAATTTCTCCACTTTATTATTCTTTTAAAAGTATTTTAACTATCCCACACCTTTGCCTTACCACATAAATTTTAGAATTAGTTTATCAATATCTACAAAATAGCTTGCTGTATTTTGATGGGGAACTTTGATCTATAAATCAATTTGGGAAGGAGTGACATCTTAACAATATTGAATTTTTCAGTCCATGAACATGGAATAAGTCTCCATTTATTTAGATCTTTTTTAAAAGTTTTTTAGTGTTTTGTAGTTTTCTGTACATAGATTCTGTTCAATGTTTTTTAGATTTATACCTCAGTGCTACAATTTTGTACTATTGTATTGAATTTTTTAAAAATTCAAATTCCAGTTGCTTGTTGTTAGTAGAGAGCTTTTATCATAAATGATTGTGGGATTTTGTTAAATGATTTTCCTGAGTTAATTACTATGTTCATATAATTTTTTCCTTAGGCTGCTGATGCGGAGGATTATAGTGAATGAACTTTGAATGTTGAACCAGCTTTGTATACCTAGAATAAATCCCACTTGTTTGTGGTATTTACAGTTTTTATGCACTGTTGTGTTCAGTATGGTCATGTGTTGAAGATTTTTGCATTTATGTTCATGAGAGATATTCTCCTATAGTTTCATATCTTATAATATCTTAACTTCTTTTAAGATTATGGTAAGACTCATAGAATTAGTTAGGAAAGGCTCATTCTGATTATATTTTCTGGAAGAAATTGTAGAGAATTGGAAACCGTCAAGTACTGGTGCTTTTGGAGGGGAAGGTTTTTATGATTAATATAATTTATTTAATAGATTCAGTGATATTCAAGTTACCCATTTCCCCTTAAGTGAGTTTTGGTAGTTAGTGTCTTTTTAAGGAATCAGTCCATTTCATCTAAGTTATGAAATTTGTAGGCATAGAATTATTTATAGTGTCCCTTTATTATTCTTTTAATGTCTATGGGATCAGAGGTGATGACCACTTTTCATTTTTAAAACTGCCAGTTTGTAACTTCTCTCTTTTTTCTTTGTTAGCCTGCCTAGAGATCTATTAATTTTCTTGATCTTTTGAGAAACAGCATTTGGTTTTGTAATTTTCTCTATTGTTTTCCTGTTTTCAAGTTCACTGATTTCCTATCTAAATTTTATTTTCTTTCTTCTGCTTGCTTTAAACTTAAATTGCTCATCTTTTCCAGTTTCCTAAGATGGAAGATTAGGTTATCGATTTTAGATTTTTCTTCATTTCTATTATATGCTTTTAATACGATAAATTTCCCCTAAGAATTTCTTTAGCTGCATCCCACAAATTTTGATAAGTTGTATTTCATTTTCATTTCATTCAAAATATGTTTCAATTTCTCTTAAGACTTTTTCTTTTACCCATCTGTTATTTAGAAAGATACAGTTTAATTTCCAAATATTTGGGGCTTTTCCAGCTATCTTTCTGTTATTGATTTCTAGTTTAATTCCATTGTGACCTGAGTACATACTTCGTATGATTTCTATTTTTAAAACATTTTAAGGTGTATTTTATGGCCTTCAATGTGGTATGTTTTGGTAAATATTCTATTCAATATGTGAGCTTAAGAAGATTATGCAAAAAAAAAAAAAAGATTATGCATTCTGCCATTGCTGGATGGATTCTATAAATAAGTAGATCAAGTTGATTTATAGTGCTTTTTTAGGTCAACTATATCCTTACTGATTTTCTGCCTACTTGATATATCACTATTGAAAGGAGTGTTGTTAGTCTCCAAATATATAGTGGATTTGTCTACTTCTCCTTCCTGTTCTATCAGTTTTTGCCTCCTAGTTTTACATTCTGTTGATAGATGCATACACATTAAGGACTGTTACATCTTCTTAGACAATTGGCCCCTTCGTTATTATGTAATGTCCCTTGTCTTTCATAATTTGCCTTTTTATGAAGTCTGCTTTATCTGAAATTAATATAGATATTCCATAGTTCCTTTGATTAGTTTTTCCATGGTATATTTTTCTCTATCCCTTACTTTTAACCTGTCTTTTCATATTTAAAGTGGGTTTCCTTTACCAGGGGTCCCCAACCCCCGGGCCGCAGACCGGTACCGGTCCGGGTCCGCGGCCTGTTAGGAACCGGGCGTCACAGCAGGAGGTGAGCGGCGGCCGAGAGAGCAAAGCTTCATCTGCGGTTCCCCATCGCTCCCATTACAGCCGGCATCATCCCCCCGCCCCCAACATGGAAAAATTGTCTTCTGCGAAACCGGTCCCTGGTGCCAAAAAGGTTGGAGACCGCTGCTTCAGACAATAAATATTTGGGTCTTGTTTTTTCATCCACTCTGACATTCTCTGTTTTTTAATTTGTGCACTTAGACCATTACCTTTGATATGATATCAAAATATTTGGATTAATATCAACAAATTGTATAACTGTTTTCTGTTCATAGTATTTGGTTCTTAGTTTTTTCCCCAATTTTTTCTGCCTACTCTGGTTTTAGTTGAGCATCTTATGTGATTCTATTTTGTCTCCACTCAGTGTATGAATTATACTTCTATTTTTTTTTTATTTTCACAATCACCATAGAGTTTCTGATATTTATTTTTAACTAATTTAAGTTTACCTTCAGATTATACTCTTCTGCTCCCTGTGTAGTGCAGGTAACTTAGAATATTTCCAATTTTGGCATTATGGCATTGCTAGCATTCATTAGTCATTGCTAGGGGCTGGGGGAAAGTGGGCATGAGGAGTGACTGTTAATGGATATGGTGGATTCAAATATTTGTAATTAGATAGTGGTGATGGTTGCACAACCTTGTGAATATACTAAAAACTACTGAATTGTACATTTTAAAAGGTTACCTTTTGTAATATGTAAATTATATTTCAATAAAGTTGTTAAAAAGTCTTACTGTATGATTCCATTTATGTAATATTTTGAAATGGAGAACAAAGTAATGGTTGCAAGATGTTATGGTGGGGAAAGAGCAAAGGAGCATCAAGTGGGTGTGTTTATAAAAAGCCACAAGAAGTGTCCTTGTGATGATGGAACTGTCCAGGGTCTTGACTGTGATACCCAAAATTACACATGTGATATAATTTTATATAACTAAATAGACACACATACACACACAGACAATTGCAAGTAAAGCTGAAGAAATTTGAATAAGCTCAGTGGGTTGTGTCAATGTCAATAACCTGGTTGTTATGTTGTACTATAATTTTGCAAGTGGTTGCCATTGGGGAAACAGTTTAAAGATTACATGAAATCTCTATTATTTCTAACTGCATTTGAATTTATAATTATCTCAAAATAAAATTTTAATTACAAAAGGTATAGAGCAACCAAGATATCCTTCTATAAATAAACTGTGGTATATCCAGAATATGGGATATTACATAGCACTAGAAAGAATTGAACTACCAAGCCACAAAAAGACATGGAGGAAACTTAAAGGCATATTCCTAAGTGAAAGAAGCCAATATGAAAAACCTACATAGTGTACAATTCCAGCTATATGACATTCTGGAAAAAGGTAAAACTATGGAGGTAGTGAAAAGATCAGTGGTTGCCAGGGGCTCAGTGGGGAGAGAGAGATAAAATATGTAGAAGACAGGGGATTTTTAGAGCAGTGAAACTATACCGCATGATACTAGAAGGGTGGAAACCTGCCTTTGGACACTTGTCAAAATCCATAGAATGTACAATACCAAGAGTAAACGTTAATGTAAAATACGGGCTTTGGTTGATAATGATGTGTCAATGTTGGCTCATCAATTATAATAAGTGTGTCACTCTGGTGCAGGACACTGATGGTAAGGGAGGCTGTTGTTTGTGTGTTGAAGGGAGGGGGGAATCTATGTGACAACGCTCTGTATTCTGTATTTTCTGTTCAATTTTTCTGTGAACCTAAAACTGCTTTAAAAAACAAAGTCTATTAATTTTTTTAAAAAGAGTATAGAGGGCAAAGCTTTCTTTCTTTCTTTTTTAAACGAGAACTATCACAACAGAAGCTAACTTACTCATCCTTAACTCAATTTACTGAATTAACCAATGCTTCTCATTCTCTCTGTAAACACATCGACTGAGCTATATTAACGCCATATATATATATGGCAGTGCAGAAAACTTGGGACTAGCAAACTATTCTTCAGCCTAAATACATATTTCTGCACATTTTAAAATTGCTTATATCACTTACATCTGTTATTATGCTATAATTAAATATCATGAAACTTATGTATCAGTATGAAGAGAGAGCTGCTGAATATAATAAAGATAAGCTGGATAATTTGTAAGAACCCCATAACGTAATTCAAAAACTGTCCTCAAATTGAGAATGAAGAAAAGATTGCAAAGTCCTGGAATTTTTTCATTTAAAAAAGTCTATCGAAATTCTGCACTTGGATTGTTTTGCAAAAGTTCTACTTTAAATAACTGCAAATAATTATAGATATGGTTTATGTAACAAAGGTAAGACACAACCTGGCCCCTTCACGTGTTTGAAGTTGAAATAAATGTGTTCTACTAACCAGTCCTAGTCACGCTAACTATGTACTTGATACTCTCTATACAGTCCAGATACATGGAAATTGTGCTGAATGTGGATGCACCACATCCACAGTGGATGGATTTAGAAATCTGTCAAACTTGTATAGAGCCATTGCTGAGAGAATCTAAAAAATGTCATATAAACTTCGGGTAATTTACAATCTATAAATTATAGACCATTTTAGTGTAGGGGCCCCAAGAGAAAAGAGGGCATCAAACAGGCCTTAAAATCATCGTGGGATAGGTCCTATGGAATTTAACCCCACCCCCAGCACACAATTTAAAGAGTTAGCAGACATTTGGTGCTGACAAATATGTCCAGAAGACATTTGGACATTCATGTTTCAGAGGCATGGAAAAATAATCCATTGTTTTTTTCAATGTGTTTTCCAGGGACTATTGGCACTTCATGCACAACAGCAGGGTATGTTTTTAATGAGCCTGTAGAAAACAGCACTCATATCCAAACATAGGGCCAATGATATATTTGTCATGCAACTTGGCCTTGCAGTTGGAGTTGAAAGCTGCTGCTGTCAAAGGAAATGTTTAGATGACTCAGCCAAGAAGGTGGTTTATTGGTTTTGGCAGCAGACAACAGGTGAATATTTCATGGAGGAGAGAGGTTTTATACAGTCTGAGAGAGATTGTTTATACAATCTGCCCAGCCATGGCCATGGTTATTTAGATTGATGAATTGGACAATATTTCATTTCTCATGAGCCTGATGACTTCTGTTGACGGGTTGATTTTGCCACTATTTGCTTAACATGATTGGAGTAAAGTTCTCACTTCGCCAATATACTCTCCAGCTCCCCTGAGGAGCAACATCTAGGGTCTGCGGCATCTGTGTTAGACAAGCATCTCTAGTTCTGTGCCAGTTTGGCAGAAGCCTGCAGAAAACTCCTGCTGCACCTTTCTTTTTAATGAGCTGGGAAGGCTAAATGGCTGCAGAAACTCTGGCTATAAAGTGCATTTTATCACAGGAGCTTGGCTGTGTGTGTGTGTGAATATATTACAGCCTGGTGAATGCCCACTCTCTAGGGATGCTGGATATACTCTATATGTACAATAAGGAGGCCCTCGTCCACTCTGACCGGAGAGACAGGTGGATCTGCGTGACATGTTTACAATTACAGTATGCAAAACACACCCACACAAACACAAAAACAAATCAATGGATTTGTCTGAGAAGCCACATGGTACATTAGAAAGGTATTTCTATACAACATGGACCATCTGGATTCTGCTATCAATACTTACTAGTGCTGTGACTTTGAATGTCTCCCCTTCTCGGGGAAACCTGTTTTCCGCCTGATAACATTAAGGGATTTGGAGAGTTGGCCTCTAAGCTATAACTGAGGTCTGACAACTATGATAAACTCTTTAACATTTGAAGCAAATTTCTCTTATCACAGAAAAACATAAGATCATCATAAGAAAAACAAGTGTTTAGCGGAGAAGGATCTAGTGAAATATCAGAAGACAGGAGGTATTTGTAAGTTGCAGAACAACTGCAACTTACAAATTGCAGTTGCAGGCTGAGGAACAGAGTTTCCCCCTTCTTTACTGGCCATAAGCCAGGAGCACATCAGTGAAACTTGCTGAGGCTCAGTGTCTGCATCAGGGAAACTGGAGGCACACACCTGCCTTGCCTTGACATGAGGAGATAACGAAGATTACGAGTGAGAACACACTCTGAGAAAGAGAAAATACTGAACGTGTACTTTTTTTCATATTGTTTTTAAGTTTATTGGCCTTGTCAAGAACAATTCTCTTTAGTTTTTAAAATTAACTTTCTTTTCCTTTTCCTTTTATTTTTTAATTTTTTTATTTTACCCTTTTGTAATTAATTTTTATTGGAGTAAGGTTGCTTTACAATGTTGTGTTAGCCTCCACTGCACAACAAAATGAATCAGCCATACACATACAGATATGCGTCCCTTTTGGACTTCCCTCCCATTTAGGTTACCACAGTGCACTAGGTGAGGTCCCTGTGCTATACAGCGTGTTCCCATCAGTTGTCCGTTTTATACATAGTATCAATAATTGAACATGTATACTTTGTAGCATCAAAAGAGTTTGTTCAATTCAGCCCATGGCGATTCTGCATACCAGTTTCCATCTTTACTGGGACCATCCTATAGAAAAATAGTCATTCTAATAATAATAACAGTACTTCTAACAGCTCCGTTTATTGTCTTCAAGGTGCTAAGCACCGTGCCAAGCATTTAAATGCATTATCTCATTTAATCCTCACAACTCGGCAAAGGCTGTGTCATCAACCACATTTTACATTTGAGGTACTTAAAGTTTAAGGCAGTAAAATACATGTGTAAGGTCCCACAGCTGACTAGGGTGAGAGCCTTAACTCCAGCACAGCTCTTTACAAAGAGGTAAAGCTGCTCATAACCTCTGTGTTGAAAAAAATTACTCAAGATTAGAAAAGTTCCAGATTCTTGAATCCAACTTTTTGATAGCTTTTAATACCATTTTATAGCGCATCCCATTACCTCCACGGCCTCTCTCCCAGATGCCTCTAGGCAATGACCTACCTGGGAAGGGACGTGGATAGGTGGTATGAGGCAGGATAGCATTGACCTACCTTACTCTCTCATTTTTTTTCCACAACAACCTATGACATAAAATGGGTACAATTTCTAATCCTAGTTTTAGAGATGGAAAAGCTCAGGCTCAGAAAGTTTTCTTTTGATATCTTATCGCTCCTTCTTTCCTAAACAGAGTCATCTCCTGCCAATTTCTGTTGGAATAGTTTTATTTTGAGAGTTTGGAATAATACCAAGTCATCTAATGGACCCCTGCTGACTCTTTTGCCCCACTGACCTCACCGTTATCATTTCCATTGACCCTTTCAAGGGAGAAAGTGCATTTTTTTAAGTGAACCAGATTAGTTTAGTCGTTTCCACTGTTCATTTTCAGATTAGCTTAGTCATTTCTGTTATTCATTTTCCATCCTACAGCTCTATGCTTTTTTCTGAACTTTTGCTGTAAATTTCACCCCTGAGGACAGTTTTCTAGTTGGTCAAGATGTGAGGATGTAACTGCTTCTCTTTCTTAGACACTGGTCAGCCCCACTCCCTCTCCCTGCCTGCTGAGGGTCATCTGGCCCCGCTCCTGCTGCCCGAGTGACTCAGCCTAGACATGAATGCCTCCCCACCATGTACTCTGTACCGTGAGTGAGACCATATATTATGTTCTATATGCAACACTACTGTATACCATACACATGCATATGTAGAAGACTGAATTAACATGAAATGAACAATATTTTCAGTCATAACAATACTTTATGTATAGGTGTATTCACATATACATGTACGCATGTATTATATCATGGCCATCACAATTTTGTATGTATCCACATAGGTCTTGCTCACAGGTAAGTCTTGAACCACTGATCTGGGTCTTGGCTGAATGCCTGTGACCACCCCGGAACACAAGAGTATGGGAGGCCTGTGAGGAGCTTCTGGGAGGCCGTCTTCTCCTTGCCTCCCTGCCTCCCTGCCTCCCTGCCTCCCTGCCTCCCTGCCTCCCTGGAGAGGCTGTCATCATGAGACTGTTTCCCATCTCCTCCTAAGTTCTGATGAGGTAAGAAGCCTTCAGGCTCCCCGCTCAGGATACGGCAGCAGAATATAAAGCCCCTGAGCTAGAATTGGCTCCTCAGCAAAGGGTGTCCTATCACTCAAGCTACAGTCATTTGGCCACTTTTGTTTGGGTGTTACCCTGGGAAAGAGCCACAGGGAGCTGGCACCTTTAGCTACTCTTCCTTCTGCTGTTAGTGTAAGTAATAAGCTGTCTTTATCTGAAAATGATTCATTGTCCCTTTACCAGTTGAATCTGTCAGGCCTTAGCCCTTGCCTTATGCTTGACAACATGTGTGTGTTGTGTGTGCATGGATGTGTGTACGTGTGTGGGCATGTGTGTGTGTGTGCATGTCCATGTGTGCATGTGTGTGTTTTAAATAAAAAAGAGACAATGTCACACCTCATCTTTCTCCATGCCCAGTCCTTGTTCATAAAACTATTCTTTTCACCTTTTCTGGTTTTAGTTTATCTCTTCATAAATTTTAAAACATGAAAATATTTCCATTCCTTGTTTTTCAACGCTAGATTACGGTTCACAATGAATGTGATGACTCAGCTCTCTTAACACACACTTCCTACCTCTGCTCCCATGAGCCTTTTCCAAACTGCACTGTTTATTTATCAAATACTTATGTAGTCCTTACTACTGCCAGGCACTCTCTAAGTGCTTTATAAATACTAATTTTTTCCATCTTCATAACAACTTTGAGGTAGACACTATTGCTAATTATATTTTATAGATGAGAAAGGAAAGGTGCAAAGAGTTTAACTCATTTAATCAAGGTAATAAAGCAATTAGTGCCAGAGCTGGGATTTGAACTTGGCTTGATGACACCAGAATTTGGACTTGAAAACACTCATCTATATTGCCTGTCTTTGTTGGTCTATCAGGTTGTTCATTTAAATGACATATGTGTATTTCTATTGCTTGTTCTGGGTTTCCTTCATGAAAGATGAAAATATTAGTCTCTCTCTCTTTCTCTCTCATTTCTATTTTCTAACTTCTGTCAGTTTTATTTTTATGTTGTCAAGTTTTTAACAGTCTCGGTCTGTTTTGTAAGCATAATAATGTTTTCCATAGTTTGTTTATGGTTGAATTCCAAAGTTTAAAAGTTAAATAATGATATTTACATTGCTATTACTAAAAATATTGTTCATTTCATGGTAAAGTGTCTGCTAGGATTCTCTCTCTGTATGGTCTCATGATATGATCCCTGGACAACACATTTTCAGAGCAGTGAGATAAAATATACTTGGTTTTCATCAATGGCTTAAAATATGGTACATCTGACTTTGTTTCACATTTGAGCCACAGTTTTCAAGCTTTCTGTTTTTCTTGGAGTTTCTAATTGTCTTCCTTGTTTTTCCTTTGTAAGAAGAATAATATGCCTTTAACATATCTTCAAGTTCATCCAAATCCTCAATTATAATGTCTATGGCATGAAATACTCTATTTTTCCTCCAGAGAGATCCTTTCTGGAGTTCTCTGATTTGCTGCTACAATCTCAAAGGCTGCTCTCTTGGTAAGCTGCAGAGCTGTCCTCCCAAGAATTTTATTTACTACATCTCTGGCTCTCCAGCCTGTTCTCAAGATCCCATTTCTCTTTTTGCTTCTTTGTTTCTGGTTACCTATTTTGTTGGAGTATATCCTCAAGCAACATTAGCCACCAACTGTTTCCTCAGTTATCTCTGTAAATGACTATTATTCAGATGTTTTCTCTGTCTCATACGTTTTGTTTTATATTATCTGCCTTTTAATCTTTTTTCCACTGCGTCTTGAAATTTACTTTATCTTTCATCATCTTTTTTTTGCATTTTAAAAAAATTTTTATTTTGAGATCTTTGTGGATTCACATACAGTAATAAGAAATAATACAGAGATCCTGTGTATACTTTACCCAGTTTCTCCCAATGATAATATCTTGCATAATTATAGTACAATAACATAATCAGGAAATTGACATTAATAGAATCTATCAACCATGTAAATATTTCACCACCTTAATATGCACTCATTTGTTTATGTGTGTAAACACTAGTTCTACGCAGTTTTACTGCATGTGCTGATTTATATGACCACCACCACAGCCGAGACAAAGAACAGTTTCATTACAAGATCCTTGGTTCTATCCTTTATAGCCACAGATACCTTCTTTCCCCTCCCCACTCAGCACCTAACAACCACTAATCTGTTCTCCATCACTATAATTTTCAATATAGCATTTCAAGAAATAATACAGTCCTTAAAAACGCTATTTAAAGAGGACTATACAGTATGTAACCTATGATGGCCTTTTGTTTCACTTAAGATCCATCCAAATTGTGTGGATCAAGAGTTCTTTTTTTTATTGCTTTTTATCCCGTGTTATGGATGAACCGCAGTTTGCTTAATTATTCATCCATGGAAGGACATTTGGTTACTTCCAATGTGGTCTGTTACTAACAAAGTTTCTAAGAATATTCATGAACAGATTTTTGTATGTTTCCATTTCTTTGGGATAAATGCCTAAAAAGAAATTGCTAGGTCATGCAATAAGTGCATTTTTCACTTTTGTTATAAACATCTGTATTCTTCTCTAGAGTGATTATATCATTTTATATCCCCGCCAGCAATATATGAGTGATCTGGTTTTTCCACATCCTTGCCAGCATTTGGTGTTGGTACTTTTTTATTTTACCCATTCTAATTGGTGTATAGTGATATCTCATTGTGATTTTAATATACATTTCCCTAGTGGCTAATGATTTAAACATCATTTCATGCTTTTATTTGCCATCTGTATATTTTTTGCAGTAAAATATTTATATCTTTTGCCCATTTTCTAATTTGATTTTTTTCATTTTTTACTGGTAAGTTTTTGAGTTCTTTATATATTCTAGATACAAGTCTCTGTTGTATATGTGGTTTGACAATACTTTCTGCCAATTTTCAACTTGTTTTTTCAACCTCTCAACAGAGTCACAGAGCAAGAGATGAGATCTAGTTTATCAATTTTTCCTTTTATGGATCATGCCTAGTCTAAGAATTCCTCACCTAGCCCTACAATCATTCACCCAAGGAAGGAAGGACATTTGGACTGTTTCCAGTTTGGGGCTACTACTAATAAAGCATTATTAAAACATTGTACATGTAAATATGTGATGCATTTTGAGTTAATTTCTGTATAAGGTATGAGGTTTAGACCAAGGTAAATTTTATTTCATTTTTTTGCTTATGGATTCTCAATTGCTCTCACACCATTCATTCATTTATTGAAAAGACTTTTCTTCCTTCATTGAATTGACATTTTTTAAATAGATTTTATTGGAGTATAATTGCTTCACAATACTGTTTTAGTTTCTGTTGTACAACAAAGTGAATCAGCCATATGCATACATATGTCCCCATATCCCCTCCCTCTTGAGCCCACCCCTCTATGTCATCGCGAAGCACCGAGCTGATCTCCCTGTGCTATGCTGCTGCTTCCCACTAGCTATCTATTTTACATTCAGTAGTGTATATATGTCAATGCTACTCTCACTTCGCCCCAGCTTCCCCCTCCCACCCCATGTCAAATCCATTCTCTATGCCTACATCTTTATTCCTGCCCTGCAAATGGGTTCATCAGTACCATCTTTTTTTTTAAAGATTCCATATATATGTGTTAGCATATGGTATTTGTTTTTCTCTTTCTGACTTACTTCACTCTCTATGACAGACTCTAGGTCCATCCACCTCACTACAAATAACTCAGTTTCGTTTCTTTTTATGGCTGAGTAATATTCCGTTGTATATACGTGCCACATCTTCTTTATCCATTCATCTGTCGATGGACATTTAGGTTGGTTCCATGTCCTGGCTGTTGTAAATAGTGCTGCAGTGAACATTGTCGTACATGTCTCTTTTCGAATTATGGTTTTCTCAGGGTATATGCCCAGTAGTGGGATTGCTAGGTCATATGGTAGTTCTATTTTTAGTTTTTTAAGGAACCTCCATACTGTTTTCCATAGTGGTTGTATCAATTTACATTCCCACCAACAGTGCAAGAGGGTTCCCTTTTCACTACACCCTTTCCAGCATTTATTGCTTCCAGATTTTTTGATAATGGCCATTCTGACTGGTGTGAGGTGATGCCTCATTGTAGTTTTGATTTGCATTTCTCTAATAATTAGTGATGTTGAGCATCTTTACATGTGCCTCTTAGCCATCTGTATGTCTTCTTTGGTGAAATGTCTATTTAGGTCTTCCACCCATTTTTTAACTGGATTGTTTGTTTTTTTGATATTGAGCTCCATGAGCTGTTTGTATATTTTGGAGATTAATCCTTTGTCTGTTGTTTCATTTGCAAATATTTTCCCCATTCTGAGTGTTGTCTTTTTGTCTTGTTTATGGTTTCTTTTGCTGTGCAAAAGCTTTTAAGTTTAATTAAGTCCCATTTGTTTATTTTTGTTTTTATCTCCGTTACTCTAGGAGGTGGGTCAAAAAAGATCTTGCTGTGGTTTATGTCAAAGAGTATTTTTCCTATGTTTTCCTCTAAGAGTTTTATAGTGTCTGGTCTTACATTTAAGTCTTTAATCCATTTTGAGTTTATTTTTGTGTATGGTGTTAGGTAGTGTTCTAATTTCATTCTTTTACATGTAGCTGTCCAGTTTTCCCACCACCACTTACTGAAGAGGCTATCTTTTCTCCATTGCATGTTCTTGCCTCCTTGGTCGTAAATTAGGTGCCCATATGTGCATGGGTTTATCTCTGGGTATTCTATCCTGTACCGTTGATCTATATTTCTGTTTTTGTGCCAGTACTGTACTGTCTTCATTACTGTAGCTTTGTGGTATAGTTTGAAGTTGGGGAGCCTGATTCCTCCAACTCCGTTTTTCTTTCTCAAGATTGCTTTGGCCATTCTGGGTCTTCTGTGTTTCCATACGAATTGTAAAATTTTTTTTCTAATTCTGTGAAGAATGCCATTGGTAGTTTGATAGGGATTGCATTGAATCTGTAGATTGCTTTGGGTAGTATAGTCATTTTCACAATATTGATTCTTCCAATCAAAGAACATGGTATATTTCTCCATCTGTTTATGTCATCTTTGATTTCTTTTATTAGTGTTTTATAGTTTTCTGAGTACAAGTCTTTCGCCTCCTTAGGCAGGTTTATTCCTAGGTATTTTATTCTTTTTGTTGCAAAGGTAAATGGGAGTGTTTCCTTAATTTCTCATTCTGATTTTTCATTGTTGGTGTATAGGAATGCTAGAGATTTCTGTGCATTAATTTTGTATCCTGCAACCTTACCAAATTCATTGATTAGTTCTAGTAGTTTTCTGTGGCATCTTTAGGATTTTCCATGTATAGTATCATGTCATCAGCAAACAGTGACAGTTTTACTTCTTCTTTTCCAATTTGTATTCCATTTATTTCCTTTTCTTCTCTGATTGCAGTGGCTAGGACTTCCAAAACTATGTTGAATAAGAGTGGGGAGAGTGAACATCCTTGTTTTGTTCCTGATCTTAGTGGAAATGCTTTCAGTTTTTCACCGTTGACTGTGATGCTTGCTGTGGGTTTGTCATATATGGCCTTTATTATATTGAGGTAGGTTCCTTCTATGCCCATTTTCTGGAGAGTTTTTATCATAAGTGGGTGTTGAATTTTGTCAAAAGCTTTTTCTGCATCTATTGAGATGATCATATGGTTTTTATTCTTCAGTTTGTTAATATGGTGTATCACACTGATTGATTTGTGTATATTGAAGAATCCTTGCATCCCTGGGATAAATCCTACTTGATCATGGTGTATGATCCTTTTAATGTGCTGTTGGATTCTGTTTGCTAGTATTTTGTTGAGGATTTTTGCATCTATATTCATCAGTGATATTGGCCTGTAGTTTTCTTTTTTTGTGATATCTTTTACTAGTTTGGGTATCAGGGTGATGGTGGCTTTGTAGAATGAATTTGGGAGTGTTTCTCCCTCTGCAATTTTTGGAAGAGTTTAAGAAGGATCAGTGTTAGCTCTTCTCTAAATGTTTGATAGGATTCACCTGTGAAGCCAGCTGGTCCTGGACTTTTGTTTGTTGGAAGATTTTTAATTACAGTTTCAATTTCATTACTTGTGATAGGTCTGTTTATATTTTCTAATTCTTCCTGGTTCAGTCTTGGAAAATTGTACCTTTCCAAGAATTTGTCCATTTCTTCGTGGTTCTCCATTTTATTGGCATATAGTTGTTTGTAGTAGTCTCTTATAATCCTTTGTATTTCTGCAGTGTCAGTTGTGATTTATCCTTTTTCATTTCTAATTTTATTGATCTACGTCCTTTCCCTTTTTTTCTTGATGAGTCTGGCTAAAGGTTTATCAATTTTTTTTATCTTCTCAAAGAACCAGCTTTTAGTTTTATTGATCTTTGGTATTGTTTTCTTCGTTTCTATTTCATTTATTTCTGCTCTGATCTTTATGATTTCTTTCCTTTCACTGATTTTGCGTTCTCTTTGTTCTTCTTTCTCTAGTTGTTTTAAGTGTAGGGTTAGATTGTTTATTTGAGATTTTTCTTGTTTCTTGAGGTGACATTGAATTACTATAAACCTCCTTCTTAGAACTGCTTTTGCTGCATCCCATAGGTTTTGGATCATCGTGTTTTTGTTGTCATTTGTCTCTAGGTATTTTTTTATTTCCACTCTGATTTCTTCAATGATCTCTTGGTTATTTAGTAACGTATTGTTTAGCCTCCATGTGTTTGTGTTTTTTATAGTTTTTTTCCTGTAATTGATTTCCAACCTCATAGCGTTGTGGTCAGAAAAGATGCCTGATACGATTTCAATTTTCTTAAATTTTCTGAGGCTTCATTTGTGACCCAAGATGTGATCTATCCTGGAGAATGTTCCATGTGCACTTGAGAAGAAAGTGTATTCTGACACTTTTGGGTGGAATGTCCTATAAATATCAATTAAATCTATCTGGTCTATTGTGTCATTTAAAGCTTGTGTTTCCTTATTTATTTTCTGTTTGGATGATCTGTCCATTGGTGTAAGTGGGGTGTTATAGTCCCCTACTATTATTGTGTTACTGTCAATTTCTCCTTTTATGGTTGTTAGCATTTGCCTTATGTATTGAGGTGCTCCTATGTTGGGTGCATAAACATTTATAATTGTTATATATTCTTCCTCGATTGATCCCTTGATCATTATGTAGTGTCCTTCCTTGTCTCTTGTAACGTTCTTTATTTTAAAGTCTATTTTATCTGATATGAGTATTGCTACTACAGATTTCTTTTGATTTCCATTTACATGGAATATCTTTTTCCATCCCTTCACTTTCAGTCTGTATGTGTCCCTAGGTCTGAAGTGGGTCTCTTGTAGACAGCATATAGATGGGTCTTGGTTTTGTATCCATTCAACAAGCCTGTGTCTTTTGGTTGGGACATTTAATCCATTTACATTCAAGGTTATTATCAATATGTATGTTCCTATTACCATTTTCTTAACTGTTTTGGGTTTGTTTTTGTGGGTCTTTTTCTTCTCTTGTGTTTCCCACCTAGAGAAGTTTCTTTAGCATTTGTTGCAAAGCTGGTTTGGTGGTGCTGAATTCCCTTAGCTTTTGCTCGTCTGAAAAGCTTTTGATTTCTCCGTTGAATCTGAATGAGATCTTTGCTGGTTAGAGTAATCTTTGTTGTAGGTTTTTCTCTTTCATCACTTTAAGTATATCCTGCTACTCCCTTCTGGCCTGCAGAGTTTCTGGTGAAAAATCGGCTGATAATCTTATGGGGATTCCCTTGTATGTTATTTGTTGTTCTTCCCTTGCTGCTTTTAATATTTTTTCTTTGAACTTAATTTTTATTAGTTTGATTAATATGTGTCTTGGTGTGTTTTTCCTAGGGTTTATCGTGTATGGGAATCTCTGTGCTTCCTGGACTTGGGTGACTATTTCCTTTCCCATGTTAGGGAAGTTTTCAACTATAATCTGTTGAAATATTTTCTCAGACTCTTTCTTTACCTCTTCCTCTTCTGGGACCCCTATAATTCGAATGTTGGTGCATTTAGTGTTGTCCCAGAAGTCTCTGGGATTGTCTTCAATTCTTTTCATTCTTTTTTCTTTATTCGGCTCCTCTCTCTTTATTTCCGCCATTTTGTCTTCCAGCTCACTTATCCGTTCTTCTGCCTCAGTTATTCTGTAATTGATTCCTTCTAGTGTATTTTTCATTTCAGTTATTGTGCTGTTAATCTCTGTTTGTTTGTTCTTTAGTTCTTCTAGATCTTTGTTAAACATTTCTTGTAGTTTCTCAATCCGTGCCTCCGTTCTATTTCCAAGATTCTGGATCATCTTTACTATCATTGCTCTGAATTCTTTTTTGGTAGATTGCCTATTTCCTCTTCATTTATTTGGTCTTGTAGGTTTTTACCTTGCTCCTTCATCTGTGACATATGTTTTTGCCGTCTCATTTTTTAATTTTTTTTTATGAGTGGGATTGTGTTCTTGTCTTACATGTTGTTTGGCCTGAGGCTTCCAAACACTGGAGTTTTTAGGCTGTTGGGTAGAGCTGGGTCTTGGTGCTGAGATGAGGACTTCCGTGAGACCTCACTCTGATGAATATTCCCTGGGGTCTGAAGTTCTCCGTTAGTCCAGTGGTTTGGACTTGGAGCTCTGACTGCAGTATCTTCACCCAACCACTGGCTGGTGAACCAAGATCCCCCAAGCCACGTGGGGTGGCAAAAAAAAAAAAAGACAATAACAAAATAAAAAATAAAATTAGACTAGGAAACTAACAGTTATGTTAGAAAGACTATAAAAATAAAAATATAGATGAATCAACAACCGGGAGGTACATCAGTACCAAAATAGTAAAAAAGAGGAGGAGGGAAAAGAAAAAAAAGGCAGGGAAAGGCCTTGGCTGTGAAGGGTGGGGCCTAAGCAAGGGCGAGGTTTGGGTGGTGAGTGGAGCCAATGCTTAGGACCCACAGGGCTGGAAAAGGCCCTGGGGGCTGTGGAGGGTGGGGCTTACACTCAAGGAACAGAAGGGGCCCAGGCGTGCCCCCCACCCCTGGTCTCAGAGGGCGGGGCACCTCACCTGGGAGCCCAGAAGGCTTGCTGTGCTCAAGTGGGCAGGGCAAATGCCCTCCTCTCCTCTCCTACTCCTCTGGTCCCAGAGGGACCCTCCCGCCTGCCTTTCCTGATCTCCCGGCCTCTCCCTTATGCCCCCAAGGACCCACATGGCCTGGAGGGGACCGTGAGGGACAGGGGACTGGCCTGGGAGCTTGCAGGCTCCCCATGCCCGAGTGAGCAGGACAAATGCTCTCCGCCCCCTCTCCCGCTCCTCCTGGAGGGTCCCTCCTGCCTGCCTCTCCTGATCTACTGGGCCTCCTGTCTGGGCTCCACTTCTCCTCCCCCCTCAGTCCCCCCACATCCTACCAGTTAACTTGGGGGTTCCTCCCGTCTCCTTGGGCGTCAGGGTTCCCCACCAGTGGCGGGCAGGTGCCCTAGTTGTGGGGAGATGCTAACTTGGCATCTTCCCACACTGCCATCTTGACTCCACCCTCCGAATTGCCTTTTCACATTGGTAAGAAATCAGATGGGCATATTGGTGTGGGTCTATTTGTGGGCTTTCTATTCTGCTCTATTCTATTCCACTGATCTATTTCAGAGAGTGTGTCCTCAATCATGATCTTCATTAGTCCCTCATATCAAGGTGAAGCAGGTGTCTTGGTTTCAATTGCAATGACGTAGTCACTGAGGCTCAGAAGGTTCTGGTGATGTGCCCTTGCCATTTAGCCAGTAAAGAAGGGATATTCTGTTCTCATGCTTATCCCATGCTCATTCTGCAGCCCGCAAATGCCTACTGTCCTCTGCAGTTTCACTAAATCCTCCCTTTAATAATGAGGCAACACCTTCAAGCCCATTTTACAAGCCCAGCATTACCCTGATACCAAAACCAGACAGGGATACTACAAGGAAAGACAGTTCCAGGTCAATATCCCTGATGTACATAGACGCAAAAATCCTCATCAAAATACTAGCAAACTGAATTCCACAGCACGTTGAAAAGATCATACACAAGTATGATCACATGCAAGTATGGCTCAACATAACACAAATCAATAAATATGATATACCACATTAATGGAATGAAGGGTGGAAATCATACAATAATCTTAATAGATTCAGAAAAAAATGGCAAAATTCAATATCCTTTCACGATAAAATCTCTCAACAAATTCGGTATAGAAAGAATCAGAAACAAGACAAGGATGCCCAGTGTCATACTATACGATCTCACTTGTATGTGGAATCTAAAGAAGTCAAACTCCATAGAACCAGAGTACAACGGTGGTTGCCAGGGCTAGGGCCAGTGGGGTGATGGTGGCCAGGAAGGGGAGATGTTGGTCAAAAGGTACAAACTTCCAGTTATAAGATGAATAAGTTCTGGAGATCTAATGTACAGCATGGTGATTATAGTTAATAGGGCTGTGCTGTATACTTAAAATTTATTAAGAGAACAGATCTTAAGTGTTCCCACCAACACAAAAAAGTAACTATGTGATGTGATAGATGTGTTAATTAAGTTGAAAATGGTAATCGTTTCACAACGTGTATGTAAATCAAATCATCACACTGTATACCTTTATAAAATCACGTTGTGTAACCTAAATGCATACAAATGTGTTTGTCAATCATACCTCAGTAAAGCTGAGGGAAAAATAATGAACTCATGACATCAAAACTAGAACAGAAGAAACCAACCAAGAGACAAGGATGGGATCCCACAGTTGACTTTGAACGCAAAACCACACGTGATTTCATAAGTTTGCTACATGGAGTTTGAGCGGCAGCAGCCACACATTTCTCAGCCTAATTGCTGGTTACTCATTGTTCCAAAACACAGCCAGATATTTTGACTGCTTCGGAATCTCAGCATCCCCATTTTAATGAATCTGATATCCAGGCTGCTGTTGTAAACAGACGCCTGTCAGTAAGCGCTTTGGAGGGGCCAAGGCACAGTGTGTTCAGCCCAAGACCTTTCCTCAAGTTCCCGTGGAGAAGCTCTGGAATCTGGGGAACTGTTTCATTGAGAATGGGGTACTATGTGGACAAGTCAGCATGAACCACAGCTATTTTAGCAGTGATCAGTACTGGCTATGCAGACAGCTGGAAGGAAGAGATCCTCTGGCTGTGATTTATTTTCTGCTGTGTCTCCCTTGATATATTCTAAAAACAAAACATAAACTATTTTCACTGTAGGGAAGGACAGCAAACACATGAGAGCATTTTCTTTTTCATTGTTCAATTCCAGTGGTAGTTGGTTTAAATCATGTTTTTCCATTGATTAATGTTATTTTCTGTTTGGAAGTATTGGCTTTTGTTCTCTTGATTAAATAGAAAACATGAAATTTGAACAATTCTTAAAGTAGCTTTGAAATTATTTTGTTAATAGACACAGAATCTAAAACCAAGACAGTTACTGTCAAGAAATGAAGCCTTGTGTTTTACCTGAATTAGAAATGGAAAAACTACTAGTGACTTACAGACTGTTTTAATCTAGACATTAGCCAGTGTTCTCTGGCTTTTCTACACTTTTAAGTTTCTTGAAGCAGGACATGTAAAATGAATGCTAGTCACATATTACGCATTCTAATCTTGGAATGTTTGTAAATTTGTGCAAAATGAATGCATTACATATTTATTTTTGCAATCTGAAAAGGGCTAAAATATATGAACTGTTTAATGTTAGTTTAGTTAAGAATGATGTAGGTATTACAATTCAGAAATTCCTGCAAGATTTTCTTGAATTACTTGGCAGTTCCTGATTCACACCATGGGGCCAGATGATCTCAAGCTGGGCAGGGTGGTGAACCCATCCCACTGTCATAAACAGCCAACCATGAAGCGTGGCTCCCTACGACTACCAAAATCTAGACCTGGATCACACACGCCACTTTGAAATTGCCTTTGCGTCTAATTTTACCATGAGAGATATAGTCCAGATTTTCAGTTCTGAAATAACCTTCCTTGTAGATTTACAAAGAACATTGCCATGAAACTGAGCTCTAATGAAATGTCCTCCTTAGGGGCCAGTCTTTCTTTGGGAAATGTCCACTGAAAGGATGCGTTCAGAGGAATTCAGACATCATTCCATCTCTGGATCCTGTCCAACTAGCACACAGGCCCATTTGGCACTGGTCGTACCCCAGCTTTCCCACAGACTCTGGAAGGGCTCCAGGAGCTCATTTAGGCTCTGCCTCTACATATGGATCCAAGCACCAGAAAGGAATCATGGAGGAGACCAGTCTCGGGCACCAGAGTTGCAGAAGAGACCTGGAGAATATGTAAAGGACACATGTTAGCCGTGGTGGTTTATACAGTAATCTGGGAAGCCAGACCTGAGGCAGGGACCACATTCTGGACCCCAAAGAAGGCAGAGCCAGATATTCAGCAGTGGCTCTCAGGTGCTGGTATTCAGGGACCTCCAAGCAGCCAGAGCACCCCACAAACTGAACATGATCGCCAGAGAAAATGAGAAATATAATATGTGCATCTATGTGCACATAACAGAAAAGAGACTTATAGAAAGAGGGTAGGATTTTTCTTCAAGAGCCAGTGAGATGATGGATGGAAGGCTACCTGACACCAGTCCACGGTAATGATCTTTAGCAAGTCTCTTGCAACCTCCGTGCCTCAATTTCCCCATCTGTACAAAGAGGGCTCTGGAAGAAGCAGTCCCTTAGGTAACTTCTAGTCCTTTCATTTATTTGGACTTAATAACATTGGGAGAGAGTCACTTTTCCAATGGCCATTTCAATTACAAATCCTCAGCAATTCATAGATCACTATAAGTAAAAATGATATAAGCGGTACAGATGTATGTCCAAAATGGATATTCACTTTCCTTTCGAAGAAGGTAAATTATAGCTCTCAAGCCTTTTCTGTCTGTGGGGCATGACCTTCTTTCGCAAAATGTTAACAATCACAAAATATAGGTTAAAAGATGAGAACGCAATACAGTACAGTTCATAACTGAAAAACATACAGTTACTACCTAATCAATTTAAAAAGTTGAATATCACAGAAAATGAACAAAAGTTTGGAACAGGGAAGTAACTAAAGATGCAAATAGTCAATTAACAAATAAATATTTTATTTTAATAGCTGTCATGTAAATGCTAATTCATAAAATGGTATATCCTTATGTCGTCAGTGAAGTGAATCAGCCAAATACAGGTAGAACTGTAAATTAGTTCTGTTTTCAATTTTCAGAGAGAAATTAGGCAATATAAAGCAAGAACTTTAAATATAGTAAGTCCTTTGAGTCAGAAATTCTGCTCCTCAAAATACATTCTGAAGAAATAATCAGAAGTGTCCATAAAATGTATGTAGTAATGTTCATTGAAGCATTGTTTACAATAATAAAATTAAAAACAATTTAAATCATTAAGTTTATTTTAACACATCCAAATGTTGTCATTAAAATTTTTGATTTGAAAACACTTAATAATATTGAAAATGCTACAATGTAAAATGAAAACAGAAGGATATATAGCATGATTCCAATTCTGTGATTACAGCTGGCCCTCTGTATCCATGGGGGATAGGTTCCAGGACCCCTGCGGATACCAAAATCCACAGATGCTCAAGTCCCTTATGGTATAAAATGGCATAGTACAGTCAGCCCTCCTTATTCACAGGTTTCGGGCTAGGGAGGGCCAACTATATAAAAATAGAGTAATGTGTAGTTTCATTTTGTTTTACTTTACTCTGTTTTCCAAATATACATTACTTTTATCATCATAAAATACATTTTATTTTAAAATAAATCAACATTGAAAAATTCTTTGGTAATATCTACTCCATCTTAACATGCCCTATTCTATGATTGAGCAATTCCACTCCTAGGCATATACAACAATGCATACATATGTTCACCAAATTTTATATCTTAGACAACATTGATAGCAGCACTATTTATAATACCACAGAGCTGGAAACTGTCCAAATGGCCATTAACGATAGAACAAGCTGATAAATAGTGGTATATTCCCACAATAGAGTACCATAACCAATAAGAATGAATGATACACAACTACACACAATGATGCAGATGAACCTCACAAATATCATGTGGAATGAAATGAAAGAAACCAGACATAAAAAACATATACTTTATGATTCCATTTATATAAAGTACAAAAAATGGCCAAAATAACTAAGCTGTTGGTTACTCAAGGGAGGTGTTCAGGGAAAGAGAGTGAAATGGTTTCTGGGGTGCTGCCATGTTCAGTATCTCCATCTGAGGGTATGCAGTCCCTGAAAATCCATCCAGACATACATCTCTGTGCCCTTGTGTGTGTATCTATTATACTTCAATAAAAGGTTTAAATATAGATTAATGAAATATTCAACTAATAGGATAGAGGAAGTGGGAAAGATGGGAGGGAGAAGAAAGGAGCAAGATAAGCGCAAACCTGGGTGCCCAAGATAAGAATACCTTTTCCAAGTGAAGGAGAGAGAGGTTAGGGAAAGGACATAGGAAGAAGGAGGAGGAGCTGACCCAGCGTGGTCCTGCAGTTTGCACAAGAGCCTCGGTGAATGGTCGTGACCTCTCAACCACACTCCTCCTAAACTCACACCACTTCATTGACAATCGTTTTACCCTAGCCATTCCCTTGATCTGGAAGACCTGTTTTCTTAAATCTGTCCTTGGCTCACTCCATTCAAGTTATTCAAGGTGTTCAAGTATCACCTTCTCCAAAGGGCCACTCGCTGACCACTTATTTAAAGTAAATAACATCCCTCCAACCACACACTCATCCACTAGTCCCTAATCCTGCGTTATTTGACCTCATAAGACTTATTGCTATGTGTAATTAAATTGTATACACACACACACAGTAAAGGAGATATATAGATAGATGTTGATATATAGGTTTAGGTATAGATACAGATATTTGTTTGCGCCACTAAAATGTAAGCTTTTCAGGGGCAGGCACTTTACCTTATCCCATTTTTCTCTCCCTAATGCCTTAAATAGTTTCCAAAATATCAAAGTGCTCAGTAAATACATGTTGAAGGAATATTTTTCCCTTTGGCCACACAATGCGGCCACACTTTCCTAGGTGCCAATGTCATGTAAATGGAAATACCCTTTCCTGGTGACTGCTCTCTGTGCTTTGCTCTCCGTGGGAGCCCAACAGGATTCTGAGCATAGGGTGAGGCCACAGTTGCAGCTTCCCAGGATAATTGGAAACAGACCCAGCAACTGCACACACTGAAGTTAAGAAAGTGGTTGTTTGGAGAATGGTGGAGCCCTAAATGCTTTTGTATTTTTGTTGAGCAATCTGAGCTGCTGGGCACATTTCATGCAAAGGGTCAGCATCATACTTTTCGAGAACTCCACTTGAGAAATAGTAGATGAACAGAGGTCAAGATAATTTGAGTCCATATGGACCTCTCTAGTACAGGGGATTGGTGTAAAATGTGTTCTCACGGGCTGTGTGTAGTCAAGATTCAAAAATTCCCAGAGTGTTTGGTTCACATGTGATTTCCTTATTTCCGTATTGAATTACAATAGCTCGAAGGCAGGAATCTGAGGTTCTCATTATGGCTAGGGGAGCTCAACTGGCCTGTCCCAGTTCTGGGAGATAATGTTAAAATTTACCTATATGTTGACTTGTGACTCAAGTAACTACCTCATTTGATGTTTATCACAATTCATTGAGTCGGACAGGGCAGACTTTCTAAGTGTTCCCTTATGCCGATGCAGGAGCTGAAGTTCAGAAGCGGTGGCTCATTTGCCTAACAGTGTCATCCCTGTTAGGACAGCTGCCCCATGTGGCCAGATACGCTTATTAGGTCATCACATGTTGAGATCAGAGGACTAGTAGATGGCGCAACTGGACCTCAAATCTTTCCATTTTAAGAAAACAATAAAATCCTTAATATTTAGCATGTTTTTCCTTTTCTTATCTATTCTTTCCTTCCATTGCATAATCTGGTCCCTAGACTTTGTGTATTTATATTTTGAGAGCTCCTACAGTTCCCTGAGTCTGGATCATTTTAAAACAAGACAAAACAGGACTGAAAAGAGCAGACAGAGAAATTCGCTTTTCAGTAAAATCTCAGCCTTATTCTTAGTAAGTATATCTGGTTGCCATTTATTTTCAGGGCTTTGCCAAATAGCTATATGGCTAATAGCCCTGAGCTAGCTTCCCAAAGCACTTAAAAATTTCACTAGGTGTCATGAACTTGGGGAGTGTTTGACTTCATAATGTGCGCCTGGGTTCCTCAACTGTGTCTATAGAGACTCTTTTAACATTTTCATAATCAATTTACTTAAAAGGTCAATTCTTTCCTTTTGTCTTGTTTGACTAACAAATGTTCGAACTGTGCAAACAGGCAGAGTATTCTCTATATGTTCCTGTTAAAAAGGCACCCTAAACCCCTTTTAGTTCATCCTGTGCCTTGTGTTATTCTTTGACTGCTCCAGGCCTGCCCAGCTCTAGGCTGATCCGATCTGTGGCTGATCCAATCTGTAGCTCATCTGTGGGCCCATCAAGCTCTGAGATTACAAAAACCCCAGGGAGTTGGTAGGCTCCTTTTTTCCCCCCCGCGCAGCATGTGCGATCTTAGTTCACTGACCAGGGATTGAACCCGTGCCCCCTGCAGTGGAAGCGTGGAGTCCCAACCACTTGACCGCCAGGGAATTCCCGGTAGGCTCCTTGACATTGGCAGGAAGACACTGAATTTGATCTGCTGTCCTGAGCCCTATATCTGCTGCCTTTAAAAGCCTCTGCTTCTATGTTGTGCAGACCTCACCTAAGGCCTGTTGGCCCAGCTCTTATGCTTTGGTTTCCAGATTAGAGTCAAATTGCCCCAGTGATATTAGAACTCTCTCAAGGTGCCTTTCCAATGCTGGTCTTCTCTATATCCTGGGCTCAGTTCCCTCCACTGTGGGTCAGGTTATGAAAATATAACTGTACCGCGAGCCCATGGCCTATGTCCAGAGATTCTGCTGCTGCAGCTTTCACACTCATTATTTAGAGCTCCTGAGACACCAACACCACTCTGGACCATCATGACCTCTTCAAAATTGTGATATGAGCTATTGGATATTTCCCTTATGGGTAGGAGACAGACCCACAGCCAGAAATGTCCTCTTAACTCCAGATATATTTACTCCAGCTTGCTCCTCAAGCCAAGCAGGCCTCGTGGGCGAACCTATATCTGTCATAGCAACTGCATCCTCCCCCATTCTTCTGCTGCCTGTGGAAACCCTATCTGTCATAAAGCCCCATGCCAAACTCACCTCTTTCAGGATGCTGCTGGATTCTCTAGCTGCTCTGACACTTTATAATCTTTGAGTGGCAACTTTTTTTTTTTTTTATTTTAATTTTTGGCTGCGTTGGGTCTTTGTTGCTGTGTGTGGGCTTTCTCTAGTTGCAGGGAGTCGGGGCTACTCTTCGTTGCTGTGTGTGAGCTTCTCATTGCAGTGGCTTCTCTTGTTGCGGAGCACAGGCTCTAGGTGCACGGGCTTCAGTAGCTGTGGCATGTGGGCTCAGTAGTTGTGGCACACAAGCTTAGCTGCTCCGCAGGATGTGGGATCTTCCCGGACCAGGGATCGAACCTGTGTCCCCTGCATTGGCAGGCCAATTCTTAACCACTGTGCCACCAGGGAAGTCCCTGAGTGGCAACTTTATCCTCCTTATATAGTCACTCATTCATACCATTTGCATAATCATCTTACTTAAGAATAAAGACACTTGTTTATCCAGTGATGCCCTTTGTTTGTCTTATCATGGCTATTTCTAATTAATGCACTGATACTTTGGCCTGCCTCATCTTCCAGTGAAAAGCAATTAGAGAACACGGGGTTAGTATAGAAAAGTCCTCACCCTGATTAAAAGAGGTGGTTTGAAAGTTTCAGGGTGTCTTAGTGCGGCTGCCGTAACAAATACTATAGATCATGTGTTTATACGACAGAAATTTATTTCTCAGAGTTCTGGAAGCTAAGAACTCCAAGACCAAAGTACTGACAGATCTGGAATCTGGTGAGAGCCTGCTTCCCGGTTTGCAGGTGGCCATCTTCTCATTGTGTCCTCACATGGTTGGGAGCAGAGAGAGAGATCCCATGTTTCCTCCTCTTTTTATAAGGGCATTGATCTCATTTATGAGGACTACACCCTCAGGATCTAATTGTCTCCCAAAGATCTGACTTCAACACCATCACTTTGGTGATTAGGCTTCAACATATGAACTTCGGGGATATGGGGGTGAGGACATCCAGTCTATAGCACATGACTTCCAGGCACTTGGATGTACCTCTGGGGTGTCACTATGTCCTGGAAAACCACATGGTGGGAAGACTGCCCATCAAGCCATGTGGTCAGGGTGTCTTGGGTGACTGAGTGCAGAAAGCATTTAGCACAGGCCTTACTCTGCATTCTATGCCTCACTGGGTCCTGCGAATACAGAAACATACTCCATGTGGTCTCACAGTTACTATAGGACACATAAATGACTCTCACTGTGATACTG
Organism: Balaenoptera acutorostrata; assembly: GCF_949987535.1. Taxonomy (NCBI): domain Eukaryota; kingdom Metazoa; phylum Chordata; class Mammalia; order Artiodactyla; family Balaenopteridae; genus Balaenoptera; species Balaenoptera acutorostrata. Next base: position 47,337,192 of record NC_080079.1, read on the forward strand.
TATGTGCAAAAATAGAGAAACTGGGGATATATTTGAGGCAGAGAGAGAGAAGGAGCATTTAGCCCAATCTGGAAGTCTGAGAATACTCTCTGGAAGAAGCGACACCAGAAGTGAGTTTTCCCAGGATGATTAAAAGTTAAACAGAAAGAAAAGTGAGAGAGGCACTGTGAAAAAAAATGTTTCCAACTTGTTATGGGTTGAATTGTGTTACCCAAAAAAAGATCTGTTGGAGTCCTAACCTAGTACCTCAGAATGTGAGTGTATTCGGAGATCAGATCTTTACAGAAGTAAAATGAAGTCATTAGGCTGGGCCCTAAGCAGATATGCCTAGTGTCCTTATAATAAGAAGAACTTTGGACGTAGAGAGCCATAGGGAGAAAGCCATGTGAACATAAAAATAGCCATCTACTAGTCAAGGAGAGGGTCCTGAAACAGATTTTCCGAAACAGCTCTCAGAAGGAAGCAACCCTGCCCGCACTTTGATTTCAGAGTTCCAGCCTCTAGAGCTGTGAGACACTATATTTCTGCTGTTTCAGCCACTCAGTTTGTGGTATCCAGCAAACTAATTCACAGTGTGAGCCATTTGGGGGTGACCATAAAAAGTCAGGTACCCAATCCTAGATCCCACCAGACTGGCTGGGTCCTGTTTGCCCATCTCATGCCCGTCAGCTTGTTCCCCAGACAGGCTCTGCTGCTCTCCAACCCCACCTTGCTTTGTCTGAGTCTGAAGAATTTGTGGACACTCACTCACCACAGTCAGCATTCAATCATTACTAATCAGAGCTCTTTCCTTATTACCATCTTTGTCATCTACTCACATAAACAGCAGCAGTACAGTGAAAAGCACTTAGCACCTTGTACGCAATACTCTGATGAAGAATATTCAGCTTTTAAGCTTATGCCCTGAGGCCAGATCCTATTCTTGAGAAAGAGGAGGAATTCAGGTTGTTGGATTTCAGTATCCATGGATTTTGGCCCACTAATCTGATCTTTTATTATCTTTAGAAAGCTGGAAATGAATAAACAAACACATGTCTGTTCCTACTTAGAGCTGGATGGTTGGTGTCTATAAAACAGCCTATCAGCAATCCTTCCTTTACTCTGAGGTACTTAGGCAGCAGTGAGGCATTTCTCCATCATTAAATCAAACTGCCTGATTCTGCCCGCTGGGTCTGCAGGCCACAACAATAGGGGCTTCGAAGGGGAACTGCTCCTTTGCCCTAATTCTATGCTGGATCTGTCTCTACTGTGCACATCCACAATCCATCAACAGGGGACACAGTCTGTTGATGAAAAGGGTGGGCTGAATGGATGCCACTCGTTTAAGTAAGTGCAATGATGGGAGTGTCCATTGTGACCCTGTGTGCTTCAACCAACATAGCCCATCCTCAAACTGAGATGCCCGTGGTCTTTCGTGACGAGAAGATACCTCTGACAGGTGATGCACCCTTTGTTTTCCTGACCCCCTGCACTGACTCACCCAGGCTGGCCCAGTTATTTCATGTTCCTGACCTTAACACTTCTTACCCTTCTTTTTCTGTCCTAGCCCTACTGTTTCATTTGGCGGCTGATGTAGGTCTTTCCAGTTCAGTCCCAAAACCTCAGAAAACTCTGCCTTTTCTGCTCTGCCACCTAGAATGGGACCCCAGCTCAGATGGTAGCACCAGCCCTCTTTGGCCATGCCTTTCTCTAGGTAGGGGTTGACCAGCTGGCCATTCCCCCGTGTTCCTAGGGACATCCCATTACTAAGGAGATGTGATTCGACCAGTAATTCTCTCTCTTTTTTTTTTGGCAACAAATTTTATACATCTTTTGAGCAGCTGTTTTTTAATTTGCTCTTTAAAAATTACTTTTCCAATGAGACAAGTAATATAGGAACACACTTATGTGCTACATCTCCACACCTGAATACAATCCTCCACTGATGATTTATCATGCATATATGTGAATTTTCAGCCATGTTGTCCATTAGGGAACCACTAGTCACATGTAGCTTTTTAAATGTAAATGATTTTAAATTAAATAAAATTTGAAATTCAGCTCCTTATTCATAATTGCCACATTTTACACACTCAAAGCCATACGTGGCTAGAGGCTGCCATATTAGACAGTACAGATGATAAGACATTTCTATCATCAGAAAGTTCTATTGGACAGCACTGATCTATAGAAATAGTCATCTCTGTGCTTATGTGATGTGTGCCTGTTTTTGTTTTACATAAATTTACCACGTGGCACATATTGTGTTGTAACGTTTTTGTCACTAAATAATGTGTCTTGCAGATCTTTTAATGCCACTGCATGTATATCTCCCATGTCATTTTAGCATCTGCCATTTCTATATTGATGGAGTATAGATTGTTCCATTTTGATTTTATTTTATGTTTGCAATTACAAATGATGTTACAATTAACATCCCTGCACATCCCTTTACCTGCCTGTTCATGAATCCAAGTGATTATTTTCCTAGGAGAGTTAACAAGAATTTCTAAGAAGTAGAATTTCTAAGTCAAAGCGTATGTCCATTTTTAGTTATTACAGTTACTAAAAATTACCCTTTAAAGCAGCTATATCAATGTGCAGTCCCATTAAACCTGTTACCTTGTTATCACCAATTTTATCGAACTTTGAAAATTTCACCATGCTCATGGTTTTAAATGATATCATTGCTGTTTTAAATGGACACTTCTGGATAAGAAATTGACTATCAGTCAATACAAATTACTGACAATTAGTATTTCCTTTACTGTGAACAGCCACTTCAAATATTTTGATGATTTTTCGATTTGTGTTTGTCTTTTATTGAATAAAGGAGGTCTTCATATATTTAGGATATTGGTCTTATATCTATTACATATGTTATTAATATTTACTTATAATTATTTTTAATTTTTAAAATAATGTCTATAGTTTTTTAACCTTTTAAAAATGTTTTTGATTTTACAGTTTTAAATGTTGCTGTCATCATATTTGTTAGTCTTTATGAGTTTAGTATGCATTTCTTATTTTAGGTCTTTTCTACTCCTAAATCATAAACATCCTCTCTCCTAGATTATTTTTAGCTTTTAAAATTACTATTGTTGTTTAATTCTATAACCCATCTGGAACTTATTTTTATGAATGGTATGTGAAGTAGAGAACTAACCTTTTTTTACATTTATAGCTAAAAGTTCCCACACGACTGTATTAGATAGCCCATTTCTCTCCATTGATTTTAAATATTATTATTATCTTATATCAAGTACCCACATATATGTGAAAATGCCTATACTTTCTATTCTTTAATATGTCTGTCTATTCTTGCACATTGTTTTACATTCCTTTTCTTTAAATTAAATTAGACAATAAGGAAAATGGTTACTTATTTTCCTTTTTCAAATTGTCTTGGACATAGGAATCAGAATTAGAATTTCACATTCCATAAAAAACATCATAATATTCTAATGAGTATTGAGTTGAAATGATAGATTTCTTAAGAAGGCATTGATATATTTATAGTATTGAGTTTTTCTTTCAGTGAAATTGGTTTATCTCTTCATGTATTTAGCTTTATTTATGTGCAATTAAATTTTTATTTATAAAGAATTTTATTCATAAAGATCTGGTATTTCTTGCTAGAGCTATTCCTAACTGTTGCATAGGTTTTGTTGTTATTGGAGATTAATTAAGTTTATATGATATGTTTGTTAATTGGTTACTACAGACATATTGAAATACCACTAATGTATGTTTTTTTTCTATTAGATGGTGACCATAAGTGGTCGTTAGGACTGATGGAAAGTGTGGTGCCCACAGATTTTACCCATTGGTTCTAAACCATTGTATTCTAACTTGGAGCATGCTACCTTAACGTGGTCAGTGTTTTACGGTAAATACTACATTTTGAATGTGCCCCATTCTCACAATGAACTGTGTCCAGATTGATGTCTCACCTGTTTCTAAGGGTTATTTCTCTGCTTGCTGTGGAAGTGGTTTCTGCAGCATGTGGTATGTGAAAGGACCCACTTCACCGTAAGGGGAGTTGCTTATCTGAAGTGATGTTGTATGGAATCCCATGTAGGTGGATCTAACACTCTAAGCCTCAGATAGTGATGATGACCAAGACCCTGAAGGCAGAAAAAACAAACCAATACCCCGGATACATGTCAATCATGGTCAGGATGATGCTTTGCCCCTTCCAGGGTAAGGAGGCCTGATGTAATCAACTTGCCACCACGTGACAGCAAGGTCTTCTCAATGGAGGTCACTGGTGCCACATTGCGTGTTCAGTGTTAGTCTGTTACTGGCAGCTTGACATTAGCTAGATCAGCCCTGGTAAGTAGGAGCTCATGCTTTTGAGCAAGCCCATTCTTCCAGAACCTCCATCCTTGTTGTCATAGCAACTCTGCTCATGTACCCATTGTGCCAGCACTAGGGTTGCCAAAGATGTAAGCTGTCTCATCTCACCTGGTTGAGTCATTCTCACTACTTGGCTGTTTGTGCTTTTTCTATTGTGAGTGCTCTCAGTGGCCATTCACATGTAATACAAAAGTCTTCACACTTTCCTTTTCCGTAGTTCCATCCACATGCATGTTCCTCACACCTTCTCATTTTCTATCTTTCAAGCTTTCTCCATCCAGGCCGTTGACCAACAAGCCAAGAAACTTGAAATGTTCATGAATTTACGTTTATCCTTGCCTAGGATGATTTCTCTTTCTGCGCATAACGTGCAACAAGGTATACTGCCCCAAACTCTGCCCATTTTTTTTTCCCCAAACTCCGCCCATTTTGACGTTTTCCCTCGCCATTGTTTTTCCGGACTACTCTTGAGTGGGGCTGTAATGCAGCAGCAGTTCATTTTGGGTTTCAACAAACACAGCCAAGCCTGCCCCTCTGTGAACCGGCTTTTCTTCTTTCTCTGTTAGCAAATCATAAGTGACCACCCCTCCAAGCAGCCATGCGTGTGAGCTGAGAGAGCGGCACAGCACACACGTCGTAGATGACATGGAGGTCCGGGCCCCCTGCGCATGCTGCCAACGTGTGCTCTCTGCCTCTACTCACGACCCTACCACCAGGGATGGAGTCCTCATTGCCAGCCACCCCAGTGAAAGATCCAGCTTCCAAATCGCACTGGAGGGTCTCATTCCTACGACCACTCACAGTATCAACAGTATCAGGTCAGATTCCCAGGACACAGACTCTGAGATGAGATCCACATGCAAAATATTCATTGGGAAGGGCTCTCAGGAGATACATCTGCAATAAAGTGAAGAAAGCAGGAATGTGGGAAGAAGAGACTGAAAGTCAGTGTAGGTGCAACTGAGCGCCTATCCTTCCTTGTGGGCACTCCAGAGCTGAGATGGCCCTTCAGAGCTCTCCCAAAGGTAGGCAAGGCAACCAGGCTTTTGAAACTCCACAGTGGCCAAGCATTAGCCCTGGTCTGCCTCTCTGGGAGGGCAAAGGCTATTCCCAGTGAGAAAATGCAACCTAGGCTCCTGGAACATCAGTGGGAAAACCAACGGGACCCAAGTAAGTTCTGTACATTAGTTAATAATATTATACAAGACAGCCCTCCACATTGCAGGTTCCACATTAAAAATAATAATGATAATATTATTACTATACCAAAGTTAGTTTCTTAGTTTTGCTAAATGCTCTATGGTTATGTAGGATGTTAACATAGGGGAAACTGGGTAAAGAGTAAAGAAACTATACAATTTTGCAACTCTTCTGTATGTTTAAAATTATTTCAACATAAAAAATGGTGATAAAGATAAGTTGAAAGGAGAAATGAATAAATGAGAGAAAAGGGTAATGGATTTACATGCACTATTAGAGAAGATATAAAAGGAAATATCTTCTCCAAGAAACATAAGGAATGACAGGTGCCAAGGTAGTAAATAATGCAGTCATCAAAGATATTAATAAAGTAGTTTTAGTGTTTCAAGTATGCTTGAAGCCAATTTTTATTGGATTGTGAAATGAAAGGAGATTAAAGAAACATAGATTTTGTTTTGGGGGAACTGTATCTAAAGGGAAGAAGAGAAGTGATGAGTTAAATGAAATATTGTGCATAGGCTTAAATGAGTTATATAATACAGTGTAAGTGTGGGATATGATGAATAAGCTTACTGATGGATATAAAGGATACAATTTTAACATTTGCCTTTAAAATTCATTTTCAATTCAAATGTTTTTCTGGGGAATTTCCTCATGTGATGTATCTCTTATAATGGAATGGAAATCAAAAGGAAATTGGGATTTCCTCTACATAAATTTGATAAGAACATTCTATACTTAATCTGTGTTTTCTGAAAGTTCTCCAATTAAGCTACTTGGCTTCAAGCATACTTGAAACACTAAAACTACTTTATTAATATCTTTGATGACTGCATTATTTACTACCTTGGCACCTGTCGTTCCTTATGTTTCTTGGAGAAGACATTTCCTTTTATATCTTCTCTAATAGTGCATGTAAATCCATTACCCTTTTCTCTCATTTATTCATTTCTCCTTTCAACTTATCTTTATCACCATTTTTTATGTTGAAATAATTTTAAACATACAGAAGAGTTGCAAAATTGTATAGTTTCTTTACTCTTTACCCAGTTTCCCCTATGTTAACATCCTACATAACCATAGAGCATTTAGCAAGAGTTACAATAATAGCTAACCTTTATTGAGCACTTGCTATGTGTCAGCACTGTGCTAAATACGTTGACTGCATTATCTGAGAGAAATTAAGGAGGTTGCAGAATGAAAGAGACAGGGCAGAATAAGTAATCACCTCAGGACCGGCTGACTTTATAAAGAGAACAGGCATCTCTGTAGCCTCTCAAATGAGTGGGAGATTAGAATAAGAAACCCATTAGAAAGCACAAATCACATCTAGTAACAAGAGACCTTCTTAAGACCCATGTCCTCTGGAAGGCTGATTTATTTTCATTTATTAAATGCAGGTTTCCCTTCTGGAGAGGCTGTGCAGGGAGTCTGTACACATGGGATCTGTTTTTCTCTGCACCTATTACACATAATACCTTAGGAAAACAGCCAAATTTTCTGATATGGGAGGGTATATATAAGACGGTGTGCCTAAATTCCAAGTTAGGTGGTGCATTTGAAATTCATTCTGAGGGGCTCTGGGTGCATTTCTAAAAACCCAGTCAGCCTTCAGAGCAGCAGAAACCAGGGCACAAGGGGAGAACGGTGCACAAGGGTGAGTCTCAGAGTGAATTTTTTCAATATAGCTAATGTATCGAGCGATAGTAGGTAAACCAGTGACTTGGGATATATAAGTCTGGAATTATATTCCCGTCTTGCTCTGTTCCTTCAAAATAGAAAAAGCTTCCAACTCCTGGAAAGAGTAGGATAAAGAAGCAATTTTCATACTACCTGCATCACATTGCTGCTGTCTAATAGGCTGAGAAAAGTGAGAAGGGGTCCCTCTTCTTTGGAGGCAGGACATTTCAAAAGAGCCACTGACCTGCCTTTTAAAGGCAAACTGAAAGACAATTGCATGCTGTGAGTTTAGGAATCCAAAAAGAAAATACATTAGAAGAAGCACGATTCCATAGCAAACAGAGGGATAGGTTTTACATAAGTATTGGCAAACAGAGCACATGGGAGACCAGCCTGAACCCAAGGAATCACACCTGGTTCCATCTCACCTGTACTAGATTTCTATGGCTGCCATAAGAAATTGCCACAAACAACACAAATTTGTCATCTTATGGTTCTGTAGGTTCGAAGTCTGACATGGGTATCACTGGGCTAAAATCAAGTTGTCATCAGGGCCGCATTGCTTCTGGAGGCTCTAAAGGGAAGATCTATTTCCTTGCTTGGATCCATTTTCCAGGTTCCAGAGGATGCCCTTGGCTAGTGGCCCTTTCCTCCATCTTCAAAGCTTGTAATGTTTCACTTTTGACCCTTTCCCCCTGACCCTGCTCACATCATCACATCTTTTTCTCTGACCACAGCCAGGAGGTTCTCCAATTTTAGGATTCCTGTGATGACATCGGGCCCACCTAGGTAATCCAAATCATTTTCCCATCTCAAGATCCTTATCACATCTGTGAAGTCCATTTTGCCATGAAGATAATATATTTACAGGTTCCAAAAATTAGGACAGGGACACCTTTGAGGGCATTATTCTGCCCACCACATCACCCATGTGATATATCATAAGAAGTTCATGATGGGAATGAAAAGTGAGATAATTACATCTTAAAACAAATAACTATGTGCCTTGGTTTTATTTACACATGAACTAAAGATGTCCATTGATTGGTCAGGATTCACGCAATGTATCCCTATGGCAGTATATTATCTCGATCCATCTGTCTGGGGAGGGATATACTGGGTTTCTCCTGCAAATGGACCACTCTTGGAAAGTGGGAGGTGTAAGGCTGCAGGAAGAAGGTGCACTGGGTCCTGGAAAGCAGGAGTCAGGGAATGGCAGGCCTGGCTCCCTGCAGGGGCTGATAGGCAGGCAAGCTGGGGAGATGCCCAGGGCTGAGACGAAGGGCTCGGAGCCCCCGGGGAGGGGCAAAATGAGGGTGAACAGCCCTGTGAGTGAGGAGCCCCTCCCACTCACACTCCTTCTTTCCCAAACTCTGCCCGGTCTAGGGGGCTCCCAGCTCTGATAACCCCAGCTTTTTACCCCATCCTTTCTCCGGAGAGTCATCTTTCCCCAGACTCTCACGCTCTCTCCCTAGACTATTAGGAAGATAGAGAAATTTTGTTACTTTCCTGAGATCTGGGCAAACACGGGCCCAATTTTAGCTTATATTTCTCTCTTGAAAAAAAATAACCCAGGTCTATTGGCCCCAAAATGCACATTTCAAACATGATTAGAGCTCTTTTTTCCAAAGTAACTCCTTTTACCGTAAATTACAGATAACTTGATATTCCATCCCTAAAGACTTTAGTATGAATCTGTAAACACCTTCTGTAAGCATTTTTCTACTAAGCCAAATCCACATTTCCCACTTAACAGAATTAATAATGACTCATTCAAACCAACTAATATCCAGACCAAATTCATATTTCCTTATTGTCCAAAAATATTTTTGGTGGGTTTGTCTCCACTAGGTTTCAATCCACGGCTGCATGTTGTGATGCACCTTGAATAAAAGACCAGAATTTGTGCAGAATCTGGTTCACATAGCACTAGGCTTCCTGGCGCTACTCTTTGGAATTTCTCAGAGACTGGGCTTTAATCCCTTACAACACTAAAGTTCTCAAATTTAGGACCTGAGTCTTTTTCAAAAAACAATACAGCAATGATATGGTCCTAGTGGGTTGAGCACTGACTGACAGTCAATTCTGAACATTTCCATTAACTCCTTTTCAAATCCTCCCACAGCATTGAACGTTGTGAGCAGCCACCCCACTCTCTAGTGGCAAATGTTCTGTCTGAAGTTGTCTTCTACACCTCACCTAAAAACTCAAGTTGTCTTTGCTTATGAGGGAAGTGGGGGCATCTTGAGGAGTCTTGAGTGCTTCGGGTAACTTTAGAAGTACCAGCCAGCATAAGATCCTGGACCAGCTCATGGCACATTAGAGAAGAAGGTAGAAGATGGGGAGGCTGGTGGACTTCAGGACAAGTTTGTTCCAGGGTCCAGGGTTCTGAAGGATCTGAAGTAGCAACTTTCTCTGAGGTACTCTGATGTGAGGGTAATTTGACATGCCCATTTCAAACAGAACATGCCCACATTGCTTTTGTTAAACTCTTTTCTACAAGCTGTTCTCCCCAAAAAAGAGGAATTCTGGGCTAACCTGAGGAGTCACTTTGCAAGAGATAAGGTTTCTGGGTGGGAGCCAAGGCTGCTGAGAACATGCCAAAACTTACTGCTTGGTTGAGCGGTTTCTTAGTTATGGTGGCCAGCTGGCTACTAAGAGGAAAGTCAGGAACCCTTTTGCCTATCAGATACTACTCAACTGAGCTAGACCACAGAAAGGGTGATCCTGTATTGACATCTTCCACCAAAACTGCCTCCAAAGAATGGATTATGTTCAGAGTCTGCAAACATGTCTTTGGCTGGTGTTTCTGCGCCTTTGGGTAATTCTTTCCATGCCCAGATCTGATTAATCTGACACAGTGGTAAACACGGTGGGAGGTTCGTTACAGGGAGACAAAGAGATCAGATCATGAGGATGGGCAGGTGAGTTCAGCATCAGGGAAGAGCCCAGAACACCCACGGATAGTGTCTTCAGAACTCCGGGCTCCTCATAGGTGAGAGACACAGGGGAATTATGACAAGGGCCACAAATCACAAGGAGGCACCAGAGTAGGATGCAGGGAGTGTATTAGAATAAAGCAGCTGACTGGGAAGGTGAGGCCAGACCCATCTTTCCTGGTTCATCCCTGCTAAATTTCATTAGCTCCTTAGGTATGGTGCACAGAAGGAAGAGGAACCGGAACTACTAGAGGGCGAGGCAGCAGCTTGGAAGGGAAAGATCATGGGCTGGGAATCAGGAGTTGGGGCAATCTGGGTCCCTCCCACCTCTGGCCAAGGGCCTTGGGTACAGGCCATTGACTCTCCTAAACTCTAACTTTAGAAGAATACGATTTGTCTGCCTACCCCACGGGCATGCTATAAGCATCAATCAGCTCCCCGGGGCTATGATGGCCATACTGCAAATCTAAGTCCTCACAATGGGATGCAGCTCCAAAGAGATTGGGGAACATCCCAGATTTCTGTCTTGGCCTTATTCTAGTCTGTGCCTCCACTCCAAGTGTACACATGCAGCCACACATACATACCATTTGTACACAATTTACCTATGTTTCCCTTCAGCACGCACTGTTTGACTACCTCAATGGATTTTTGTAAAAGTGAAAAACACAAACATTTTGTCTAGTTGTGTGGTTGCAAAATCAATACGTATAACTGTAGGTGGAAAGATAAGGGAGATGTTTTACAAAGTAAGAGTGTAGTCAGAAGTAAATTCTTTGGGCATGCAAAATGAAAAGAAAAAATAGTGCCAAAAACTTATTCTAATTGAATATTTGTAGCTCGTTTCCACCTGGCAAAAGGTACTACAAATAAAGAGATGAGAGATAAAGCATGACTCTTCATTGGAATTAGATGTCACCCACAAAATCTGTTTCTTATATACTCACAAGCTATGATTAAGATCTCCCCTTTTCTTGACATTTGGAAATTAATTGTCTACACATATGAAGGCTTGAAATGCTTATCATTTGAATTAGTAAAGTTTTTCCGTTTCAGAAGTCTCCACTGCTCCTTCATGTCAGGCTTTGAACTGAAAGTTTCCTCTGAGTGCCAATTAAGACCAAAGAGACAATATTTTCAACGGCTAAATTAACAAAAATTTAAATGAAGTTACCTTAAGATAGTCCTAAACCTTGCCAGTTGTAGTGTAAATTGGTATAATCTTTCTGGAAAGTAACCTGAAATATCCATCAAGAGCCTTAAACTCTCTATTTCTTTTTAGTGTATTAATTCTACTTCTAGGAATCTAGAAGCTTGGACAAATACACATGAATAATACTTTACATATCCATGTGATTCAATATTCGCCGGCTTTCATTAAAATTATGAATTAGGTCTATATATATATTTTTAAATTTATTTATTTATTTTTGGCTGTGTTGGGTTTTCATTTCTGTGCGAGGGCTTTCTCTAGTTGCGGCAAGTGGGGGCCACTCTTCATCGCGGTGCGCGGGCCTCTCACTATCGCGGCCTCTCTTGTTGCGGAGCACAGGCTCCAGACGCGCAGGCTCAGTAGTTGTGGCTCACGGGCCTAGCTGATCCGTGGCATGTGGGATCTTCCCAGACCAGGGCTCGAACCCGTGTGCCCTGCATTGGCAGGCAGATTCTCAACCATTGCACCACCAGGGAAGCCCTCGGATTAGGTCTATATTTATTCAAAGAGAATGATGCCTGTGATATTTTGATGTGAGAGAAAAACAATTTTTAAAAACCTGCAAATGCTGAACTCCTTATGCTATAGGTATATGTGTGAGTTTGTGTTTGTAAGTACATCTCATTCATATGTATAAGTACAATAAAAGCAAACTGGAAACAAACAAAATCCCACAAATGTGTGTACTAAAATTGTAGATAACTTCACTTATTTGGATGGTTTCAATTATTTGAGATCTCAGAGTATTTATTACATTTATAATCAGAAATAATAAACCTACTTTCATTTTGAATGCACTCATGGTTGAAAATTTAGAAAATAAATAAGAACTACAAAACTAAAAATCACCATCGTAGTCCCCAAATAGAGATATCATCTATGTATATTTTCTATTTTTCATTCCAGATTTAGATGGATTCAAAATAAATGTGAATGTACATTTATTTTGTAGAGAGAGATACACAAATGGGAATATATAATACTTGAATTTGAATTTTTATTTTAATTGATACATAATAGTTCATCAAACTGATGTGACTGGCATTATTTGTGCAAAGATTCTCTTATTGTTAAATGTTTAACTTGTTTGCAAATATTTTGCTACTATGATAACACAGTGATGGAATCTTTGCACGTGGCTCCTTGCACAGTCTCCGGTTAATACTTTTGGATAAAGTAATAGAAAAAAATCGATGAGCTGAAGTGCATGTACATTTAATTTTATGTATCTATATGTATATACATTTGTATATATAAATAATCATATGTAATATATAGTCATATATAAATAAATGATTGATGAACTGAAGTGCAGGCACACAAATTTCATAATCACCAGTTATTTTTCAGAAGTTTACGTCAGTTTATGGCCCCATGTATAACATGCTGTGAATAACAATAATAATTATAGTAAGATCAGTTAATGTGCCAGGGACTCTTCTAAGCATTTTGCATGCTGAATCTTTTATTCTGCCAAGAGCCCTCTGAGGCATTATTAATCCCATTATACAGATGATGAGGCTGAGGCACAGAGAAGGTAAGTGACAGCCGGCAACTAGATTTCAAACCCAGGTGGATATGCTCGTATCAATGCCCTGACCACTCTGCTCTAAGACCTGACACAGTATGGATGTTACCCTTTCTCCTCCTTCCGTCCTCACTGTTATTAACAATCTCTGTCGTCTTTTCAGACTTGACCAGTAAACAATATTCTATTATTTTCATTTATTTTATTATAAAATGTATTTTTATATCCCCATTGGCCACTTATACATGTCCTTTGCACATTATTTTTCTTATTAGGATCAAATAGATCTTATTTTCCTATTAAAGTAGCATCTCTGTAGATTAGAAGTAATAATACACTGTGTTTCTTGTTTGTTGTATTTTTTCTCTTGGTTTGTTCTTTGTCCTTAAACTGCATGTATGGTAGACCACCTTTTACAGAAATTTCCCTTTTTCTGTGCAGTCATATTTATCATTCTTTTCATTTGTGGTTTCTGCTCAGATAATAATCTGTATATATTTTATTCTATACACTTTTGATTCTAATATGTTTTTAGAAACAGTTATTTTAATCTACCTGAAGCATAAGTGTAAAGTGTGAGGTAAGAATCTTATTTTTCCCCAAGCGGCAAATTAGTAATCCCAACTATCATCTTATAAATAGAAGAAATAAATTTTCTTGTAAAATGAATAATGACAAAAGCCAGAGTGATGTGAGAAGCCAACACTGGGGAGAAATTGTAAGGAAATGGTTTCTTCTTTAAAATCCAAACCCCATGCTCCTAACAGTTCAAGGAAGACACGCTCCAGAATAAGAAGTCTTGCTGATGACACCAATCAGAAATTGCCCCTCTGCATCCTCAAACTTTCTTCTCCTTTGATCCTTCATCCAATTCCCAGTGCAATCCTCAGTCACTCACCCCCCCACTGCAGATGGGACATCCCTTTAATTTTTTTGATAGCAGGACTTTTCCTTTGTTGGTTTGTACCATGGATTTGAGTAGCATTTTTGCTGAGAACTTTAATTAAAGACCAGAAAAGAAATTGTGGGCGACATAAAATAGCACACTTCTAAGAGGTGAGGCTGTCCTCTGATCTTGCTCCTTCCCATGAGAAGGCCTGGTGCCCTGGTAGGTGGCCCTCTGGCCTGGGGAACTAGCCCACATCTGCTCTCATAGCCACAGTTTAACACTTGGCCTAGTCCCTGAGGCTGCTTTCCTGTCCCCCTGCTTTGTCCCTCACTATACATATTCAAAAGACCAGGAGGTGGCTCTTGTGTATGTGGCTCACCTTAGCAGAGCCTGAAGAACCAGCTGGGCTCTGCGTGGAGCAGATGCTGCACTTCCCATAGGTGGAAGCCAGCCAGCAGCTGGGCCCACGGTCGCTGCCTGGTCCTCTCCTTGGCGGCATTACATTCCACATTTATTTCCAACTTGAACTTCTCTTCATTTCCCACATTCTTTGCACATTTGTTTCATATAATTTTTCCCTTTTTGACCCATTTCAATTCAAACTTTACAGCTTATTTGGTCTTATTCCATTATCTCTAGCATGTCTGGACTCTTTATCATAGTTTGTGGGTGCCCGGGAATACCTCATTAAGTGGTCTAGAATGTATAGGCATTTTTAGAACTAAGCCCCAGTGTCCTAGGAAAACAGTTTCTCTTAAAAAAGGAATAGGACAGGGCTTCCCTGGTGGCGCAGTGGTTGAGAGTTCGCCTGCCAATGCAGGGGACACGGGTTCGAGCCCTGGTCTGGGAGGATCCCACATGCCGCGGAGCAACTGGGCCCGTGAGCCACAATTACTGAGCCTGCGCGTCTGGAGCCTGTGCTCCGCAACAAGAGAGGCCGCGATAGTGAGAGGCCCGCGCACCACGATGAAGAGTGGCCCCCGCTTGCCACAACTAGAGAAAGCCCTCGCACAGAAACGAAGACCCAACACAGCCATAAATAAATTAAAAAAAAAAAAAAGGAATAGAACAAACACAAACTCTTTTCTGTTAAATGTCTTTTTTATACCAGGCATTTTAAATATTATTTCAAGGGAACTCCCTGGTGGTCCAGTGATTAAGACTCCAAGCTTTCACTGCCGAGGGCCTGGGTTTGATCACTGGTCAGGGAACTAAGACCCCACAAGCTGCATGATGTGGCCAATAAATAAATAAATAAATATTATTTCATTTAATGATCATACTATTTCTCTAAGGTAGGTATTATTCCCATTTTACACATGATGAATCTGAGTTCAGAGAGGTTAGGTAACTCGTCCAAGATCACTCAACTTATAATTGGTGGAGTAAGGATGCAAACCAGTTACGACTTTCTTTAAAGCCAATGTTCTTTCCACTCTGTTGCCTCCCTGAGTCTCAACTATGGGAACTTGTCTAGATTTCATTTATGATGAAGAAGGGAAAGGTCTTGAGAAACATTAGCTGTTGATGATGTAGCATGAAGTCTCATCCCCTTTTCCTTAATGAGCAGTTTATTCTTTCAGTTTATTGGGCCATTTATGGTTGTTTCATGTCTTCAGAGATTCAGCAAGAGGTTTAAATCACCTCAATTTGAATTTTAAACACAGGACTGTGTTTAAGTCCAATCCACTTAAGGGGAATTGACAAGTAGGGAAGACTGATCCCTGCCCCAGGTATCAGTAGAAGCAGTAGAAGGGCGCCTTCCTCGAGGGGTACAGTTCAGAGTGGATTAACTTGGACATCAGAGGACCGGGCTCCAGTCCAGACCTTGCTATAAGTAACCCTTGTAAATCCCAGGCTCCCTGAGCCTCAATATCCCTCTCTGTAAAATGGAGAGGGCTTGACCATCTAGAGGATGACAAGTAGGTTTTAATTCCCATGCTCAAGGGAAGGAGTCTGTGATAATGACAGAAGTCCCCCTGATTTGGGCACAGAAGACTAGAGTGCAAGCATCTTCCATTTCCTAGATCAGGAAACCACTAAGATCCCTGTAAGTTATGACGTTTGTGGCAACATAAATCTGCCCCTTTGGCCTTGTCTAAATTCAACAGCCTCATAAATGTAAGCCCACCTGGACCATCATGAATATAGGGCATCATGGGACATGAAAACAGGCAGAGTGCTGAGCTGGTCCTCAGAGGGGGGGTGCAGGAAAATTAAAGGGAGAAATGCTTTCAGACCCCCTTCGCACCCTGGAGCCGAGTTGGAGCAATGGTGCAGTATTTGAAGCTAAGAACACACGTGTCTCAGGAATGTCAATTTTCTTCAGTGGTTAAAAAAAAAAAATGTAAAGCCTTGGGCTTTCACATTAAAACAAACAGATCTTACAGAGTAGAATAAAACATATTTACATGATTTTTTAAAAATAGGGCAAGGAAATTTAGTGCTCGCCCAACCTGCTCTGCTCTCAAGGGCCTACATGACCTGCCTCTTTTCTATTAGTTTTCCGTGGAACACTTGGAAAGCACCAGTAGGAAGAGTACCAGGAAAGTGATGACCAAATATTCAATAGGGAGAGGCAAAACCGATGGAGGCCCCAGGAGCTTGTCTCTACTGGGGAACAGCCCCACTTGGCACTAAGAGCCAAGATGTGACCTCAGCAAGCTCTAGAGAAAAGCCCAGGCCCCCACTGGGGCCTGTGGGACAGAGCATGAACGCTGTTGAGCAGTCTCCCTGAAACGGAGCCATTGTTCTGATGGGAATGGCAGAACTTTTGTCTCTCTCCTGCATAAACTCATGGCTATTCATTAGCTACAGTCCCCATCTTCCAAATGGCTCTCAGGTCAATATATCCACTTGCCACGTATTTACCGAGTATCTACTATGCACCAAGCATGATGTAAATTCAATAATCCATTTAATATCCTACTAGTATTTCAAACCCATGACTGCCTTGAGCCTGGTCTTCCTTTGTATGGCCATCTTAGTAAATGCCACCATCATCACCCCGTGATCTAAGCCAAAGACGCAGTATCATTCTCTTTCTCCCTCCTCTAAGTCCTGTCCATTTTAGGACCAACTCAGAACCTAGCAAGAAGGAACACTTGAGTTGTCTCCTCTCTGTGTTTCTGGAGCTAAGATTCATTCAGTCACAGCATCTGCTTCATTCCGAAAGCAGAAACCTCTGATACTTTCCCATGGGCTTGGCAAGCAAGTCATCCTTCTCCCAATTTGCCCCAGTGCGAACAAGGCTGAGTTCCTGGGGGCAGCAGCAGTCGAGTTCAGCCCCCGTGAACATGGCCAGCATTGCTGAGGCTGGAGGACAGGTGGGGCCTCTAGGTGGAGCAGGTATGGCTGCAGGGGTCACATCAAACCAGTTCTGGGTGTGATTTTGGCAGCTATCCTGCCTAGGGCTTAGCTTCCCTCATGCTTGATCATTGTCTAAACACTGTTCCGTGGTCTTCCTAGGGGTGCTCTGAATTATCCAGCAGCCTTTCCACAATCCCTTTTCTTGATGTAATCAGCCAGGGTCAGTTTCTGTCGCATGCAAACAAGGATTTTGCCCAAATGAGTATCAGGGTTCTAAGTATCACTTCCTGATGAAGAGAAGGAGGGGACAGAACCACAGGTGACTCCTGGGATGTGGTCTTAGCAGTAAGGACAAAGACAAACAAGGCACAGGCCAGGACTCTGCAGCCAGACAGGAAAACGCGAAGTCTGGACAAATGTTCACAGTGATGCCAGAGAGGAGGAATCTGACCTGAGCTGAGTCCCCAGAAGTCCTGTGGAATTAGAATGAGAAATAAGTGACCATAGCAGTGAATGGGTAGGCAGAAGCACTGGACCAAGGAGCTGAGAACAGAGGCAGGGCAGCCCAAAGCATCCTAGATGCTCCTGGGTCAAAACCATGGGATCAGAAACTAGTAGGGCTCCCATCACATCCTTAGTTCCCTTTGACTTCCGTGGTTCCTCCATGTCTGGATTCACCCTCCTTTGTTCCTGAGGTCTCCATGAGTCCCAAGCCTCTGAATTGTCCACACACAGACTCAATCTCTCCCCGACCTGGTATACTGTTAGCCCTGCTTATGTGGTCATTTCAGTAATGTCAGTCTCTCTCACTGGACTCTCCCATTGGACTGCAAGAAGGAAGAAACCATGTCTATGTTGATTCACCACCATATCCCCAGGGCAAGCCAACAATAGGCTACTTGTTATTATTGTCTAAGAGAGGGAAAGTCAATAGTTACAATAATAATTAATAATAAAATAATATAATTAGTAATAATTGATGTAGTCTTAATATTCCATCCTCACAAGTCAATGAGGTAGTCATTATTGCCCCTGTCTCACAGTTGAGAAATCTCACACAGATAAAGTGATGCCATTGGCCCACATATGAACTTGACCCAGGTCTATCCTCACTCATGTTCTACAGTCTCCTGCCAGCCCTTGCCCTCAGATGTAACACAATGAAACGGGCCCAGGACTTGTATTAGGTACCACTCCTTTCTACCCATTTGACTTTGGTGGCAGTCATTCTCCCTCTTATGTTCTAATCCATGGCCTAGGAAGTTAGGCTGAAACAGGGGGTGAGTCTGGTGGCAGCTGCTGTCCACAGGCCTCTTTTGTTTGGCCAGCATATTGTTTTAGTTGAATTTGAATGCCCTTGGGCAAGGAAGAGCTCTACAATTTTCAAGCTGCTCACCCGATTCTACCCTCCATTTTAAATTGTCAGGACCCAGTTCAAGCCTTAATGTCATCTGCTTGGAGTCTGTAAGCCTTTGAACCTTGAACTCCTGGACCAATGGCCTCTACACCCTAATTACACACGACTCCATTGACATTCTTGTCCCTTTCTGCCCCCCACATTTCTTGATGAACCCAGAGTCTGCCTCACGTCCACCAGGAAGCCAGTGTTACAGGAATGCTGTCTTCTCATCTTGTCAGTATATCTAAGGGTTATTTTGAGTATTTCTAGGATAAGCACTCAAGATGTGAGACCCTTAGGAAAAACAAAAAAAGACATCTACAAAAATACCTCGTATTATTCAGAGGGATTCAAACCATATGTTTCTGCTTCTTTTACTGATTCTTTTACAAGTAAACCATTAAAATGCACTCCTCTAAGAGCTGTTTGATGTCCCAAGAGCTCCCAAACATTTTACAAGCTGTTTTTCTTAGAACCAAAGGATACGTTCAACCTACCTAAAAGATGTGGAAGGCACCCAAATCTGAAGGATTCTTTCACAGCCTTTGAATTGGATGCAATAAATTGCCTGCCTCTAACTCTCCATGATGGATGAAATTTGTAACTGTCCTTGTGAAACCACTCATTTGGTTTCTGGGAGCATTAGAAAGAATGTCCGTGGAGGGAGCCAAGACCTTAGGAAAATTGTGATGTTTGTAAAGGTGGCTTCTCTGATGCCGGATGCCTTTCTCTCAGCTGGAAGTTGCTGTGGAGCAGCAAACAACTGAAGGCCAATGTTCATAACCGGCTCATCTCCAGGATCTCCCTCTCGTATTTACTTTCAAAGTTTTGTTTAACAAGTGACGTTTCTTTTTCTGTTCTAACCAGCAGATGATAATCATCTCACCACCCACAATGGATCTGAGTCCAGCAGAAAGCTAAGTCCTGTTACATCTTCATCAGCCTGTCCTATCTTGTTGAGACTCAGTTCATAACTTTCCCTTGGCTTGTGAAAAGAACCTTATTATTATCCCATCTACACTTTCTGGGGCTTTTAACAGACATGTTTCCCTCTCAAGGTATTAATTTTTATTCTGACTAAAAAAATACAATAGTAACTTAAACATCTCACTTTGTCCAGAAGTTTAGACTTTGAAAATTCCCCATGAATTCTCTTTTTTTCATATATTTTATTGAAGTGTAATTGATACATAACATTTTATTGGTTTCAGGTGCACAACGTAATGATTCGATATTTGTATTTATTGCGAAATGATCACCACAGTAAGTCTAGTTAACATCTGTCACCACACACGGTTACAAATTTTTTCTCTTGTGATAAGAACTTTTAAGACCTACTCTTTTAGTAACTTTCAGATATGCGGCACAGTATTGTTAAATGTAGTCCCCGCACTGGACAAGACATCCCCATGACTTATTTGTTTTATAACAGGAACCCTTGAATTCTCTTACTAAGTCTTACATATTATTCTTACAATAGCTATGGGACAACCTTCTCAGCATCCCGTCATCCAGAGAAGATAAGTGACGCTCCAGGGGAAAATAAGGGCAAAGAGGAGACTCAGGTTCCTTGGTTAAAAATTACTGCACCTCTACTTTGGGGTCTTTAAGCACAAAATACTTAATGGAGCTCCACAGTGAAATGACCCTATGAATATCTGTGATTGAATCGGTAAATGAATGAGTGAATTTCTAGCACTAAGGAAGCCACAGTGGGGTGAGGGTTACCTGAGAGGTAGGCATCTAACTATCCTAATTTTAAGGTTAGCCCAAGGGGGGAATTAGCCTTTCCGGTGAGTTGATGAGAACCTATAAGACTAAAGGGATACAAGTAAGGCTGAGCAGGTTCATTCTACTTTAAGAAAATACAAACTAGTCAAATTAAGAGACTTCTGGGACTGGTTAATTGTGTACAGCAAAAAATAGCCTTGGGCACCTGGTTCTTTTCACGGTGGAAGAGCTGTTTAGACAAAAGCCAGCACTTGGCCATCATTACTGGTTATCCAATACTTTGCAAAAGGCCTCGATGTTTGTAGTGCCAGGGTGATTTAATGTGAAATATAGCTTCAGTCATGCTTTGGTACAGATGACAAAGAACACGGGTGCTCTTTCTGGCTCCAGCCACATTCCCACCCTCCTCCACGTCCAGAGCACAGAAAGAGGGTGACTTAGTGAACTGGGAAGTTCCATGTCCTTGAAGATCCAGGAATGTGTCCTTCTGAGCCCAGTGACAAACATTCACACAGAGCAGCACTGAGCCCTTTTATAAAAGTTCCACCAGCTTCAGCTTCAGCTTAATATTCATTCATCCAGTCTAATGTCTCTTGACAAAGAAGGAGAAGCATTGCAGGAGGTGAGGAGTCCTGCTTTCTGTCTGTCATCCATCAAAATCGCCCTCTTCACTTCCAGCTACAGGCTCATACTTTCCTTGAAATTCTTATGCAAAATGTCACTTAAAAAAAAAAAAATGGAAAGGACTTGTTGACATCCTTAACCTGGTGATCACTGCCTCAGATTATCAGAAGTTCAATACTGCCCGAGCCACCCCACATCATGGTCGGCATCTCACGGAAGGGAGTCTCAGAATCTCTTTCTCTGTCCACAGCCTCAGCCCTGAGTTCCCAGCCTCCTTCATCTGGACCAGGCTTTCATCCAGTTCTCTTACTCTCATACCATCCAGACTTAGCACAGTTTTCTTGTGAAGGGCTTAGTTCTACCTTCTTACCTAACACCCTCCCAATACACACACACACACACACACACACACACACACACACAGAGGCTTCTCTGGATCCATCCTTTGCGTATGTCCATAAATATCCATAATGTATTATTATGGTGACGCTTGTTGCTCAGAGAAGGCTCTCACTAGTTCCTCTGGGCATCAGATGCAAACCTTGGCCAAGGCATCTTTCTCCCAGGTGGTACTCCTGCGTGCGGGTCCCCAGGCGATGGCTGATCCCTAAACAACCCAAGCATTGCGTGTTACTCACAAACACAGGTTTCGGAACCTGAGAAGCTTGTGTCCCAGTCATGCCGGCACTGCATCGTGCCTATGAGAATTGAACAACTTCTCAGTCCTCTGCCCTAACTTTGGTTTAAATCAAAGACAACTTACTTATTCAAAGTGTTGTTGACAAAGATTAAATGACGTTATCCTTGCCAGGACCTGACATTTTTGTCCTGCCTTTCTCCTTCTGTGCAGTCTCAGCCTCCTGTACCCTCAGTCACTGTGGCACTGCTCAGGGGCAGCCCTTTGTGGTTTCCCTTCTCGCTCTGTGGTCTTGTCCTGAGTGATGCCATCCAGCCCAACAGCATCGCTTCCCACCCACAATCAGGTGATGCACAGATGTGTACCTCCAGTCAGGCCCCTTCTCTGAGCTCTGGATGTGGATATCGCATCATCACCTTGATGTCTCTTCCTAGGTGACCCAGGAACTGTCAAATCAACATTTCCATGAAGGCAGCCTCCCCGACTCCTGCCAATCAGTGTTCTCTCTCTCCGTGAATGTCAGCACCACCCACCCACCTCTGCGAGGCACAGCCCTCCTCCCATCACGTGCTTTGCCCACTGCCTCTCCACACACAGCCATCACCAACGATTGTCACCTACCTGCAATAGCAATGGGGATCTTGGTGCTATAAAGTAGCGTCCATCTCCCTACACTTTTATCGATTTATTGATTCGCTTCATCCACTCATTCTTTTGATAAATATTTATCGAGTGCCTACTAGTACACTGTTGATTTTTTGTCACCTTGATTTTTAGTAGTTTTAAACACTTAAATGAAACATAAATTATATTTAGATAGCATCTCCTAGTCTCCAAAGGGCTTTCTCATTTCTCATAACAACACAGTGGAGTAGGAAAACAGAGATCAATAGACCCATTTTTCATATGAGCCAGCAGAATCCAACTTATTCAGGGATAACCCACAAATTCCCATCGGGGATAGGATGGAACCTAGATGGCAGGTCTCACATTCACTGTACTTTCAACTTCACTCTGCTCCTTCCACCAACTCACCAGGTGGCAAAGTTAATTGATTCTCCCTCAGAACCTTGGCCAGTGGTTCTCAAGTTTGGCAGACATCAGAATCATGGAGGTCTTTTAAAGTGCAGAGTGTTGGGCCTGCCTGCAGAATTTCTGATCCAGCAGGTCTAGGGTGAGCCTGAGAATCCACATTTCTAACAAGTTCCCAATGAGCCTGATGCTGCTGGTCTAGGGACCACACCTTGAAAACCACTGATGTGGGCTAACCTTTCACCTGTGCTCTTACCCCCATTTCTTTTTACCTCCTTGGAGGAGAATCTTGACTCTACCTATGTTTTCTCCCTTGATGCCCCTTTGAGCAGAGACAGCTACCCTCCATATAAGGTATAAGGACCATCATTTGTGTCCTTGACGTTGACAAGAAGATATACAATGGTGCCCACGCGGAGGCTGCTTAGTTCTCAAGCTTCTGCCAGCTGACTAAAGAGATTTGTCATGTGGGTGCTTGTCAAACTCCACTGTTAGAATCTCACTACCTCTCAGAATTGTTCAAAGTATGGCAGAGGAAAGTAAAGTTTATGGAGAATTTAGAGACTCTTGTCCATCCTTTCCTCTAGATACCACCAAAGACTAATTCCTGGATTGAGCCAAACCAGCTGAGAGCTCCCACCTGGCCCCATGGTATGTCCTCCTCTGCACAAGGCCTTGAGAGACACTGGTTTAGTGACCTGCGCATTGGGCTGGGCCACCACGCACACCTGGGACCCTACAGGAAACGGCCTCTGAGAGCACACTGTGAGCTGCTGTGAGTGGCAGCCTCATCGCTGGTACCAGGAGGAAAGTCTCTCCCAATTTGTACCCAGCATCATCGTGCTTTCACTGAACAGATGGCTTGGCTTTGCCTCATGGACACTGCAGCTCTTAGAACTAGTTGTGATTGTCTCTTCTCTTTGGCCACTAGGGGACTTGACACCAGCTCTTTGACCCTCCTTGGAGGTCTATGGGCCACCCACCTGTCTATTTCCACCTTGTTTCATTATCATACTTATTTGGAATGTGTGGGGGTTTTTTTTATATATATAAATTTATTTTATTTATTTTATTTTTGGCTGCATCGGGTCTTCTCTGTGGGGTTTTGTTATGTTATATGACAGCATTTGACCCTTCCTGAAGCATGACAGGTACTGGAAGACAGGTGGAACTGTGGACAGACAGCTGAATATGCAGAGAGATGAAGGCACTGGAAAACTCACTGCTGGTCAGCGGCAGGCACTCTCCCCACCAGGCCAGATGCAGCTCTGCACAGAGACGATGAGAGCAAATGTCTAGACCACAGCCTAGAGGGCAGACCATCTGATTTTGTTTCAGAACTTCAAGATGTCCTGTTGGAAGGGGCTTTCAAATGTTACAGACACCAGATATGCCATTTTTTTCTTGCTAAATTAGCTTAAGAAACTAATGAATTCATACATAAACCCAAAACTGGCTCTGAGCTTTGCGAACTAATATCTTCTGATAGCATTGTAATTGGTACAATCTTTTCCCGGAGAAATTTTCCAAAATATATTAAAGTAAATACAAAGGTTTATACTGTCCTTAATATCTAACATAAATATGAAAAAAAAATACTCATATGCTGTTCATCATAGCAGTGTTTCTCATTACATGATGAAAAGGCTAATAATGACACAGGTGATATGAAATATTAGGGAGTAATCAAGTATTGGTCAACAAAACTATAGAGCAACATGAAAAATATAATTTAATATTAAGTAAAATCAAAGACATAAAACTAATTGTTGGACATAAGAACAATTATGATAAGAAATATTCCTGGAAGAAATGATGACAGTGTATATGGTAATGAGATTTAAAATGATAGTTTCATCTTGCCTCTATTTTCCAAAACATTTTATTATGTGGTCATATTATTTCACTTTAGTAAAGTACATTAAATAAAATTTTAAGTGTTACCACTGATAGTAGAAACTCAAGTTGTTCAAGAGCATATACAGGCAGCCCACAGGCCTTGGCTCAGGGCACATGCAGAGATGCCAGAGATGGACAGAAGTAAACAAAAGCACAAACCATGGCTCTTGTATGGGCAGCGGCTGCCAGGCCCACAGGAGGGTCAGGGGAAATGAATGCCCAGTGTGCCAGAATCTCCAAGTGTCCGTGGGTCAAATTCCACACACCAGCTGTTGGTCCAAAGCTTTTATTGTCAGACCATAACCTCGTAGAACACTTGGCCCCACCCACTAGCCTGTGGTCTAGACACTTGCTGGCTGGACTTTTCCACTGAACACAGAAACCAGCCCACAATTGCGGCTGAATCACATATTTGAATGTGGGGCAGAATTTGTCTCATTTCGGGTGGCTTTGATTTTCCGAATCTTGGGAAGATAAATATGACTGAATAAGAAGCATCATCTGTGTGATGGTCACAGAAGAGTCGTTAAACAGCCATCCTAGCCTTCAGAACCACATCCAGGGAGGTGGGCAGTGGGCTGGGGCCTCCTCTTTCCCTCTTAGCTCTCCTTCTGCAAGTGATACTTTGAGACCAAGTGATCCTGGGAAGACCATACATTACACGGAACATGGACATCTTTAGGTTCTCAATGACATTCATGGACTCCTCCCTTTGAATATTTTCTCCTACTTCTCACCAGTGGAGTAGCCTCTGATATGTTCTGTTTTAAAGGGAAGCTCTCTGATCCGTGGAAAACTCAAAGTTGTGAATTGGCGCTCCTCGACCATCCTGAGCAGGCTGGATGCTGCAGAATCTCCTGGACCCAGCAAAATCCATTGATGTAAAGCAAATCAGAGAGCCAAGAGCAAATCAAGATGCCACGTCTGATGAGCCTCATCGGCTTGGGAGCTCTAGGAAGCCCAAGTCAAAGATGAACTCCTAGCAATGGCTGCATTTTCCAAGAGGAACCCCCTCCCCTGAAATGAGAGAACGGTTGAAAGCTCAGTCAGTCAATATGGGCCTGGTACTGACCTGAGAAGGAATGGAGAGAATATATTCACCATGACTTTCTTAGCCACATCCAGGCTCCACGAGCCTATTTCACTCAGTGTTTACTCAGGTCCTTTGCAACCAGAGGTTAATGCTCTGAGTTAGGGATTCTGAAAGCAAAATATCACAAGCTTTGCCATCTCATTCTCATCCTTCCTATGCTCCTCAGAGCTCCATCCCCAGAAGTCAGGCATCAGCAACCCACATTGCCAGTAAAGCGGTTAATGCTTAAACCAGGTCAAAGGATGGATATTGTCCCTGATTTTAAAGACCTGCAGGATTCGGCCTTACATCCTGCCTGCATGCCCCCAGGTCCCTACATCCCCACCCAAACCATGCAGTTCTTAATGAGAAATCTCTGGGCAGGGGAACTCTATTTGTGTTTTAACTCTCAGTTTTTATGAGGGAAAGTGACTTTCTCCATTGTCCCTAGTGAAGTCACCCAAACCCTCTTGCCTTTTTTCTAAATTCCATCTTTCCAGCATCTTCATCATCTCTGGGACCATTCCCAAGAAGGCCTCTGGCTTCTCTAAATCTCTCCTAAAAGCCTTCCTTTTGTACCAAATGAAAGCAAGCTGACACATTCCTTGGACCCAGAAGTCTCTAGCTTTGCGTGGACTGCAATTTTTCAAGAATAAAAAAAAAAAAAACATGTCTTTGAGGAATGAGTCAGCGGCATTAAAGTAACTCCCTGTGCAGGGGATTGTCTCCACAGGCTTGATACCTCGGCCCTGCTCTAGACATTTCCCATACTGGGGAAAGGTCTGAAATGTTAATGCCTTGGGACCCTGCCACAGTTTACAAAAAGCACCTTCACCTTCAAAAGCTTCTGTGTTAAGCAGAGGTGATTAAAACCAGGTCCTTGCCAAGGGCGTTCTTTCACAGTTCTGAACAAGTAAGGAAAAGCAGAGATGATTATCTGGCCAGCTCAGCAGAGATTTGCTCCTTTCTGTAAAAATACACATGCTGACAAAACAACAGCTGTAGATTTACAATTTGTCTGTTTTGATCACCTTTCAGCACAGGAAAACCTGGCTTGTATACTCCATTAGAGGGGCTGCTGTGGGGATTGTCATGGGAGACAAGGCCCGGCCTGGGACCCGGACCAGAGATCAAGCTCGGTTATCACCTGGAACATCACCCTTGAGATTCATCTGGAATGTCCCAGCACCCCCGGGGCAGAAAGGCCCTCTATTCTCTGTGTTCCTGAAACCCCGTGATTGACTCTTTGGCAACTTATTGTGAGGTGTGTGGTGATGTGTGCGTCTGTCCACCTCACCCAATAGCTCATGAGTTCCTTGTATTTCAGTGGGAGGCCATTAAGCCTTTCCTGACTTGTTAAGGGCTTCTCCCTGGAACACCAGGAGAGCTTCTCTT
Source organism: Balaenoptera acutorostrata (assembly GCF_949987535.1). Taxonomy (NCBI): domain Eukaryota; kingdom Metazoa; phylum Chordata; class Mammalia; order Artiodactyla; family Balaenopteridae; genus Balaenoptera; species Balaenoptera acutorostrata. The sequence goes on from NC_080079.1 coordinate 47,364,077, forward strand.
TCTTTTAAAGAGACATAAAATGGGAAGAATCGGTACCTTCATTTTCATCCAGACAAAGCAGTGCTCATTCAGGCTACTGACAAGACAGTCTAAGGCAGACCTCAAAGATGTTGCGGGTTCATTTCCAGAAAACAACAATAAAGCAAATATCACAATAAAACAAATCACAATAATTTTTTGGTGCCTCAGTAACATAAAGTTATGTTTATACTATACTGTAGTCCATTAAGTGTGCAATAGGATTATGTCTTTTAAAAAGTGTATGTACCTCAGTTAAAATATACTTTATTGTTAAAACAATCATCTGAGCCCTTAGCAAGTCGTAATCTTCTTGCAATAGTAACATCAATGATCACTGGTCACAGATCACCAAAACAAGTATAATAATAATGAAAAAGTTTGAAATATTGCGAGAATTACCAAAATGTGACGGAGACACGAAGTGAGCAAATGCTATTGGAAAAAATGGTGCCGATAGACTTCTTTGACACAGGGTTGTCACAAACCTTCAATTTGTAAAAAACCTTAATATGTGTGAAGCGCAGTAAAGCAAAAAAGCACAGTAAAACGAGGTCTGCCTCTAATTGTAAGACAGATCCAAAGGCACTTCTCTTCATAGGCAGAGTTCAACTAAAAAAGTCCCAGTTCATGGATACGGAAGATGCACGAACGCCAGAGAGGTGAGAGGATGCTCTCGCCTAGCACATTTGGCCATTCGGTAGCACCCACCCTCTTTCCCAGAGAGGCCTTAGGAAAGGGTGCTCTCCACCATATTAGAAATCCAAACCACGTAATTTAAAACAATGAGGTGCTATTTGCAATCCATAAAATTAACAAAGTTTTTAAAAATAATAACAATTTTCATAAGGCCAAGTTCTAAGGGATACTCTCTTGTACTACTTTGTGTGTGTGTGACAGGAGGGGGTGAGGTGTATTGATACACATTTTCCAAAAATCAGAATATATTCAAGGATCTTAGTCAGAGGTATAAACAAAGATTTGTGTTTTACCATGTCCACTGAAGCTTTGTTTTAAAATAAGAAATTGAAAACAAACAGCTGTGCAATAAATGTGGTGATGTATTAGTATAAGCTAAGCGGTGCAGAATTAACAAGGAAATGTTGAAATTTCAATGGCTGGACACAACAAAGGTTTATTTCTTACTCGAAGTCTGATGTATGTTGAGCATCTCCAGACAGCTTTCCCCCAAGCAGAGACCCTTGGATCCGGGCTGCTTCCATCTGCCATCTGCCATCTGCCATCCACTGTCACTGAGGAGGGGACAGAAAAGCCTGGAGAGCGTACTTTGAATGGCTGCGTGGTGCTCCCTCAACCGAACATGCGCTGTTTCACTAAAGCCATTTGTGGCAGAGTCATGTCATGGGTTCTCCACAACAATTCCTCTCCCTGAGCATTTGGGAAATGTGTGTTGCCAGATCTCCTCTGCAGTTTGATTGGACCAACAGGTTGAATTCTGGACAATGGGATGTGGGCAGAAGTGAGGATGGCACTTTGTGCCTGGGACAGCACTCCAGGCTTATCTGTCTTTGGCCAGTTGTACCTTGAATTTCACGTTTTTAAAATGAGTTTCCTCTTGCTCACCAAACTCTCGGAGTCATTTTTTGCCCCTCTGTTTCACACCCGCAGAATCCCTCGGCATAGGCTCTCACGTTTATTTCCAAAATACCTCCAGCATCTGACCACCTGTCATCACCTCGACCCTGGTCCAGACACCACCACCTCTGCCTGGATCTCTGCAGTAGCCTCCCCTGCCCTCGGCCCCCTACACTCTTAACTCCACACAGCGACCAGAGTGAACTCGTTAAAACAAAAAGCTGGTTATGTCATTCCTCATTCAAAAGCCTTCAATGGCTCCTCATTAGACGCAGAATGAGAGTCAAAGTCATTACAGTTTCTTTTTTTTATTGAAGTATGGTATTGTACAATATTGTATAAGTTACAGGTGTACAACATACTGATTCACAATTTTTAAAGGTTATATTCTATTTATAGTTATTATAAAATATTGGCTATATTCCCTGTGCTGTACAATATATCCTCCTAGCTCATTACAGTTTCTGATAAGGTCTTCGTGGTTAGCCTGCCCCTGCCTCTCCACCCCGAGCCCCTGTCCCATTATCTCTCTTTCTCACTTCCTACCGCTCTGCTTCTTGCCCACTTTGCACCACTCACAGTGGTCTCCTCCTGACATCCCAGGAGAGCTCCCAGCACGGGGAGGTGATGCTTGCTGCATGCCCTGCCAGGGACACTCTCTGCCCAGCTCTGCATAGGACTTCCTCCTCATTTCCTTCAGTGCTTTGTTTAAATGCCACCTTCACCATGAGGACTTCTCCGAGCCAACTGCTTAAAATTGCAGATCTCCCTCCATGTCTCCTTCCCCTGACTTAATTTTCTGCATAACACATATCACCACTTGACATATTTTACATTTTCCTCATTTTTTCTTTATACTATGTCTCCCCAAACAAGAATGAAGGCTTCATGAGGAAAGGAGTTTGGTCTGTGTTGTTCACTGCTGTATTTCCAAACCAAAGGAGATAGAAGGAAGGGGTAAGGGGAAGAAATAAGTACATTTTCCACACAGTGTGCTTAATCACTGAATGAGGACACATAAAATGGTTCAAAGGATAAAGTTCTGGTCGTGGACAAAGCACAGTATGAGACAGCTCAGAGGAGAAGAATCAGGCAGAGGGAAAATGGCATTTTTCTTGGTGTGAAACTTGCCTTGTTTACATCCGTCCATATGAGCATCCCACTTACAGCTCTGTGATCAGCCAGATAACACCAAAAGGCCAGTGAGTTACTGGGTGTGGAGAAAAGCACTTGGGCTGGGGGCCAGGAGACTCTGGGTCAGTCATAGCCATGCTTTGGGTCTAAGATTTTCCTACTGTGAAATTAGAGGGCTGATACTATAAAACATTAAGAGTCTAAAATTCTTCAGGAACTGGATTTTATATGTATAAGTAAGATATTTCTATTTGGAAAATGGACTTCACAGAGATTAAGCAGATTCACTGCATTAAAGCACATTTTGATAGCACTCTCTTGTGTATTAGCATACAACAGAAAAAAGATCACCACGTCAGACCAGCAGGACAGAACTTAAGAACCCTTTGTTGAGTCCGGGATACTTTTCTATATGATTTCTTAGTTAATCTTGGATTGCTGACAACAAATTCTCGAGGGGAACATCGGGGCACAGAAAGGGTAAGCAAGTGTTCAGAGTTAGAAGGGGTACACACCCAGTTAATATTCAACTCTCTGCATCCTGACCTAACTTGAGTGAATATTGGACTTGAGAGGCATAGCATTTTTGGGAGGTCATGCTGCTTCAGAAAAAAACTTAAAAATGCCACAAGTCTTTGCTTTTCCTCACCAACTGTGGCCTAAATACAAGGGTCCTTTAGAAGACAACAAGAATGACAGACAAGTGCCAGGTGGAAACAATTAACCCAATGTCCTATCAGCCCAGGTGGCTCCAAGCCCAGACACTCCATCTCCATCCACCAAACTATTATGATGGATAAGGAAGGCCAGTCCCCAAAAGACAGACATTTGAGATTCTTTGAGATTCTAGGCCATGCCCTCATGTCACCTTTTAAAAAGAACCAGCTTGAGGCCAGAGGGCCTTCTTTGAAATTGTGTTCCCTGTCCAAAGTGGACCCTCCAGGCTCCTGTTGGGCTGTGACCAGTGGATGCATTTAATATGGAACAAAAGCAGATGATGGTGGTGTGAGGTTTTAGTGCTGCCATTGCCTTAAATGATAGGAATTGTCAGCATGCCCAGAGAAGACGGCTATATTGAGATATCCCTAGAGTCAACACGGGCCACTTCCTCTGCTTCCGGCCTCCACAACTTAGCTTTCCAATGTCCCTTCAGAGAGGCATAAGAATGGGGGCCTGCTCCAAGGAACTGACTGAGAAGCCACAGCTTCTGTGTTTCTAGATGAAAACTGCCCCAGGATCTCAAAATACTCAGAGCAGCAACAGAACTCCGCACTTATTAGCTGTGGAACCCTTAAGATAAGAAGCCACTTTGAGTGCAATGAGATGCATAATAGAATATCCAAGTTAGAGAGACCAGGGCACCCGGAAAAGAAATAAAATTTTACCTGACTAGATCAACAAACTAAGGAAAGAAAAAAAATCACGACTAAGTACAAAAGTTGTAAACAAAATGGAAGAAATGAATAGCTCAGTATCTATATTTGAAATCAATGTGAATGGGCTGAATCCAAATGTAAAGACATTCAGAAAGTATAAAATTAAAATTGAGCCATAAACCATCTAGAAAAAACCTAAACATTAAAAAAAAAATAATTGAGGACTTCCAGTTCTACAATGATGGAGTAAATATACTTATTCCTATTCCTCCTGCTGAGTACAGCTAAAAAGCTGGACATCATAAAACAAACATAAGAAGGCTGAAAAGCAGAGAGAAAAAGGCAGACTGGCTAGGGACTTCAGAACCCCAACCATGATATGGTGGTGAGTTCCTTGGGTTTTCTTTTGGATTCACATATTTTAGACTGGGTGCTAGAGAAGACAGCAAGCTGGAAATGCCAATAGGTACAGAAACAAGGGCCCACCAATCCTATTTTTTTTTTATAGCCGAAGGACCAGAATTGGGGTAGCATCACAAGACAGAAAAGTTTTTGACAATTACAATTTTACTCCAGCCAGACACCACAGAAAAAACTGCAGCCCCACCTTCCTCCCCACCAGCACAGGCAAACACTTCCACTCTCATTGGGGTGTAATAAGGCTCCCCTCAAACACCGCCAGCCCTCCTCAAGATGGTGGCAAAGTAAACTAAGTAGGGAGCCTGGAATTCCATCCTCGCTAAACAGTAATGAGCTCCTTCCCACTCCCCAGAGTCAGTGGACACCACATCAGAGCCTGGACTTTAATGCCCACCCAGCAGTAGTGGGGCAGCCTTCCCACTCACGGCTGGGACGGTGCCAGAGGATGCCTGCCAAAACACAAGATTTGATGAATATCCAGAGTCTCATAACATAATAGCTGAAGTGTCTAGGATTCAATTACATATACAGTTAAATATATATATACCTGCGTGTGTGTGTGTGTGTGTGTGTGTGTATACATGCTTAAATATATACGAGAAAGTTGGTTCTATAATATTAACGGTGATTATCTTAAATAGTGGGAATTCAGGTGATGCTCACTTCTTCATAGAAAACAGAACAGGATCACTTTCTCGTTGTTCCTGTGTCCTCTGGGCAGTCGTTCCCGTGAAGTGATGCCAGCAGTTGTCCCACAGGCCCTTGGGAGGGCAGGGGGACGCTCTAGGGACAGGTGAACACACTTCTCTGTCGGGGCCACTTGAACAACACTGAACTTGACACTGGGAATTGTCCCTGAGAAATGACGTGTTTTATTTTCCCTCATTGGGGGCCATGCCAGCGGCATTCATGCTGCACTTGCTAAATACCTCGAAAGCAGGCTGTGGCTGCAGCCAAGTCAGGCAAACGGCTGGCTGGGTGCCAGTCTCCCCAAGGGTATTCTTGGAACCTCTGGCTGAATCCTCAGAACCTGGTATCCCCTGTGGCCCAGACCAGGCAGCCAAGACTCCCCTCCCAACTGCTGTACCAGAACAGGCCAGGGGCTATGCAGAGGCAGAGAGAAAGAAGCCAGGGATGAGGTGGCTGAGATCGGTCCTTTTTAACATTAAAAGAAAATCCAATTGTATTTCTGCAGGCCCTGAAGAAATGGAAAAAAACCCAGAGGCCTTTACTGACACAATTAATACTTTACTTAAAAGTCAATAGTCAAGCCAATGTTTCTACATCAAACCAAGCTCGATGAAATGCAAATAGCCTACAAAGAATCTGCTGATTCTTTTGAGAGACCATAGTCAACCTAGTAAGCAGACTGGCTGCACAGCAGAAGTGGAACCACCCTGGAAGGGAAATGGGGACTTGGAATGTGCTGGCAGAGGACTGGGGGTCAGTTTCCTGGAGCCATAAACCACCAGGGCAATCAGAATCAGCCAGCCCCTCAGTAATCAGGAACTGGACCATCACATAGGGCAAAAATAAGACAGCACCTTTAAGGGAATATCCACCTAAAAGCCTGCATCCTGTGTTAGTATGGTGGCGATTATTCTTCAAGGGGTGTGTATGAGTGTGTGTGCATGCACTATTTGTGTATGCACATAATTTTTGTGACTCATTTTTTTCACTTAATAGATTTTGATCATCCTGCCTTCTGCACAGATATAGATTAACTCATCCTGCCTCAACTGCCAAGCGAATTAGGAGTTCATTGCAGGGCTGAGTCACTGGGTTGGAGTTTCCTGGTTTATGGTGTAGGCCAGAGTCAGCCGAGGTTCCCTGAGCCCCTGTCCACTGGGGCTCAGAGCCTGCAGGCACATCCTCTTCCTCCACTCACAGGCTGAGCAAAAGGAAGCTCGGCAGGCCGTTAGCAGGGTCCCCAAAGTCTTTCCCTCTGACCCTGCTTTCTGCATGATCCCCAGCACTCCCAGCCCTGATGCTCTAAGTTGAGTGAATTACAGGCTCTCTGCAGAAGCCCATCCCTTCCCCCTCAGATATGAATCCTAAGTATCTGGATATCGCTGGCTCCAATGCCATCAGCCTCCTATCCTCCAAAACTTCCTTGATGTCTCAGGACCATTTATGGTATCATTTTCAGTCTTCCAACTGCTTTGCAGACATTTTTCAATTTCTCCATTTCCAAGATAAACACAGGGACCCAACTTACTAATGTGAATCTGGAAAATGTGCATTCTCAAAGCACCATGGGAAGACAGAAGAGCTTGTTCAAGGGCTCAGACCCATGGAAGAGCATGATGTAGCCAGAGAATCTTAAGAATGTGGGTAGTGGAAAGAGCAAAGGACAGTGGGAACGTGCATTCAATAAGCATTTATAGAGCGCCAGGTTTCTGCAAAGTGGCAGGGGATGAAGTGAAAGGGACAGCCTGGGGCCAGAAGGTATAGGACTTTGAGAGATCCACGTGACATTTCTTCTGTGGTGTTAGGGTCCTCTGGAGTTACCGTTGTCACATGATGGTCAATGTCCCTAACCAGACCCTGTAGCACCGCTGGGAGCAGGTGTCATGCTGGTCCAGCTTCATAGAGCAGGAGGGGCCGCCACAGAGGTGAAGCCCTTGGCCAGAAGAAAGCTCAAATAGTACGAAGTTCCACTAAAACCCAATTTTTAAAATTTTTTAATTTTTTAAAATTTTTTCTTCCAGTTATATTGAGGTATGATTGACACACAGCACAGGATGGGTTTAAGGTGTACAGCAGAATGATTTGACTTACATACATCATGAAATGATCACAATACATTTAGTGAACATCTATCATCTCCTATAGATACAAAAGAAAAGAAAAAGAAAAATATATATTTTCCTTGTGATGAGAACTCTTATGATTTGCTCTCTTAACAGCTCTCATATATAACATACTACAGTATTAATTATATTAATCATGTTGTATATTATATCCCTAGTATTTATTTATCTTATAACTAGAAGTTTGTACCTTTTGACCACCTTTGTCATTATACAAAGATATTACATTATTATTGATTGTAATCCCCACACTGTACATTTCATCCCTGGGACTCATCAGTAAAACTCAATTTCTAAATAAAGTTATGGGATCAGAAATCCAAACAGTGAGCACTTAAGAGCAAGGATATATAAAACAAGAAAGTGCTGCACTCGGCACTTTTTTGGATGGGTGAGAGTTATGGCCATTGTGCTTTTAGTGCCTGGGAAGGGTTATAAAGAGCTGGGGGAAGGGGATTTTCCATATGCTCTTTCAAACACACACACACACACACACACACACACATTTTAACACTCTTGATTTTTCAGATGTTCCAAAATTTTAAACAAATAAGTTACTTGGATGGAGACGTGGAGTGTGCCAGTTTTCACCAGCAACCAAAAGAACCAAAAGTATGAACATGTGAGGCAGCTTCAGGACACAAAGCAGGAGTCTGACCCTTGGTGGAAAGAGTGGGTCCCCCTCAGAGCCAGGCACTGGGAGGACAGGCATGTGAAGAAGGGTTCCCACATAGGAGCCTTGCTTCACTAATTGGACAGAACACCTGGATATGGGATTGTGAATATCCACCCTTCCTGGTGCTCCCAGACGGATCCTTCCGTGTACGAGTCCAATGCCCAGCTGTGGGGAGAGGAAGCTCTGGAAAGTCAGGAGAGCATTCTTGTTTCCCATTTAGGCTGGTCTTTGGGACATGAGGGGTGGGAGTCAGATCTGGAGGGACATGTCCTACTTTACAGTCAGTTTTAGAAGGAGCCTTCTCCAAAGGAGGGTGAGGATGGCCAGGGTTAGAGACCAAGGTCCCTGGAAGGGAAGACAAAAGGTAAATCTGGAGGCAGGTCTTGGTGGTTGCTGTGATAAGTCCCCTTGCTTCATCTTCAGACCATTCCTATTGCCCCTCGCCTTCCCCGGTTGACCACTTGACAAGCTTCCATATGACTCTGGCCTGGCCTGAGACCTACTGATTCACAGAGATTCCCAACTGGAGAAAATGCACAGGAGTAGGAGACCTAGTCAAAGGGAAGACCAGGTCAGGGATTCGCTTTTATTTTAGTCTAAACCATAGACAAGGAAAATCAGAACTTTCTCTTATTCAGGGTTCCCCATCCACAGGCTCTTCTTTTCCAGTAAAAAAAAACTGAGCTGGGAGATATTTCAGGATTCCACAGTCATGTCTTTCACCAACACACAATTCATTCTTGCCTTAGAAATGATCAAAGGAAACCTGCTTATAAACAACACTGCCATATGACCAGAACCAGGAGAAAGATTGGGGAAGAGGTGTTCTCATGCCCAGGGGCTGCTTCGCCATGCTTGGAGGGCATTTGCAGAAGAATGAACAATAGAAATATGTATTTGTCATTCATTCATCTATTTATTCTTCAATCAATAGCTATTTTCTGAGCATGTTGGGCACTGAGGGCAAGGGAGAAAGACAACAATTAATTCATTTAACAAATATATATTGAGTACCTACTGCACATAATAATTGCGTAAATATTGTGTGTCATCACTTGGACTCCAATCACACAAGGGGACTGTCTATGTTCCAGGGAGTAAAGGTGCACCTGTATTTGTTAGGTTATGTCTATACCCCAACTTTGGTGGACCTCATGCAGGTTTAGCCAACGATCATTCCTCTAAGGTTGATAAGGTTATGATGCTATGGAATAAGAAAGCAACTGCTGTGTTGTAACGCCTAGGACAGATTTGACAAGACAGGAACTTCCTGCTACAGGGAGCAAACGATGTGTCACCTTCAACAAATGGAGAAAATGCTGTAATCTGTTCAATTACCAAAGCACAGCTCCACTTATGATGTAATTTGGAATTCTAGGTCTACTGAGTCTTATGCTCTTTATGGATTTATGCCTGCCAAAGAGATGATTTTCAACTTGAAATGTGATCAGTGTTTGACTTTGGAACTGGCATTCTAATGTAGCTTATTTAGTCCTCATGGCCATATATTAATGCTAGCTCGATTTAGAAATCTGAGGGACAAATGGAATCATGGGATATTTTTAAATGCAACCCTATTTCTAAACCAGTAACCTCTGATCCTACATATTTTGCTTGGTGCCCAGGTTGGGAGCACGTTTTTACTGCCATGCATGCTCCCAGCTTGTGCGTTAATAATGGGTACAAGTTTGGTATTATGCCAGCCCTGTCCTGGCAACCATTTTTGGATGGACTATTTCCAGCGAAAACAATAGCTTACCAAGCAGTTTTAAGGGAAGTGCCCGGTTAGGAACATAAATTCACAATGGTTGATAGATCCTCAGCTTTAAGGAAAAAACTAATCATCAGTTCCAAGCTGCCTGAGAAGAAACCACTCCAGAATAAGAAATCACAACTAGGAAATGATAAGCCATTATCAAAAGCAGTCCTTGAAAATCAAAGGAAATACGAGACTAAGAAAGCTGCAAAGCAGGAAATGACAAGAACCAAGATATAGCACCTACCCCCGCCCCACAGAGCACACCAAGGAACACTGTATCTCGGTTAACATCTGGAGACTGTGAGACAGATGAAAACCTCAAGATCCTAAAGAAGACCCGAAAGCAACTAAACCTTGAAAGAGCAAGCAGCAACTGAAACATGGCTAGAAAAACAATGACTTGGAGAAAATTTAAAAAGATACCACCCTGCTCCAGGTAGATTTGGAATTGGTTATGTTAAAGATTCAGAGAAGGTAAGTTTTAGCATAAATCAGTGGAAACACAACCTGTGTATTAAACCCTGTAGAGCACTCTGAATGTCGCCTGGCCACTATATACCCATACTTACTGCTCATCTATAATGCACCCATTTATCTAAGATTTGGCATATATGTGAAATTAGTTAATAATGTCCACTAAATTGACTTTTCCTACCTCTCAATACATGTTATAGAAAAGAGACATGTGTCATATTTTAGATTCCACATATAAGTGATATCATATGGTATTTGTCTTTCTCTTTCTGACTTATTTCACTTAGTATGATAATCTCTAGGTCCATCCATGTTGCTGCAAATGGCACTATTTCATTCTTTTTTATGGCTGAGTAATATTCCATTGTATATATATATATGGCATATATATATATGTATATACACACACACACACACACACACACACACACACATTCATCTGTCAATGGACATTTAGGTTTTCTCCATGTCTTGGCTATTGTAAATAGTGCTGCTATGAACACTGGGGTGCATGTATCTTTTCAAATTACCGTTTTGTCTGGATATATGCCCAGGAGTGGGATTGCTGTGCTCATATGGCAACTGTACTTTCAATTTTTTGAGGAACCTCCATATGGTTTTCCATAGTAGCTGCACCATTTTACATTCCCACCAACAGAGTTGGAAGGTTCCCTTTTCTCCATACCCTCTCCAGCATTTGTTATCTGTAGACTTTTTAATCATGGCCATTCTGACCTAGCACAGGGAAATATATTCAATATCCTGTGATAAACCACAATGAAAAAGAATGTATATATATGTATAACTGAATCACTTTGCTGTACAACAGAAATTAACACATTATAAATCAACTATACTTGAATAAAATAAATTTTAGAAAAGAATTATAAAATACAAAAAAAATTAAATTAAATAAACCTTTGAGAAAATGCAAAAGAAGAAAAAAGAAAAGAGACGTGAATTTCTTAGCTAAGCTCAAGAAATTGAAAGTCAGGTATCATTGTTATTCAGTATGATTTACCATCTATGGATAAAGGCATTTTAAATTTAAATAAATGTAACCCATTATATTGGTTAAAAGTAGTGCAAAACAATCAAGGTGAACTAAAGTTTGTTTCTCTAACTTTAGAATGAATATTAGTTTTCTCCTGAACTTGTTGATCAGCATAAACACAACAGAGTAATTTTAAAGAAAACTGAATTGCTTTATAGTTCACTTCCTTCAAGAATCTTTAAAGTTTTCATTCTTAAACCAAGACTCAGGCTTTGTTCTATCCAGTGAGGAGCCTGAATATATGTGTAGGTGTCATTTCTCCTCACAAAAAGGAATTGAGGCAATCTTTTTGGTGGCCTGGAATGGTCAGAGATGGCACTGGACACAAAATTCTGGTGTGCGGGAACCCCACCCCCTATTTATTTGTGCATATGTACTTTGTGCCTCCCATGAGCTAAGCTTTGTCTAAACATAGTCGAGATATAATAAAAAGTCCCGTGTGGGGACTGTCAGGAAAGACATTAATAATACATGTTAAAGTTTCTAGCAGGTAAAAGAACTTAAAAGAACTAAGAAACAAACACAAAAGAATGAGAACATGGAGAAAAGAATACAATGTGGCAAGAAAGGGACCTCCAGAGAAACTGCTTTGAGAAACCAGAGGGTGGGGTCCCCTCAGCTCCTGACTGGGAATGACACTTGCAGAGGAAGCCAAGGAAGTCACGTTTCCTCCAGCTCCAAATTCGTGGTGGTCTGGACACCAAAATGCTCTGCAGGAGCAGGGATCTGTGAAGCACCCAGCAGAGGCAGGTGTTGGCTGAAGTTTCTGGGGAGGGTACCGTCTACCCTTAGAGTGGTAGGTCTTCCCTGGTTTTTCTCCATTTTCCGTTTTTATCTTGAATGCAAATTTGAGTTGTTTGCACTGTTGCAGGACACAGGATTCATTTTTTAAACTTTATGTAGCTGTTCCTACCACCCATGCTGTAACTCATTTGGAGAACTATGCTCCTTCCCTGTGTGGGTGACATGATGCTGTCCTCAAACTTTACAACGTGGAAAGCAAGCTGTGATGGGGGCGTGTGTTCCTGCTGTCGTGCTCTTTATTGCTGCATTGATGATGACCAGGGAAACAGGATGCTGATGCCACAGGACGCCTTCAGACTGAGGTCACTGGGAAGTAAATGGTTACTTAGAGCAACAGCTCCTTGGAGAGGTGGGAATCTCTCCCGAAGGGAAAAGGCGATTCTCCTGGAAGAAATAAAGGCTCTCAAGGCAAAATTTCTTGCCATTGCCCAAGGAAGGATAATAGAAATAAAGGGCTTAATTTCCTTCCTGTATATCTTAGTATAAGCCACCCAAGCCAGCTATGGCCCTGGTTTCCCAGCACAGAACCTCTGATGAGGTGAGCCAGACACCACATGAAAAGCAAAGGGCAGCATCTACTGAAGGGAAACAGACTTTCCCTACAGTCCTAGAGAAAGTGTTAGAATTCCTCCTTGCACTGCTGTAGCCCTATGACCCACATCCTTTCCTTAATTCTTTGGCAAGAGAAACTGCAGGAAAAGCCTTCACTTCCCTCAGCTCCTGGAAAACCATTTGGAGTCTGGTTCCTGTCATCCTTGCAGCAGGGTCCTTTCCCTGGGAGAACCTGATTAAGTAACGTGACCAAGAGATTTATTCTCAGGCTTGAAACCAAAGATAAAGGAAGGGCCTGGGAAGGCAAAGGAGAAATAAGAGTCATGTTGAACTTCACAGGTTCCATTTGTGGTTTGGGAGGGGGATGGGGGAGGGAAAAAGAGAAAAGAAAGATGTTTCTGCCTTTGCTTCTGCTCTACTCCAGCTAGGAAAGCATACAGTGGTCCATCCTGCCCGACTCCTCACGTTGCCCGGTTGGTGGAGGTGTGGTGACCCAGGTAGCACATCTGTCATTCATACTGTCTCAGAATCAACATCGTACGATCTCAGGTCTCAGGGAATCTGCTCTCTATCCATTCTATAATCAGAAGCTGTCATTTTGGTCACATACAGTTTATTGAGCCCTTTCACATTTGTTCACTCAAATCAGTTAACTGAGAGACAACGTGGGCAAAGCACTGTGGGAGACTCTGGGCTCTAATAGTGAATAAGACAGCAATGGCTGTGTCCTCAGGGAGCTCCTAGCCTAGTGGGGAGACAGGCATGAAAAAAGTTCATAAGTCAATGATAGTGAAGTAATTGTATGTTGTGATAAACGTTGTGAAGAAAACAAATAGAAGCTAAGATGCAATATATGTTAAATATTGTATAAATGCAAATGGGTGCAATTCCTAAATTAAAAGGCAGAAGGGGAAATGGGAGTGAGGGCATTAAGCCCTGGATACAGGGTCATGTTTGGAGGGGATGAAAATGTTTTGGAACTGGCCGTCTGTGCATGGAAGAACTTATATATTGAATAGTTTAGTGTATGTTGGTGGAATGGGCCACCAACAATATTAGTGACCTTCAAATGCCAGGACGTGTAGTCCTTTCCTCTGAGTGGTTCAGTTGTTCCAGAAAAAGACCCTACAATCTCCCATGTTGGAGATGGAAGACTAAGGATGTCTCTAAATCAGTTAGCAACTAACTTAATTTTCCTTTTTCTCACCCATTTTTCTTATTTGCCTGTCTCCAAATACAGAGTCTCTTTGTTCCAGTTTCTTTAGCAAAAGAAATCTCAAGTGTCCTCTTTGGGTGACAGAGGTGGCTATATAAATTGTGACACCAAGTACAAAATGAAAATGTGAGTCCCCTTGTTCAAAAAGCTGGAAAAAAATGTTGTTAAAAGTTCTTAAATATAAAGCTTTTCCCTTGTTCCGTGATCTGAACTGTCCTAAAATCATTTAGGATTATGGGTTCAAGTTTTTATTAGTTGTCATTAATTATTTTAAAAATTAATACTTATTTAGAATTAATAATTAACTATTTCTTTGGCTGACCACTACTCCCTATATTCCAAGTCTTCTTCAATTTAACATGGCAACAGGTTTGAAGATAGTGCTCTATTGCTTTCAGAAATCCTCTCTTGCTTTTGAGAAATATAATTCCAAATTATATATTATGGAATTATTATAATTCCATAATGATTCTTTTTCCTTTATAGAGAAATTACAATCTCTGTTATTTTGCTTTATTAGATTTTAGGACACTCTTTTTCTGAAACATCATCACGATGTGTACATGTGGCTTGTCTGTTACATTTGTCCTACCTAATACCTAGTGGTCTGTTTGGATTTGAGGACTTATGTCTTCATTTCTGAAAATTTTGTCTTCTGTTATTTATTCCTCCCTTCAGTTCTGTTTTGTTATTTTTTTCCCCTTGCCAATTGAATTAGGCAGAATTTGGAACAATATGATAAGCCCTCTCTGTCTCACTATGCTCCTTTAATACTTTCCATTTTCTTATCTTTGGGGCTATATTTTGGAAGAATTCTTTGTTGACATCCTCCAGCTTACAAATTCAATTTTCAGCTACATTAATTCTGCTCTTTAACCCACTTTTTTATTTCTTTGACCTTATTTTCTTTTCTCCAGATGTCTAAGAGTTTTGAATTAATTTATTTAGAAAGTACTCTCATTTTTGCATTATTATATCATTTGATAACATTAATTATACTTATTCTAAAGGATTATACTTATTCTAAATTATTCTTGTTTTGATGCTTTAAACTTTGCTTCCTGAAGCAATATCTTTTTCATGTAATTTGTAATTTCACTGTAGTTTCAAAGTAATTTGACATGTCCTTCTGATGATGTTGATTTTCTTCCAGTGTTTGGAGGTTCTTGGTTGTGTGAACATCTTTGCATTTGTTTCCTTGACTGTGGAATAGATGGACATATATAATTTCTAAGTTAGGTTTGCCAGATAGATAGGTATAGATATATATATAGAGAGAGAGAGATGTAGATATGATATAGATAGGTAGATATTGAATGAATGGCATCAGTCTTCCCAGGAAGGCAATCTATTCTGGTATTTAAATATTCAATATTTCATGTATTTTGGGTAGTGGACTAACCAGCATTGCCAATTACTAACTCTCTGACTTTGAGTAAATTATGTGTCTTCTCTGCTACTCAACTTTCTAATCAGAAAAATGGGTACAGCATAAGAATTAGGTGAGGATTAAGTGTAACCTTGCAAATCTGTACACTATTGCCTGGCATATAGTAAACAGTAACACAAATGTTAACTGCTGTTTTAGTTGGTTCAAATCAGAACCCAGGAGTGGAGAAACTGACACCCAAAGAAATGAGTCACTTATGGTAGAACTGGTAATGTGATGATAGATGAAATATTTTGGTGAACAGGAAATGCCCAGTGCCTTGCTCACTGTCTCCTCATTGAAACCTGCCACTCTACCTACGTCTCTTATCCTGAAATGTCAGGTGGGAGTAGCCCTGAGGAACACCATGCAACCCCAGGCCTGGCAGGAGAAGAATCTATAATCACTGGGTGTTGCAGCTTTCTGCTGAGAACGGGAACCCACAGCGTCCCTTGGGGTTTCCATCCTCCAGGCCCATCTGTGTTTTTATTTTGATTTCCACTGGTAGGTTTGAGGACAGCTGAGCATCTTCTTTCCTCCCAAGAACAGAGCAAGGCAAACTGTAGCCAAAATCAGCAGCTGTCGGCTTGCTTAATAGGGAAAATATCTCCCAGAGCTACCAAGGATACATGATAGAAGGGGATTGAAGAAGCTTGAGGTTCTTTTCCCAAGACATAAAGCAAATTTTAGTACAAAAAAATCACAATGCTCACTTCTACGTGGGGACCTCTATGCGTTTTTCCAGAGGCACTGTCCAACCATTTGCAGTGGGCTGCACTGGTCCATAAATACATCCCCAGTTGTTTCTGCTTGTCTGTTCTTTCTGCATGGCCCCAAAGCTCCTTGGAGCTGAATTCCCAGGATATCCTGCTTTCAGGAGAAGCCCTGCACCCAGCCAGGAGTTCATCCCTTTCCAGACTAGCCATCAATCTTGCCCCCCAGGTCTAAAATCAACCTGTGAGTACAGACTTGGTGCCAATTTGTGGGCATTGGGTTTGCCCAAGTGTGGAGAAGGAGACACAGTGCTGAGAAGATGGGTGGTGACCTTGGATGTTAATTAATGCTACCCGATAGCAGCCAGCTCCTCAGTTACAGGCCTGGCAAATGAGAAACCAAACCGGGGCAGGGTAAGCCATCCCCCGCCCGCCGGCCTCACGTTCCAGTCCTGCTCTCTTCCCCGTGTTTAGGGCCCCACCCTAGAGTATTTAGTTAAGCCAAATCGCCACCCCCACCAGCACCACCCCGCTGCCTGGACATCCCCCTCCAGCTGAGCTGCCAAGAGGCAGGCTGACTGCGGGGCGGGAGCAGACTTCCAGCTCTCTGAGCGCTGGAAGGAGCGAATGAGTCCAGCTGAGACCTCTTCTTCTTAAGTGCTTCCAGCCCAGCCAGTCTGGACAGAGCAGATCTGCAAACAGGAGTGAATACGGGTCAGAAGGGAAGGGACAGCCTCTGGAGCTGGGGCCAAGGCTGGAACATTGCCCTTCTAGACCAGCTTTTACCCGAGACTAGCCTGGCAGCAAATCAAGAACACGATCCTGAATCGGGACTCTGGACGAAGCATCAGAGCTGAGCCACACACCAGATCAGGCCAGCCTGACATATCGCTGCTCTGGCTGGATTCTGCTCGCCAGAGGCCAGCTTGTTCCCAGCCCACTATTGTGGGACTGTCCTTCCTGCTATAACCTCAACCCCATTCCCGGAATTAGGTCTTATGCAGGTCTCTCTCCTCTTCGGGAAGGGCTTTTCCTGACGATGGTCCGGGCTTTGCGTGGTACCAGTGACTACTTCAGGATTGCAACTATCAATCAATATAATCAATATAATATCAATATAAAAATATATTAAGATATAAATTTACAAATGTAAGCAAAGAAAAAGTATAGATTAATTGGAAAGAATGAGATCCAACCTCAGGATTCCCTTGGAACTTGATTTTCTTAGTAAGTTTTACATCAGTTTCCCTTTATTTCTGCTTTTCTCTTTCCTATAACAAATAGAATCTGTATGTTTCGGGCATGGGAAAGGATTCTTATCCCTGAGTGTCCACGTGAAAAGGCCGTAAGTACTTACAATGCTGTGGTGTGAGTGTCAGCCCCCAAAGCCCTGCTCAGTGACACCAAACTAGTTTGCCAGTTTCCTGATGAATCTCTCATTAGTATAGGCGGACAAGGGCCAACTCAAACCCAGTGGCCCAAGCACCCTTTAACTGGATGGGGGCAGGGCAAACGATTCCACTGGACTTAGGTAAACCCTAGAGCTGCTTCCTACAGCACCAGCCGAACTTTTAACCTTCTGAGAAAGACGGCGCCTGAGATGTTCATGGGAATGGGCTTCACAGACAGGGAAGAACACCAGGAAAGAGAAAGCCCCGCACAGCATGTCTATAGCCCAGCCCCCGACTCAGAGCTCCAGCCCTTGCCTTTCATCCTCAGGCCAACCCAATGTGGGTCACCCTCACCCTTGTCTTCAGGGCACGAATGGGACTGTCTAGTCGGGATTGGAGTCTTCCCTTCAGATGTTAGGAGTGCAGGAGCGGCTGCAGGTGAAACTCCAGGCCTGGTTCATCAGCTTGAGAATGAAAGCTGAACAAACATCCCCTGCCGGCCATGGCCAGGCCCAGCACCCTCCGTGAGCACAGCGTGGCTTTGCTGCCCTCCTTCCGTGCCTCAGAGCCATCGGTGAGACGCCATAGCCTCTCACTCCTAACCTGTAGAATTACTCATGCTCAGAGGTGAGAGACCCAGCGTGTACCCACCAAGCTCCTGGAAAAAGGGAGCCAGCCTTGGCTCGGGCACCCAGGGTGACATGGTGACTGCTTTCCCACATGGCTGCCCCTGGGGTTGCTAAAACAGAATGAAATGAAATCTGTCCCCTGCAACTTCTACCTACAGATCAAAGTTCTACCCTATGGTGACTACACAGAACCAGTTTGTTTTCTCTACCACATTGTAGTTCTTTCAACATCTGGAGACAGTCATCGTTTTTCTCTCAAGTCTCCTCTTTTTTTCAGATTAGACAGTGCTCTTGGATTACACAGTTTTTTCACACTTCTCTATACAACATGGTTTCTGATTCCTCAAGATGTTAGGCACCTCCTAATATTTATTTTCAAGGTTCTTCCTGTAGTGCAATGGACAGTTAAAATATGAAGTTCCAGACCAAGTAGCCAGCACAGAGGACAGCAGAACTCTCTCTTTCTCTGATCCACACTCCATTTCTCCACTAATGCAGTCCAGATTTGCCTTCTTAGCAACGTGATGTTGGCTCCCAATGAAGCTGTAAGACACCCAAACTCCGAAATATTCACTACCTGCTATTTACCCAATTAACTTCTGAATGAAAAATATTTTATGTTATCACTGTTAATTTTGTCTCTACAATTAACACAAATTTAACTCCTAGTCATGGGTCTCCTGAAGGCATTGGAAGACCCTCCTAAAGAAAAGTGTCATGGTGGGTCCTGGCATGTTGCCTAAGATGGGAGAATATACAAGAAGACAAAGCATCAACATGGCCCAGCTCACCAGATAAGGCCTCACTTATTCCTAGTAAAACGGAGCAGAGAAGACCCCAAAGCATTGAAATGTGGAGATGAGGCAACAGGAAGCCAGTCGGCTCCAGAGAGGATGGGAAGGAGTGCGAGGGACTCTGGAGGTAAGGGGCAGCCCCGGATGCCTGGGCACTTGGAAGCCAAATGGGAACCAGTGGGTCTCTGGCCCTGGAGGAGGGGCCTGGGTGACACAGGCCTCCTTCCCCACCTCCATCCACAGTAGCTAAGACAAAGGCTTCACTCTGGCTTAGTTACTTCTAGAAGAAAGATTGGTAAGGAGATTGAATGTACACCTCACAAAGGACCCGATTTACTACTCCTAAAAGAAATGTCGAACCTTTTTCATCTTGATAATATCCAGACTCCCAGAGGGACATCCATTCATTTCAATGAAAGACAATAACATCTTCTCTGCTCTGGAACTACAAGCCACAGTCTGCAGGAAGCAACTCCACTTAGGAAAGCGGCACCAAGAAAACACTCCCTACAAAGACAAAGGACGCATTAAATTGATCCCTTACAAACACATCTCAACTGCAGTGAACTGTCAAAAAGAAAGGCAATGTGTTGGATTTTCTTTCATCACATAAAGGAAGTCCTTAAAGTGGAGCACTGGGATTTTACTAGCCAGTGCATCAGCAGCAAGGAACACAAGGTAACCTTGACCTCCTGCAGGATTCCGCAGATTTCAAAGTATCTGTGCAGATGAGTGGGGTCAGCTGTGACCAAGTGTTTCTATAGTTAAACCATCCATGGATTAGATTGTTGCTAGTCTAAGCTTCATTGTAGGCAACTTCAAGGTGGTAATAACAATTGAGAGGTCTCGCGTACCATACGGCCCATGGTCCCAGGAGGTGTGTGGAGGCTCTCGCATGAGCAGTCTTCATCTCGTGTTGGCCCAAAGGCATGGTATTTGGCAGATATTTTACCCCATTTCTGGTTTGCAGTTGTGGCAATTTGTTGTTTCGTTAAAGTTGCTCATTTTCGCTCCTTTCCCTTTTTAGATTTTGTTGTTATTTCAGTAGTGTTCAAAGCATCTTTAAACCACAAATTTGTGTCTTGAGATTAATTATTATTTAATTAAAAGGAAAATTCACAGTGCACTTTATATTAAACAGATGTATACTAACTAAAAATAAGCAGCCTTAATAAAAGGTAGAACTTCCAAAACATTCTGAGACGAAAAAGAAAAAAAAGAAAAAACAACCAAAATTTAAGAAATGTTGCAAAATTTGAGAAGAGAGTAAAACAACAATAATAGCTGAGAGAGCATTTACTCCAGGCCAAGCGCTATTCTAAACACTTTATTAATATTAAATCATTTGAATTTTCAGAGTTCCATGAGTTATGAGTTTTAAAGAAGACAAACCTTAGACTTAGAAACAGTAAGTGACTTTCTCATGGTGGCTCTTCTAGTAGCTTTAAGAGATGGAATTTGGGGACTTCCCTGGTGGCACAGTGGTTAAGAATCCGCCTGTCAATGATGGGGACAGGGGTTCGAGCCCTGGTCCAGGAAGATCCCACATGCCACGGAGCGACTAAGCCCATGCGCCACAACTACTGAGCCCACGTGCCACAACTACTGAAGCCTGAGCACCTAGAGCCCGTGCTCCACAACAAGAGAAGCCACCGCAATGAGAAGCCCATGCACCACAACGAAAAGTAGCCCCCACTTGCAGCAACTAGAGAAGGCCCGTGCGCAGCAACGAAGACCCAACACAGCCAAAAATAAATAAATAAATAAATAAATTGATTTTAAGAAAAGAGAGATGGAATTTGAACCTAAGAGCCCATGCCCTTAACTACTATACTCTACTGCTTTTCCCTTGGTACAGTCTATTAAATACAAGTCATAAAATTAGATTGTATAAATAAGACCAAAGGTATAACTGGTTATAATGACTATATTTGGGTGGATCTTCTCCCTCAGCTCCGGTCAGTGATAGCCTCCCTGTGGCTAAGCTACTAACAGAAAACGCCCCCGATCTGCCCCTCCTGGAGGAAGCATCTGTGCTGAGATCTGAGTTCAAGGAGAACTGAACGCTCCTTCCTGAGGGAAGAAGGGAGGGAATGTACAAGGATGGACAAGGACCCAGGCCTACATCTCCAGGAGACCAGGACCGCAGAGGAAAGAGGAAACTGGCCAAACTTTGACCATTAGGGAGAAGGGAGGAAAAAAGAAAGAAGAGAAAACTTTCCTGTATTGAAATATCCAGGGTTTTTTTTTTTATGTGAATTTTTTAAAAAAAGTGGCTCAGATGACCTACCCCCTCCCAAAGGCAGCAAAAAGATAAATATAAATGTTGACTGTCTTATTTTAACTGCTGTGTAGCAAATTTAAAACTTTATAAATCACAGAATGTCAGAGGTAAAAAAATGGTAAAGGCCATCAGCTGCGCCCCTTCATTTGACACCTGAAGCCTGAGTGGGAGAGAAGGCCTGACCCACGAAGGTGAGCAGCAAGCTCCAACACAGCGCACAGGGCTGCTTGTACAAACACGGCACCCTCTCCTTTCCCGGCAGAGCCATGTCCGCCTGTGCGTGTGCAGGGGCAGAGCCCCCTGAGTCCGTGTGGCCGTCCCCTCCAGGGTCTGTGCATTGCAGGAGCAGTAATCCCATCAGTCCACAAGTCTGACAGGCCATGGCTTTCTGACCAGGGTTCCAGGGGTCCAGGGAAAGCTCCCAGGAAGCGGCACAAGATCAGATGAAGCAATTGGGAAACGAAAGGGAGCCCCACCCTGATGAGACGGTGTCAGCTCAGACTTGGGAGTCCTCCAGGCCCAAGCAGAGGAGAGCATGATGTCATCCCCCATCAGAGCTCAGGCTCTCTCCCTGCTGCTTGGCTCAGGTGCAGCCTCTCTGTCACTGGTCTAATGACCCTTTTACAAAGGGCATAGACTCTTCTAGGTGTGGTTGAATGAATTTCCAATCCCATCACTTACCAGCCTGGACAAGTCACTTCATCCATGTGAACTTCCATTTCTCATCTCAGTCAACACATGAGATTATTACTAAATGAGCAATTATTTGATGGCAGGTCTTGCTGAAATACTGACTGTACAACACGAATCAGATAGTGTTCCTTTGCAACTATAGTACATCTTACATGTATGTAAAATGTATCTTGATTAAATGTGTGTTACTATTCAAAGGTGTGGAAATAACCTACATTGTTGGCAGTGGGTCTGGGTAGGGAAGACAGATTAGAACAATGAATGGAAATCAGAGCTTAGGTTCCATAATCACACCAACAAAAGCCACTGTCTTCCCGGAAGAAGAGAGGGCTGGCTGCCGTGACCTTGGTGCCTCCCGTGCTGTGATTCTGGGTGAGTGTGGGATTCCCGTCTCTAACCCTTGAACTCCCCCCGCTGCTCCACAGCCTTGCAGACAACACCAACGGGAGTTCGGGGCTCAGTGAATATCTGTTCTTTCTCTGTTCATTGTCTTCACAGGAAGGTTGGAGCTACTTTTAGCTGTGATGCCTTTTCCTCTATGAGCTGAATGCTAAGAGATGGAGTCCAGCTAGATAAATAAACCAAGTCCCTCGGCAGAGACCCTTGCCGTCTTCCAGGGCCAAGAGAAGCTTCCCATCAATAGACAGCCGTGCTGGGCAGCTGAGGGGCCTCCTCACGTTTCAGGGTTTGGAGGAGGAGAGCCATGGGGAACAAAGGATGCTCAGCCTGTAACTATCCCAAATCATCATTCCTCACTGTGCTAAAACCACATGAGGCCTGGGGATTCTTTTTTGCAGAGGAGAAGCATTTGTTCAGGGCTGGTTGGATCCTGGAAAACAGTGGAGGGGGAGGCAGAGGACCCATACTGAAACCCTAAGAGGTTCTCAGGAGAGGCCACAGGGAGGCCAACGCCTGGCTCTGTTCTTAATATGCACACAGAGCCATGGGGACCAGACAGGCCTGTCTCAGAGAAGGGTGATGGCTCAGCAGAGGAGGCAACACAGAGTTTCAGCTCCAGCCGTCTGCTGCAGGAGAGGAGCTGTGAAGGGAAGGGTCAAGTTGATACTTTGAAATAGAGTGATGGCCAAATGCCTTTGCCAGATGCCTATGTCATTTTCTGCTAAGCCTACGCAGACAGGTGGCAGAACAGCCATTTAATGAGTTGCCACCCAGGTTCTTGCTGTGGTCCGTAAAGTGGACATGCCCTCCATCCAGGGCCAGGCCTGATGCTGCTGAGCGAGGGACCTGCTGGGAAGGAAGAAATCTCCAGGCTGTGTGAGGATCAAGAGAAACCAAAGCACCAGTCTCGCTGCCCCCAGATCCCTGAAATATTAGGAAGAAGGAGCAGAAGTAAAAGGGGATCCTTGGGAGCAGCAGAGAGAGGCAGGATGTGTGGCAGGAGCAATGAGAGTAGCATACAGACCTCTTGCACGTGTGTCACTGCGCTCACATTTCCATCCTGGCTCACTGTGCTTCAGCCGCAGAGCCCGTCTTTCAAAATTTCTGATGAGCCAAACTCCTGCCTTCACCGCATCTTCAAACCAGACCAGTTCCAAGTTCACACACAGTCTGTGCTTCCCACCCCCCGGTGGTTATTTCACATCCATCCCTCCCACCAGCTGTTTCATGCATGAAGACAGAGACAGTGATGCAGTCTTCACTAGCACAGCGCCTGGGTCATGGAAGCCCCCAGGAGATACTGGCTAAATGGATTAATCTAAACCAGTGGTCCCCAACCCCCAGGGCCACAGACTGGTACTGGTCTGCGGCCTGCTAGGAACCGGGCCGCACAGCTGGAGGTGAATGGCGGGCAAGTGAGCAAAGCTTCATCTGCCGCTCGCCATGGCTCCCCATCGCTTGCGTTACTGCCTGAGCCATGCCCACTCACCCACGCCCCACGCCCCCCAGCCCCATCTGGAGAAAAATTGTCTTCGACAAAACTGGTCCCTGGTACCAAAAATGTTGGGGACCGCTGATCTAAACAATCATCATCTAGGACAAGCATAGCATTCCCACTTTAGGACAAATAAACTGAGGCTCTGATTTTTTTTTTTTTTCCTAATCCTAAGCGTAAGAACTAGGAGTTGATCCCAGAGCTTCTAAGTCTCTTTCACATGCTACATTCTCAAAGTTAAGTCATATCTTCAGTTGGGAAGGACTGCCTTCACCATTTTTAAAAATTTTTTAAATTTTTTTAAAGTGAAGTATAGTTGATGTACAGTATTATATGTTATAGGTGTACAATATAGTGATTCACAATTTTTATACTCCATTTGTAGTTATAAAACATTGGCTATATTCCCTGTGTTGTACGATATATCCTTATAACTTGTTTTATACATAACAGTTTGTACCTCTTAATCCCCTGTCCCTATATTGCCCCTCCCCACTTTCCTCTCCCCACTGGTAGCCACTAGTTCGTTCTCTTTATCTGTGAGTCTGTTTCCTTTTTGTCATATTTACTAGTTTGTTTTATTTTTTAGATTCCACGTGCAAGTGGTATCATACAGTATTTGTCTTTCTCAGGCTGACTTGTTTCACATAGCACAATACTGTCCAGTCCATCCATGTTGTAGCAAATGGCAAAATTTAATATTTTTACGGCTGAGTAGTATTCCATTGTGTGTGTGTGTGTGTGTGTGTGCGCATCACATCTTCTTTATCCATTCATCTGTTGATGGACACTTAGATTGCTTCCATATCTTGGCAGTTGTAAAGGAAGGGCTGTTGGTCAATTCACTGAAAATCAATTTGCCAGAAGCCAATTTATAATACACATCAGATGAATATCTTAAACATGGTGAAGCAGGCTGTTGCAGCTGCTTTTCTGATAGAAGGAGAGACAGGGGCAGAAGACTTGGCCAAGGCAGTGCCAATTACAGGGTCAGGACATAGATCCACAAAGGGGGCATGATGGTAAACTGCATCTAAGGGAAAGCCCACCCACTCATATATAAAATGATGTGTACAAATGTGTGCAAATGATGTGTGCATCATGCACAAAGGGGGCATGATGGTAAACTGCATTTAAGGGAAAGCCCACCCACTCATATATAAAATGATGTGTGCAAATGCAGAGGGACTAAACCTTGCAGCAAAATCCACAATAAATCAGGGAGCGGGTCCTTCTGTAACTTGGAATTTGGTCACTTGATTCTCAAGGAACTAGCCATTGGCAAAATGTATTTCAGTGAACTGTTCTGCTTCTCACAAAAAGGCCCTAAGAGAGATCTATACCCTTGGCTACCAGAGCATTCACTTTGGTCACCTACCCAGGTGTAGGAAATTTAAAGAAAACTGAACTGACTCAACTCTCCACAGTTCCCTTTCCTCACCTCACAGCTCAGCTCCTTTGAACAGAAGGCTGATGTCATTTCCATAGTATGTTCCAATCCTTTTTCCTGTCCCTTTCCATCTTCACTAAAATGTCCTTTCTTTGGGTTTCTTTCTCTCTCATTCTCTTGCTCTCATCCTCACTCTCCTGCTCGTTGTTGCTCTTTCTTCCTATAAACAACGATATAAATTACCACTTACCGTGAGCTGCATAGTGTATTCTTGGTCTTTATGGAGACAGCATGCTCCATAATGGATCACCTTTGTGGAAAAGTGCAATCCCTGTAATTAGGAGCACTTTGATGGAGAACTCAGGCTCTATAACTCAGGAGATCATAAGCATTTCTGCTCTGGTGAAGTTCAGTTTAATGCAAAAGAAACATGTGTTTCCTGTCCCTTGTTCTAAATCGACTGAGCCACTTGTCTAATTTAAACACTCTATCAATTACGTACATCCTCCAAAGATAGGGATGAGGTCGATGTACTTGATATGTGCTTTTTCATATGGCTTGAATCCATCACTGTCTTCCACAAGGCCCCTTAGCTTTATCCTGAGTGGACAGAGGCCCCATAACTCTCTGATCTACTCCATTTTCTCTAACACCCCTTAGGATTCTTGTTCTGACAATTTGGCCAAAGAATTATGGTTGACTTTCAGAAGGCATGGATTGAAGGCTAACCTAGTGCTGCATCCCTCACTCTCCTATGTTTTATTAGCACAACCATCAAATTCTCTCCAATTTCTATTCTCACTCTGTCCATTACTATAAGAGACTTGATGAGGGAAATGTCAAGGAAGGTAGATTGGGCATGAGTGCTTGTGGCAAGCAAGTATGCATCATTTTTGGCTAATTTAGCACACTGAATTTGGGGGGGGGAAAAAAAAAAACTCTTGTTCCAAACATTCAGTTTCTCTGGTATCTGAGCGTTCAAGAAAAGTTAAAACCTCTCTTTGGACTTTAGCATCTCCAGGTGTAGTTCCCCTTAACTTCTCAAATCTTGTTAGGGAAATTGTAGTCTAACTATCAATTAGACTCCCTTTCATTATAAATCAATAAGCATTTATTTCATTTTAGTTTTTGTTTTCAAAAGCTGATCTTTGGTCTCATGCTGATCCATTACATAACATATTAAAAGGATATACAAACTGAAAGGGAAATAAGAGCTCAGTGAATGCAAGCCCCTTATTTTATAAATAGGCTGAAAACAGGCAAGGGGTGGCAACTGAGATATAAATAGAACTAAAATTATTGAATATTTGTTCCTTTTCTAGGTGTTGGAAAATATAACAAAATCACAAATAAGACAAGCCTATAATCACTGCTACTACGTGGCATTGCACAGAAGTTTCAGCTAATGCAGTAAGGCAAGAAAAATAAAAATGTAATTTTGGAAATGAGAGAAAAAATTATACTTGCAGATTGAAAGGATTATATACCAAGAATAACAAGAGGAACAACTAAATATTAAAACCATAATAGAATTCAGTGCAGTGGGTGATTAATAATAAGAACATCACAGAAATCAAGACCTCTTTAATTAAAAAAATAGAAAAAATTATTTTTAAAACTTGCACAAGCCCATAAGATTCCTAAATACTACTAGTAAGAAATGCATATGGCACATATAAATAAAACAACCATACGTTACTGAAGGCTATAAAAGACTGGATCAATGAAAGACAAATCATCTTTGTTTCTAGGTGAGAATGTTGCACACTGTAAAATCATCAGTTCCATCAAATCAATTAGTAGATGCAAAACAGTCAAATCAAGATTCCCACAGGATGTTTTATGAAACTCAACAAGCTAAAATTCTTCTAGCATAGAAAACATATAAGTATAAACAATAAAACTTTAAGAATAGTTACAAAGAAAGGCTTGCCATCCATCCCAGGTTTCCAAATGTATTTTGAAACAATATTGATGGAAGAATTGTTAATTAATTAATGGAGCATGAAAACACTAGAAATGGATACATATATAGTATATGACAAAAATAGTATATCAAAACAGTGGGGAAAAGGATGCATTATGATAAATAAGTAAACAAAAAACCCCAAAATTCTATACAACCAACAACCAATTTGAAGAAAAAAATAAAGTGAATTCCCTCTTTGACACTATATGCAAATGTGAGTTCTAGCTTCAATAAGAGATAAACATAAAACTGTCAATGGGATAAAAGTGTATATATAGGAGATTATTTTTTATAAATTTTGATGGAAAAATCTTAACAGGTACATACTCAAGGCATCATAAAGAAAACTCATAAAAGATTTTGTTACATAAAATTTAAAATTTCTGTATGGCAAAAGGTATCATAAACAAAGATACCATAAACAAAAAGCAAGTGACAGAGTTACAGTCAGGGAAAAGTATTTGCAACACTATTAACAATGTCTGATAATGACTTCCAAGATATATATGGAATTCCTATTAAAAAAAGAAAAACATAAACATATGAAAAATTCAGTACTTGAGTAAATTTTAATACAAATAATGATGTGGCGGGAGAAACCAAGAGAAGAATTAGATTACCATTGAGACAAAGAAACATCCACGGATTTGAGGAAAATTGATGTCTTTAGTATTGTTTTCCCATTCAAGGATATGATCAATCTCTCCATTTATTCAGGTCTTACTTTCCCTTTCAGAGTTTTATCATTTCCAGGTCACTCTCCTGATCCTGAGTCTTCTATTGCCCTAATAATAGTACATTCTGTTTTATATCACATTAAATAAGGAATAAATAAGAACTCTAGTAAAGGTTCAAGCAACATTCTCTGAAAATGGTGGAAGGACATAAAAATCATGTACAAGGGATTACTGAAATTGGTCTTTAAAGAGGAAGACAGTTTTTCACACATGACATATAAACAAATGTGAAGATAAAGGAGTTGATGATGATTGATGCGTGAAGGAACCAGCTTGGGTCCTGTTACAGAAGATGCAGAGACCTGCACAGCAGAGGATGGGCCAGAGCTAAGAGTGCTTTCAGCATACACCACCTCTCTCCTTCTTTTCAGTTCCCTCCACCCTAAGACCAGAGCCCTTGGGTTTCTCCTTTTTTCACTCCCTCCTCCTACCCCCAGGTTGACAACTCAGAACCCTGGGTCTCTTGACTGGAATAAAAAGCCTTGAACCAAAATGCCCAGTGCAGGAAAGCACATTTCTGCCTTGTCTATCTTCAGGTCTCATTGGCTTTACATAGATGGGTGTGTGGGCTCTACCTTTGATGTTTACTCTCTTGGACTTGGACATCTCTTGTCATTGCACATTGGTAACTAAATTCTGTTTCTTCCACTTCGCTCTGATATTGCTTTGGACTCCACCAGCTAATTCGCCAGCCTTCCCATTGTTTTCCTGGCTGTCCCATCTAGTGTTGCTTTAAATATCTTGTTCAGGTCTTTCCAGCTGTGAGGACAGATGCTGCCTCTACAGGTGCATATTAACACTGTTGTCCTCCAGAAACAGAGATGGTTGGACCTTCAAGTCCAGGTACATCAATTCTATTTAAACCTATCATTAGCTTGATGAAGCTAAACTCCCTCAGAGTCCAGCATTAAATGTGACCTATGGATGAAGTGCTTCTTCTCCTTTACCTCGGAGAAAAGTGCTCTTAACAAACTGAGAACCTGAAGACAGCTAAATATCAGCCCAGCAGTCCATGTCTGCAGACACATAACAGAGTAACTACAATGGCATAACCAGTAGCTAAGCCACCTTTAAATAAAGAGGCTCATCTTGAACTTACCACACCCCTCTGATTCCCAGGAGGTAGGTTGTGATCAGCATATGAAAATGAAAATTGCAGTTCCAGGAATTGGGGCAATCCAGGGATCCCTCAGTGGAAGGTGCGACATTTCAGAGAAATGAGTAGGCGCCCCACTCAGCTTCTATTTTAACTTCTCATGTATCTGTCTGGAAAACAGAGTTTGGAAAGTTAAAAGCAGCTTTCTTCAACTCTCTAGCAGGTAGGAGTCTGGGTCATTTAGTTTCTGTCAATCAGATGAGTTTTCACAACAATTTAATTTGGAATAGAATTAAGGAAATTCTGCAAATGGACAAAATACACCAATTAAAAGACTGAGATTGGCAGAGTACATTTTTTTTAAAAAATGAGTCAAATATATATGGTCTATGAGAAATTCACTTCAAATAATATAACAATACAGACAGATTGAAAGTAAAAGAATGGAAAATATTTATCATGCAAATATTAGTTAAAGAAAGCAGGAGCAACTATATTAATAGCAGATAAAGTAGATTTTTCAGAGCAAAACTAATTACCAGAGACAGAAAGAGACATTATTTAATGATAAAAAAGTTGATCTACTAAGAAGACACAGTAATGCCAAGCATGCCAAATAACGGAGTTGCAAAATATGTAAACTAAAATATGACAGAACTGAAAGGAGAAATAGACAAATCAGTAATTATAACTGGAAACTTCAAAACTCATCTCAAAAATGATAAAATAAGACAGAAAATGGACAAGGGCACCATAAACTAATAGGAACTAACTGACATTTATACAACACTTGACTCAACAGCAGAATACGCATTCTTTTCAAGTGTCCACAGGACATATGCCAAGGTGGATACTATCTTAAGCTTTACAGCTGGACTCAACAATTTAAAAGAATTAAAGTCATAGAGAGTGTATTCTCTGACCACAATAAAATCAAACTAGAAATCAATGACAGAAGGTTACCAAGGAAATCTCCAAACACTCAGAAACTAAACAGCACACTTCTAAATAATCATATAAGTCAAAGAGCACATCTCAGTGGAGATCAAAAATACACTGAACTAAATGAAAACAAACATATAACATCAAAATTTGTGTGACACAGCTGAAAACAGTGCTGAGAGGGAAACATAGCACTAAATGCATGTGAGGGAGCTTAAAAAGAAAAGAGAAAAACTCTCAGTAGCTTAAGCTCCCTCACCCCCTTAAGAACCTGGAAAAAGAAGAGCAAAATAAATCCAAAGCAAGTTTCTGGAAATAATGAAGATAAGAGTAGAAATCAGTGACATTGAAAACAGAAAATCAATGGGGAAATCAATGAAACAAAGAGCTTTGGAAAGATCGATAAAATTGACAAACCTCTAGCTAAGTGGACAATTTAGAGAGAGAAGACACAAATTTCCAATATCAGGAATGTAACAGGGGATATTACTATAGACCCTTCAGAAATTGAGAGGGTGATAAAGGAATACTATGAACAACTCAACACACATAAATTTGGAAACTTAGATTAAATGGACCAATTCCTTGAAAAGGACAAATTATCACAGCTTAGCCAATATAAATAAATAGTTTGACTAGCCCATAACTGTTAAGGAAATTAGTTCGTAATTTTAAAATCCCCCAAAAGAAATCGCCAGGCCCACATGGTATCACTGGAGAATTCTGCCAAATGTTTAACTCCATATGGAGGTGAATTAATCCATTAAGGGCTGAAACCTGGAACAATGAAGACTAATGTTCACATAGAAACTTGCTTACAATGCAACTAGAGATTATCATACTAAGTGAAGTAAGTCAGAAAGGGAAAGACAAATACCATATGATATCACTTACATGTAGAATCTAAAATATCACACAAATGAACCTATCTACGAAACAGAAACAGAATCACAGACATAGAGAACAGACTGGTGATTGCTAAGGGAGAGGGGGTTGGGGGAGGGATGAAGTGAGAGGTTGGGGTTAGCAGATGTAAGCTTTTATATAAAGACTAGATAAACAACAAGGTCCCACTATATAGCACAGGAAACTATATTCAGTATCCTATGATAAACCATAATGGAAAAGAATATTAAAAAAGAATGTATATTTATGTATAACTGAATCACTTTGCTGTACAGCAGTAATTAACATGACATTGTAGATCAACTATACTTCAATTTTTAAAAAAACTTGCTCACAAATATTTACAGCACCTTTGTTCATAACAGTTAAAAACTGAAACAACCCAGATGTCCTTCAGCAGGTAAATGGTTAAATAAATTAGGTATATCCTTACCATGGAATACTACTCAGTAATAAAAGAAACTATTGATACACACAAAAACTTGGAAGAATCTCCAGAGAATTATGGGGAGTGGAAAATGCCAATACCAAAAGATAACATACCTTATGATTCCATATATATAACAGTCTTATGATGAAAAAAATTATAGATATAAAGAACAGAATAGTGGTTTCCAGGGGTAAAAGAGGGGTGGGGGCAGGAGGAATTGGCCATGATTATTAACGGGCAACACGAGGCATCCTTGTAGTGATGGAAATGCTGTGTCTTGACTGCAACAATGTCAGTATCCTGGGTGTGATATTGTACTATAGATTTATGGTATGGATGTACACAATTTGTTTATCCACTGGAGAAAACTGAGTAATGTGCACACTGTACATTATTCCTTACAATTTCATGTGAACCTACAATTATCTCAGAATAAAAAGTTTAATTTAAAAAAAGGAAAAATATTACCTGTAGGCAAATGGAAACAGACAAAATGAATTAATGAATAAATGAAAGCTCTGTTAATTCTTTTCACTACAAGTTGTCTTGCACGAACTCCTCAGAGTCTGTCCCAAATAGAGACTTTTAACTCTAACTAAATAATCTGCTCCCTGTCCTAAAGATGGAATCAAGGTGGAGTTATCACCATCCAACTCAATAAACTGCACATTTCATCCAATTCACCTCTTCCTTTGCCAAGGTTCCATCAGTTTGCTTTCTCATAAATTCTACGCCAGCTTAAGGCCTGAAGCAAGGAGGCTTTAGACATACTTATTTCACTATTATCACTAAAATAATCTAATTCAACTCACAAAACTTAATTGGAAACAAGATTGATTGTTTGCAAATATTTGTTGAAAACCTCTACCGTTATATTATTGCCAAAATGAAAATGGGTCTAGAGACTGTCATACAGAGTGAAGTCAGAAAGAGAAAAACAAATATCGTATATTATCGCATATATGTGGAACCTAGAAAAATGGTACAGATGAACCGGTTTGCAGGGTAGAAATAGAGACACAGATGTAGAGAACAAACGTACGGACACCAAGGGGGGAAGTGGCAGGGGGTGGTGGTGATGGTGGGATGAACTGGGAGATTGGGATTGACATCTATACACTAATATGTATAAAATGGATAACTGATAAGAACCTGCTGTATAAAAAAATAAATAAAGTTAAATTTTTAAAGAAAATGAAAATGGGAAGGAACAGTCTCTCAACGGCTCAGTTTCCAAACCTAAACTCAATAAGAACCCCTTTTGCTTTCACTTACCTCTAATACCTTGATTCAGGTTTTAGACAAACTGTATGTGTGCCCCGTACACAGCATATAGGAAAATGAGTCCCCTCCCCGACCCCCTGCTAATGACAAGGTTTACTACTGTGAGCCAGGAGTGACCTTCAGAAACAGCTACCCTGTGGGCTAATTATGCTTAGAAAGTGGAATAAAACACTAGCTAGGCTGAGGGTCACTGTTGCTCTTGGCAGACATTCCACACCGTTCTATTCAATGAATCGGTGGCCTCCATTACATCTATTTAGGGTCCATTTTGTAGTCCGTATAACCTGTCAGTCTCAGAGAGAAGCAAAATCAGAAATCCTACTAGGGCTAGCCAGCTGATGAAACCAATGCTTAAAACCCCAGACTGATACCATACCGTCTATGCTCTGTAGATCTGAAGCCTTCATCCTCAACCAAGTACTTTTCCAGATACTTGAGTTACCTTTAAAGTTCTTTCCCCAGGAACCATCTTTAATCCATCCAGTGGCCCCCTAATGGCTTACTTCCATCCAGAGGTAGGACAGCTCTCCATTTGGAAATGAAGTCCTCAAACTTTATAATTTCCATAACAGAAAATTAGACCAGGCTGAGCCCACTGTGTCCTGGGTCAATAAGAACTAGACATAGCAGGTACTAGAGTGCCGACCCTGCCAGGTGATAGGATGCTGCCCTAAGTCTTAGCATCACGTGCTCTGTTTGGTACCCCACCCAGCGGTTGCTTTGCTCCCAATCACTACCGAATATGTCCAGTCTCTGTGACTGGGTTTCTGCTCTGTCTCTAATTTTGTAGTCGAGTTCCCATTTGGCTGTGGCCCAAATTTTTCTAGCTGTCCAGGCCTCGTTTTTTTCAAGGGCTGAAACCTGATTCCTTTACCTCCCAGCTACTGACAACTCAAGATGTTATCACTCACCTGACTTTGAGTTTTGCCAGTTCTCAAAGATTCAAGCTCATGTTTCCAGAATGCCATGAAACAGAAAGTCTTGATTTTTCTGCACTCACATAACCAGATCCATCCCGAAAAGGAGAGAGTAATCCTGATTCAGACTCATCTTGGACAATTCTGCACAACTGGGATAGTCGATTCAATCTAATTCAGTGACAATGTCTTGAGTTCTCACATGTGTCTGGCACTTTTCCAGTTGTCGGAATTATAAAGATTAATATGACACAGCTCCTGCCCTCCTGAAGCTTGTTGCTGATTGGGTAAACACACATATAATCCCAGATCTTTAATCTCATATGGTAAATAATTTGATACGTTATGAATTTGTGGATCATTGAGAGTAGGGCATGGATCCTCCCAGAGGAAGAGGGGAGAAGGTGTGGACAGAGGAGAAGAGACATAGCAGGGGCAAAAAAGGGAGAAAGAGATTCCCCAACACGAAAAAACGCACATCAGGCAGAATTATGTAAGCAGCAGGCTTGCACTAACCCACTTGGGGCACCCCAGGAAGGAGGAGGCCCTCACAGCCTGTGTGGCAGCCTCAGGGAGACTGGGTTCTCAGCCTCAGCAAAGAGCCCCCCACCCAGGCCTGGCATGGAAGCCCAGTACTGTCTGACTGGAGGGAGGCAGATAAGAACCCAAGTGGACTTGAACAAGGAATGAATCAAAGTGCACGTGATAAAAAAGAGTCCTCCCAGATGCTCTATTGGAAGTAAGGCCTCCACAAGCCTTCACAGAATTTTGGCGTGGGTGGAATAAACCCCAGAGGTCAGATGATGGATTTTTCTGCCAGCCCTAGCAGAAGTGTGGTTCAAAGCTGATTATAATTGATTTTATAAAAATAAAGCACTATGACCATTGAGTGTGTGTGTGTGTGTGAAAGATAAACGCTCTCTACAGTGATGAGCACAGAGTCAAGAAGAAATACAGAGGCGGGCACATGACATAGATGTGGAGTCCAGTGAAATCTTTATGGAGAAGTCAAAGGGTAAACTGAGTCTTGAGAGTGGGTTAGAGGTTATCGGGTAGAGAGGGAACACAAAGGAGATCCAGGTAAGATGAACCATGTGGAGGGTGGGGACTGGAGTAAAAGCTCAGCAGAGGGACACTGGCAGATTTGCCTCTGGGGCCAGGCCTACAGCCCTCTTAGGCTTGGCCTGCTGCTGTTCTCTGGTTTCTGTTTGCAAATAGCCCCCCATATCTTGCACTTGTTTGTGGGGCCCACTCTGGCCCTCTGTCTCCTCTTCAGGAACTACCCCAGAACCACAGCCAAAAGAGCATCTCTTTTACTTTGTCATTAATACAGCATTCATAATCTTTCCTCACAGCTGGGATGATAGAACATTCAAACTGAAGGTGGCTTAGCAATAACTTAGTCCAAAGTTGTCCTTGTGCAGATGGGGAGAGTGAAGGCCAGAGAAGGGAAATGGCCTACCACTTGTCACACATCTAGATAGGGGTGGAGCTGAAATCTGCATCCAGGTCCCTTGATGGCTAATCCTGGTCTACCAGGTTAGCAGCTATTTGCATGACTTGTTCACCTTGTTCTATGTGGATGGGTCCCCAGGTGCCCCTCAGCGTTGTGTGGCATGCTCGCCGCACTACACCACTGAAAGGGCTATGGGCTTACTGTGGCGGCTTCTTTCGGGGATCCGTGCCTGCCATGGTGGGAGTTCACGATGGTGTAGAGAAACGACTGGAAATGGCACCAGAGCTCTCCCACCTCAGGGGATGACAGTGGATGCCCAGTGTCAGGGGAAGAGAACCATGTCTTCTTCAGCAACAGAAATTAGCTGGCCAGAGAGAGGAATCAGAGGTGACCCTGCTGTTTCCCTTCTTGTTCTGACACCACTTCTCACACCCACTTTGCCCATCCTCTGCCCTCCAATTCTCTGCTGCCGCCACCTAGGGGCCATGAGATGGGAAAAGCATGTGAAGAATATAAGCCGAGGACAGAAAATGCGGCTCTTGTCACTGAAGAAGCAGCGCAGGCTGAGTGAGGCCCTTTATACCCCCCTTATGGACAAGGCCGGTGGCCATCAAGCCCTGGACACCAGGCCCCATCCCCAGGTGGCATCCATCACAACGGTACAACGGTTGACTAAAAACCCATCTTTAGAAAGGCACTTTTCCTTGAAAGGGAACTTGAGAGGCTCAGATGCTTGGAAAGTAATGAAAACCTTCTTGATGGAGAAGCTGATTAAAAGGAGAAGAGAGACACATGAGCCATGTGGAGGTGTCCAGTCCCAGGGCCCAGGCCAGGCAGAAGCCTTCAGCCAAGGGTGACTGCCGGCTGAGCTGGAGAAGCCAGCTGGAGGACAGCTGGGGGCAGTTCCTTGCATTTGGGCTAGAGCCACTCTGGGAAGCCTTCAAAGGAACAAGTAAGAACTGGGCTAGGCAGCACATGGCCAACTGGAGAGTTTCAGAAATGGGCCTCTCGGATACTCCCCAACTCAGATCTTTATGCACTGAACTAGTTTCATGCCAGAGTTACCCAAACAGAGATGCTAGGCTATGATGCCATCTCTAGATGGTTACGATTCCCTGTTGCATCTAGTGTGTACATTCACCTGGAAGGGGGAGTAAAATTTAGGAAGCAGAGTAGGGCTACGGGGGGAAGCCTGGCCCTCATGGTGCTGTCACACCCTGTGTCACACCCATGGCCTCTTCAGGGGTGAAAGGGACTTGGAAAGTGAGTGGTATTGAAGCCTGTCCACAAATCCACAAATTCTTTGACACTCCTCTTGCCAAAAAGTGGAGACTATTCTCCCTCCCCTCTGAATATGGGCCAGTCTTAGTGACTAACTCCTAGCAAATTGAATGCACTGGAAGTAACTTGAAAGGCTAAATCAGAAAAGGTGATATATATCTTCCACCTCACTCCTTCTCCCTCTCTCTCTCTCTTTCCCTCTCTCTCTCCCTCCGCCTCTCCCTCTCTCTCTCTCTGACTCTCTCCCTCTCCCTCTCCCCCTGTCTCTAAGGATGCCGGCCACCCTCTCGTTAGGAAGCCAAGCAGCCACGTGGAAAAGCCACAGGTGGGTGTGAGCAAGTGAGCCATCCGACAGTCGGCAGGCGTGGGCCGTGCAGTCGCCCCCGATGGTGCTCAGTGGAGCAGATAGGAGCTGAACCCCCCGAGTCAGGGCCAAACTGCAGATTCATGAGCAAATGAAATGTTGCTGACGGAAGCTACTAAGTTTGGGGGTGCTTTATCACACATCAATAGAGAACCAGACCAGAAAGCTTCTTGTTCCAACATCTCATTGCTATATTTGGAAACTGAAGCCCTGGGGGGCAATGCTTGGTCAAGGTTGCTCAGAGATGAGATAGAGCTGCCGCTCAGACTCCGGCTTTCCGCCTCCCCGGCCAATGCCGTGTCCTCTGCCCCACATGAGGATCTGTGGTCTGTGTTTGCTGCCTGAGAGGTCCCAGGAGAAGTGAGAGATGGGAGCAGGGAAGCATCTCCATCCCACCAGGTGGCCACACCTGAGCAGCCTGTGCCTTCTCGTACAGATGGGAGACGGTGGGCTGGGCCCAGCTCCCTGCTACCCAGGTTCCTGGGAATGGGACCTCCTTGCACGACGGCTGGTCCTGTTTGCATAAAGCACCCTGGGTGCCCACCAGAGGCTGGGGAGACAGAGGTAGCGCCTTCTACCAGGTGTCGGCACACTGGGAGGCAAGCTCGCACAGAGGCAGGTGAAGCTGTCCTGCTTCTGTGTATCCACGTATGGTCATTAAGCCCACATTCAGCCCCATTACTCCAACTCTGCACCCTGTGTCAGCGCCTTCCCCAGCCAGCCATGGCTCCTCCACAAGTGCTCACCACACGTGAACATGGGGCACAAGGGCCTCAGCCGCCCAGGCTTTTCCCTGGAGCTCGTGCAGAGCGAAGGCAGTGGGGGCAGAAGCGCCTACAGGTAGAATCCTCTTCTGCAGCACAAAGGGCTCCGGGGTCTCCCATCAGGGGGTGCACTGGGATGAGACAGCATCACGCTTCCCCAGTCCCTCCCTCAGCTGGGGCTCCCAATTCATAGGGCTGGACAGGCTCACTGGCTCCCCATGGCTCCAGTAAGACCCTGAGGCCAGAGACACTGGAGGTCAGTGTGGTCTGTGGGCATTAGGCACTCTTCACAGAGAGCAGAGGCTGCCCAGACTGCAGGGAGTGAGGGTACTGCCTCGTCCTCCGGGGGGCTGGCATTCCGGGTAATAATTAAGTCAAGGTGGGACCTTCCCAAGGAGCTGTCTCCCCGCAAGAAAGTGTACAGTCACCAAGTGGTGAGGGGCGGCTTCGTGGGGGTAGGGGCGGGGAGTCCAAGAGCTGGACTTGGCCAGTGCAGGCTCCTTGCTCTAGGCCTTTCCGAGAGCCCATCCCCGGGCCCAGTGGGAGGAGCTGTGGGTGAGCCCAGCCTTCCCTAGGTGTGCACTGCGGCCTGGGGCTCTGGACTCCCCCGGGAGGCCCCCTAACCCTCTGCTACATGCTCACTGGCTCCAGGAATTTGCTGCTGCTTAGAGCAGGGGATAAAGAGCAAACCCTCTTTCCAGCATTTTGAGACTTGCCATGGTTTAACACGTCTGGGTGGCCAGCTGGTTGGGCTTACAGGGCTGCCAGGGCGTGGGGCACACCCCCTCATCCAGCTCAAATGCCCAGTTCTTCATGAAATCATTTTCCTTTTATTCTTCTTTGACACATCACATGAGCTTGAACTTATGTCATCATAATGAAAGGCAGGGAGTTCCAGGCCGAGGGACCTGTACTGACTGTTTCCTGCATGGCCCCTGTCATTCACCCAGCATTTTTTCCTAGGTCTCGGGGACTCCCAACAGCCCACAGGGTGTTAGAGATCTGAGACCCTGATGGCAGATAAAGAAATCCAGGCCAGAAAAGAAGGGAGATTAAGTCCCACACCAAACTGAATGTCTTATCCATTCAAACCGATGACTCCAAAATTATATTTTACCAGGATTGGTATAGCCCACCTGGAGAATTAAAGAATAAAGGTGGTTTTCCCTATGTCTGTCTGCCTCTCCCTCTCTCCATCTCTATCTTCAATTCCAAAAGCTGTAACCAAAAGCACAGCACACCTCTTCAAGGTCTATCTTCCCTCTGATGCGGACCCTACAAAAAAGCCAGGATCACACAGGCAACGAGCTTTAGTGAAGGAGGGGAAGGTGGATCCTGGTGGTCCCACGTGTTCACCTGCGGGGGGAATAGCTTTCCTGCCTCTCTCACAGCATCCTCCCAGAAAAGACAGGAGAGGGAACAGGGCCACTTGCAGCCACCTGCCCTGAATGGGAAGGGGAGACCGGAAACCCTGTAGTCAGGGCCTGGGGGTACAGAACACAGGAACAAGCTGCCCAGCTCTCCATCCATGGAGCCAAGCTTCTCCCAGGGGGGGGGGGTCTGAGGGAAGGAAGGAGGAGGGAGAGAGAGAGAGAGGGAGACTGAACCCCCAGGGCTGCAGCTGCTGCCACAATGGAGCCATTGAAGCTAATAGGAAGCTTCCCGGCCCCTATGGAAGATTGCAGGGGCGGGGAAGAAGAGCACAGAGGGTGGGGGCCGCCAGGAGAGCCCCACATGAGAGGGTCTGACGTCCAAGGAGCTGGAAGGAAGGAACTGCGCTATGGGGGAAGGGGCCTCCTGACCTTTAAGTCTGCCCTCAGTGCCACAAAGCGGGGCAGGCCGGACTGCAAGCTGTCCCCTGGACTCGGGCTCAGGCCTTCATCTCATTATCTGCCCTGCCCCGGAGGCATCAAATGCCCATTGTTCGCAGATTCCCCACCCTGCTGCCTTTCACATCCTTGGCTGAAACATGTGTTGTAGGCACGATGACGGTGGGAGAGGGACTGAATGGAGACCTCCACTCCCTGTCCCCCTCCTCTACTCTCCCTCACCTCCGCAGACTCCTTCTTCTTTATTTATTTTTTTTAATATTTTTTGAAACTTTTAAAAAATATTTATTTGGTTGTGTCGGGTCTTAGTTGCGTCAGGCAGGCTCCTTAGTTGTGGCATGTGAACTCTTAGTTGCGGCATGCATGTGGGATCTAGTTCCCGGACCAGGGACCGAACCCAGGCCCCCTGCATTGGGACTGCAGAGTCTTAACCACTGCACCACCAGGGAAGTCCCCCCTTCATCTTTAGAGCCCCAGTTCTTCAATGCCCATGGGGGCTGGAGACAGGGTTCCTCTCCTCTCCTCCCTGGAGCAAGCCTGCAGCCCCTAGGAGGTACCTGGTCCACTTCTGGGCGTTGCTGTGAGGCCAGCATGTGGTTCCCTTGAGTTCACACTAGGCTCCGCATCTAATTTGCTTCATGACTCAGGCAAGTCCTCTCGCCCTCGGACCCTGCAGGTCTATCTTCTGTACACTGAGCAGGTTGGAATGGATGATCCCAGGACGAGCATTCACTTCTTTTAGTCGATTACTAGCAGTTGGTTGAACAGAACCTCTGGCAGGAGCAGGTTTGCGTTTTTGACCTCCTAAACATCCCTCAAATCTGTCCACTCCTTCCATCTTCACCCTCACCACCTTATTCCCAGTTGCCTTCCTCCCTGCCTGGACCACCACAATATTCTCCAGGCCTCCTGTCCTGACCTCTTCCAATTTATTTACTTAAAAAAATTAAATTTAAAAAAAAAGCAAACCTGATTATATCACTCACCGCCCCCCCCCCCACTCCGCCCCTGCTAAAATCCCACAACTACTGAGCCTGCGCGTCTGGAGCCTGTGCTCCGCAACAAGAGAGGCTGCGATATTGAGAGGCCTGCGCACCACGATGAAGAATGACCCCCACTTGCCGCAACTAGAGAAAGCCCTCGCACAGAAACGAAGACCCAACACAGCATAAATAAATAAATAAATAAATAAATAAATAAATAAATAAAAAGCCCATTTGTCTGCCTTCCTGTTCTCTTAAAAAAAAAAAAAAAAATCCCCATTATTTTTAAGCTAAAGACCCAAATGCTTCCCAGGGCTCAGGGAGCCTTGCACGATATAGTACTGCCTCTCAGCCTTCTAATTACCTTCTTCACTTTCCTGCTTCCCTTCAGACAATAAGGTTCCCAAGGTCAGGGGCCATGCCTGGTTTTGTTCTTTAAACTATTTCTGGCTTGTGACTTCATCTCAAGTTGAACCAGTAGTATTAAATGAGTGAGTGAGTGAATGAATAAATGAGTACATGCTCAGAGGAGGCAATTGTCTTTACCTCTGAGAGGTAAAGAGACAGCTCCCCTGCCCCAGGCAAGCCCTGTTAGTCTGATGCCTGAAGTTCCATCAAAAGCTGGACTAGATCCCTCCCAGGGCCCTTCCAAATCTACAGAGTCTGTGTTTCAAAAGGTTTGATGTATGTTTATAAGACATACACGACCCACCCATGCTGGCAAAGGCTTCCTTTTATTGAGCAGCCGCAATGTGAAAAGCATCTTATGTTTGGGGTGGACCCTGGATGAGTCTGTGCTCCAGCTGAGATGTGTGAGATTCGGCAATGGCCCTGCTCAGTCGGTCATTGCCACGATCTGCACCACCAGGAGCCTCCTGAGAAACACTGGAGCTATCTGTCTTTCAACCCTGAGATAACTACTATACAAGGGGACACAGGTCCCCCAGGGAAAGAGAGTCAAAGAAGTTGCTCAAGCCAAGGACACAGTCATCAGCACAGACGCCCTGGAGGGCTCAGCAATGCTCCCATATCTACAGGGTGCGGGTCTGCAAGAGGCCTCCTTCCTTGAGCCCACACCCGCCGTAGGCATCACCAGGCAGCCACAGATCTTTCCTGGCCTCGTGGGAGAGCAGTCCTGTGGCCAAACATCCAGGGCCACTGTCAGATTGGCCAAGGCCACGGGGACTCTGCTGGCACCAGCTCTGGGCTAGGGAGACGGGCTGAGGCTGAAGATTCAAAGTCACAATCAGGAGAACCCACTCCTGAAGGGAGAGAGAACTGTGGAGTCGGAAGAGGTGAGGACACGTCTCCTGAGCTCTGCATCTGTGGAAGGAGATATCTTTATATATAGGAATCCATCTCCTCCTCTTTCTGACCCACAGAGCAGACAGCATGATTCTCCCCACCTTGAGGACAGGAGGTCCAGAGGGACAGACAGTCTCTGAAGCCAAGCTGTCTCTTTCTGCTGCTTCCTGGTCCTTAGTAAACATCCGCCCAAAGAATAACCTCATGAACCAGCAGAGCTGGTCTCTTCTGGAAGCTGTGTGGTCTCGGGCAACCATTTCTCTCCTCTGAGATCCATTTCCCTCCTCTGTGAGATGGGCAGGGCTTCCCTTCCCCGGGGTTGCTGCAGAGATTAATTGAGCCTCACACAAGGCTTGCACACAGCATGTCACCAAGACACGTCCGTTCTCCTCCGCTCCCTTCCCTTCTGGGCACCGTTTACCCCTTTACAAACAGGGCCCTTAGACTAGATGCTCTGCTGGGCCCTTTGGATTCTGCTGTTCACGTGTCTGTAAGAAAGACCTTGGGTCTGGCCAGGACCGCTTGTGGAAGGGGAGCCTGACATGGGTCTTTGTGGACACAGAGGAGTCTTTATTCTGGAGGACTCTTGATTCCTCACTCTGACTAAGCCCATTGGTGCATGGAGGGTGGAGGGCGGGACGGGGAGGGGGAGGGTGATAAAAAGAAAGGTCTTAAGGAATGCTGGGGAAGGAAGAGAAGCCAAATGTCTGGATTGTGTGACCCCAGGCTGCAGCGCTAGAATGATTCTCAAAACATTCTCCTTTATGAGGAAGTTGGAATGTGAGTCACACTCCGCGCGCTCCCCCAAGGGTTGCTTTGCTGAGAAAGACTGCAAATTGTTCAGCTAATTAGCCAGCATTCTGAGCTAAGCCTCAGCCCAGAGCAGGCCTCCAGCACAGGGCACCCCCAGGACGGATCCGCGGGGGCTACTGCCCCCTGTCGTCAGGAGAGTGAGCTACGTGGGAAGGGGGGTGCCCAGGGTAAGGAAGGGAGGTCCCCAGTGTTTCAACTGCTGCCAGGAGATCATGGATAAAGGAGCAAGTGGCCCAGCATTGTGCAGTTTACAAAGAACCTTCCGTCCACAACGGCTGGATTCTTAAAACAATCCTGTGAATCCAACAGATCAAGGTTGTACTGTAATTGCTTTGCGTATAAAGACACTGAGGCTTAAGCAGTGCATGCAATTTGCAAGGCTGCGGAGTAGGGGCGGGGAGGAGCCAAGGCAGGCTGGCAGCTACGGGGCGATGCCATCCCCACTCCACCACATTGCCTTCTGGGGACATTATTATCTGTGCATTAGAGGTTATGCGTAGATTGCGGGGATTCTTCATGAGGCTTTTACAAAGCTATCATCCGTCTAAGGTGGCTTATAAACACATCCCTGGAAACAACGGGGAGAGCCAGATGAGTTGTGGGGTAGAGATAATTGCACTGAACTTGCACCATTGTCTGCAGGGAGATGGCTGCAGCCCACTTCCCAAAGGGGTTGGCCAGCCATGACAAACAGGAC
This sequence comes from Balaenoptera acutorostrata, assembly GCF_949987535.1. Lineage (NCBI taxonomy): Eukaryota > Metazoa > Chordata > Mammalia > Artiodactyla > Balaenopteridae > Balaenoptera > Balaenoptera acutorostrata. Next base: position 47,406,959 of record NC_080079.1, read on the forward strand.
TGTGCCCTAGAGCCTTTAGGAGAATCAGTCACTATGCTCAGGTCATCCCCCCAATACATTTCAGATATATTATGGGAACACAAGAAAATAAAATATTCAGTGTTCAGTTTTTTGAACTCCTAAGCTAGGTCTCAAAACTCACATATTAGACAGTAGTGAAAAAGGCAAAACTGTTGATTTACAAGAGCCAAGTCATGGTAAGACAAATTGGGCCTCTAAAGGGGACTCCTCACCCTCTGGGAAGCAGGGATAACTTTCTTCCCATACAACAGATTAGAGAGAAAAAAAAGAGGTGGGCCTAGATCTGGGGAGAATAGATGAGCCGCAGCCCTTGGCCTAGAAGGAAGGAGGTTGGGGACTGGGGGACCAAAAAGAGAGAAGGTCACAAAGTGTCAATATTGAAAGAACCTTCCATCCAGCACCAGGGAGCCACTGACTGGATGGTAACCTTCTGAGTGGCCTGCACATCCCCTGGGTTGAAAAGCTAAGTGAGCTGTTGCTTTCACTGCTGACAAGTGAGGTCCACCCAGAGGCAGGGGTCCCCTTGCTGCACGCAGAAATGATTCCCACCAACCCATGGGGGGTTTTGCAGCCCCTCGCCCAGACTGTTTCATCTACTGAGCATCTTTTCCAACTTTCACAAGTCCCTTGGGACGGAGGCTGCCATCCCTGACACCCAGAGGAACAGACGTGGGATATAATGGGAAGCCCCCAGCCTCTGAACTTGGTGGGACTGGACAGCGGTGACCTTCATCCCTGCCACTTTACGATTACATTTTATCCACTCCACGGCAGAGTGGAAGTAGAGATGGTTGGGTCCCAGTTTGATCATCTGTAAGACGAAATTCAGGGATCAGACCATGTCATGTTCAGCTTGCGTTGTCCAGTACCTGCTACATGCACACTCCGAGGAGAACTGCCTGCCCACTGCCCTTCTAGGGGTCGGGGGCCTCATTCAGACCACAGGAACTCAAGTCCCAGTCCCAGTACTGGCTAGACTTTAGGCAACAGGAGGCACAGAGGTCTGACTAGCGAGAACTTACCAACCTGAGCTCTCTGAGCTCTCCCGTCCCTGTGGCTGGGATGGAGAGGCGGGGATGGGCTGCCAGGTATTCTTATGGGTCACATCATCTCAGATGCCCTTGGCAACATTCTGAAATAAGGTTATAAATAAGGTTATAAATAAGGTTATTCAGGCTAAATAGATCTTTCCTCAGAACAGGAGCCCTGAGAATAAAAGATAGCAGAGTTTTCTCTTAACTGGGAGAAAACTATCAAGGTGCCTATACATACACGGGCTGGGTTATCCTCATAAAGGAAACATTAAAGGAGAACTAGAAGTGGGGAGTGCAGGGCAGGTGATGCTGGGGAGGCCCTCCCACCTCACCCTGGCAGTCCCTGTGTGATGGGACACATGTCACCCCAACCTACTCTCCCCTTCCCTACTGTGGGACCCCTGCCGGGTCAGGACAGGCCGACCAGGGCTGGAGCCTGGGATAGAAGGAAAGAAGAAAGGGAGCAGATACTCCTCCTGATGGCTGGACTTCCACTCTCCCACTTCTGAGCAAGCAGGCCCAGTGCAGAGATGGCAAGATGGCCAGAGGACTGCAGAAAGGGACGTCGGAAAGAAGAGGCTATTGAACACGCTGAGTCCCTCTTCTAACGCCTTGGGGGGCCTATCACCTCCGTAAGAAGAGCAGCGCCTTACGTTATAGGGCACTCAGGCTTCTCACGGTGCCCTAGAAAAGTGACACACACACCGCCAGGGGCTGGGTGGGGAATCACAGAGTGTAGAGTGAGCCGACATGAGCGGCCTGCAAGGATGCCAAGCCTGACACCTGCTCCTTCGCTAACCCTCAGCACACCCCTGAGAAACAGGTTTTCAGATAAGGAAGCAAAGGCTTGGAGCCAGGAGCCAGGCCTAACACACGGACAATTCAGGAAGACACATTTAAGCTCATTCAGAGGAAAAGTCGTTCAAGTTAGAAATGGGATTCTGTGATTCCAGTTGCCTGTGTCTCTGACACTCTGTGTGTGTTGGGGGTGGGGAGGGGGAAGGGGGGCGTGCGCACGCGTGATTACTAAGTGCCAGTAAAATCACAAAACACAGAGGCTTCATTTCTAAACTTATTCCCTCAGGGTCAATGTTGCCTCCATTAAAATGATAAAGAACAAATGAATACACAGAAATAACTGGCTTTGTCAGGCAGATATCCAGTGTGTTTGCATCTTTAGCTTCCAGCCTTTGCCAGAGCTGGTGCTTGCCTTTTCCGGAGTGTATAGACACGTGTGCGCACACATGCACTCACACTCACACACACGCAGCGCTCAGGGCCCTGTACTGGGCTACATCTGGCGCTGTCTTAGGCACGTTCTTCCCCACAGAACAGCCCTGCCCTCTCTCCAGGCTGATTGTCTTTTATGATCAATGAATGGTTCGAAGGCCCACAAATTCCGCAGATGGGCCTTTGAAGAGCACTGCCCTCAAGACGACTCTAGAGCATGCGGATGAGAAAGTGCACAGATGCATCTGCGGGGGAGCATGGTGCCCGACTCATTCTCCAGAGCCAGGTTACTGGGGCACCAGCCATCCGACTCACCAGCTGTGTGACCTGAGGTGGGTGTCTTAGCCTCTCTGAACCTCGGTTTCTTCATTTGTCACTGGAGATAATAACAGCACCTGCTTCCTAGAGTTGGTGTGGGGGTTAAATGGTCCTCACAGAACAGGGTTCAGAACAGCATCTTTCCCACGGGAACTCCAGACCTTCCTCCTGCAGGCTCAGACCCCCAGGACCTCCGAGCCAGCGGAGGGTTTAGATCTTCCTTCCCACCAGCAGCCACACTCCAGATGGAGTCTGGAGGCTTTAGTTGTCTGGGCCTTTAGTTTCTGTGTAGTTGTGCCCCTGGGAGCTGGTTCCTTTTTAGTTTTTTGAGTGAAATCTCCCTGTTGGGCCTGTGAACGTTGCCTTTGGACCCCTGCCCATCTGGCTCAGCCGTGACTCCACATCTGCCCTGTTCAGGGGTCCATCCCATCCCCACCCTTGTTCAGGGGCTGTTTCTCCAAAACAGATACTCCCAGAATTGCATTGCTACCATGCCCCAAACTAGGAGTACAAATCCCGTTCAGAGGCTCCTGTGGCCGCATGCCACCCGCCAGATGCAAAAAGAAGTAAGCCAGAGCAACCTCCTGAAACAGTTCAGGAACTAAGCAAACTACACCATTTGAACTCCATGGACAGAGTTTTAGAAACAGTGGCCCATGGAGAAAGGCAAATTCTCATTGGGCCAAAAGGGGGGAAATAATCCTGCCCACTCCACACACCTCATGCACGTGGCCCATTTGAACTTGTTGAAGACTCACAAGAACTTGATAGGCTGTGGGAGTTGAATGGCCCCGCAGGATGTGCTCTGGGCCTCACCCTGGTGGTCCTGGCCACAGAGCTAGTCAGCTCGGCACGTGTGGTTGTCACTCCCGGTGACAGCCTAAAACTACTGCCTATTTCTGAGCCTATTTCTGTTCTGCTTTTAAAATCCATTAATGGTTTTCAACTTTTTTTTTCAATATGTAATAACATAAACATTACTAACAATAATAATAATAATAATAACCAGAAATCATTGAAACCTACATGCCCAGCACTGTGCTAAGAACTTTACTTATGTCACCTTGTCTGATGTTTGGTGACACACATTAAGCAGGTAGTATTGTCACCCCACTTTCCAGAGGAGGAAGCTGAGATCTGGAGAGAGGTACACAGCCAGTTAGTGACAGGGGACACGAGCCCAGTTCCTCCTCCAAAACTGATTTTTCTGGATTGTCGATTGTCAGCAGCATCTCCTTGTCTCTGCTACACTGTCCTCTGCTTCGCAGGGATACACCTGGGGCCACAGAATCACTGTCCCAGTGGGTCCAGGTTAGCTTCCGTTGGTAACACGGGCACTGGGATCTGGTGCGGAAGTGGAGAAAACTCGTCCTGCAGCTGCTTATGGGTGGTGTTCTCTCTGCCTCCCAGGGCTTCTGCTGAGAATCGTTCTCTGGGTGCCGCAGGTAGGTGACACCCACAGGCAGCCAGCTCTCAGGTTTGCAGGTGTCCTGACAACACCTGCTTTGGAACTGGAGGCCCCAGGGTCCCCTCCCTATCTGTTCCGGAAGCCCTAAGGAAGTCTTCCCGACCTTCACTCCCCCAGTCTCTCCCACGGTTCAAAAAGCCCCCAGTTGCCCATAGTAAATCTCTCTCTACTCAAAATACCTAGAGTGATTTTGCTTCCCTGCAAAACCCTGAGCAAAGGCCCTCAGCAGAAGCTCACAGGGTCCCAGGCACTGCCGGCCGGAGAGGCCGTCCACGGCTCCTCCCTGCACACCCTCTGCAGGAACTGTCTGCTCACCCCAGGCCCCTCCCTGCCCCCCACCCTGCGCGTCCCACCTGCAGGCTTAGATCTCATTTCTCCAGCAAGTCTTTCCTGACCCCAGGCCCCAGGAAGGCCTCCTGGCTCCATGCCCCTTGCACCCTTTGCATCCATCCTCCTGCTTGATGTCAAGCTCCATAAACACAGCGACGGTGTCTGTTTTGCACACCACTGTACCAGCATGGGGTCTATAAATACATTTGCATTAATGAGTAAATAAATAAACGTTGAAGGTCTTTGAGGTCATGATGCCGTGGGTATGAGGAAAGAGAACATAATGTCTCTCAAATATGTTGTTTTATTAAGAATGCGTATTGGCACTGGCTCTGAGCTGGGTGAGCTCCAGGGGGTAAAAGGTGAACCCAGCAGGAGCCCAGATCCAGGAGGGGCGAACATGCGTGTCTGGGAGTCTGGTGGTCTCTGTGCAGCTGCATTCTGTTAAGGTTTCTAGTGACTCCTGCTTCCCTGTGTCCCTCTAGGGTCTGCATTTGTGCCTGGAGAAAAGTGACAGGAAGGCGTCCACTCCCAGATGTCAGGAGGGCTGCCTCTGCATTCAGCAGATGGCCTGTTGAAGTTCCAGAACTTTCAACAAGAGGAACTGATTGATATCAGTTCCTTGAACAGTCTACATAAAGAATGAGTTTATGGCACTTAACCATTTTTATATATTTCATCAAGGTCTAGTAAAGCAAACCTTTTTTAAATAAGGGCAGTAACTATCCCACCTTGTCATCACTGTGAGGGTGGAGAGCACGGAGCCAGAGAACCACTAGTCAGCCACGCCCACTTGAAGCTGTAACCAGACTTTAGCTCGTGAAAGCCTGTAAACCTGTTTTTAAAACCCATACCATTTTGTATAAGTTACGCTGGAGAGTGAAGGGAAATCCAGCTTTTCCACACCATGTGTCCTCTGTGGTTGGCCTCATGCAGCTGCCTCTCAGCTCAGACCCCGTTGCCCAGGGTCTGTAACCTGCTGCCCTCAGGGCAGTGGTTCTGGGGCTTCGTCTCAGCCTACCATCCAAGAAGCAAAATCATGAGGCAATAAAGCTTAAAGCTAAGAAATCACCAGGAGAGGACACAAAAGCAGTGAGAGGATAGGAGCCAAGAAAAAGTGAAAGAAGCCACAGGGAAACAAAGCCACTGCGTTTCTCCAAACCACACTGGACCTCTGCTACCCTCTAGTGGACACTGGCCATACCACAACCTCTGCTGACGGAGCCCAGAAGCTGACAGCCGCCTGAAGCTGGGCTCCACTCAGACACTGCCGCTTTCTAGTTGGTGACCTTGGAAAGTCACTTAAAATCGCCCTGCAGAAGTTTTCTCATCTGTAAAGTGGGGGTAAAATAGGCCTTACCTGTAAGATTGTTAAGAGGTTTAAATGCCCAAGATGGGGTAAAAGGGACCAGATTTATCCTCCAATCTGAAACTTAGTTTTTAAGACAAAGCCCATAGACCGGATGGACTGTGATCCCTGAGAGTCGGCAAACAGATGATTCCTATCATTGGCCACCTCACTGCCCGGAGAGTTTCCAGGCCACAGCACAGAGAGGGGACCCTGGACAGCTCACAGACTCCATGAGTTGAGAAGACAAAGCTGAGAGTCCAAAGAAACCAAGACAGATACAGAGTTCCTGAGGCAAGAGGGAACTGCATAGAGAGACAACTCCAAAAAACCGCAAAGTATCCAGCAGAGTACTGATCGGCACAAGTGTACCAGAGCCTGGGAAAGAACCGCCTGACAGGATGAGAGAGAAGAAGATCCAGCATCCACACAGAACCAGAATAGTGTATCTTCCCACCAGCCAGGCTGGAAACCTCACATACCATGAGGCATTAGGTTCAGGAGTGGGAAACAAGTACCCCTACAGTAAACACAGCTCCAATTCCCCCTAAGAAAGTTTAAAGGCATGACTTGACAGGATCTAACTGTTTCTAAGTAACTTAACTGTGTCCCAGACAAAGGTCAAAAATGCATACAGGGAAACAAAAATATCTTGCACACAACAAGAAAAAAGTAACAATGTCTGGCATCCAGTAAAAAATGACCACACATGCAAAGAGGCAGGGAAAATGACTCATACTGGGAAGAAAACTCTATCAGTGGATTGAGTGCCAAAACATAACATATCAAAATTGATGGGTTGTGGACAAAGAAATACTTGGAGGGAAATTTATAGCACTAAAATAGGTTAGAAAAGAAGAAAGTCTCAAATCTATGATCTCAGCTTCCATATTTAAAAAAAAAATAGAAAGGAAAAGCAAATTGAACTCCAAGTAAGCAGAAGAAAGGAAAAAATAAAGATCAGGGCATAAATCAGTGGAATAGAAAACAGAAAACAAGAGAAAAAGATCAATGAAATTAAAAGCTGTAGGGGTTGTTTTTGGGGGTTTTTGCTGTTGTTGTTTGTTGGGGTTTTTTGGTTTGTTTTTTTGGAAAATCATAAAATTGATAAACCTCTAGTCGGATTGATGACCAAAAAAAGAGAAAAGATCCAAATTACTAATATCAGGAATGGGAGTTATGACATAATTGTAGACTCAACAGATGTTAAAAATAAAATAAGAGAATATTATGAAAATCCTGAGGCCCATATATTGAACAAGTTAGATAAAATGGACAAATTCCTTGAAAGACATTATCCATGCTCACTCAGGAGTAAAGAGATAACCTGAAAGAGCCTTGTATCTATTTTTTAATTGAATTTTTACTTCAAAACCTTCTCACAAAGAAAACTCCAGGTCCAGATGGCTTTATTACTCCTCAAATGGCTTTATTTATTCCTCAAATATTTGAGGAAAAAAACTAATACCAATTCTATATAAACTCTTCCAGAAAATTGTAAAGGAGGAAATACTTCTCAACCCATTCTAAGAAGCCAGCATTATCCAGATAACAAACCCAGACACAGACATTACAAGAAAACTACAGACCGATGATATCCCTATGAATACGAAAGCAAAAAAAGAAAAAATAATTTTTTAAGCCAAACAAGACTTTAGCAACTGAAATCTAGCAACATAAAAATATAATCCATCATGACCAAGTGAGGTATATTCCAGGAATGCAAGGTTAGTTTATGATTTGAAAAATCAATCAATGTAATTTACCATATTTATAAATTTAATAAAGAAAAACCATATAAGCATCGCAATAGACATAGTAAAAAATTTTCAAAACTCCAACTTCCATTCCTCATAATAACTCTAAGAAAACCAGAAATAGAAGGAATTTCCTCAATCTGGTAGAGGACCTCTATGATAAACCTACCATTCATATTACAGTTAGTGGTAGAAGGCTAAATGTTTCCCCCTAAGATCAAGATCAAAACAAGGACGTCCATTCTTACAACTTCTACTCAACATTCTTCTGGAGGTTCTAGTAAATCCAACAGGGCAAGGGAAAGAAATAAAAGGCAGAAAAAGGTATCACATTACAATAGGTCCAGGATTAACCAGAGAACAGTTACCTAGAACTCCCAGTTGACAGTACTATCTTTCTAGTTTACCTCCACTGTTAGAAGTAACAGCTGAAATAATAATAGCTCCCACTCACTGAATGCCTACCTTAAGCCTGACATAAATTGTCGCTTTGGATATGCTACCTACAAGCTTTATTAACGCCACAAAAGGAAAAAGAAACTTAGTAACCGTGTTCCGATGAGGAAAATGTGACTCACACATGTTAAGTGACAGTGGGGATTCCAATTCAGATCCATCTGGTTTTTTTTTTTTTTTTTTTTTTTTTTTTTTTTTTTTTTTTTTTTTTCAAAGGATTTTCTTATTTATTTATTTATTTATTTATTTATTTATTTTTGGCTGTGCTGGGTCTTCGGTTCGTGCGAGGGCCCTCTCCAGCTGCGGCAAGCGGGAGCCACTCTTCATCGCGGTGCGGGGACCGCTCTTCATCGCGGTGCGCGGGCCTCTCTCCACCGCGGCCCCTCCCGTCGCGGGGCACAGGCTCCAGACGCGCAGGCTCAGCAATTGTGGCCCACGGGCCCAGCCGCTCCGTGGCATGCGGGATCCTCCCAGACCAGGGCTCGAACCCGCGTCCCCTGCATTAGCAGGCAGACTCTCAACCACTGCGCCACCAGGGAAGCCCGATCCATCTGGTTTTAAACTACTCACAGAAAGCTAGAATTTTTTTCCGTAAAGAAGCTTCCAAGGAATGACCCAAATCAAATGGTTTCTGCCAAATCTACCTACAAAAATTTAAGCTCCTAGTTAATATTTTAAATCCTGGATCGCTATTAAATTTCATGCCTGTACTAACTCCTGCCTAATAAAATAGCTGTCTGGAGTCTTGTACCGACGAAGATTGTGCAGCCAAGTTTGGGCTAAGTGAGAAAGATTGCAGACTGGATTCTAACGTTGTTTGTATTTGTTGGAATTCTCCAGAGAAACAGAGCCAATAGGTGGACAGAGAAACAGAGAGAAAGAGAGATAGGGAGAGGAGGGAAGGAAAAGGGGAAGGGGAGGGGAGTGGAGGGGAAGGGAGAAGAGATTTTTAAGGAATTGGTTCACATGATTGTGGGTGCCGTCAAGTTTGAAATTCACAGGGCAGGCTGGCAGAAAAATTCTGGCGGGAGTTGATACTGCAATATTGAGTTCCAGGGCAGTCCAGAGGCAGAATTCATTTCTCCCCAGGGGACCTCAGTCTTTTCTCGTAAACCCTTCAACTGATTGGATGAGGCCCACCCACATTATAAAGAGTAGTCTGATTTATCCAAAGTCTACTGATTTAAATCTAAAAAGGACCTGCACAGCAACACCTAGACTAGTTTTTGACCAAACAACTAAGCACCATGGCTCAGCCAAGTTGACACATAAAAGTAACTATCACACAGTCATAGATCAGAAAGACAGTGCTCTGTAGAGCAGTGGGTCTCAAACTTTAGCATGTTTGGGAATCCCCTGGGGGGCTTGTGAAAACACAGACCCAGTAACTCTTCCACCCAAGTTTTACATATCTTGAATCAGTTTGAGACAGACATTCAGACAGTGCTGTTGGAGGGGAAATGAACTGCTCTGTAAGGTAGGAAGTTCCCCATGAACAGCGGGAGATTCAAGCTGGAGGACCCTTGGTGGGAATTTCATAGAGAGGATTCAGGGAGCAGCTAGGACACTTCCTCTCCTCTCACACTGTGAAGTTCTATGAATCCCTGAATTCCAGCCCAAATTCCTGGGATGAAGCTTAAAAGGAAGAAACAAACTTTAAAGAAATAGAAGAAGGTGCCAGAGTTAATATAATTATTATGGATAGCCCTTATAAAAATCACACGAATTGTGCTCATGCATCTTTCATGCAGAAATCCAAAACCAGGTCATTAAAGCAGATTCGGGGTCTCAGTAAGTTAATGAATAAACAAACAAACAAAAGTCTACGCCTTCAGCAAAACTGTTCCAACTTGCATTAATCTGGAACTGAATGTCACATTTAATTCTGCTAAGGTTTGGCAGGGCCCCAGGCAGGGAATTGTTTGCATTCCATCAAGAAAAGCTGCTTTGGGTGCTAAGGAACCAGTAGTCTTAGTGGGGCCTGACTAGGGTGGCTAGAAGGTAGTGTTCCTCTTGGTGGGCTTATGCAGCATGAGTGAGTTAAGGATCACTAGCCTGAATCCCAAAGGTAGCTCCCTAACCTCACTCTCAGCCTGGCCCAGCTCACCCCTCAGCCAGTGTTACTGCTAGAAACACCGCCAGCTTGTGCAGCAAAACAAAACTACGTGTATTCCCCGTGCAGCTGTGATTCCCGTTGTACCATGCATGACCCAAAGATCAACTCTAAGGCTCAGTTCCTGCTTTCTGAGAATTAGTGGACACAGCCTTAAACTTGGAGCCAGAAGACCTGAGTTTAAGACCAGGCTCCGCCCTTGGAGGACTCTGTGATTTGGACAAGTCAAATCACCCCTCTGAACCTTTGTTTCCTCATGGGTAAATAGGGCTGAAATTCCTGGCTCTGTATGCCCCCCAGAAGGTCTTTGCAAGGGGTTATTAAGATGCAACTCCTCACATGTGGTCCAAAGAAAGTTTTGGACCCAACTTGCCTGGGTTTTACAATATATGTCACAAAGATAAAAATATGGCATAAAATGTTCATAACCTTTCCTGTATTTCACTTTTATTGGCAGCGTGAATGGGAGCAGGATCCTGAATCATTTATGTGTTCAGCCAGGGGACCAGCACGGTAGCTGTGGAGGTGGAAAGTGGTTGTGAAAGGGGGGTGGGCCCGAGATTTTAGGAGAGACCAGAAGAGGGACTGTGGTTTGTGAGAGGGGCTGAGGGAGAAACCGTGATGGCAAGGACCGCAATGAAACACTCCTGAAGATTTTGTGAGACCTTATGCTGTGTTTTGTGTTTCCCATATGCTAGCCCTCCAAAAGGCTTCAAGTCTTCTGTTACTCTGAAATGCTTTTGGAGTTGAAACTGCATTTCTTTTGATTCATCACAGTGCTAAGACTGGACCTTCACAACAAGGCAAGCAGGCCCAGATAATTTTTGGTTATACGTACTTAAAAGTCAATGCATTTTAGGATGAAAGCTAGGATCTCTATATACGTACATGTAGGCATAATAATAATGATAGTAATAATAATTTCTGACATTTCTCATATCTATCATTTCCAAAACATTCTTGTATGTTGGATACAATGCATTCTACGTGTTCTGCAAAGCAGAGACTTTGTTCCCCCCTCAGAGCTGGATGTTGTACACAGAAGTCACTTTTCCTCAGGGGAGTAACTGTAAGAATTCCATGTCCTAGAGAACAGATTGTGGTTGCCAAGGGGGAGGGGGGGTGGAGGAGGGATGGATTGGGAGTTTGGGATTAGCAGATGCAAACTATTATATATAAGATGGATAAACAGCAAGGTCCTACTGTATAGCGCAGAGAACTATATTCAGTATCCTGTGATAAACCATATTGGAAAAGAATATGAAAAAGAATATATATATATAACTGAACCTCTTTACTGTATAGCAGAAATTAACACAACATTGTAAATTGACTATACTTCAATAAAACTTAAAAAAAAAAAAAGAAAGAATTCCATGTCCAATTAGAGCAGGTAAGGGAAGCTGTGAGATGTTTGATTGATGGGAACGTGCTGACTCCTCCTGCTTACGTGAGACAAGGATGAACTCTAACTTCAGATCTGGCACCGTGGTCCTGTTTTTGCAGTGACATGTTCCCATCTAGACATAAATGTCTGTTTATACATAGACATAGACAAGTACATTTCAGTTAACTAGATCCAGCCGGTCTTGCTAGCAGAGAGTGGTTTTGTCTCTTATGAACTCTGCTCTTCCAGCCTCCAGGGATGATGAGTAAATGTCAATTAATAAAAAGGACAGCACTAAGAAAAACGGTGGGCTTCACCTACGTTCCTAGACTGTTAGATGAAAACAAAGGCCGAGATCAGATTAGCCGCATCTTCATAATGAGGTGAATGAATTGGGGAAGAGGAGCGTTTTGGATAACCACAGCTCTTATCCCGCCTTAGAGATAAGGCCTGGGCCCACCGTGGTCCCCAGCCATATCTGGGGCTCTATAACTGGGACCTGGCCCCCCATCTCTCTCCCAGTTCTGCAGGGAATGAAGTTCCTCTTTTACCTAAAGGTGCTTTTCCACTTTCCCATACATGCTTACGTATGATGCATCCAGATCTCAGCTCCAGGCCTGGCTCCATCCACATCAGCCCAATTTGTCTACAGGTGGCCCTTTAGTTTCTCAATGTGTCTTGAGTGAGCGCAGCATTGGTGCCGGGGTTTGTAAAAGCAATATGGTTACAGCAAGAGGAGAGAAGAAAAGATTTGGGGCGTGAGATGGGGTGAAAAATCAGCAGCACAGTCTGCAGGGTGTGGACCTTTAAAATGCGGAGGAAAGTCTCGGTCCCTGCTGATGGGCCAGGAAGAAGAAGACCAGAAGCAGTGGAGGACGGGCCAAGGCCTTGGCCTAGGAATGAAACTTAAAATTGCAGCTGTGTGGGGGCTTCCCTGGTGGCGCAGTGGTTGAGAGTCTGCCTGCCAATGCAGGGGACACGGGTTCGAGCCCTGGTCTGGGAGGATCCCACATGCCGCGGAGCAACTGGGCCCGTGAGCCACAATTACTGAGCCTGCGCGTCTGGAGCCTGTGCTCCGCAACAAGAGAGGCCGCGATAGTGAGAGGCCCGCGCACCGCGATGAAGAGTGGCCCCCACTTGCCACAACTAGAGAAAGCCCTCTCACAGAAACGAAGACCCAACACAGCCATAAATAAATAAAAATAAAAAATAAAAAAAAATTGCACCTGTGTGAAAGTGGCCTGTCCTCCCGCCCGCCCAGGATGGCGCTTGAAACGCACCCACTGTTTGTGGCCAGTTCTTCTCACTCCCTTAAAGTAAGCAGATATAGAAAACAAGAGCAGGAGAATCAGCCAGGCAGAACTTACTCCACACACTGGGGGGACCCATGGACAAAATGTGAGCGATCATAAAATACAAGCAATGACCTCTGTGTCTGTGGCGATGCTGCCACAGTACGGGCTGGTGGAACCCACAGCACCGCAGGGTCAGAGACAACCTCCAGCCCCCAGGCCAGCAGGGTCCCTCTGTGCCCCCCACCCCACCAATGTGGGGTCCTAGCTCCACCCACTGCAGTTCATGGTCATCTTCCGAGTGCAAAGGCTTTGCTCAAATTGCCACCCCAGTGAGTGTGTGACCATGAGGGTCACTACTCCTGGCTCTAGTCCCCAGAGCTGCAGCTCTCCTTCCTGCGTGGAGCGGAGACCCCAGGAGAAACGTCCCACACCAGCTGTGGGAGTGACAATGCTCTGTGTCACCAAGTCCAGTTTCATTTTTACATTCACACATGTAAAGTTGGGCCTTGGGAAGGATCTTTCCAAAAGGAAGAAAGCATACAATTCTCTGATTAATCAGAGCCATAGTCAAATCAAAGAATTCACCGAAGCCACACTGAGGCCTGAATTATCAATTGTGAGAGACAGGTCTTCTATCCAACCATATCAAACAAAGTAACTGCGTAACGTTCAAATGCTTATTTATTTGTAGGGCTGGGCCAAGACCGAGAAAATATCTAAGTGAAAATTCAGAATCATCTGAACTTGGCATTTCCAATAGATCTAAGGGCTCGCTTATGTTCAATCCACTGACTCCTAATTAGGAAAGGAGCAGAGAATTCCAAAGAACAAGGTCCCTTGTCTTTCAGAATGGTTATAGGACTTCCAGATGGCATATTGAAAGGTATGGCAATGGAGGCAAGCCTGGGGGGTGGGATAAAACAGGTGCTTGAAAGCCAAAATGAGATGCCACACAGCACGGTTTGAGTTAATAGCGGCAGCGGAAAACAAAACAACCCCTTGTGACCGCCCTGGGTTGAGAAAACAGCCAGGTCATGGGACCCATTCTTGCAGGCCCTGGAGCAATCAACGGCTGGGCAATGTGCTGAAACCTGGGAGGGAGCAGCCTAGTGACACTGAAAGGCCAGCTTGGGGGAGGTAAGGACGCCCCCACCACTTCCTTGCTGCACACCCACATGCAGAGAAGGGGTTTCTGAGAAGGAGCCGGGCGCACCTGGGCCGGGAAGGGGACGGCTGCCTCGATGCAGTGCACCGCTGCCCAGCACAAATGCCCCCTTAACCACGAAGCTGCTCTCTCCACCTCCTGCCTCCGCCTCCCTGAGCCTCAGATCTGGATCAGCGGCGTTCAGAGGCTGCACACGTAGTGTGGAGGAAAGCACAGTGCTTGCAGGAGCAGATGCCCCTGCGCCCAGCCCCCAGTGGTGCTGCTGTCTAGCTGTGGGTGTTGAGGAAGGCTCTCGAGCTCTCTGGGTCTGCTCGTCCTCACCTGTGAGGAGGTTCGGGGATGCCCACCTTGCAGAGGACCGAGAACAATGTAGGGCTCAACAGACTTAGCTCTTTGCATCCTGTCCTGTCCTCGGTTGCTCTCGAATCTCTTGGCTGGTCTCGGGGTCCCTGCCACCCTGTGGGCGCTGAGGACAGGCCTGTGACTCACTCCTCCTGCTCCCCTAGTGCCCAGCGTGGCTCTGGGTGGGTGTCCTTAGAGAATCTCTTCTTATCCACACCCGAGGCCTCAAATCCCCCACCCAGTGCTCCAGAGGCCCCTCCCTGCAGCTCAAAGAATTTCCCCTGGGGCCACCTCCCACCCTCTGCTTCAAACCTCCTGATGCCTGGCCAGGCTTCCTGGGTTCTAGCCACTGTCTCAAATTTCAGAGCTCATCTTTTCTCCACTCTACTCCCTTCTTTCCTTCCTTTTGCATTAATCTTTTTGCCTTCTCTGTCTCCTCTCTCTCCCTCCTTCCTATCCTTCCTTCCTCCCTCCCTCTCTCTCCCTGCCTCACTTCTTCCAGTTGATGAATGGTTTGCATGGCCCTCTGAGCTTTGATTTCATTTTACTCCCAAAGACACTGCCCATCACCTCATTCCCTTACTCCCAAATCCTTCACTCAGGGCCCTGGGAAGTCATGTCCTCAGCCAGGATCTGCTCCCTCCCCCAGACACTATCTGAAAGTTGGCAACTGTAGTGGACATTTGATTTGCAAAAGTAAAGTCAGGGGAGGTGGGTTTGTTCTCTCCAGTGAGACCCTGGACATCTATCTGCCTGCTCCAGGCCTGGCCTACCAGCCTCCCTTCCAACCCCTGGACAAACTTGCATCCTTCTAATGTATCCTCTTCTGTTTAAGTTACTAGAATAAGTCCTTGTTGCTTCCAACCAAAGAACTCTTGCTGCATGAGTGAAGAGGGCAAGACACCCAGGACAAGAGGGAGCAGGGAATACAGGCCACAGGGGACCCTATCTGAGGCCATTTCAGTCATCGAGGTGAGAAGTGATTAGTGCCTAAGCTGAGGCAGGAGCAGTGGGTGTGCTGAGAAAGGGATGGATCAAAGGGCTATTAAGAAGGCAAGGAAACAATTGGGTGTGGAAGATGAGCCCACCCCCAGGCTCCTGGTCAGGGTGTTAGATGGAAGGTGGGGCTCGTGCAAAGGGAGCATGTGTGAAATGTGAAAGCCTCACTAAATACTTGCTCTGGCCTCCAAGTCCTTGTGGATCCAACTCTTTCTCTCCCCAGATTGCAGATTTAAAGCCAAGGCCAGGAAAGCCTTGTTAAAAGCAGGTTTGCTCTGATTCCTGGCTCCAGGAACTAGAAGGGCTCATTGCTGGGCCAGGGATGTTCCCTTCCTAGGCTGTCTGCCTGCGGCTGGAAGACTTCTCTGTGTCTGGGGGACTACGCAGTTCCCAGGCCTGCGCGTGGCACGGGGGCTCTGGGAAGACACAGAACATGTGACAAAACAGACGGCACGTGTTCCTTCAGCCACTGGAAAACAGAGCCATGGACAGACCAAGAGGAGGCTGCCGACACTGGAGGTGCGTAAAAGGTGGGCTTGAACACGGTCACCCTGGAACAGTCGTGTTCCGTGTGTCCCATCCCCTTTTCAGAGCTTCAGCAAAAACCCAAGAAAATAAAGGTGCATGATTCAGGGTGAGCCTGACCTTCCTCCACAAGGACAACTGGCAAGTGGTCCTTGGGTGATCAGGGACCAGCCTAAAAATGAGCTGACAACGGATTCTGGAATACTGAGGCCGGGAAGACCCAAATCATGTCATCGTCTGGACAATGAGAATAAGTGAGACTCTGAACCAGGTGGAGGGCAGCATTTACAACACTGGGCTGCTGTACACACAGATCACATGGCAGATGCCCATTCGCTTGACCTCTGACCTTGGAGAGCTCACTTCGCCTTTCCCAGTCTCAGTCTTCTCTCCTTGGGGTTGTGGATTCGTAAAGCATTGACAGAGTCCTGACACATGGTAAATGCTCAATAGATTGGAGCTTTTATTTTCCTAAGACATCACTCTCTCTTTCTTTCCTTTCTCTCTAAAGGCGAGGCATTGCCCCACAACCTGCATCCCGCACAGCAGCGAAAGTCCAAGGAGATGGCATTCTCCTCCCACCCCTGCCAGTGACCAGCTGGACTTAAGCAAGTGTTTCACCTCTCCAGAACTGAGCTTCTCCTCTCCTAACGAGTGGTGAAAAGAGATGATGTGCGGGTCCACTTCCTGCAAAAACGCATGGAACTGAAAGTTCTGCATTGCGTGGTTCTCCACAGTATGTGCTCACGCAACTGTGTAGTCTCAAGGCATCAGGAGTTCCCCAGCGGCTTTCATGCACAGGTAATGGGAAGGGCTGTCTTCACAGCTTAGTGTCAGTACCCAGATATCCTCGTGATAAAGTCAGCTTCAGAGTCTAAACTGCAATGTAATCCAGGTTCAACAACTCAGTATGAGAGAAGAAGTCTTAGACACTCTGGGAAAACATCACTTCTGAAAAAGATAAAACTAGCAAATAGGGCTTCCCTGGTGGCGCAGTGGTTGGGAATCTGCCTGCTAATGCAGGGGACACGGGTTCGCGCCCTGGTCTGGGAGGATCCCACATGCCGCGGAGCAACTGGACCCGTGAGCCACAACTGCTGAGCCTGCGCGTCTGGAGCCTGTGCTCTGCAACAAGAGAGCCCGCGATGGTGAGAGGCCCGCGCACCGCGATGAAGAGTGGCCCCCGCTTGCCGCAACTAGAGAAAGCCCTAGCACAGAAACGAAGACCCAACATAGCAATCAATCATCAATCAATAAAATAAATCTTAAAAAAAAAAAAAAAACTAGCAAATAGTCCCAACAACGTTAATGGATATTTTTATTATGTATAAATAATAATGAGAGACAAAAATCTTATCCCTCTTTTCCCGTTATTAGCATTTTAAAATGCACAAAACTTAATAAAACTCATAAAATGTCCCTAAATACGACTCCATTGCCATTTAGTCTTGTTCACTGATGACATTTCTATTTCCATTAAAGTATTCTTATAAGACTTCTTCTCCATGTCATCTCTGTCAACTCACAGTTGGCAATTTATGTTGTCTGCTTCCCCTCCTTATCTCTGTGACACATTCTGGAATTCAGTCTTGGTAAGTGTCTGTCCTGAGAAGCTTGGTAAATTGTATCTGGCAAATCCCCGGAGATGTCTGCTCATGTCATGATTCTGCTGTTTTAACACAAGCATCAGCACATTCACATGGCTCAGAGGAGGGCTCTCGTCACTCTTCAGTTCTAACACCCGCAGGTCCCACCGTTTAAAGGGCAACCTAGTACTATGTGCCCAAAGAAAACAGAGGGGCAGTGGGAGGGGGCAGCTAAGAGTCAGCCTGCATGGTTTTAACTGAGGTCACATACATCGTTCCAACACCAGGTCTCTGATTCATTGATACTAACTGAGGGTCCAACAGTTCAATTCAATTCTGACACTAACTACCCAGAGCCTATGCAAATCCCACAGGTTAAGGGCTCAGTCCCACAAGACTGTCCCCACTTTAGATACCAGTTGCAAACGAAGTCCCCAGACCTGCCTTTCTGCCTGGCTGACTACAAATTCAGGGTTCCCATGACCCCCTCAGGTTTATAATTTGCTAGAAGGAGTCAACTCTACTTACAAGTACAATTTTATAATGTATGATGGATTAAATCATGGCCATTGGTGATTGAAGTCAATCCCCAGACCCTCTACCCTACTCAAAGGTCAGAAGGTGAAGCTGAAAGTTGTAACCTTCTAATCAAGTGGTTGGTTCCCGTGGCAACCAAACCCCATCCTGAAGCTCTGTAGGGGCTGCCAAGAATCAACTCATTAGCATAAATCCTGGTGTGGTCAACTCATTAGCATAAATTCTGGTGTGGTCAACTCATTAGCATAAATTCTGGTGTAGTTGAAAGGGGCTTGTTATGAATAATAAAAAACGCTCAGGAAATTCCTAAGGTTTTAGGAGCTCTGTGTCAGGACCCAGGGACAAAGATCAAAAGTCTATTTTTGATTATACCACACAGCCAGAGCCGGGCTGGAATGCCAGAGGTGCCAGGTATCACCTGGCTGACTGGACAAGGTACTCACTCTCTATGAGCATTGGGTTCTTGGTCTGTAAACAAGATATCCTCAAACCTGAAGGTAGGGTAGGCTGTGAGCATCAGGAGGATAGTGTGAAAATGCCAAACAAGTGTGAGTTAAGGGCTTCCCTGGTGGCACAGTGGTTAAGAATCCGCCTGCCAATGCAGGAGACACGGGTTCAAGCCCTGGTCCAGGAAGATCCCACATGCCACGGAGCAACTAAGCCCATGCGCCACAACTACTGAGCCTGCGCTCTAGAGCCCACGAGCCACAACTACTGAGCCCACGCGCCGCATCTACTGAAGCCTGTGCACTCTAGAGCCCGTGCTCTGCAACAAGAGAAGCCACCACAGTGAGAAGCCTGCGCACCGCAACGAAGAGTAACCCCCGCTCGCTGCAACTAGAGAAAGCCCACACACAGCAACGAAGACCCAACACAGCCAAAACTAATAAATAAATAAATAAATAAATAAATAAATAAATAAATAAATAAATAAAAGGGTGAGTTAAAACTCTCCATGATGACATTCTATTTCACATCTGGCTAAAATCAGACCTAGCCAGAGTTCTCCACCACAACTGTAAGTGTAGATTGCCACTAAAGAGAATTGTTTGTTAGTTTCTATAAAGGTAAACATACATCTACCCTATGACTCAGCAATTCTACTCATAGGTATTTACCACAAGAAATAAATACCTGTGTCTACAAAAGAGAACTGTACTTGAATGTTCATAGCACCTTTCTTCATAATAGTCAGTTAAAACCTGGAAATAACAGATGAATGGGTAAATGAATTATGGTATAATAAAAACAGATATAAAAACCCAAATGGAAGAATCTTAAATTTTTAAGAAGCCAGACACAAGGATACGTACCTTATGATTCCATTTATTTTAAATCTAGAATAGTCAAAACTAATCTTTAACACACAAAAGTAAGAACACAGTTGTTGGGTGGTTGATTGGAGGGGGTACAGGGAGCTCGCTTGGAGACTGAAAATGTTCTAGCCTTTGTTTCGAGTGGTAATTACATAGATATATATGATTATCAAAATTCTCCAAACTGAAAGATTAAAATCTTCCATGGTACTGTATATTGGTTGTGCCTCGATTTTCAAAAACCTTTTAAAGCTCTCTCCTTGAGGATCATGGACCTAGGAACTGAATGGAAATCTGTCTCTCGGTGGGCAGAGGGGGCCCTGGGCTATAAAGGACAAAGTGGAGTCCATGTCTAATTCTACAACCCAACCCTCAATTCATTGCCAGGGACTTGCTAAGGAAGGGTTTCCATGCAGTCGTGGACATCTAAACTTGCCTACAGAGGCAGTGTCTATGAAATGCATTCCCTGAATCAGGATTCTTGCCTGCCTCCCCCAGTTCTGAGCTCCCACACCAGAAACTCCTGGGACATAACAAGGAATGTCATTCATCAATGCATCCCCAGGGGCAGGCACACCACAGGCGCTCTATAAATTCTTAACTATACTAAATTGCTAAATACCAAGGTCGGCTATGGATGACTCAGAAAAGCCAATCTTTGGCACCAAAGTATCCAGTTTGTCAACATGCATTGACTATATTAACCATATAACTATACAATTTCTACAAATCAACAGTGGTAGGGGTGGGATAGCTTTCTCCTCATGCCACACACCAAAGAGACAACAAATGCAGCCCCTCACTCGGAAGCTGTGTTCTAAGGGAAGCAGAGAGATGGCGCATTGATGTTCTTGTTCTCCTCTCTCTCTCTTTCTCTCTCTCTCTGAGAACTTCTGGCGTGCTGCCATGCTGATCAGAACAATCATATAAGCATTTGGTGAAGTGGTTTATTAGGGGGTAAAAAGCCACATGAGGTCCTTCTCCACTCACCTCACTTCTGCTTTCTGCAACTTTCTTTTGCACTGAAGTGTGGGGAAGAGATAGAAGTAGAGGTTACAACTCCTGCTTCCGACCCATTGATCCCAGGATAAAGTCTCCCACCAACAAGTCCCTTAGGTAGGTCAGAGTTGAGGGTACCTGCACCATTCCCAGCATCACCATGGAAACATCTCCACCCCTGGGAAATAATGAAAATTGCTGGTATAGAGTGAACTAGATTTAAAAAACAAGACAGAGTTAGCGCTGAGAGAGGAGTGATAAAGGGATCATTTTAATTAGGAAGTAAGAGGTCATACCACCCACAGGGGTTATGGGGATGTACGTAGGCACCATTTACAAATCTAATATTGAAGTTGAGCTCAGCAGTTTGGAGTACCTATTAACCACATTCCCGTGACATTCACCTACCTGGTGTACATACATTGAATTTTGCTACAAATAAGGGCTCTCGTCCTGCACGGCTGTTGTTAAACATTTACCAGCCAGCATGCTATTGTCCCAGAGCCCTGTGTACCTGCAGGAACTGTTGACCTTTACACTGGAAAGTGGTATGGTTTAGTCCATATCTCTGAACAACCCCCTGGCTGTAGTGTGGCATCTGGAGCGGCAGGTGGAGGGGTGAGAGGCCGGGAGGTCAGCTGGCAGTCGATGGCACACATCAGAGGATAAGCAGGCAGCCCTGGGGTCGGCCACAGACACAGGGGTGATAAAGAGGAGGCAGATGAGGGCAACGCCAGGAAGTGGGAACAGCAGGGCTTCTGCTGACCTGGGAAGGGCTGAAGGAAAACTAGAAGCAAAGTCTGCTCTGAGGTTCTGAATCTGAGTGATGGGTAGATAGTGATGTCATAGAAGGAGATTAAACTGGGGACCAGGATCGAGAAAAGATGAGTCTCTTTGAGCTGTTTTGAAATCAAAGTAATGGGTGGTACCCCGTGACCCTGAACATAGGGTGTCATCCAAGCAGAGATTGGAGGAAAGGTGTCTGTGTCCTTTGCTAACAGATCATCTCCCCTGCTCAGCATGTTTTCACCTTGTTTTATGATCTGAGCGTCAGAGCTGGAAGAATGTTTGTGACCCTCAGACCCTCTCACCTCATGGAGCAGATGAGATCATTAGGAGGTAAGCAGACCCCAAACCTGTCACTCCCAGGCCAGCTCCACAACCCTGACACACCCCAAAACCAGGGCTGGGACAGGGGTCTGTTAGCGGCAGCGCTTGCCCTGTCAGCAGGGGGCAACTTGATCTGCCATCAGCTTTGACAGGACAGGCCCTTGTGCTGGACGCAGGGGTGAAAGTGAAGGTAAAGCGTCAGCCCCAGGGAGCTCCAAGGGTGGGGAGGAAGCACCAAGGGAGAAGAAAGCCACTGCGAGGCGCCCGAAGGTTAGCCTGGAGCCAGCTTTCACCTCCTGCCCAAATGTGCCCAGGCTCTGGCTCTCAGCTACCCTGAGAGGGACAGGGCGAGCTTCCACTTGGGCCCAGGACCGAGAGGCAGAAGAGTCTGGGTCCAGCGGGAGCGAAGTAAGAGAAGAGGCCACATCTGTCCAGACACTGAGGTGTGCTGGGGCAGGGTCAAGGCAGGGCGGGGCAGCAGGCTAGGAAGAATTCAGCCACTTAGAAATGGGTGACTCCAAGGCGGAGGCCCTGCAGCCACCAAAAGAGTGACAGTGCTCAGGGGGCGGCTCTCCTGAGGCCATTTATCCTGGTTTGGAGCATGAAAGGCTTCACATTTATGGGGTTCCCACTCGCCCATCCAGGCTGAATACACGGTGGCAGAGCCAGAAAGAAGAGAGTGCCTGCCCCCTACCAGCTCAAAGAGTATAGTTTGCATCTTCATTTGTTATAAATGTCTCTTGTGTGCCAGGCACTGTTCCAGGCACTGGGAATACCGGGGTGAGGGACCCCACAAAGTCCCTGCCCTGAGAGAATGCATATGCTAGTGGAGGGGAGACAAACAGTAAGCAGGCATACAAATGAGAATACGTATGTATGTGTTAGGGAGAAACTAAAGGAGAATAACAGACCCTGGACAAATTCCTCGCGCCCTGTTTACTCACCCATAAAATGGGACTGATGTCCCCCCAACAGGACTGTGGTGAAGCACAGGTGGGACGTGATGTAGTCCACCCCAACCCTGGAGGGAGGGTGAGTGAGGCAAATTCAACCACTGGCGCTTTTGCCCTTTTTATTGTGGTCCATACACATAAAATTTACCATTTTAAACATTTTTAAGTGGCATTTAGTACATTCACAATGTTATGCCACCATCACCACCATCCAATCCATCCCCAGAACTTTTTCATCATCCCAACAGAAACTATACCCACTAAACAATAACTCCACACTCCTCCTGCCCCCAGCCCCTGGCAACGTCTATTTTACTCTCTGTCTCTATGAATTTGCCTGTTCTAGGACCTCATAAAAGTGGAATCATACAGAATTTGTCCGTTCGTGTCTAACATTTCACATAGCTTCACCTACAAGAGGAATCACTGGATCTTACAATAATTCTGTGTTTAGCTTTCTGAGAGATTGCTGTTTTCCAAAATGACTGCACCATTTTTCATTCCCACCAGCAGTGCACAAGGGTTCCAATTTCTCCACATCCTGGCCACACCTATTATTCTCCTTTTTTTTTTTTTTTAGTAATAGCCATTCAAGTGGGTGTGAAGTAGTCTTTTGCTCTCTTTTATATAATCACAATAATTATTGTCAGAGTGTTTCCTGCATATATGTTCATGACATGCCTGCATTGCTCTGTGCACTATTCATTTATAGCACACATTTTTGTCCAGGGTTGTATACACCAGCCTCCGCACTCTGTACCTTATGGGCAATTTAAGGCATTGTCAAAGGTACTCCCAAATGTATAACTATCTCTATGCTTCTTTCCATGGAAACAGAAGTGTCAGGGGACTGGCAGCCTGTATAGAGAGCTTGGTATTGTGTCACTTTCAGACCTAGGATGTTAAAAGCCAGTCCTAGCCCTCTCCTCCCCCATCACCCTGCCACTCCTGTGCATGCTAAACCCTGTGCCCAGGAGGAAGGCAAGGCCAAGGGCAACTCACCCAGGCTTCACACTCATATCTATGAGCCATTGCTCTTTTTCAAAACAACTGGAACCAGTGTGAGTGGGTAAAGAACAGGGGAAATACAGAGCCTTTAAACAGTCCCTGGCCAGACTCACCTGGTCCCCCAGATCTGATCCTCTGTGATGCTCAACCTCAAACAATAAATAACACAGGTCCTGGAGCAGGACACACTCACAGGTGTAATTTATATCTCAAAATCCAAGCAAGCTCCAAAGAGCAGCCAAGCCTACAGATATAAATCCCAGCTCATTCATGCGCTGACGTTCCATGGTCTGAAAAAAAAAGCAAGAAGATGCTTTCCTGGGTAAGAGTTACACACAGCGAGGTCTTGAACTCCCAGGGAGGAGCACTTCCCGGCACTTCAGCGAAAGCTAGGCAGAGATTGGGGGAAAGACGTCCGTGTCCTTGGCTACAGGTCGTCTTCCCACTCAGCAAGATTTCACCTCATTTCACAGTCTCAGGGTATCAGAGCCAGGGGGATGTTGATGATCCTTGGACTTCTCACCTCATCATACAGATGAGATCATCGAGGCCCAGGGTTTCCATGCAGTAAGCAGCCCCAAGCCTGTCACTCCCAGGCCAGCCCCTTGACCCCGACACGCCCACCAACATCTATTAAGGGCGGCACCTATCCTTCCTCAAATGGGAGACTTTGAGATCATTGTTGACAAATTGGTTTTTTTTTTTTTTTTTAACTGACATTTGAGTCCCAGCTGATTCTTTTAGCAAGAACAAAACATTGACATGCCAATGGGTGGGTTCAGACATGAGACCCCCTTCAGTGCAAATATGAAATACATCATTATGTATTATGTATTTCATAATGATGTATTTCATATGGCAGGCTCAAAAGGAGAAAAGCCAAACACTGATCATATAGCGACTAGAAACTGAAACTCCTCCTGTGAGGCAGGAGAAACTTCCTTGGAAGAAGACAGGGCCAGCTTCCTAGAAGCACACACACACACACCCCAAGCTCCTGGGACCGGAGAGATGGAGTGACCCCCCTGGGGAGGCCCACAGCCATCCTGAGTAGCAGCTACACCTCTGCTCCCTGAGTCCCCTGTGTTCGGGGATCCCTCCCAGGTCTCATATTGGAGGGCCTTTCTTCTGCTACACATTTCCTTGCTGGACAAAAATAAGAGCCAGTTTAACAGAGACAAAGGAATATCCACTGAGCACTGCCATGTGCCCAGGCTGGGCCGGGAGCTTCACGCCTTGAAATTAAAAGGTGAGACCCCCCCACCCCATAGATGGAGGGTGGAGCTGAACCTCAGACCACACACTGCCAGCAGAAGCAGCCCCGTGCCCATTAGTCCCCGGCCTCCAACCCTGTCTGAGTTCTAACACCTACAAGGCCCAGGCTGATCTCCTCAGGAGCTGGTTTAGGGCACTGAGGCCGCCTGCTGTTTGCTGTTGTTGTTTCCCAGTTGATTCTGATGTGCAGTCAGGATTGAGAGCCACTGTTAGACCAGCGGTTCTCAACATCACCAGCACAATAAAGTTACCTGAGGAGCTTTAAAAAAGGGTACTGAGCCTGAGTCCAACCCCCCCCCATCACCCCCATCCCCCAACAGACGTTCTGATTGAATTGGCCTGAGGTGCAGCCCGGGCATTAAGATGTGTAAAAGCTCCCCAAGTTGATTCCTCTGTGCAGTCAAGAATAAGACCCAGCGTCTTAGGTGACACTTAGGGAAAGAGAGTCTGGATTTCTCAGAAAAGTCCAAGGACCCCATCCTCTGGGTGCTTAACCCCATAGGGTTCTGCCCACCTCATTCTCCACCGTCAAAATCTCTGGTTTCACCTGCTCCTCAAACACCCTCCCACACAGAGAACGCTGCAGCCGGTGCTGCAGAGCTCGGGTTGGCCTGTGTCCTGCACTGGAACTGCCTCTGAGGCTCTTCTCCTGCATCCTGACTTCCCTCATCCCTGTGTGAACTGTGAGACCAGCTGGCTTCCCAGAAGGCCCTGCCAGAGGCCTTTCAGTTCCTTCTGGTAGATTTTCTGGGTTATGTTACCTTTGCAAAGTATTAACAGCCTGACTTCTGAGGAAATCAAGTTCCCAGTCTTCCGAGGAGGCCCCAGTGACTGGGAAGCACTGGCAGCCTAAGAAACCTAAGCACAACGCAGAGACGGTCCAGCCCAAGAGCACAGTGAGGCAGGGAAGGATGGCTGATCTGGAGCCGGGGGGGTCTCATCAGAGTCACCTGCAGGGCTTGTTAAACCCCAGATTGCTGGGCCCCACCCCCTAGAGTTTCTAATTCAGTCGGGTGGCAGGGTTGGGGTGGTGGGGGGCAGGATTTGCATCTCTAACAGGTGATGCTGTGCTGCTGGTCCGGAGAGCATCCTTTGAGAAACACTGGTCCATAGGCTGCAGCTTTCTACCTTCCTTGTAATTGCAGTTTTCCTCTAAGGATTCTCTGAAAGGCTAAATAAAATACCCCAACTTCTTGTGCTTTGGTTCCCCTCCCCCATCTCCTGTAGAAGTCAGAGTATGCAGTGGAAGGATGGACAGTGTAGCAGGCAGAGTAATGGTCCCCCACAATGCCCATGTCCTAATCCCTGGGACCTGTGAGTGTTATGTTACATAGAAAAAGGGAAGTAAGGTTGCAGATGGAATTTAGTTGCTAATGAGCTGACCTTAAGTTAGGGATACTAGCCAGAGCTATCCAGGTACACCCAGTGCAAGAGCAGTGGAGCCATTTTCCCATCTGGGAGAGAAATGAGGCAAAAGAAGAGATTTCAAACGTGAGAGGGACTGGACCACATTTGACAGCTTCGAAGATGGAGAAAGGGGGCCAGAAACTAAGGAATGTGAGTGCCTTCTAAAAGCTGGGAACAGCCCTCAGCTGACAGCCAGCAAGGAAATGGGGCTGTCAGTCCTACAGCCACAAGGAACTGAGCTCTGCCAACAGCCTGAATGAGCAAGGAAACAGATCTTCCCACAGAGCCCCCAGAAAGGAACCCAGCCCTGACAACACTTTGATTTTAGCACAGTGAGACCTGTATGGGGCTTCTGACCTCCAATACTATGAGGTAATAAATTTGTGTCATTTTAAGACATTAAATGTGTGGGAATTTATTACAACAGCAATGGGGCTTCCCTGGTGGCGCAGTGGTTGAGAATCTGCCTGCCAATGCAGGGGACACGGGTTCGAGCCCTGGTCTGGGAAGATCCCACATGCCACGGAGCAACTAGGCCCGTGAGCCACAATTACTGAGCCTGCGCGTCTGGAGCCTGTTCTCCGCAACAAGAGAGGCCGCGATAATGAGAGGCCCGCGCACCGCGATGAAGAGTGGCCCCGCTTGCCACAACTAGAGAAAGCCCTCGCACAGAAACGAAGACCCAACACAGCCATAAATAAATAAATAAATAAAACCTTTAAAAAAAAAAAAAAATTCCGCTACTTGCTTGTAGCAACTTTTATTACAACAGCAATAGGAATTTTTACAGAAGGGATGGAAACAATAACTGAAACTAACACTTATCGCATGTGATTTAGTTATGACTATGGCTCCCACTCGGTTCAGTAAGGAGAACCATGTACCTGGGTTCCCCACATGTACTCAATAATTGGGCTCCCATTGCAGCCTCAGAACTTTGTGGTTTTACATCCCTGTGTGCTGCTTCTGTCCAGTGTGTGTGCCCTGGTGCAGTCTTCTCTGCCTCAAAGTTTCCAGAACCCCATTCCAAGGTAGTCTGTTGGACCAGGTAAAACAGGTGGGAATTATACAGGTAGAAACTGTAGGTGGAAGGAACAGAGAGGTGAGGTATCACAGGAAAAGCAAACAGAGGAAAAGTGAGGCTAGCTTTTAAAGTTGAGAACATATAGGTAAGGAGCTGACAAAGGAAGCGGTCAGAATGTGGGACTTGATCCCAAGTGGAAGATTATGTTGGCATCCGCACTGCCCTAATGCAGCCTCTCCCTGGAAACCTCCAGTGATGGGACCTCGCCATGCTCAAGACATCTCGGCTAACCATTGCGCAGCTCACAGTGTGACAATTGATGGAAACTTCCCAGCAAGGAAAAAGGGATGTGTGTCTAGTGTGGTGAGGCACATGGTGAATGTCATCACTGAGATGAGGAAGGGGCCTGACCCCACCCACGTTCCTTCCCAGCCAGGGACAGAGCCCCTTGTAACCAAGCAAGGAGTTTCCTGTCCCTTGGCCTCTACATGGGCTACAACCATGACTGATGTGGCCCCAGCAAGTCTCATACACGTGCTTCAATAGCTGTGGATGGCATGGGGCTGGCATCGTCTGGGGCACTTTGTCCTCTCCATCACTGAAGGCTCCACATCTGTGGCTTCAAGTGCTTCCTGGAAGTCACTTCCAAGGAGCCTCCCTGGATGGGCTCAGCCCTGTAGTTTCTCTCCCATAGCACTAAGTTCATGCAGCTTTTATACAATAGTTTTTAACTATATACAACTTCATTCTCTCTGTACAACCTAGCAGGGGGCCTTCCATATATAGGCATTCTATATATTTTTGTTGGCAGGTGCACAATTCCAGTATATTTTTAGCCTAAAAAATCATTTATTTAGCAGCATGCATTTTATAATCCTGTTGTGGTAATATGTTTTTCCCTATATGCACAACTATATAACTTGAAGGATTTTCTCTAATATATTAGCATCTGGAGGGAGGTACTTCCTTAATTTTTATCCTTGTTTCTTTTTTCAAGATACACTTTTATTTTTGTCTAAGTAATAAAAAAGTAACCAAGCTTAATATGTCAAGGAATAATCAGTGTCTTAATAAAGCAACAATAACAAACAGCTATTTGTTTCTCTAATTCCTCTCCCCAGTTCCACTCCCCAAAGACAAATGTCAACTCTTCTGGCAAATTCTTCTGATATTCACTTTCGTATATTTGGTAATATTCATGTTGCAGTTTTTGACTGATCAGCTGTAGGCATGAACTTGTGACATCCTCCTCACTACCCCTCCTCCCATATTCCTAAAATATAATCATTCTGGATACTTGTTTTCTTCATTTCTGAGAAACTCTCTTGTGCTACATCTTCAAAACTTTTTTTCCCCTTGCTCTGTCTGTCTGGAACTCCTATAGGTCAGTAGATGAACCTCAGCCTTGCCCTTCTATTTCTCTTTCTTTGTCTTTTGTTCGGCTTGATTTTAGCTTCCAACCATTCTATCATTTTTGTTTTGTTTGCTTTATTTTGTTTGGGTTCTGTTTGTTTTTCTTTTCAAAAGTTTTGTGCTCTGGTTATTTTTTCATTGTGTTCTGTCCTTGTTTTATAGATGTAACATATTCCCACCTATCTCTCAAGATGGTAATAAGAGGGTTTATTAGTTTTAAGTTTTCTATGCTTCCTACATTGCCTGCACCTTCTCTCTGAGCCCTCTTTTTCTGTTTGTTTTAGGCCCTCTCTGTCACGTTGGCACCTTCCTCAAATATCTCATGGCCCTGCGCTGTCCTTATACCTAGGACAAGGTACTGCAACTGTAATTGGACGTGTTCTATGGAGATTTCAAGGACTTGTGGGTTTCACCGGAAGGTCATTGGAATTTTGGTTCCTCATAAGTTAGGGTCCAGGTCTTCCCTGGGGCTATTCATACTCTCCAGAAAGAGTCCTCCAGCTGCCTGCCTGGGGATATAGGTCTGCCTGCTGCTATTCTAGAGTCAGAGAGGAGAAAAAGTCTGAAGAGCCCACAATTCAGCACAAGTCTGACTTTAATCCTTGTCTTCTGTCCTCTGCTTTGCCTAGCCTTCCAAGGCCTGACACACTGCTACCATCCAGTTCATCTGGAGAATAAGCCTCTGGTCTCCATTGGCTGTGGAAGCAGGAGAAGGGCAGGGCAGAGAGGAGGGATGGGGGTCCCCAGATGATGTGGGTGCATTGGGTCTTCGTTGCTGCACGCGGGCTTTCTCTGGTTGCGGCAAGAGGGGGCTACTCTTCTTTGCGGTGTGCGGGCTTCTCACTGAGGCAGCTTCTCTTGTTGCGGAGCATGGTCTCTAGGTGCGCAGGCTCAGTAGTTGTGGCTCGTAGACTTTAGAGCGCAGGTTCAGTAGTTGCGGTGCACGGGCTTAGTTGCTCCGCGGCATGTGGGACCTTCCCGGACCAGGGCTCGAACCCGTGTCCGGTGCATTGTCAGGTGAATTCTTAACCACTGCGCCACCAGGGAAGTCCCTATTTACTGACTTTCAACTATCCACTCATTTTTAGCCCCACGCCTTGCTCTTTAGTTCTTGGTGTCCCTGGGTGCTGAGCCCCTCAGGGATTTGCAGGGTGAAAGGCACACTGCTGACAGGAAAAACCTACTGCAGGCAAGTAGCTCGAAACTTCCCATGTTCTGAAAACTCAGTTGCCATGCCTCCATCCTTCACTTGAATCCTCCTCTCTGCTCTTACCTTGTGTCCTTGGAGTGAACACTTTTTAAAGTTCTCATGCTGCACTTTGATGGGGGCAGAGGGGAGCCAAATATCTACCACTAAAGAGCCACATTCACCTGGAAGCCCCTGTGTTTTCAAAAATAAACTCTTTTTTAGTTATATCAGAAAATATATTTTTTTGATATGTGGATGACCAATTGGGTGATGTTGGGTGACTGAACAGAAACAAATGAATAAAACATGATTTAGTACTTATGGGAAGTTACAAATGACTTTGGTTGACTTACGAACAGAATTCTCATTTTTCCTGACAGAGCCTTGAACATCTTTTTATAATTTAAACCACAAAATCAGAATGTTCAGAGACACAATCATTAAAAGCACTGACACGGAACGGAAATTGTAGCTTCCCCCTCCTAATTTCACTCCAGCACTTCCATTTCAGGGTAGGTGTGGTTTTCTGGGAGAGCACAACCAGGACCCTGATGAAGGAGCCTGTGTTCTTTCTCCTGAGCCTCCCTTGTGGCTCTGATTGATGAGGAAAACCCATTCCTCACAGCAACAGCAGAGGGAGACCCTGTCTGAAGCGACTCTACGCCTTTGACTAAAATATTGTTTCCGCTGCACGTTGGGGCCCACTCCCGGGAACACTGGGCATTTAACCTCCTAAATGCTACAAACCTGGACTGGTATTTAGTCTCACTGTGTCCCCTGGGAGGACTGATGTCAGAGACCAATTTCCAGAAATCTGTGATCATCAAGAAGGCCAAGCCCATGGAATGTTTAAAACCTTCCACAGCCACACCCCATAAATCTGTGTCTTGACAGATGGTCCCAGAAGCCCAAGCTGCACCGGCAGGGCCATCTGACCACGTCTGATGAGGCTTACTCAGCAAAGCAGGTGGTGCCTGTGTCAGACCCCCACCAGGAATAGCAATCCCTCACACTGTGAGGGATTCTGAACATTATGAACATTCTGATTTTGTGGTTTAAATTATCCCTCCTCTCTTTCAAGATGTCTTCATTGAAATGGACTTCAGGCTATAAAGACCTCAGCCTCAGTGACTCAGAAGGATCTGAAGAGTCCAACTGCTTCATTATAAACACAGAAAAACCAACACCCAGGAAGCATGACCTAACCAAGCTCATACTGATCTTAGAGGTAAGTTGGAATTCACCCCCAGGTAACCTGGCCTGAAGACCACTGTACCATCCCTCTGCCAGAACCAGGGTGTCAAAATGACAGCTGCCAAAGCCCTTATCTGAGCTGCAGCGGGGACAGACCCATGCAGCTTGGGTAGCCCCTCTCCACCCCATTTCAGAGCAGATATCTCACCCCACCCTGCACAGACAACGCCTGGTGGACCCTGGGCAGCTATATCTCCCTGGGAGCTCAAGACTTGCAAGAAAATCATTAACACAACCCTGCACGCAAGCTGTGCACAGATTCTGGGTACCCCCCTGCACTGTAAGGGAGCAAACACAGATTGCACCAAACTCAGAGAAGGAGGGAGAGATGAGGGGCAAAGATGAGTTTACCTGAAATGTATCAGTTGCACACCCTCACACTGTTGGGTATGTGGCTTTGCCTACTTCCTGCTTTTTTGGCTAAATTGATCCTAAAGAACTAAAATATAAATAAAGGATCCCCTTGAACAAGTGTCCTTCATTCATTCAAGCATCTACCATCCCTGAGTCCACAGATCTTGTCAGCTGGTCGGAGAGGGCAGCACTAAGAATTAGGGAATAATTCAAGCACAATGTGACCGGTCCTGGGGGCCTGGGAGGAGAAGTAATTGACTCTGGAGATCAAAAACAATTCAAGGAGGTGCTACTCACCTGGACTTTCAATGATGAGTGTAATGGTGATGAGGAGGAGAGACTATTGCAAGAGGAAACAAGATATTACAGAGAGAACAACATGAGGAAAGGCAGCATGAGCGTGTCTGGTGGGGCTGAGGCTGAGACCCCAGACAGTCTGGAGAAAGAGAAGAAGGGAGGGGGCAAAGATTGGAGAAATGGCGTGGGGTAGCTTACAGAAGGCCTGGGATCCTGGACTGAGGAGTTCAGAATTTATTCTTTAGGCAGTGGGAAATCTTTGAAGGTATTAAGCGAAGTTGTAACTTGTGAAGATCTGCAATCTCCACCAACAATTCAGGCATAGGATGGAGGCTGGAAGACCAGGCTGTGGCCGCTAGCTGAGCAAGAAATAATGAGGGCTAAGCTCAAAGAGGACTAGGAACAACAGACAAGAGGAGGCAGATGAGGAGCAATTATAGTGCAGAATTAGAAGAACTGGGGAAAGAGGGAAACTGATTTTAATGTGTTTAGCTTTGGTGACTAGACTAATAATGAGACTAGTATCCAGGATGTAAAACTCAGGAAAAAGGAAAAGAATGGAGTGGAAATACTAAGTTCAACTTGGGACATAATGAGTTTGATGTATAGTTGACCAAAATGCAGGTGGAAATTTAGCTCCACAGCTAAGGAAAAGAGGTTTGGGCCAGAGGGCCTCCGTGGGAATTATTCTCATTCTGGTAACACTCAAGCCAGGCAATTAGAGAGAGTGGAGAGTGGATGAGAGAAAAGAGGGTTCCAAAGCATGTATTAGTTAACTCTTGATGAGTAACAGATTACCCTAAAACTTAGCAGCTTGAAACAACAAGCTCAGCTGGGGGTGGGGGTGGGGGTGGGGTGTCTGGCTCAGAATCCTGATAAGGTTATAGTCAAGCTGCCAGCCGGGGCCTGACATCTGAAGGTTCAACTGGGGCAGGGGGTCTGCTTTCAAGCTCACTCACGTTGCTGCTGTTGGCAGGAGGTATCATTTCCCCAATATGTGGCTTCTCAGTAGGGCTCCTCAAGACATGGCAACTGGCTTCCCCTGAGATAGAGAAAGTGGCCAAGGTAATGTCTCTTATAACCTAACATCAGGCTGACATACTACCACTTCTTTCATATTCAGTCACACAGACCAACCCTCCCAATGCGGGAGAACACCACACAAAGTTGTGAATACCAGGAGGGGAGATCACTGGAACCATTTGGAGGCTGCCAACCACAGATCACCACCAGGGAAACAGCAAAGAAGGAGGACTCAGTAAAAGACACATAGGAAAAGGAAAGAACGCAAGCCCTAATGCACGTAGGATGATTGCCAAAGGATAACGTCATGGGGGGGTTGTCCAGAAGGAAGGAAGAGTTAACAGTGGCAAATGCTAAAAAAATCCAAGAGGTGGAGTTGAATGAGCACAACAATTAAGCCACTGGGTCTGGTGGTCAGCTGCCAGGCCAGCATAGTTGCAGTGACATGTACCCGGGTAGAAGCCACGTTTTAGTAGGTGAACAACTGAACAGAAAACGAAACAACGGGAGGGAGTGGTAAATTTAGAGCCCTTTCAAAAGTCTAGGTGGTGAAGGGAGGAAAGACTGCATGTGTCTTGCAGGAGAAAGCAGCGTCTTGCAGGATAGCTTTGCTCTTAGCTGTAGATGAGTAGATGGGAAAGGCGGAGGCAAAAGTGGAAGACATGGGTCCAAGGGCTCAGGAGACATACAAGGACAGCGATTGAAAGCACAAGTGTGAGGACTAACCCTGGAGCCTCCATCGGAAGGAAAGGACAAGTGAGGGGGAGGATGCAGTTAAGAGGAATGCAACGGGTTTTGGGGGTGCAGGTCTGAGGGTCTATTTTCTTCCGCAGACACTGAAATGAGGGGTGAGGTGACAGGGCATCTGAAGAGGTCAAAGGCTTAGACCAGATCCCGGGATTTGTCTCCAGTGCCAGGCACTTGCTTGAGTTATGCCCGTGAGCTTCCTACTATTTTGCTGAAACTTCCTCACCCCCAACAGGTGAAGATTCGTATAACCCACATTTCATCTTTTCCTGACTTATGCTCCCCAGAGCCATCCCAAGCATCTGGAATTTTTTTGCTGCTATTAATTGTGCACAATTTTTGGCTATCCCACATAGTCAGGAGTATCTGTGAAGTATCCACTTATAGCAATACACAGAAGCTCTAGACAAGACCCAGGGAGAGCTGCAGCCCACCACTGGAAGCATTCATTCCCATGGACCACCATTGGGAGAACAAGGTGGAGAGCTTCACCAAGCCCACCTCTGCCTCCTGGGATGAGGAGCAGTGAGGAAATCAACACCAAGCTTCCACCCAAAGCCTTTCTGAATTATCTGCCCAAGGGTACTGGGATGGTGTCCTCTCTTGGGGCAGCTTTGTGACAGAGGCAACTGTAAAACCAGAGGGGGCAATAGAGGGGGCCAAGCTGAGACCACTGGACTCAAAATCTCCTCATTTCTGTTCTGTGTGAGCTTGAGCAAATGCACTTAACCAAACATGACTCAGTTTCCTCGCCTGTAAAATGCGAATAATAATAAGAATAGGGTTGTGTATATAGCATTTAGCACAGCACCTAGCTATGACAATCGTCACTGACATCATCACTAGTTTTCACAGCCCTGGAGTCAGGGCTTGGATTATTGTAAGTTTCTTGAGTCAACCGACCTTCCTATGGCTGCAACACACAGGGGCTCTGGTTGTTGTAGCATGAAACAAAACAATATAGTAAGTAAAGCTCTGGATGAGCCCTGTCATCTCAAAGAGCAGCTACTCATTTTACCCTGGTTCTCTATGATGTTGAGGCCAGGCTGTGCCCCAGTTTGGGGTGTCGTTGGTTCAGTGGGTGGAATCCTGCACAGGGCGGGCCACAGTGCAGTCAGTTTGTTCACTTGTGTATTAGCTCCCATTTACTGGCATCTGCTCTGGACAGCTACTTTTGACATGGCACTTCTGACCCAGTAAGGCAGCTAGTAGACCCATTTTACAGATAAGGAAGTTGAGACTAAAAGAGAGTAAGGAACGTCCCAGGCCACACAGCTGTTAATGGCAGAAGTGAGTTTGGAATCCATCCCCGCCGATCACCACACTGCTTCTCTTCCCAGGCTGGGCATCCAGGGCCCAGAGGCAGGTGAGCAAAAGAGGAACCAGGCAACGTAGGAAAGCCCAGCTCTCTTCCTTTGAATTCTAGGTGACATCCCTGGCACATCTCACAGTCCTTGTCTGGATTCTTTAAGGAATCATAATCATCTAGAATCACAGACTTCCAGGTCTGAATCATCCAATCAGTGCTTGAGAACTGCCCATCATGTCACTTCCCCCCACCAAGTATTCATGTGGGCTCCAAGGAGCTTATTATCTCCTGCAACAGTTCATCCTACCAATGGGGGAATGATGGCTAGAACACTTTCCCCTACTTGGAGCTGAAAGCTTCCCCCCCATAACTTCCAGCCACTAGTGCAAGCTTGGACTCCGCAGGATGCAATAACAATTGAAACAATGCTTTCTATGTATGAGATCCAGGTCACACCATTGTCTGGAGCAGTGGGGTCTCTAGCACTTTGCTTCTTAGGCCTCTGTAATCTGAGACTCCCTTTTTGTTATTCAGAGTACTTTTCCACACTCTTTATGCAGGTTCCTCAGCCCTGCACAGTGCTCGGTCCTTCCTTCTGTCCTGTCCCCTTCTCGGCCTTTCACAAGCTGCCTGGGCAGTCCCCCAATTTCCCCAGGAAATGTCCCTTCTCTTTTTCCTCTGGACCCATTTGCGACTGCAAGGTCAGACTTGGATGTCTGGGAGCTTCTCTGCCTTCTCAGCCAACTTCTATTTTAAGGTCTCTGGCCCCTGGCTCCTGGCAATATTTTCTCTGAATTCTGAGAGGTCTAATCGGGCCCAACCAGATTTCTCCTTTCCCCGTGGAGCTTCACAGATCACTGAATCGTAGTAAGAGGGGTCATAAACTCTGCCAGAGTCTTCTTTGCAGTTTCTTGAAAAAGGACCCTCTCTGGGGTTCCTCCACATTTTACCCTTATGACAGGCCCTACACCCCCTCCTCTTCCATCCCTCTTAGGGTGCAACCCCGGTGAAGCAAGGGGACCCTCAGGGATGGAAGAACATTCCTAATGCTCAGCCCCCGTAGTTCTCAGTCTCTCCCAACCTAAGCCCAGTGCACAAAAAAAGAGCTTCCCAAGAAAAAGGCTGTGGAGAGAAATGGAACCTACGTCAACCGGCTTACCAGCAAGGAACAGGTGAATTTAGCCAGCTCCGTAAGGACATCCGGTGCCCAGTACTTCTGGTTATGCCCTTCACCTCATCCCCTCAACACCAGATAGCGGCCCACCCCGACACAGGCATATCCAAAGGGAGAGAGTGCAGCCCGTCCTCGGGCCACACGTTAAAAGTCAGGGACGCTTTCCCAGCAGCGCAGCAATACCTGCCCCTTCCAGGCTCTTTGACCGAATTGGGTTACATGCTCATTCCTAAATCAAAGTTGCTAGGAAGGAGAGGCTGTAACCAGGGCCAGTGGGCTGAACAGACCCCGCCAACGAAGGCCTGGAAGGACCCCATGTCTCCTGAGCACGGAAGGGCCAGGTTTACAGCATAGTCAGCTGCTGTCAGCATGGAAGAAGCCAGGCGTGCTGTGGGGCAGAACAGGTGCCTGAAGGACGTGAGCCACAGGCTGCTGACCCCAGCCCCCAGCACCTCCACCTGTGCAGTTCAGCCTGTGCCACAGAGACTCAGGTACCAGCACTGGGGGAGAGGTGTGTGAGTGTCAAGACCTGTCGAAGTTGGGAAGTTTGGAGTTGATGAACATAGTCTGCTATTAAACTCAGTCAGCTAACCAAAGAAATAAACGCATACGTCAAATCATACATTTTTAAACTTGATATTAAAGATCACGTGAACACAGAAGTTCTTAAACTCATGCAAAGCGGGAAAATTAGTAGTCTTTATGGAACGCTATGAAATCTTGATCAAATTAATCAATCAAATTGATTAATCAAATCAATCAGCAAAGAATATTTATTATATGAGGGCTTACGCATGCTCAGCAAAGAAAAAAGCAAAACGGACTATGCCTGAGTTTTCTATTATTAGAATTTAGTTTGGAATTTTTTTCTCCTACTTTGGTTGTTTTTGATGTCTACCCCACATGGGCAGAGGCATAAAAAGTTCCAGAAAAATGCCTGGGAGGAAAACTAAAACTTGATATAATTCAATCCCTTGTGCCAGTTAGTAAAGTAAGAATTAGTAAAAGCCCACCATTGTCCAATTTTAGAGGATAGGCTTCTTGGAGCAGCCCTCAGACCATGCTTTGAGAACCACCAATCCAGCCAAATCCGCTCATTTGTTTTCTGCAAAAGTTACTAAGGTTCACGCATATCTTTGGGTTTCCCCAAGGTCACCTAGTTAATTATTGACATAGCAACTCACCTCCCAAAGATTATAGTAATTTCCCACATCACATGTCAGGGATGCATGTCAGGGATAAAGAAAGGTCCGTGTGTGGCATGGGCCTGAGCTAAGCATGTCTGGTCAGAGTCCAAATCTGCCACAGACTTGGAAGCTTTCTAATCCACCTAAATACAGCAGAATAGAGGCTTGGAACTCATTTCAAAAGTTGTTTCTGCTGGTGATTTAAAGACACATCCCTCTCTCCCATACACACACGAACACAAACCTACACGTACACCGTCACCTCCAGACACTGACTCCCAGACCCTGAAGGCTTCAGGTCCAGATGTGACTTTCTCTGCGCCTTTCTGCTACCCAGTAGGGCACGGCCTGGGCTGGCTCCTTGGCCGGCTCCCCCCTCCCAGCCAGAAACAGTTAATTGCCAGCTCCACGCTGCCTCCAGCCCAGCCCTAATCGGCCTGATCTCAGGCAGCCACGCTGGGGCCGCAGCAGCTCCAGACCAGGCCCTGGCTGCGTGGAGCAGTGGGGACATTCTTCCAAGGTAATGATTAAGCTGAGCACCTGGCAAGCTGGGAAGGTGAGCCCTATTCACACCTCGGCCAGGCTGAGGTGACCTGGACTGGTTTGGGAAGGCAGGGTTCCAGGGTGCAAGAGCCCGGAGCTGGTAGCCGCAGCCTCCCACTGCACACGGACCACCTGGAGCATCTCGGGCCAGAGCTTCTGCTGTCTGCCTTTCTGGGACCCTGCACCATGAAACTGCAGGTGTTCTGGACGGGGCTGGAATACACCTGTCGGCTCCTGGGCATCACCACTGCTGCAGGTAGGACCCCGCCCCCCAGCTTCGGTCCTCTGTGTACTGGGCACAGCAGACAGGACTGCCAAAGGGGTGGGAGCCGGCCAGCGAGGGATGGGAAGAA
Organism: Balaenoptera acutorostrata; assembly: GCF_949987535.1. Classification (NCBI taxonomy): domain Eukaryota; kingdom Metazoa; phylum Chordata; class Mammalia; order Artiodactyla; family Balaenopteridae; genus Balaenoptera; species Balaenoptera acutorostrata. Next base: position 47,444,805 of record NC_080079.1, read on the forward strand.
ACACCTGGCCACATATTCGTCACTTTCTTTCCCCAAACTCCAGAAACACTGCTCTTCAAGGCAGCAGCAGGTGCAGTGGGGTGAGCCTGGGGCTGGGATCCAGGGGCCTGGTACAGAATCTCTGCTTGGCAATCCACCATCCCTGTGACCTTGGGAACCCTCAGCATCGTCATCTGTGAAATGAGTTGAAAGGGTCTGCCCCACCTCCTTGGGGGCTGCTGTGAGGTGGAGGTGGGAGCTGAAGGTGAAGGTGTAAAGGGCTGGGCAAATGTAAGAATCAGTTGCCTCACTGGACAGCCAATGGTCACTGGAGTGCATCTTGTTTGATGCAAACCACAGCCCCACTTCATGGAGAGAGAATTCCCAGCACACGGGGCAGGCTGAGCTAGAGAGCAGGACACAGAGATCCCAGGCTTCCCTTAGAACACCGTGGGTTTGGGGGGAGAAATGGTTCCCCGTGCTGGGCTGCTCTTCCTCACCCAGCCTGATCCGGGGGCTGCTCGACTTGCCGGGAAGACAGATGGTTACAGTGGTACCTGCACAGCTGTGACCCTGAGCTCTGCCTGCTAACTTCCCCAGCTCGGACCCGGACCCTAGCCCCGTGCCCCCCACGTGGCCAGGATCTGTGTTGGGAAGGTGAGCAGGCAGCATTCTGAGCCTTGGCTCTGGCCCCCACTGTCCCCTGGGGACAAGGAAGAGACACCCACTGCTGATCAAGTCCTTGCCCACCATTACACACAATCTTATGAATGGGTCTTGGAAAATGGGAAATGGCTCCCAGCTCAGACCCAAACAGTGCTGGTTCCTACTCCAGCCCTGTCGCTCACCGATGTGTGACATTGGGAGAGCCACCTGGGCCCTCTGGGATCACGCTTTCTAATCTTTATGATAGAGATAACTGAGCCTGCTAGCCAGGTGTTTTGGAGGGTCGAGGATGCATGAACTGAGCATAGCTAAGTAGAACTGAGGATGTAAACCTTTTGGGAGAAGCCCCAGGACATACTTCAGAGCTCAGTGCTCATCTGTGTCGTTCCCTGGGTTCAGGACCAGCTTCACTGCTATGCTGGCCAGTGGGCTCTTCTAGCAATTAGCCCTGACCTGCTGTCGATGGTCTAATCCCACCCCTCCTGTTACAAGAAGGAGCACCTAAGTTCAAATATGGGCAGTGACCTTGCCCAAGGTCACGCTACAGGTCAGAGGGATAGCCGGCCTGGAACCCTGATGGCTCGATTTTTGAAAAGGACTCTGAAAAGGAGTCCTTGAAAAGGACTTTGGACTCTGCCCAAAGAGCTCCTTCTTCCCAGGGCAGGAAGCCCCATCCAGTGGGCACCAGGAAGGGTCTGGAATTGCTCTGCTGAGGGCCCTGAGTAAATGAACGAGTAGGGGATCCAGGTCCAGCCTCCATCAGAACCACCTTGTCACCTACATGAGCTCCAAGGCCCCTAAATGCCCATCCTGGGGAAGGGAAGTTAACCCTCAGTAGGGTTTCTGTGTCTGGGGTTTGAGTCCTCATCTACCACTGTTGATCTTGACTACACCCTGCCCTCCTCTACGCCTTGGTTTCTAAATATGTAAAACACACCCCTTTCATCTGTCAGAAATCACAGTGACACTTACCCCTGCCATGCTCTGCCCGGAGGGGAGACCTGGCTCCTGTCGGGAAGCTGTAAGAGGTATATAAACTTGTAATGGATTAGCTACAGGCAGTTTAAAAGTCCGATTTATCTCAGCCAGTGGAAGGGTCTACAGCCACACACACACACACACACACACACACACACACGCTACACACATAAACTTCTCCTCTGAACTACAGCCCTTATCTCTGTGCAGAGGGCCACTGTTAATGCAGAGGACGGTCCTCTCCCTTGGTTTTGATATAGGATCCAGGCTAAATATAGGCCACTATTTTGCCTTCTAATGGCCAGGCTTTCCAATAATTGTGTTTGGGCTTTCTAGAGTGCTGGGAGCAGGTGGGAAGCTAGAAAGAGGGGCTTTAGTCATCTTGGGAAAATCTCGAGTTTCTTTCAGCATCACTGAACTGCTGGCCTATTTCCAATGTGTAAGATTTGCAAATTCCTTATTCTCTTAAGCCTCTCTTTTGTTGAAATCCCCTGTTAAGAAGTCCAGACCTCATTTATAGGGGCATTGCTGCTAGAGAGGAAATGAGACTTGAGACAGAGTCTGTCACTTTGCAGAAACTCTGGGAGACCTAAGGCAGCCCTGGTCCGCCTGTGGGGAGGAGTGTGGGTTTCCTAGAAACTAGGAAAAGCGTGTGACCCAAGGTCACCCAGAGTGTCACCTGCAGGGACCAGGCAGCTCTTGATCCAGCAGCCCCTCCCTGGTTTCCCTTTCCCTCTGCAGATGGATCTGAGGCTGTCAGCAGCTCTAAAGGCACCAGGACCTGGGGACATGAGCCAGGATGGCAAGGCCAAGCGGCTGTGGCCAAAGCACAGCTCACCTCTTCCTCCCCATTCAGCCCCTTTAAATGAAGCTTCATTAGGATGTCCAGTGGTCCCAGGGGTCATTGCTGTCCCACCCCCATGACCAGCCCCACACCACGAGTGGGCACAGACAGAGCATTGCCACCGCCAAAGAAGGGTAAACAGGCCTTGCAGATCGCCCTCAGGCAGAAGTGTTTTGAAAATTAGAAAATGAGACAATTCTCTCCCTTTGAAGTCATAAGCTTTCCAGGTCATCACAGACCCACTTCTCCTTATTTGACTTACACTCGGCTGGTGTCATTCATTTGTACCCCCTGCCTGGCCATGGAAGGCATTGGCTGTCCCTCTGTTGCTGAGATGTGGCACCAGGAGCCACCCAAAGAAAAGACACAACCGGGGAACTGCACACGGGCTGGGAGCACTCCACACCTGCCAGTAAAGATGCCGGATCCCTACGTGCCCATCCCTCCGGCAGGTTCTCACTGTGTCCACCTGAAGACAGGGTCATGACATCCCTGAGTCAGAGACTCAGGCCCCAGGAGAGGCTCAACCCTGTGTTTCATTCTCATTAACTGTCAGGAGGGGGGGGACCTGAGAAAATGGGTTTCAACTGAGATGGGAGCTCTGAGGCCCAGGGCGCACCTCCTCCATAAAATGAGAAAGGGGCCTGTCCAGCGAGGTTGGTCCCCATCCTGTGCTTGGAAGGCAGGATTGGCTTCCCTTTGCACCTCTGCTGTCCTCCTTATCCCCCAGAGTGAATCCCCATGGACTTCCTCCCCAGTCCTCAGGCCCTGCCCCAAGCCTGCAGAGAGAGAGTGGGAAGAGCTCCCTTTGTCAGGGTAGATGGTACACCTTGAAGGCCCTCCAGATCTGGGTTGGGGTGCAGAGGGAGGTGAGGAGATTCATTTCCCTAGGCCTTGATCCTGGAGAGAAAGCCCTCTCCTCACAGCTGTGTCCTTGCACAAGGACAGGCCTGGGCTTCCCGCAAAGAAGAACTGCTGAGGAAATGTCTCTGGGCCCTGTGGGGAGGCCCCTAAACTTTCCTCAGAGCAAAACTCACTCAAGCTTCTCTGTCCCAACCTTTGGGGGTGTTTTTTCACTCTTCCAGCCTCTGCTCTTGGTGTAACAGCTGCTCATGAACATTATTACCTGAGTATCTATCGTGACCCTAGCTCAGTGCTACATGTTTTAAATGTAGTATTTCGTTTCATCTTCATAACTACCCTTTGAAGCACCATCACGCTCATCCTCATCCCCATTGCACTTGGGGGGGGAACTGAGGGCTGGTTGGTGAAGTATCTGGTTCGAAGTCTCACACTCAGGAAGCAAAGAGGCAAGATTTCCATTGATGACTATCTACTCCTGAGACCCTACTCTTCATCAGCATGCCTTCCGCCTAAATCAGGCCAAAGGACATGTCTTTCTATGTCTTGGCGAAACGATGGGATGCAGAGTGCAAGACACACAGAGGGTACCAAAGAGGCTGGCTGAGGCCACCCTATCAGTCTAGTGCCCCCACCATTGGTCAGTCCTGACCATGCACAGCCTCAGGCAGGTGAGGTCATGGTGAGAGTGGACACAGTTACACTGAAGCAAAGGAAGGATTGACCAGACGCTTCCTAAATCTAAAGACACTGATATTCTGTTTATCTGCAATATTATATGATCTTTTTTTATTGAATGAAATTTCTTTAAATTCTAGAGTGCTTTACAACTTTCAAAAGTCTCACACACATGATTTCATATAATCCCATAATAACCCTTTTTTTTTTCTTTTCCCCTACTCCTATATTGCCCTTCTCCCCTTCCATCTCCCCACTGGTAACCACTGGTTTGTTCTCTAAATCTGTAAAGTCACTGATATTTGATCCAACTGCTCATTCTCTGTCTTTGAATGATCGCCAAGCATGCTTTGACTGGCACCACCATGACCATCTCCAGCCAAACCCACACCTGGACCTCATCTGGGGACAGACAAATCTGCACAAATTTCCAGAAGGAATTATCGCAGTAGGACCTTCCATGTATGGGTCCAGAGGTACATGACTGACAACATACTGTAAAGCCATTATCTTGCTGCAGCCCTACCAGTGCTTGTGAGGGCCGAGCGCTGAGCTAAATCCCATTTTACAAATGAGGAAACCGAGGCTCAGAATGTTTAGGTAGCTTGGGAGAAGTTACACAGCCAGTAAACAGCAGATCTGGTGCCGGAGCCCCAGTCTGCCCACTCACAGGGCAGTGATGCAGTGGAACATCTGGGGGCTGTCGGCACACAGCTCCCAAGAGAAGGGCACCACTCAGCCAACGAGGACAGGAGCCGGGCTTGAGACAAAGCCATTTTAAGCAAGTCCTGCTTGTCACAAATCAATGACTTTCGATCAACCTGGGATCACTTAGGAGTTTTGCTTTGTTCCAGGTTTTTGGCCCATTAACCTCTTCTCTACATAAAGGACAGAGCCACGTTCCCGACAGCCCCATTCCTTGCCACATTCCGTTCAAATGGAGACTTGGCTTATTCATATAGTCTAGGATAAAAGAAGCATTTAAACCCAGATGTTCTCATTATTTTTTAAAGAGTACAGCAAATGCATAGCTTGACTTTAGCCCTATTCAAAGCCTTCAAAAGAAAAAAAACTAATGCTTCTGAGGCAATCACCTTGGGCCCTCCATGCTAATTTCCACCCTTCTTAAATGTATATCTCAGTGTCCACCTCCTGCCATCTAAGGAAGCTTCATGCACTCCAACACGTCCACAGTTGGATTTATTACCAGGCAAGAACATATTGTTTTCAGATCCTGTAAGTGGATGTTGCCTGTTTTCCAGTCTGATTGTCCCAATGAGCAAATGAAATATCCCCACCTTAGTTCCACCCTCTTACCACTGGAAGATAATATAATTTAGTTCAAGCATTTCTTTCTTTACTTATTTGTGCCTGTGTCCTCCTTCTTAGATTTAGAACAAAAAATCTGGATCTCCACCTAGGATTCATTTATCTGACAAACATTGGCTGAGTCCCCCCTTTGTGCAATGTAGACACATAGATTATGATGGTATGACCTCTAACCTAGAGAAGCACGTGAGATGACCAGGGAGGCAAGCTAGTAAATACATATTCCAGTGCCAAACACTGCAGCTTAGTGTTTGAGAGGGTGAATTTGTGTCCTTCTCTACCACTTAGTAGATGTGTGACCTTAGGCATGTCAGCTAATCACTTTAAATGTCAGTTTTCTCATCTATGAAATGGGAATAACAAGTGTGTCTACGCTCTGGGAACGTGAGCATTCAGTGAAACAATGACTAAAGCAGCAAACTTCCTGGCACATAGATTCTCACTCAGCTCTGGTTAATTTTAGAGGAACGTGCAGGACACAGGGACGGCACAGTGTGAGTAATGAAATCTTCTTGCAGGATGGAAAAAGAAGAAAGATCAGAGGAAAGGAACAAGCTAACATATGACCCTGGAGGCTGGAAGGGGAGGAAGGGGCTAGACTGTGAAAGGTCTTACACTGAGTAACATTTTTCTTCACATTTTGCGCTTGGGTCATTAAGATCATCCCACAGCACATTGGTTATTTCTACATCACATGTAGTGATGAAACCAGAAGAAAGGTGGTAACCTCATTTTATTTTTCATGGGCTGACAGTTCTTTTAAGATTTTTCTTTAGCTCTGTGCAACCATCTGACGAGGCCTGTTATCAAAAAGGAATGTAGTCAGAAACAAATGGCTGATGCTGGGGAGATGTAGCCCTCCTGGGGCTTTCCCCTGAGCCTTCCTAGCTTGTCATAGGCCGGGTAAAGGTCAGACAAAGAAACATGTAGAGACATGGATGGACCTAGAGACTGTCATACAGAGTGAAGTAAGTCAGAAAGAGAAAAACAAATACCATATATTAACGCATGTATGTGGAATCTGTAAAAATGGGTATAGCCGGTCTTATTTACAAAGCAGAAATAGAGACACAGACGTGGAGAACAAACGTATGGATACCAAGGGGGAAAAGGGGAGGGGGTGGGAAGAATTGGAAGATTGGAATTGACATATATACACTCTTCATACTATGTATAAAATAGATCGCTAATGAGAACCTACTGTATAGCACAGGGAACTCTACTCAGTGTTCTGTGGTGACCTAAATAAGAAGGAAATCCAAAAAAGAGGGCATATATGTATACGTACGTATAGCTGATTCACTTTGCTGTGCAGTATACACTAACACAGTATTTTAAAGCAACTATACTCCAATAAAAAAAAGAAAGAAAGAAACATGGTATGTGCAGAGAGAACATGTGCAGAGAGAACATTTGGAGGCATGGTCATTATTTTCTAGTGCCGGGAAAGCTGCCATGTGGAAGAGTGAGCAGATGCATTCTCTTTAAATGCAAGAAAGAATAAGAATCAAATACTTCAGCCAAATACTTTGACCTGAAATCAAGACCTAGAAGAAATTTCCCTGAGGGTCCCTACAAGAAGGATGCTATTCTGCCTCAGGGTCAATATCCTCAATAACATCAGCGAAGGTCTGCAGAGTCCCTCCATGTAAACGATGTCATCAGCAAAAGGTGGTGTATTGGCCCAGATGGTTTCATAACCTTGAATTTTATAACCTTGAAGGAAGAAATAATATCTATGCTACACATCCTTTCCAGAAATTTGAAAAGGAGGGAGTACTTCTCAAGTCATTCTATGAACTATCATTATAGTGATACCAAAACTAGAAAAAGGCAACATGAGAAAAGAAAACTATAGACTAATACCCCTCATCAACATAAATGTAAAAATTCTAAAAGTTCTGACAAATCTAATTAAAATATATAAAAAATATAATATACATAACCAAGTACAGTTTATCCCAGAAATGTAAGGTTGCTTTAATGTTCGAAAATCAATTTATGTAATTGACCATATTAACAAACTAAGAAAGAAAAGCTATATTGTTATCTAAATAGATACAGTGTTTCCCTGGGAGTGGATGGAAGCGTTGGAAGGTAGGATTACAAGGATACAAGGAAACTTTTGGGGTGATAAATATGTTCACTATCTTGATTGGAGTGATGGTTTCCCTGGTATACACAAGTCAATACTTACCAAATTGCAAATTTTAAATATGTGCAGTTTGTTGCATGTCAATTATACCTCAATAAAGCTGTTTTTAATAGTGGATGTGTCAGTTATCTATTGCCAGAATAATGCTGTGTAACAATGGCAAAACCTTAGTGGCATAGAGCAATAAGCTTTTATCATTCACACATCTGGGCGAATAGGTTAGGCAGCTCTGCTAACGTAGGCTGGGTGTACTCACCTATCTGAGGGTCAGACAGCTGTTGGTTTGTCTAGACTGGCCTTGGCTCGGATGATAAGTTCCCTTGTGCTCCAGCAGGCTGGCCTGGCCATGTGCCCATGATAATGGCAGAGGCACAAGAAAGCAGGTCCAGTTCACAGGCCTGTTTCCCATCTGTGCTTGCCTGGTACCTGATAACATCCTGTTGTCCAAAGCAAGTCACATTGCTGAGCCCAGATTCAAGGGAAGGGGAAACAGACTTCTCTTCAATGCAAGGGACTGCAAAGTCATATAACAAAGGGTGTGGATACCAAGGGAGTGAAGGCTTGCAGGGGCATCATTGCAATCTACTACAGGCACTTTGGCCAATCTACAAGGCCAAACAAAATAGTCCTCTTTGATGGTCTACTATAGTCGATAGTAGAGAATCCAGTAGAGAATGAGGACTCTCTCACCTTCAGGAAATTCTCCCTAAGCAGGCTTGTGAGTGGGTTGGAGGGCACTGAGGGCCACCCTATACTCTAAAATCTCTTCTAACTGGATATCTAGAATTTTCTTCTATAAAATCTTGGCCTTTTCTCATAGTATCTCTGAACCCTGGCTCATAGGTGTCACCTGAATGGCTCTTAACACACTGGTAAACTTCCCTGCCAGGCTTAGAATCTGCCACAACTTCTCCTGAGTTAAGAAACCTGCAGCTACTACTTTACTGTCTCATTGGATTCTTAGCAACCAGTTCCAACACCTCTGTGTTCTTAGAAATGGTGCAAACCTAGCCTTCACGTCTACAGTCAGCTGTGACCCGTTTCAAACCATCCCCAGCCATTGTCATCAGATCAGTGTGTCCCTACCTGAGATGTCCCTACAGACACTAAGACCAGTAGGAGATATGCCATAGCTGAGGATGAAGAAGAGCAATAAATACGACATGGGGAGTTATGAGGTGCCCTTAGCAGCAGTGAATATGACATTCTCACCCAGCTCCCCAGGCATCCAGGGCCAAGACCACTGCCTGGCATGGAAAGCCAGTTAGTGTGGCCTCTAGTGACCTCTGTGAAGTGTCCTATGTTGCCACCAGGGCACTGCACTGAATGCAAGACAGGTGTCAAAACTCAACCCAGTGATGGAGTCAGAACAGATAAGCTACAGCCAACCATGACATCAGCCCTGAGGCAAAGGTAGCACAAGGCCAGAAGCCTTGGAGATAGCCCCTTAGCCATTAGTACCACAGACAGGCCCCATCCTCAGGAGCACATGGGCCCTTAGCAGGCTGCACAGAGGGGCTTAACACATGAGATGTACAGGTAGCTGGGGCTTTGGGCCATTTATATCAATCAGGCCTGCAGAAGGGACCCGAGACCGGAAAATCAGTGAGCAACATCAATACATAGAGAAGAGCTCTTGAGCCACAATAAAAACATGTATTAATGGAAGGAAAGGATAAGAATAAACCCTCCCCTTCCCCTGAGACTACTGATGGGAACAACCTGCCTCTCCTAATAATTCCATTAGCTATCATCTACATTTGCACAACTCTCTATAATTTACTAAGCCTGAGGCTCATAGTCAGTTATGCATGTTTTATCATCCCCATTTTTCTGGAATAGGAAGCAAGCAAGGGAGTTATCATTTGCTTGAGGAGCCAGGACTCTGCTTTTCTGATCAAGCCGCACGTTCTCTGTCACAGCACTGCATGCCCATAGCTTTCATCGACCCACACTCTGGACCAGAGCCTCAGGATGCCCGGAAAGATGCTCCGGTGTGTGCCTTGCCCAGGCCTGCATCACAGGTCCAGAATCTCTGATCCCTGCTAAGTCTGAACTATAACAAACAGCTCAGGAAGGCAACTCAGAAGAAAGCCCTGGCCTCTGGGAGAAGAAAATACTGTGCTGTGGTTGGACTCAGCCCAGACAGGAGGGAAAGAAACTAGAGGCCAGGAAATGAGATGCAGAGGCCAGGCTTGTCCACAGATGCTGGTTCTAACCAGACGCCAGAAAAGATGCCTCCCTGGAGACTGTGAGGGGAAGTGAGATGGAGGGGTGGGCCGGACCGTGCCAGGGTGGGCTTGTAATATGATTCTGTTGGGTTGGGATGAGGGGCAACAGGATCCTAAGGGACAGATAACAGGGAGGGATGGAAGGAGTCTAAGGCCCCCAGTGGGGGTGTAAAAGTAGCACAGGTGGCTCCGCCCAACACCCGCACCCCCTGTGGCACAAAGAACAATGCAGCCCAAGATCAAGGCTCTTCTGGGGCAATTTTTCTCATGGAGAAGTTGTTATAATGAAGCCCTGATTCTTGGGACATGTATGGCATTGGTCCCCCATCTCCATTCTCAATCTCAGCTCCTCTGTCCCCGTGCCCAGCTCAGGGCAAGGGCCACAGCGTCATTTGTTGGGGTGAGTGGCTGATGTAGGTTGGCCCATTTCGCTCGGAGCTAGAGCCCTGTGAAACCACAGAAGACGAGATGGAAGCACAGTCTAGGAATAGCTGTCAGGAGACACCACGGAGCCTGGGCAGGCAGCTGCGGGCAGAAGCTGGTTCGAGGCCACAAGCAGACAGACGGATGAGGGGGACAGAAGGAAGGACTTCACGTTGGCCAGCATTGCCTCAACCTCACATGGTCTGCCTCTGAGAACATGAGCCCCAGAACTGGGAGGATCCAGCGGGGGACCCTTTGGCCCCAGTGTCAAAGGGACTTACGGCCTCCTGTGAGAATCCCCTACGGATCTCCTGGCCTGAGAGGTCATGCTTCTGACTTCACCCCCTTGCTCTCCTCCCCCTACCAAAGGGCATATCTCTGTCCCTGGGCTTGCAGAATCCAGCATGTTTACTGTTGGTTGAGAGCTTTTAGAAGACTGACCCCACTTTTCTTGATGCAAAATGGGCTACCTGGAGGCTGGGAAAGCTGCCCAGGCCAGAGGTAGAGGGAGGAAGGAGCTTGTGTGTATGGGCCACGTGACATCTATGAGCACAAAGCCCAGTTTTTCAGACCTGTTTTTTTCTCCAATCCAAGCAACAACTCTAGGAGATACAACGAATTCTCCCCATTCCACAGATGGTAAACCCCGCTCAGATGAGTTAAGTACTTATCCACCGTTACCCACACAGAACTGGGATTTCAACCCAGCTCTCTCTTTTCCCTATTGTTATTCTCATTTTTTAACTGCAAACTGCCTCTAGAGCGTTCCTGAAATGCCCCTTTGACTATTGACCCTCTGTTTCCATCAAAAGACATCAAAATACCGCTCCATATGCCAAAGGGGTGCAAATCAGGGAAAGGGGCTGAGTTCCCAAGACCCCTTCCTGCCATCTGCTGGTCATCGCCAGAAGTCCATGCAAATCTACAAAGATTACAAGGTGAATGAAGGTCCTGCCTCACCCCAGAAGTGAACAATCACAAGCATCAGCCTTGAGCAGAAGACCCCTTCCCCAGGCCCTGGGTGGGAAGACACTTCCCCGGGCTGGACTGGATTCTTGTACAAAAAATCGGTGATTTCACTGAGCACCGGTGATGTGCTTGGCGTTAATTAACTTACAGAATCCTCAGAGAGATTGGCTCAGCTATTAACTGGCAAATGGGAGAATGAAATGCAGGACCTGACCTAGGCATCCATGATTGGTTTGTTTGTTTTACTTATACTCCCTGTGCCTCAGTTTCCTCTTCTGTAAAGTGAGGGTAACAGTACTTTCACATAGGACTGCTGTGATGATTAAATAAGTTAATAAATGCTTAGTGCTGAGAACAGGACAGGAGACACAGTGAAAACTAAATACATGAATATTTGCCTGCATAACACACATACACACACACACATACACACACACACACACACACACACACACACACACACACACACACACAGGTAGACCGACAGTGGAAACCAGGAAATGGCCCATCGCCTGGAGCCAGAAGGCTCAAGTTTGGTCTATCGGTCCTTTGCTTTCTAGATGTGTCCTTGGGAGAACTACACAAGGTCACTGAGCCTCATTTCCGTCCCTATGAAATGGGGAGTATAGAACTCCCTGTGCTGTGAGGAACCAGGACACGTGTGACCGTTGTGTATCAGCCACTGAGTGCCTACAGGTCACATTAACACTGCAGAGGGGAGTGAGGCTGTGTGGCATCCCTGACTCCTCACCTGGGACAAGCCAGCGAGTGGCTAGGACCTGGAGAGGACAGAGGCACAGTGTCCTCCACCGCCCTGGCCCAAAACCACAGGGAGCACTGGAACCCCCATCACTAAGAATACACAGGCACCCCCTTCCTCGATGGAAGAGCTCTGTCCCCTTCTCCCCAAAGTACCTCCGCATCCCCCCACGAAGGGAGGGGAGGGGGTGCTGGCGCCTAAGTGAACGGCTCCACCTTGCATTTCAGAAGACAGCATTTCCGCAGTGGACAAAGGGCTCCGGTCACCTGGGCATGGGTGCTTATGCAGCAAATCCACCAGGGAAAAGAGGAGGCATCAGGCCCAGGGAAGCAGCCCCCCGCGCAGCAGAGATGAAGGGCCACACACGGGCAGCCGAGAACAGAAGCTCAGCCCCACCGTCTCTGACTCCCTGGGAGGGAGATGAGCTGAAGTCACTGTTCGGCAAATACCAGCATGGGTTGTCAGAGCCCAGAGAGAGAAGTGTAGGGTGCGTGGGCTGTAATCAGTTAGGGCCAGAATGAGGTCTGATGGGTGGGTCACCACGGCGGGAGGAACGTCTGCATGCTGCCTGTGGAACATTTCCATCAGCGGGTGGATGGGTCAGGGCTGTGGCTGGTTGAGTGAAGCTGTGAGAGTGAGGAGACAGCCAGGACCCAGCAAGTCCACAAAGGTGGGTCCAAGATGGATTTACTCATACAAATGGAAGGTCAGGTATCTGAGCACAGACACCAACTGCCAAGAAGAGACAGGAGGAGAGATGGGGCTGAGCCGCATCTCATGTCCCAGCAAAACCCCAGGGGCTTAATCAGCACTGGGTCCAAAGTGACGAGCCAGGAGTGCATGATGCAGCCGCCAAGCCGCCAAGCCAGCAACAAGGGCACGGAAACAGCAAGAACAGTGATCTGGGCGAGGGAACAGAGGTGGGGGCAGGTCCCATGGCCAAGCTCTAGGGCCCAGAAACAGAGCCCACATGGGCCTACAGGACGGTGAGGGCCCTTGAAGCCACTCCATGTGGAGGACACCTGTGGAGCCCAGGGCTTGGTGGCCTGTCAGTGTGGGCTGTTTCAGGGGCACTGAGGGGGGTGGCAGCATGACCAATGTGGACAGAGAAGGATAGGCATCTGCTCTGGGGAGACTGGATTAAAAGGCCTCTGGGGTGCTGCGTGAAACCCCTCTGGTTTCCAGAGATCAATCCAGAAGGCTCCTTGCTCTCTTGCACCTTCCCAGCCACAGCTCCCTGTGTCACATGGAGAGGAGGCTACCCTGGTTCCCAGTCCCCAGCAGAGGGCTCACTCCATGTCCAAGGAGCCCGCACAAGGCAGCGCCGTGGCTGGAGCACCTGGGCCCACTCTTCCCTCCTCTTCTTCTCCCCTCAGTGTTGATCGGCGTGGGCACTGAGACCTTCCTCCAGGGACAGTTTAAGAGCCTGGCTTTCTATCTGCTGTGAGTATGTGCGCACGTGCCCTCCCTGCCTGTACGTTCTGTTCCAGCTCACCCCAGGTCCATCTGCTGAGGCCCACCCACAGCATCCCCCCATCCCACACGAGCTCCATCCTGTCCCAGAGGTGAAAGGAGTAGAGGGGGCTTCTGGAATATCCCCTTGTTGGGAAGGACTTTCACCAGATCATCCCATAAATCAACCAATTAGCATCCCATCCATCCATCCACCCACCCATCCATCCATACATCTATCCATCCATCCATCTCTTCAATCATGTCTTTATTCAGAAAACAATAACCAAGCTCTTGTTTTAGAGATTGGGGAATCAGTTCAAAGGACTACCTATTTGAGCTCCTCTACATGCCAAGCACAGTTAAATGTTTTATTTACCTTATGTCCTTTACCTTTGACAGCATTACAGAAGAAGTGCATATAGTCCGTTTTGCAGATTAAAAAAAAAAAAAAATTCAGAGGGAGTAAGCAGCTCAGCCCACATCACCAAGCCCATGAACAGCAGGGCCCAGATTCATCCACCTGGGTCCCTTCAGTTTCTCAGCCTCTGTCCTTTCTCCTCTGCCAGCTGCCTCTACAGGCGCCCCCTAGTGGGAAAAAGATGGCTGTGCGGTGGTATCCCAGAGGGGTGAGGAGAGCCTGGGGTCCCTGCGGGCTCTACAACCCAGCTTCTCAGCAGCTCCATCCTAAGGGAGCCCCGGCCTGCCTGCAGGGTCACCAGGCTGCATCCTCTGCCCCCCACCTCCTCCCCTCCATACCCACCCTTGTCGCGGTGTCCTGGTCTATGTCCTAAGGAGCCCTCCTGCCTCAGGGAGCCTCTTCGGTTTGCTACGTGGATCACACCCACCATCCACAACCCCGTTCCACCCTTCTGGCCCATCTCCACACCGCCACAACTTTAGCCACCTAGAAACCTGGTCCCTCTGTCTGCCTTCAAGGGATCCCAGAGCCTCCAGCCCACATTCCTTTGCCATCTTCTGGCCTCCACCTTATTTCTTGTCACTCAACTTACACCCCAGGAGCTTCTGACTTTTTCTCAAACTCACCCACATCACCTCCCCTCTAAGCCGTTGCTCCATCCTGTAGAGCACACGAGTGCCTTCCCAGCCACTCCGGCATTCCCAAAGCCTGTCATTCCTCCCTGCATTTCACCCTGGGAAGACTCCCCGAGCCTGGAGCCCCTGCTGGCTGGAAGTGGCTTCTCCTTGCTCCGAAGGCCCTCCACACCTTACTGAGCCTGTGCCTGGCCGCGGTGCACTGTCTGCCTGGAATCCAGAAGCAGAGCAGGCCTTCCTCCTCTCCACATGGTTGCCTAGTTCACCCACAAACATCCACTTCGGGTAAGAGGTGGAGGGTATTATCCTACAGAACAGTCCAGATCCATGGCTGGTTAATGCAGACTGTTTTCTACCCAGAACCCTGCCTCTTCCTGACTGCTCCGTCCCTGTCCTGAGGGGACACTGTGCCCATTTGGTCACTCTGTGGTCCAGTCCTAGAAGATGTTCCTTCCACCCTCAAGACCCCTGCCCCTTACTGTAAACTACTCTATGTTCTCCACCCGTGCCCTGCTCTCACCCCTTGGGATGGGAACCCATTGCGCACCCAGCCCATCCCTCCTGCCACTCACACCCCACTCACTCCTCAAGGGACACCCAAAGGCCCAAATGTCCCTCCCTCCTCTTTTCACTCCTTCTTCCACTCATCCTCCTCGCATACTCACAATCTCCTCCACCCCTGCAGATCTCAGAGCCCTGCCACTGTGCTCTCTCCATCTACTGGAGCATTTCCCCACAAGACTGTCACTTCCTGCTCTGTGTCCCCAGGGCCAAGCAGGGGCCACAGCCACGAGTAGGCACCAGTAGGAGCTGACCTGTCATTGGTTTTCTCCGGGCTTTTCTCCACTCTCCTCTACCCGTGCTACCTCCTGTCTTCCTCCTTCCAAAGAGGCCCCTCAGCGCCTTCCTCACACTTACCCACCCACGGTGGCTGAAGGGTCCACATGGGCGGCATGGAGCCCTGGGCAGAGGCCTTCATGTGTAGGATGTTGCTACAAGGGCAGGGCTCTCTGCTTGGATTCACTGCCTCGTCTGAGTGGCCCAGCATCCCTGGCCTCAAGAGGCACAGCCTCTGTAGCACCAGTTGGGAAGTCTGAATGAGCCACTCTATTCCCAAAGCCTCCGTTTCCCCCTCTACTCCAGGACATAGAAAAAGGCAATGTATTCAATATTATTTTTCAAGGAAGGCCCTGAGACACTCCTAAAGTTTTTGTTCATTTACCATCATTTAGAATATCTAAATTCTATTTTCATAAAAGTCATGCATTTTAACATTCAAATTCATATATTTAAACATTCAAATTACAATCGTTTATTCAACAATGTGCAGTGAGATTTGGTTAACAAACATTTCGTCGTATTCATCATGGTACAGGCCTGTTCAAAACTACTGAGACATATACAGCAGTACTTTGTGCTCTACAGTAAGGGGGTTTACAAACTCTACACATTTGAGAGAGATTTTAGGAAAGATTCCTGGGAGCACGTGACATCTGTGTCTACAGATAAGTTAAATAAATACCTGTTTTACCCCCAAATTGTCTCATCTGAAGCCTCCAAAATATTCTGCATGTCTGAAATACCCATGAGATTTAGAGCCAACAGTTAACACATAAAGGGAAAATATAATTCACATGTCAAGGCAAGATACCTGAATATTAAAATCTAGATCATCTTTCTATCTTCTCCTAACATAGTAGAGAATTCTGATTGAGTTCTACCCCTTCAGCTCTAACCAAGTGTGGATATAAGAAACAGTTCTCTAAGGAGCATGTCTCTAAGTGTTATCCAAGAGTTTATTAGGATAGCTTTCATTATCTTGCTCAGCGATTTTTACAGAGAGAGTAGAGAGACTGGATATAAATTTTTCTGCAAGATAAGTGTCAGGAAAAAAAGAAGTTAATATCTTCTGGTGAACAAAGTTTTTTTTTCTTTCCACTGAAAATTGAGAGTTATATAATTCATTACATTTCTCTCTCAGTGTATGATACTCAAAAATGTCAGCCTGTGGTCAAAAATAAAGTTTTTTCCTCCCCCTTTAAAAAAAAAAAAAAGAAAAAGGCAATGTCACTTGTTTATCAAAGCACATGCTCTGGTGTGCTTGGTAGGCATACAGGCTCTGCAGTCTGAGTGCTGGGCTCGAATCTTGCCCCACTACTGATCAGCTATGTGACCATAAGCAAGGGGCTTGACCTTCCTGTGCCTCAGTTTCCCCAGCTGTAAACTGAGGGTAATCACAGTGATTTAACAAAAATCATTAAATGAATTGGTATTTGTAAAGCCCTTAGAAATGTATGCCATGTATTCATTATGTAAATTCATTATTACCATTTAAAAGCTGAGGAGTAAGAGCCAGGCAGATACTGGGAGGCATAGAGAAAGTGGGAGAAGGTAGAGATTAAGTACTAAATGGTCAGAGGGAGAAAGAGAGAAATAACTAACATTGTCAAACGGACAAGAGAAGAAAGGGGGAGACCTCCAAGAGGCACTAGCCTGTGCAAAGGCCATGTGGCACCTAACAGCTTCATGTAGGGCTTTCAAAGGCATGCTAAGAAATTTCATTTCTATAGGCCAGTGAGACCCTCCAATAAAAAATGTAAGTTCCCCTCCAAAGATTCTGATATATACAGTCTGGGGCTGGCCCAGGAATCTCCAGGAGATTCTGATTGGAGGATCCCTGGACCACACTTGAAGCAGAGGAGCCTTTGAAGCAGTCTGGAAGGGGAGGAATATCAGATTCAGAAGGAGCCCTCGGGCAGCTTGGTGGTGATAGATTGGAGGAACAGGAGGCCAGGAGGTGAGGGTCAGGGAGTCAGGGAAGCCGAAAGGGGAAGCTGGTACAAGGATTCAGGGGGCAGTGTCCAACTCAGGCAATACAGGTGAGACCAGAAAGAATGGGAGTGATTCTCAGGCTGTCTAAGGAACACAGTCAGCCCCTGCTGGAGACTGTTTGGATGATGAGAAGGCAGGGGATCAGGAAGGGATCCAGCTTTAAGGCTCAGACAACCAGCAGTCGGTGTCAGCCCTGGTGACACTGGGTAGAAGGATGTGCCTGCCAGTGTCCAAGCAACAGTGTAGGGGTCAAGGTCGTCTCCCCTGCTGGCCTGCAGCTCCCTCATCTATCTCTGGGCCCCGGCCTCCACCCCTACCCCCCACCACCGAGGCCCAGCCCAACCCAGCACAGGCCCTGGTGTCCAGGCAGCTTCTGGTTCATGTTGACTGGGTGACAAGATTAGGTCAAGAAACTCCTGGTCAGTTGTTCAGCTATATACAGAGGCCCAGGAGGCCAAGGCGCTGTGAGAAGACAGCCGAGGGAAGCGAAGGGAGGGTCAGAGGGTACCCGGCCTCCCTCACCTGCCTCCGCCAGGTTTACAGGAGCCGCCGTCTCCGTGAGCGAAGGGGCCTACTTCGTGGCTCAGCTGCTGGCCATCTGCTTCCAGTAAGTAACCTCCAGAGCGGCCCCACCTCCACCCCCGGCCCCAGACACTCCCAGATGCCGCCACCCATGAGACCACAACCCGTAGATGTTCTGCTCCCGAAGCAGCCACGGATGGGTTCCCTCCCGACCCTGCCGCGAGCCCCAGCCTGGACATGGGCTCAGGCTCGTGGAGCTCAGTGGTCCCCTTTTCCCTTCTCACAACCAGGGAGTGGACTGACACATCCATTCAGGGCCTGACCCCACCCAGAGTCCCCCGACAGAGTCCATCGCCATCCTCTGGAAACAGCCAGTCACTGTACCCCCTGTCTGAGTCATCTACCACGGGGCGAGTACCTCGCGGAAAGCCAGCTTGGAACTGGCAGAGCTGGGTTTGAGAACTGACTCTGCCTCCTGCTGGGACCCAGGGACAAGTCAGTGTCCGCCTCTATGCCTGTTTGTGAGGCAGGAATGCAGATTTTGCAGAATCTTGGGAAGCCACACGGCCACAGAGGCCGATACCTCTGCCCAGTTATGCTCCGTTCATGGAAGCTGTCATCAGGGTGGCCAAGGACTGACTCCTGGCCACAGTTCTCAGAATCTAGACAGTTGGGTCTCTAGGTGGTCAGCAAAAGAGCCAGGCTTCAAATCCAGCTGTCCTGGCATCGTGCAAGGCCACTGACTGCCTCCCAGGGTTACCAGCCCTGAGGCAGCAGGCCTCCCCCATTTCTGCTGAATGTCACTGCTAAAGGACCCTTGCAACTTCTCAGGGCAGGGGAGGGAGGTGCCCAGGGCCTGAAGGGGCATTTTACCATCTCTGGAGTCCCTCCACTCCCAGCCAGGGTTTGTTACAAAATAATGACCACCAGGGGGCACCAATGAGCTATGGCCGCAGAATGTGGAAGGAGGGCTGTGTTCTGGTCCAACACGTCATCCACCAGCTCACACCACTCCCCCAAAACCAGACTGGGCAGGAGGCGGTGTGCAGAGCCCCGCTCCAAGCCAATTCAGAGGATGAAGGAGATGTACCTAAAGGCAAACACTTTCCTCCTTTGCAACCTGGAGACAGCTCCCTTAAGGAAACCTGCTCAGCATCAGGCCTCTGCCAGGCCCACGTGTGGTCCTTGCATGCCAGTTAACAGAGAAGCCCCCTTGGGCCAATGCCATCTCATGCCTAGCCAAGGCTCCTTTGAGTAGGGTGCAGCTGGATTCCAGCCCTCTCACCAATGTGGCCAGGCCCTTTGTGCAGTGCACAACCCTTACAACTGTCCCAGCCAGGTGTCTCCTGTACTGCACGCTTTCTGCACTGCACTGTGGACTTCCCAGTGTGCCCCCTGAGTCTCCTACTCTTCTTCCCACTGCCTTTGCAGCATCCTGAGAGCATTTACCTTCCTCCCCCCTGGGCCAAACAGGCATGTCTGGGCTGCATTTCACAAAAAGTGCTGGAGACCCTCTGGAGAGGCTCAGGCAAGGCCCCTAACTGTGGAACCCACAGTGAGGACTTCAGCCCCTGGGGGTGTTCAACCAGAGGCCACCGCAGGGAACATGGCCATAATAGGACCCAATCCCAGACTCTGATGGCTTTATATATTGCTGGGGCTTTTCTGGGTCGCTGCCTACTCCCTGCCAATCCTGGACTTCCTCCCCCCAGGTGTCAGCCAGGGTCCCTGGCCTACAGAGCAAGGGAGAAGGCCCACTGGCTGGGCTGCTTCCAGAGGTTCCTGGCCTACATGCTGCTCTCTGTGGCCTGCTTCCTCCACCCTGTCCTGGTCTGGCACGTGACCATCCCAGGTAGGAGCTCCAGGAGGTAGTGGAGGCAGGCAGCCCCCACTGCAGGTAGGCTCTGAGCAGAACGGGCTGCATCCCGCTCTCATGGACCTGCAGTGACGCTGGCTCCAGGGCCCCACTAGCCCCTCTGCCCTTTCTAGCATAGATCATAGGGATGAGGAACTGATCAAGTGGCAGGAAAGTCCCAAGAAGTGCATCTTTCCTATAGGTGTCCAGAGGCTACACCCACAGAAGCGAACTGACCTTTTCTCCAATGCTTGTGTGTGGTCTGAGCTTTCAGAGGGAGCAAGATAGTCACTTCTCCATCCAAACCCTTCTGTGCCTCCTTAGCACCTACCCATTCAAGTCCAAACTCTTCAGCCTGGTTTGAAAGGCACACCAAATGGGATCCCCAAAGACCCTTGCAACTCCATCTTCCTCTCCCACTCCATTCACCCTGCTAGTCAGCCCAGGTTCTGATCTCAGAAGCCAGCACTTGATGCTTCCATCTCCTGGGTTTTGGCAATGATTTTTTTCTGCTAGGACCCTTGTCCCTCCTCCTTAGCTGTGAAAGCTGCACCCCTCCTCACAACCCATCTAAAAATGCCAGGAAGCTGACCGCCCTTGGAGATGAGGTGGAAAGGTGGAGCCTCCTCTTCCTTCCTGCTGTTTCTCTTAAAGTACCTGTCGTAGCCTCTCAGAGACACTCCGTGCAGCCTTCGCTGGCCTCCTGAGCAGGACTCAGCACTGCCAAGGCCACAGCGAGCCACGGCCTCCCACTCCTTAGAGAGCGTGAGATGCATGGGAGGCCCTGGCCCTGGCAGGCGGGACAGCCACCTTCACCCCTTCCTCTGGACAGGGTGGGGATCCCAGCAGGAGACAGAGGGGCCTCTGGCCTGGAGGCTGCATGAGGGGCCAGGAGGGGAGCCAACACCGTGCCAGCTGCACCCACAGGGATTTGCAATTTCCTCCATGTTTATAGGGCAGGGGGCAGTAAAGCAGGATCTCCCTACCCCTGGGAATGGAAGGAAGCCCAGTTCAGCAGTTGGGCCCAGTATCAACATAGAGTCCAGGTCTGTCGAAGGCATTGCAGGTCCAGCCCCAACAAGCTGTCCCTGAGAGGGAGGCTGAGCGTGGTGATGGGAGGACAGGCGGGCAGCACCAGGATCTGCTGTCAGCAAGAAGGGGGCCTGGGGCACAGGGTCTCCTGGCTAACTGTCAGGGTCAGGGCCCCAGCACAGCACTGGCCCCACTGACATCCCCCGGCCAGGCATCAGGCCTGCCACACGGGTCTGATGTGGGTCTGTGAGGACAAGTTAGGCGTGAGGGCTGGAGCACTGAGGGCCTGAGTGTGGCCACACAGGCGTGCCGCAGTGGCCCTTTGGGACGCTGGGCGCGGACAGCCTCTGGCTTTTCTCCAGGACACATCCAGCGTCCTGACCTCCCAGATCTCTTCCAGGCTCTATGCTCATCATCACTGGCCTGGCCTACTTCCTGCTGAGCAAGCGGAAAAAGAGCAAAGTTGCCGCAGAGGTGCTGCCCCCCCCAGAGCAGTACACGGACCCCTCTGGCAGCGCCGTGAGTACCACCGGCTCTGGGGACACCGAGCAAACGTACACCTTCCATGGGGCCCTCAAGGAGGGGCCTGGCTCCCTCTTCGTCCACATGAAGAGCGTCCTGAAAGGGACCGGGAAGCCCAACGCCCTCCAGCACCCAGACGCCCTGACGGAGCTGACTCTGGAGCCAGCTGATCCACTGGCCAAGAAGAAGCAGGTGCACTTTGAGGACAGTATG
The DNA here is from genome assembly GCF_949987535.1 of Balaenoptera acutorostrata. Classification (NCBI taxonomy): domain Eukaryota; kingdom Metazoa; phylum Chordata; class Mammalia; order Artiodactyla; family Balaenopteridae; genus Balaenoptera; species Balaenoptera acutorostrata. The sequence continues at coordinate 47,466,162 of NC_080079.1, forward strand.
GTCAGAATGATCCCGGACCTGGCCGAAGACCTGGACGATGGGGACGGCGAGCCAGAGGAGACCACCTCTGACACCACCCCCATCATCCCTCCCCCCGAGCCCCCACTCTTCCTATCTTCCCTCACGGGCACCAGCCTCTTCTGAGCTGCTTGTTCCAGGCTGGGGGATGCTCAGCAAGGGGTCTGTATAGATAGACAGCCCTGCCTGGAATTTCCTGATGTCCAGGGGCCCTCCGGGGAGCTCGGGGTCTTCACAGGTCAGTTCTTCAACGGGTGACCAGACATCCCCACGGTATCTGGGCCTCTGGGACCATCGAGCGACATGACAGGTCCTGCGGAGACCTTGAGGGTGGCTTAAACGAAGCTCGCACTGCCTTGAACCCTCACAAGTTTCTCTCTCCCAGACATGGAGCGGAGAAATCCTTGTGCTTTCCCCGAAGGAGACCATCATTCCCACATCACACAAGGCTGCGTCAGTCCAGAAGCCCAGGGGCTTCTCTTGCTCCTGACACAGGACCCAGCACTCAGCAAGGACTCACGGCCCATCTCATCTCTGATGTAACATTTCAGCTCTGAAAGGCCAGGGATGCGTTGGCAGCTTACACATCTCAGAGGCAGGTGTAGACTACAGCTATGGGTCCTGAACTCCAACCGAGATGGTTCAGGACAGGGAGCAGGGAGAAAAGGCAAGGGTGCGAGCCCTCAGGATGGGAGCAGCGCCGAGCTGTGGGCCGAATTCTCTGCGCGCTCTGGGGCCGGCGCTGGGCAGCAGGAGTCACAGAGTGACTTGAGACAATGCGGCTCTGTGCTCACTGCAGGGAGAGCCAGGCCAGATGAGCAATATTCATTCCAGAAGCATCGCTGAGGGCTCCCTACATCCTCACTACATGGGCTCTCAAGATTCCAAGTAGATGATGTAAACTGAAAGAGACTGAAATCTGACAGTCCTCAGCCATGAATGCCAACACACAGGACAAGACGCTTGCTGTATGCAGGGACCACAGAGGCGGTGCCCTGGAGACTCACACAGTACGGAGACATTGCTCTGCCCTGCTTGGTGACTGTTGGGAGAAGAGGTGAGAAATGTATATTTGTTGAAAATGCGAGAGAAGGAAGGAAGAGCGGGAAAAGAAGGAAGACAGGAAAGTTGGCAGGCAGCAGGCCAGGTCTCTGCCACAGGGCCACGGAAGTGACAGTTAACCCAGAATGAACAAAGAAAGATGAATCAGATACTCAGTTAAGGATTTGCAATATGTATTTCTACAAAGTGTTCTGTGGTCCATGGGATTGTTACAAGGCAGAGCAGACACATTATTCTTCATAGGCAATCTTAATTAATGAGAAATTATAATGCTTCTTCATTCGTGCGTGTGAGCAAACACCAGGGTTCTGTAGAGCAAAACTTAGAGCACATGCTTTAAGGTCTAGATTAGAAACGTGTGCTCATTCTTGTACACTTTTCAACATTCCCTACAAGTTATTTTGCAAATGTATGGAAATAGCCAACCAGAAGCTAGTATCAGTTTGGTGCCTAAATGCAGCAGGTATCCCAAACAAGCAGACCTCTCCCTGCAATAACCCAGTTCTTCTGTAAAACCAAGTGAGAAAAGACATTCTCACAAGCCTTCAGAGGTGGAAGCAATAGCGTTGTTTCTTTAGCTGCCGCCGAGGAAGAAGTTCAGGATCTGAGAGTCACAGCTGGGGGAGAATGAGTAATATGGAACATGGGTCTGGGTAGGCGGGGATGGCCCCTGATTCCGAATGGGCCAGGTGTCCCAGGCTGGCCTGCTGTGCACGGAAGGAGTCCCAAGTGGGGAGGAGCCAGGGTCCCCACCTGTCATGTGGAGAGGAGGATACGATGGGCACAGACACCCTCGCGTGGCACAGGCCTCTGGGGAACCCGACGGCCCTGCCCCATTCTCAGCCCAAGTCAGCAGAGCTGGATGGGTGGGTAGGCTGCAAGAAGCAAACTGGGAAGCATAATGTCCGAGCTTTCAGACCCCATTTAATAAACATCTCTGTTATAGCATCGTTTGGGATGTGTCTTAGAGGTAAGGTGGGCATTGGGAGTTCTGGGTGATATGCGTGTGATTCTGAGACATCTAGGCTTCCTGGTGGCTGTCATCAGTTAAGGGAGTCCGCTGGGTATGCTGCATTAGAGGCTGAGGCGATTATGAACTTACCTAGGTTAACAAAGTAAAGCTCTTCCACACTCTTATTGCTGACCCCACACCCACCCCCGAAAAAAAGGTTTGGGTGAGATCATTCAATAGACCAGAGCCCTCATCTCTGTCAGTGGACCAGGCAAGAAACGTGACACCTTCCTCAAAAGCAGGCGACTACCACATGTCTCCATTTGATTCTCAGCCCAAGACGCTATAACCACATCCTTAGCTACTGCTCTCCCTACAAATGTGTAATGACACCCATCCTTGCTGAGAAACAGAGACTAGAAGGGCTGACTTTGTTGTAGCCCGCCTTCCTTTTTCAGCAGAAGGCAGAGCAGATGTTGCGTAGACGTAGAACAGAGCTATTGGAAGTAGAGCCCTGGGCTGGGGATCGTTAAATCTGCCCTTAACACGTTGATTGACCTGGGCCAAGCCCCATCACTTCTCTGGTTTCAGTTTCCCCTAGTAAGTGGGAGTAACAGCACTTCTCTCAGGATGGGTGCAATGAATCCTCCAAGAAAGATGGGGAAAGTGCTTTTCAGATTACAAATCACCCAAGTCGGTGTGAGTGCATGTTCCTATTACTGTGGGGACCTCTCCGTGAGGAAGCCCCAAAGTAAGGAAACACAGAAAACATCACCAAGGCTTGTCTCCAGGGCAAGGCCAATGCAGGTCTCAAATCCAGATTCCAGGCCTTGAGCCTGGAAAGGGTGTAGATACCACCCTCCAGCTTAGAGAGCCATAGTGGACCCCCAATCATGAGGAGCTATGCCCTGGGGGGTCACCCAGTGTTCCAATCTCTCTCCCACCAGTCCTAAAGGATTTTTTTAGTTTTTAAAATAACTTGATTGAGATATAATTCAAGTACCATAAAATTCACCAAAGTGTATAATTGAATGTCCTTTATTATGTTCATGATCGACCTCACCACAATCTAAGATCACAGCATTTTCATCGCCCCTAAGAAAAGCCTGTTACCCATTAGCAATTATTCCCCACCGCAACCCACTCCTATGCTACGCAACCACTAATCTACTTTCTGTCTTTATAGATTTTCCTATTCTGGACATTTCATGTCAATCGAATCCTGTATTGTAATATGTGGTCTTTTGTGACTTGCTTTATTCACTTAGCATAATGTTCTCAAGGTTCACCCGTGTTGTAACATGTATCTTTATTTTATTCCTTTTCATGGCTGTATAATAGTCAATTATATGGTTATACTACTTGTGTTTATCCATTCATCTGTTGATGGACGTTTGGGTTGTTTCCATTTTGTGCCTATTATGAATAATGCTGCTATGAACATTTTCATGTACAAGTTTTTGGGTGGACATATATATTCATTTCCCTGATATATACTTAGGGGTTGAATTGCTTGGTCAAGTGGTAAATCAGTGTTTAACTTCTTGAGAAACTGCCAAACTGTTTTCCAAAGGGGCTGCACCATTTTACCTTACCATCAACAGTGTATGAGGGTACTGATTTTTTCACATCTTCACCAACATTTGTTATTGTCTGACTTTTTTATTATAGTCATTCATTAATTATGGTTTTGATATGCATTTCCCTAATGACTAATGGTTTTGGGCAACCTTTCATGTAATTATTGACCATTTATATATCTTCTTTGAGAAATGTCCATTCAAATGCTTTGCCCTTTTAAAAAAATTGGGTTATTTGCCCTTTTATTTTGAATTGTAAGGGTTTTTAACATATTCTGGATACTAGACTTTTACCAGTTACATTATTTGCAAATATTTTCTACCATTCTATGGGTTCCCTCTTCACTTTCTTGATAGAGTCCTTTGAAGCCTTTTATTTCTCTTTCTTGCCTGATTTCCCTAGCTACCACCACCAGTACAACATTGAATAGAACAAGAGCAGATATCCTTATCTTGTTCCTGATTCTTGGGGAAAGCATTCTTTCACCATTGAATATGATGCTACCTAGGTTTTTTTGTAGATGTCCTCATGAGGTTGAGGAAGTTTCTTTCTATTTCCACATTGTTGAGTGATTTTATCACGAAAGGTTATTGGATTTGTCAAATGCTTGGGGCAAAACTGTAATGTAAAGTGAACGCTGGAGGGAGAGGGAACCCCCATGTTATTAGCCATCCCCGCCCAGAGTGGAGTGCCTGGAATAATTTCCAAGAGATAGAGCTGAGAGGGAATAAGGGAATGGGTAGTGGTTCAAATGCCATATACCCTCCCTGTTCTCACCAAGATTTAGTAGATTTTCTTGAATGAATTTTTCTCCGTTTGCTATATGCCCTTAGGACAATTTCCAGAGATTTTGAATAATTGATACTTTTAATTTCCTCCAGTTAAATAGTTGGTTTGTAGGGAGACTGTCCCCCGAGCTCCTTGCACTGCCAATCCAGAAGTCTTGCTCCTAATTTTTTGTGCCATGACCATGAAGAAATGGGATGCATTGATGAGAACTTTGACCATCAAGTGCACAAGACGTAGGCTGGAGCCCTAGATCTGCTTTTCACCAGCTATGTGGCCAGAGCTCATGTAACCCTTCTGAGCCTCCACTTCTCCGTTTGTAAAAAGGAAATAATAAAAGTACCTACCTCCAAGAATTGACTGAGAGTTAAATATTATAAGTGAAGTAAAGCACCTGGTTGCTGGCAGGGACTCAGTAAACATCAGCTCCCTGGCCCTCCTGGTCCTTGAATGCTCCTTTTTTGGAATGCGGGTGCCTACAGCCATTCTGGAATCTTTTGCCAGCTCCTTTCTGCAGGCTGCATGTTATTGTCTTGAAGTCCCACCTACCCTTTCAGCTCAGCCTGGAGCCAAAACCTTGCCAATGGTATATATGTCCTGGGAACAAGCTTGAGCCTCTTTTCCTGGTGTTCTACCCCATTCCACACCTCTCTCAAAGGAAACATACTATTTGATATATCCAAATGGGAGAACCTCTTGCACCATCCCCTGCCTGCACAAAATTTCAAGCTTTCTCTGCAAACTGGTCAGTCATCCAGCCTGCATCTTCCCCTCAAAACCCTGGGATCAGCTGGAGATTAGAGCTGCTGTCCTGTCGATGGAAAGCCAGCTGTTTGACCACCTGGAGAGGGCAGGAAAAACTACTGCTCTTGGGAGACAAAGAGGGACTGTCCCCATTGGCTGGGTAGGGGCTGCCCCCATGAGATCTGACTGGCTGATTATTTCATCATTGTCTGGAGAAGAAGGAAAAACTGCTAAGTCAAGACCTTTGCACAGGAGAGAAGTGGAATTCAGAGAAGCCAAGTTTCATTTAAGTGGAACATTATGCTGTGAGTTTCACATTATGATAAGGGTGAAGACACTTTATAAAAAGAAGCTTCCAGGAGGCCAGGACAATGGTCCCACTGGGCTCTGCTGAGATTTGGGGCCTTGGGTCATTCCTCATATGTAATGTAAGAGAATGAGATCATCTCTAAGGGTCCTGCCAGCTCCAAGCCTCAAGGATGCCGAGCTGGGCACATTAACAGGGAGTATGTGCCCAGACTTCAGAGCAGGTCCAAGGAAAATCCAATATTGAGTCTAAAGATAGGCTGTGTGGTTTTCGTTGTTGTTGTTTTTTAACAGCATGATCATCCGGGAAATTTGTACAACTTCTTAAGACAGAGATCTGGGACAGCTGGGAGCATTAGAACTGCGGGAGTGCACTGACGTATACTGGGGCAGGTGCAAGAGCCCATCCAATGAAATGTTTACCACCTAATGGATATTGAAAGCCTTTGTGAGTCTCAAATCAAATTCCTCTTTGAAGAGAAGATGACAAGTAATAGGCAATGCCTGTGATGATTCATTTGTCCCTAAACAGCTGCTTCTGTCTGAGGCTGCGCATGGTACAGAGTTGGGGGTGAGGGGGCCAGAAGCCCACTATCGCTTCAGTATCCAGTTTCCAGGAAACTCGGTGAGATGTTTGCAGCTCCCAATCGCGGGTTCCTCTTTCCAAAGTGGAACACATCTCTTTTCGATCAGCAGCACCAGTATAAACTTAGAGAATAGGTTGCTAGGGACAAGAGTCCATTTCACTCAACAAATATTCATTAAGCTCTTCCTGGTGGGCCAGGCATTATGCAAGGTGCTGGGCTCAAGGGGTGAGTCGAGCTTACTGTCTGACCCCATAGATGGAAGTGTGGCCGACATGAGGCAGATATAAGCGTTATGATGAAATTGCAGACAATGTGCCACGAGAGATGAATTCAGAGGGAGACCTAGGAAAGTAGATTTGTGTTGAGCTTCAAAAGAAGGACTAGAATATTACCAGGTATGTAATTGTCTATCCTGGGACAAGGGAAGCATGGCAAAGTCCATCAGAATCTGAAGCCAGTCGATATGTTCTCCATACATAACAAAGAAGATTTTTGTGCAGTACAAAAAGCGTAAGGCAGAGAGCCCTATCAAGAACAAAGACAATAACAACGGACAGAAGCGAGACCTGAGTCAGTGCGGGGCATTCAGTGCTTTGCAGGTGCATCTCCTCTAATCCTCACAGCCTATGAAGCAGGGTCTTTTACAATTACATGTCGCAAATGGGAAATCATAGCACGGAGAATTTAGTAACTTGCACACTGGCTCACAGCTAAAAAGCCATAGAGTCAGTATTCATTCCAGACTCTGGGGCTGAAATTCTTTATTTTTTAATTTTTTTTAATTTTTATTTTTGGCTGCGTAGGGTCTTCATTGTTGCGCGCAGGCTTTCTCTACTTGCGGTGAGCAGAGGGTACTCTTCGATGCAGTGCACGGGCTTCTCATTGCGGTGGCTTCTCTTGTTGAGGAGCACGGGCTTTATGCACACGGGCTTCAGTAGTTGCGGCACGCGGGCTCGGTAGTTGTGGCTCATGGGCTCTAGAGCACAGGCTCAGTAGTTGTGACACATGGGCTTAGCTGCTCCGTGGCATGTGGGATCTTCCCGGACCAGGGAACGGACCTGTGTCCCCTGCTGGGGGATTCTTAACCACTGCACCACCAGGGAAGTCCCCGGAACCGAAATTCTTAATGCCATCAGGAGAACAAAGTCTTAGATTGGCCACAGACCTCATCAGCCCATAGCCTTGACCACGTCCCTTCCCCTGGGCCTCTCTCCCTTGTGTTTTGAAAGAGAAGGGTGTTGACCAAATGACCCTAAGGTGCTTGACATCTAAGTCATCTGAGACTGATTTTTCTCAGGGGTGGATGGAGAGGAGGAAAGGAACAGGGAGGGAGAAAGAAAGTTTAGGGAGCTAGCTTAGGTGGGACAAGGCAGAAAACCAGCTCCACACTGAGGCTGTGACTGTGTTTACCCCCTTTTTCACCCTGTGTTTGCATGCCCAGGAGCAGTTTCTATTCTGAGCATTAAACCCTCCCACCCCAACACAGAGAGAGCCTGAGCAGTGCCTGACTCCTGCCCCCGGCACGGTCAGTGCCCTGCGGCTCACCCTGCCAGAGGCCTGGCGCCTTTGAGGTTTTCCCTGGTGGCTGATGGGCCTGAGCCAAGCCCGGGAGCTGCGCCAAGCCCCGCCACTCGGCCCGCCTCCACGCCCAGGACAAAACCCCCGGCTGCAGCAGGGTCTCCCCTGCCATGCAGGTGAGTGGCGAAGTAAACATCTCTTTGACACCTCGGGAGCATCAACGCCCAGGCTACCCTCTGGTTTCCCTCCAGAGGCCCGGGGCTCCTGCGGCTCCTGCGTGCTGTGCGCCAGTCCCTGGGGCTTAGAAAAAAGGGCAGCAGAGAGAGACCAGCCAGCACACCCCCCAAAGTCCTCTTGCTCCCCTGAGCCCAGAGCCCCCTGGCTAAGCCCCCCCACCCCAGCTGGTGGGAGGTCTTTCTGGCCTCAGGACCCCACGGCCGCTGTTCATTTCTCCATGGACCTTTTCAGTTCCCGTTTCTCTGGCTTGGGCAGCTCCTGCGCTCACAGCCAGGCCACTTTTCTCGAGCCAGGGTGCTCTCCCAGTTACTCAGAGCCTCCACCCCACCTACTTGGCGCTCAGCAGAGGCCAGTGCTCTCCTGAACTTCTCTCCATCTGTTGTCCTCCCCCTCCCCCTTTAGACCTGGCTCACTCATCACATGGCAGTGACTTTGCCCCCTGGAATGGGCTGGCCTTGTCTGCTGGGGCTTTGCAGTCAGGGCAGGCATTGCCGGACTTCTTCCCAGGGGCACTGTTGATCCCTTGCTTGCTGGATTTTCACAGCTGATCTATCTTCCTCCCCTCGGCCAGCCATGTGCTTCACCCTGCCAGTCACAAGGGTCCATCCTCAGCAGCGCACCCCTACCCCACTGCCGGACAGAAAGACGTGAGAAGGGGATGGCCCAGTACCTTCTGGAAAAGGTTTCCTTGCTATTAAAATGACCCTGACTGGATGACACCCTTCCTCTCCTTCAATTGAAGGTCATGACTGCTGAGAAATATAGGAACCATTTGCAAACATGAGGGGGAACTTAACCAATATGCTGAGGATGAGTGCAGAGATGGAAAGAACTTGGGTCCTTGAAAATGTCTTCGAGACACTGACTTAACCAACCATGGAACTACCCATTTCTGGGGCTTTTTACTGTGTGAGATAATAAAATCCCCTTTGTTTGGGTTTTTTATTCCTCACAGATGAAAGCATCCCATGTTAGAGTGTAACTTACCCACTCCCTTTGCCAGGTTTTGCATAAAGAAAATGTCCTATATCAACCCCAACTCTATTTTTACCCGTGGACCAAATCAGGCCCTCTGCCTGCTTTGGTAAATAAAGTTTTACTGGAACACGGCCATGCCATTCATTTACAGATTTGTCTATGGCTGCTTCTGCTTGAGTAGTACCAAGAGAGACAGCATGGACTACAAATAAGAAAATATTTACTATCTGGCCAAGTCCTAATTTACACTCAGTAGGCCAACAGAGAAGCAAAAGTTCCTCAAAAATTGTCACAGATTATATATAGGTACATGAAAACATGAAATCCCTAGGAAAGGAGGCACTGTCACATCCTAAAGTGTCTCAAATGCCAAGCATCAGGCCACAACCTGCCACAGAGTCTGTCCCGAGAAGGACATGAGGGGATACAAGCTGTTGGTCAAACTCACGGGTTGTGATGGTTAATTTTCTGCATCCACTTGGCTAAGCCATGGTGCCCAACTGTCTGGTCAAACACAAGCCTAGATGTTGCTGAGAAGGTATTTTTTTTACATGGGATTAACATTTAAATCAGGAGACTTTGAGTTAAGCAGATTTCCCTCCATAATGTGGGTGGGTCTCATCCAATCTTAAGGCCTTAAGGGAGACTTAAGAGCAAAGACTGAGGTTTCCTGAGGAAGAAACAATTCTGCTTCAAGACTGCAACATAGAAACCCTGACGGAGTTTCCAGCCTGCTGGTCTGCAGCTTTCAGACTCAAGCCTGCTACATCAACTCTCACCTGAATCTCCAGCCAGCTGGCCTTTCCAAAAGATTTTGGACCTGTCAGGCCCCACATTCACATGAGCCAATTCCTTTAAATAAATAAATAAATAAATAAATAAATCTCTCATCTCTACCTATCGCGATAAGGTATATAATAAATATAATATAATGTAATATAATATAATATAATAATATAACATAATATATATTTCCTATTGGTCTGTTTCTCTTAAGAACCCTATTACACTGGTCATTCTAATTCTGTCCCAGCTGTAAGGCTGACATCTTCATTATTACAATGAGAGAGAGTTTTCAAAGTGAAGAGCCAGAAATGATTCCCAATGGACACAAAATTTAAGAATTTTAGTAATTATATGGCTCCATCCTTTCTTAAACACCCAGGACCTTAGTTTATAGTTACACATTTGGGGAAGGAAACTTGGGAATGGACAGCCTCTGTCACACCAGGGGCTAAACAGAGGTGGCTTTGATGGCCGGTTCAGAGGTAAGGTCAACTGAGCTGAAACATCTTTTTAAACCCAGGGTTTACAGGTCAACTCTGGCCAGCTTGCCCCTTCCCCACTGGGGATGTTTTACATTCCTCAGGAAGCTGCATGCTTAGAAGAAGAGGTAGAGGAGGCTGCTCTTCCCTCCAGGACACAGTAGCAGTCACATTCTCTAGCTGGTGAGTCTCCCCAAAGCGCCTGAGGAAGATCATTTTGAAATTCACAGCCCAGGAGCTGGACAAACGGCCCTTGTTTGTCAAATGCTCTGTACTCGCTCAAGATTCCTTTCTTTTCCATCTAGAAGGTCTCCACTTCCTTTGGCTGCTTAATATCCTGGCTTGAGGGAAGGTCTTAACACTTCTCAGTTCTCAGCCTTGAGTATCAGTCAGTATCTTGCTATTCATAGAAATTCTGGCTCCTAAGCAACACCAGACTCTGTGTGGAGGGAAAGCCTTACTGAAGACATTCTCCTTTGAGAAGCCTTGTCCTGTAAATCGTCCTGCCCTTGTACTGTTTCATGACCAGCCACTGTGTCCAGTAAATAGTCTTGCTCTTTGCTAAATGAATCAAAATATTTAAAAAATAAAGTCATTTTCTACTATTAAAATCATAGTCACAATGAAAATGCAGTTTGCTCAGGAAATTTTGCATTGCCAGTTATTTTCATCTTATTTTTAAGACGTTATTAACTCATGGCCATTACAACATCCATTCATAATAATCGACTTTCTAGCAACCCCACGTTGTCAGCGTCCTCCAGGGGCATAACCACATAGAAGGTGGAAGAACATATGAAATGCAGGTGAGTGGGGAGGTGATACAGGTCTGGGGGAGGCGCAGGAAGGCAGGGAAAATCCAAGGAAGTGGAGAGATGTCCTTTCCCTAGCCTTCTGATTTGTACTGTTGGATGAACCAAAAAAAAAGTATGTATGTCCAGTGTCAGGAAGATAGGGAGGGGGGGGGGTGTAGAGAAAGAGCTTTGACTTATCAGCAAACCAGATCTGTTTATGTTCTCTGTCTGTAGATGTTCATGCCATCCTTGTCCTCACATATTTTTTTCGAGCAGATCTGGAGCCAATTTACATCCTCTTCTCTGGACCAAGTGGAGAAGGGACTTGAGATAAGCTGTTATTTTTCCCCAGAGGGACGTTTCAACAGCAGTCTTTAGCTATATCACCTTTTAAAGCAAACTCTCTTCCTCCTAGGAAAGCCAGTGCCTAAGCACTTATTAGTTCTGCAGAATGGGATACAAAAGGTTTTCCAAAGCATAACTTAAAGGACAAACAATATGTTAAGTGTGTATGTGTGTGTGTGTGTGTGCGCGCGCGTGCACACAGGTGCACATGCATGCCCGTTTAAGGAGAAGGCACTTATGTGGCATATATCATTGAAATTTATGTCCATTTGGAGAATAAATTCTCATTCCCAGCCTACCTCTGGAATGGGTTGCAGAATTCCATATATTAACCTGAAGTTATTATATTTATGCTAACAAATGGAGTTAATGAAAACCATTTCACATAGGAAAGAAAGGTAGATGGTATGCAAATAATTTGAGAAATCATCTGAAAACTGATGGCAAATCCTGCTGCATGTTAAGATCATGCAATGGGATGACCTCACTACTCAAGGATTACACCAAAACAAATGGTGCAAGAAGCATTCTGTAAGTGGCCTCTTCCTCCTGATGGGTTTAATAAAACAGAGCCCATTAAAGATAAAGAAAAGCTGCTTGGTTTAAATTGGATCTTACAGATCTCAATCAAATACAATCATCCAATTGTTTTCTAAAGAATATACACTCAGAATCTGCAGACTTTTTGAAAAATTGCTTTAAAAACTCACTTGTTCAGAATCTTATGTTGGAGAGAGTAAAGGGGAAAAATCATACAAAGTCATCCATAAAAGACCTTAGGCAATTAACCAGTAATTTTAATTCAAACTCCCCTTTACTGTTTTAAAGGAATGGCTTTGAAAATAATCTTCATTATTAATATTATTTATGTTAAAATACATAAGCCTATTTTTCCTTCAAGACACAGAGAAACCTAAATTGCATCTCAACAACATGTGATTATACCGAGTCATTTTCACGACTTGCCTCTCAAAGCACCAGAGGGAAGAAGGCAATTTCTCAGTCTACTTGGAACGGTGCCCTAGTGCCAAGAAGCTTCAAGCAAAAGCTGAGCAGAGCACCCTGCCCCAGGGGCAGCCTTACCTGATGCAAGAAGTCACATGTGTTTGATCAGACGCAGGCTCCTTTCCGTTTCCACACTTACAAATCAAATATAAGTTTATTCTCTGTGGCTCTTTCTTTTTTTTTTTTTAATTTATTTACTTATTTTATTTATTTATTTATTTTTGGCTGCGTTGGGTCTTCGTTGCTGCACGCGGGCTTTCTCTAGTTGCAGTGAGCGGGGGCTACTCTTCATTGCCGTGCACGGGCTCCTCACTACCGTGGCTTCTCGTTGCAGAGCACAGGCTCTAGGTCCACGGGCCTCAGTAGTTGTGGCACACGGGCTCAGTAGTTGTGGCTCGAGGGATCTAGAGCGCAGGCTCAGTAGTTGTGGCACACAGGCTTAGTTGCTCCGTGGCATGTGGGATCTTCCCGGACCAGGGCTCGAACCCGTGTGCCCTGCATTGGCAGGCGGATTCTTAACCACTGCGCCACCAGGGAAGCCCTGTGGCTCTTTCTTAGCTAAAAATGTTGGATCATGAGTGCTCCCATTTGGCTTTTTATGGATCTTACAAGTCAGTCTGGACTGTTCACAAAATAATAACTTTTCTAAAGACTTTCTGATGCAGGAATGCTATAAAAATTGAGACTGCCCAAGATAACAGGATAATGCTCTATTCCCTTAATGGACTCCCAAAGGCCCCCTTTATTGGGGTGATGCCCTGGGGGAAGTAGTCTTGCAGAAAATTCTGTGGCCCCAGCTTCCCTGAGGCCTGATCTTCCCATAGAGGTAGATATTGTTCTACTCTCATTCTGTGGTGGCACAAACATGACCACCAGGGCCACCAGGGGGCAAACTCAGATTCTATGTCCCCTTGGATGGGGTAATGAGCCTCCCTAAGTCTGTTTTCTTCCCTGAATCTTGCAGAAAGAAAAAAAAAAAAAAATCAGTCCTACGCCAAATGTTGATTAAACACCTTGACATTCCAGGCAGAGTCAATATCTAAGGAAACAGATATAATCTCCTTCCGTCAAGGAGCTCATGATAAAAGAAATGAAATACAGTGTGCCAGAAAATAGTCTGCATGGGCCAGGGATGGGCATTTTAGATAGTGGGCCAGGGAAGACCTCAAAGAAAAGCAATTTGTGTGTAAAACCTGAAGCAGATGAAGGAGTGAGTCCATGCAGATGTTTGAGGGGAAAGCTTTCCAGGCTGGGGCAATAGCACGTGCAAAGGCCGTGAGGTGGGAGTGGGCCTGGTATGTGGGAAGAAGAGTGTGGTCAGAACAAAGAGAGGGAGGGGAAGTGGGAGGAGATGAGGTCAGAGAGGCAATAAAAGGGGCAAGATCATCTAGGGGCAAGATCATCTAGGGAAAGTGAAAGTTAGCAAACCATAGCCCATGGGACACATGTGGCCTATCCTGTTTTGTTAATAGTTTTATTGCAACCTCAGCCATGCCTTTTGATTTGCTTGTTATCTGTGGACGCTTTTGAACCACAACAGCAGAGCTAAGTAGGTGCAGCACAGAGCACTTAACCCACAAAGCCTAAAATATTTACTATCTGGCCCTTTACAGAAAAGACTTAACCAACCTCTGGCTTAAACCAATAGTGGTTTATTTTTCTCCATGGCAGGAAATCTAGAGTAGGCAGTGAAGGCATTATGCAGCAACTCCATGTTGTTAATAAAGACTCAGATTTCTTTTATCTTTGTGCTCCCCTAGCTTTAGTATGTGGACATGTTGTATCATAACCTCAAAATGGCTGCCAATGCTCCAGACATTACACATTATCCACATTTGAGACAGAAAGGCAGGGAAAGGGGTTATCTATCTGATCCTTCTATCAGGAAAGCAAAAGTTGTCTTCACTCTCCCCCCAGCACACTTTTCCCTATCTCTTGGCCCAGAATTGGGTCATGTGACCACTTATAGCTTCAAAGGAAGCTGAGAAAGCCATGAAAAAGATTGTCAAGACTGACTTAGACACTAGCTTTCAACCTTTTTTGACTGTGGCCCACAGTGAGAAACACATTTTATATCACAGCCTAATACACATAAATGAAACATAGTGCAAAAAGTTTCATAAGACACAACTTATGTTTACTATGTGTGCTATACACTGATATTTTCTATTTTTTTTAAATACTAGTCAAATCACCTACTAACTTAATTTCATGATACACTGTTGGATTGTAAGTACAGTATGAAAAATACAAGTTGTCTTGATCCTTCACCAGGGAGTGGCACATTGCTGCTCCAAACAAGTTGCTCACTCATGCTCTCTCCCTCTCTGTCTCTCTCTCTTTCTCCCTCTCAACTTTTTTTTTTTTTTAAGTATTGTTGATTCACAATGTTGTGTTAGTTTCTGGTGTACAGCAAAGTGATTCAGTTATATATATATATATTATTTTTCATATTCTTTTCCATTATGGTTTATCACAGGATATTGAATATAGTTCCCTGTGCTATACAATAGGACCTTGTTGTTTATCCATTCTATATATAATAGTTTACATCTGCTAATCCCAAACTCCCAGTCTATCCCTCCCCTATGCCCCCTTCCCCTTGGCAGCCACAAGTCTGTTCTCTATGTCTGTGAGTCTATTTCTGTTTGGTAGATAAGTTCATTTGTGTCATATTTTAGATTTCACATGTTAGTAATATCATATGGTATTTGTCTTTCTCTTTCTGACTTACATCACTTAGTATGATAATCTCTAGGTCCATCCATGTAGCTACAAATGGCATTATTTCATTCTTCTTTAATGGCTGAGTAATATTCCATTGTATATATTTACCACATCTTCTTTATCCATTCATCTGTCCATGGACATTTAGGTTGTTTCCATGTCTTGGCTATTGTAAATAGTGTTGCCATGAACATTGGGTTCATGTATCTTTTTGAATTCTAGTTTTCTCCAAATTACTGGATCACATGAAAACTCTATTTTAAGTTTTTTGAGGAACCTCCATACTGTTCTCCATAGTGGCTGCAGCAACTTTCCTTTCTTTTCCTTTCCTTTCCTTCCTTTCTCTCTTTCTTTTTGCCAAAGAAGGGAATGGGTACTGGGTTGGCAGCTAACCGTATACACAACACCCACCATAAGTGAGCTGCGGGTCAAATACAGTTCCATTGAATACTGAAGGAAAAAGTGATTCTCCTTCTGAAGGTACTTGATGATGGACACTCGTGGTCCATGTGAAATGCGGGTAGTAACACCCAACTCCCCGGGAATGTTGAGGGAATTGTGTGGGATCCCTGCTGTAAAGCACCTAGCGGAGTGCCTGACACACAGTGGGAGTGCAGGACACATCAGGTTGCTCCCTCAAAGCCAATCATCACTACAGGCTAGTCCTGGCCCTGATGATAACATCAGCTTGACCCACACTCTCAAGTGCTGGAGGGCGCCAGGGAAACTGTATCTTACCTATGGGTGCTACGTTATCCTATTGGGCATGAATGAATGCTCAGAGGTTGAGGGCTATGTTGAATTTTACTTACTGTTAAAAAAACAAAAAACAAAAAACTTTTTGAAGCACCCAATTTTTGTCCTCAGCTTTGAGGATCAGACCTTTGGGCTATGAAGGAGTGGAGGTCCCCAACCACTGGGATGCCCTGAGCTGGCAGAGGATGGACCACTCTTCACAAATTCATGTAAAGGCAGAGCTGAAAGATCCCTAACTGGCCTGGTCATCTTTAGCTCCCTCATTTTTACAGGTAGGGAAACTGAGGCCAGAGCGATTGCAACATGGCAAGGTCATGCAGGAAGTAGATGGTAGAGACCAATCTCTTTACCCCAAATCCAGCAGCCCTAACAACAACGATTAGCACAGCCTCTCTCAAGTGGGATCCAGGGGCTCAAAGACTCAAATCCCAGGCTAATTTTTGCCTATGTGGGCACCTGCATTTTTCTAAAAGGTCCATATCTGATTCTAAAATGGCCATGTGACTCTAAAAAGATTAGGAACCACAGATTGAACGAAAAGTAAAATGATTCATGTTGGGGGAGGGAAGGGGAAGTCCCGAGGTCAGTACTGGGATAGTGACATAAAACAGAAATTGCAATTGTTTCCATCAACCCCTTCCCCTTCCCTGCCACCCCGCACCCCAGAATCACTAAACTGTTCTGGGTTCCCCAAAAGGCCTGTGCTCTTCTGTCCCCTCTGCCTCTGCACAGGCAAATCCTCGTCCAGCAGGCGGTAACCGGCAGAGAAGTTTATCTCCTCTTAATCATCAGAGAATATGATTTCTTTTTTTTTTACAAATGAGATTTTATTTTATTATTTATTTATTTCTTATTTATTTTTTTAATTTATTTTTGGCTGCATTGGGTCTTTGTTGCTGTGCGTGGCCTTTCTCTAGTTGCGGCGAGCGGGGGCTACTCTTCGTTGTGGTGTGCGGGCTTCTCATCGCAGTGGCTTCTATTGTAGCCGCGCACGGGTTCTAGGGTGTGTGGGCTTCATAGCTGTAGCACGCGGGCTCAGTAGTTGTGGCGCACGGGCTCAGTTGTTCCGCCGCATGTGGGATCTTCCCCGACCAGGGATCGGACCCGTGTCCCCCGCATTGGCAGGCAGATTCTTAACCACTGCGCCACCAGGGAAGTCCAGGGTCTGGCTTCTTACATACAGTGGAGCTCTGAGAGGCCACAGCAAGCAAACAGCCGGACTGCACACAGGTGGTCCTTGAGCAAAAACTAACATCGCTCAGGTTCTACTGATAACCTCCTCTTTCGTGACAGGCACACTAGTAATTGCGGGGCCCGCACAGCGACCTTTGTTGGAAACCCAAGGGTGTCCTTTCCCCCAAGGTCCCTGGCCTTGGTCTGCATACCGGACCCTCCCGACCGAGTCGGGGCTGCTTCCTCCGCGAGTCTCCAGGCGCCCTCTGTGTAGTCCGGGGACACCCCGCAAAGCAGACGCCCCCAACCTTCCCCGAGGCCCCTCAGACACCGCCTGGAGCGGACCCTCCCCGCGGTGTCCGGGGCTGGGCGGGCCGCACAAGGTGACGTGACGCTATTGGCCGGCGCGGGGCGAGGGGCGGGGAGGGGCGGGCCTGCCGCTCCAAGCCCCGGAGGAGTAGGCGCTGCGGACGCGTCTCCGGTGACTGCGAGGGCAAGGCAGCAGCAGCAGCTTCTGGACAGCGCGATGAGTGGACGGTGAGTGATGCACAGGCGAGAGAGTTCGGGGCGCCCACGGAGCGCCGACCTCCGCCCACCGCCCGAGCCCAGGACCTTCCCCAGCCGGGGGCTCCGGAGCCTGGGCACTGGTGCCCTTGGCTGCCGCGTGCAAAGTCCCCTCCCTCTGCCAGCCTGGCGTATTGTGGGCCTCGGGCCCAAGGCTGAGAGTGAGCACTGCGCCAGGCACCTCCTCCAAGGAGAGGGCACTTTAGAAGCTAAAACCTGAGCACAGCAGGTGTGCGCGGCAGCAGGCTATATCTTTGCCCACCTTGTCTCTCATCTTGGCCAATATCCTAGAAGCATTGATCTTAGAATTGGGGGGAGAGGCTCGAAGTGCCTCTGGCACAATTCTCAGATTTCATGGATGGAAGACCATGAACACCAAGATAATAGCAGAAGCAGGGCCTCACAATTGCTATTTATGGAGGATTTGCCTTGTTCCCAGACCTGTGCTAAGAGCTTTAGCACAATATGCCACCTACTTCTCACAGCCTTGATACTTTCATTATCCCCATTTTCAGATGAGAAAACTGAGGCTTTAAGAGTTATGGAATTGTCCAGTTTTACCCAGATGAGTCAGTGGTGGAGTCAGGATTTTAACCCAGGGCTTGTTGTGCCAGGTCTCATTCATTTCACCCACTGACTTCAGAGCTCACCCTGCCAGCCACTCTGCTCGCCCCCGTGCTCCTGACTGTGTCCTGCACTTCCCACTCCAGACAGATGCCTTTTTTTTTATTCATCTGGCACAGGCCTGGGGGAGTGAGGGCCTTCTCTCACACCAGGATCAGTGCCAGGCCAGTGCCAGTGTTTTCTTGAAACACTGAAAAGAGAGCTGTGAGTAATCCCACTTCACAGAGGAATTAAATAGGGTCACAACAGGTGAGGGCTGGGATTCTGGAATTTTAGCCCAAGCAGGTTGGACTCCAAAGCCATGTACTTGCACTTGCAGGAAGCATCCTCACTGGCTTCTCTCTAGTTTAACTGCTCAGGGCACAATCAAGATTTGTTGCCAGAAGCCATGAGTAAATATTAACTACAACTAAAATGCCGATCTGCCTGCCCCCCCCCCACCGGCTCCCCTGAGTAATTCCTGAGCTGCTGCCAGCAGAGTGGGAGGTGCTGGGGGGGCAGGGAGAGGAGAGGAAGGGGAAGGGAGAGGAGAGAAGATGAATGCCTTAAACCTAGGTCAAAAAATTGCTGGCTAAGAAGTTGTAACGGGGTGTGTTTCAACACTGTCGGTACGTTTTCATTAGTTTTTGTCATTATTCCCTCTGTGTGTAGTGCCTGTGGTTCGAGACTTTACAGGGAAAGTGAGATTGCGGCCACAGATTAAAGTGTCAGTGTGAAAGCCGGGAGGTGGGACCATATTTCCACCATGAGACTCCAGCAAGTGGCCTGGAGGTCGAGAACAGGGTGAAGTCCAGGGTCCCCCCGGGTGAGGGTCAGCTGGACAATGACCCATAACAACAGAACATGAACAGAACTCAGGCGTGTGTTATAGCTCAGGTCCTGTAAAGGCAAAGGCTCAAAGGGGAGACTCTGATTACCAGAAAGCACTCTGGACTTGACCCTGGTTTTGAGAGTGAACTCAGCCAGTTGTTGTGGCCCACAGACGCTCCTGCTGAGGACTGTCATCCTCTCTGAGTCCCAGGTTCCCATCTCCAGAGCCTCACTGTCTCTCTGGAGACCCTGACTCCCACTGTGACCTCTATTGGGAACTTCTGTTTATCATGGGTGAACCCCATACAGGCCCATCTTACCTGTTTCCTCATTCACCTTCACAGCATTTAGTGATTCAGCTAATGAGGAACCTGAGGTTCAGAGAGGGAAAGGGACTTGCCTAAGGTCACACAGCTAAAGAATCTCAGAACAGAGCTTTAAACCCAGATCCTTGCAAAGGCTGGTGGTTATTCTCTCACAGAGTGCACTGAAGAAAATATTTTCAAATTGTTTTAAAGTAAATCAAAATCAAATAGGAAGTGGCTGCACTTCCCGAAGCTTCTGCAGTTTTGTCACTCTTGTTAAAGGGGAACTTGCAGTTTGCTCAGTCTCCTTTTCTGGCTGTCTGACCTCCTTCCCCAGGATGCACTGCTTAGAGAGATTTGGAACCCCCTTCCCTTGCCTTGCCTGACCTTGGGGGGTGGAGTCGAGGGTGTCATACAGCCCCACAGCCAAAGAGCTAGGAATAGACCTAAAGACACTCTGGTCCAGCTGCCAGGACAATCTTGGCTAAACTGAGGCCCGAGAGATGTCACAACACGTTGAAGTCACGTGCCAAGCTGATACCCCAGCGAAGCTCATACCCAGACTTCTCTCTAGTATGCCCCTTTGCCTCCTCTCCCTTGATGTGACACATTTCAGCGGAAGTTCTTAACCTGGGACCTGCAGATCCAGGAGCACATGAGCAGGGGCTTACTGATCCTCCTGCAATGGTGTGCAAATTCAGTGTGTGTATGTGTGCACACTCATGCACACACGGGCATTTTTCTGGAGACAGTGTGTTAAGCTTTCAAGAGACTCCAGAGGGCTCCATGACCCAGAATATTCTGAGCCGAACCGTGTCTCACAGGAAACCATCTCCAGCAGCGGCATGCAGCACACAGGTCTGGTGCAGTGGGTAGCACGGGCTGGGGGGATGGGAGGACATGGGGGACGAGGAGGGGCAGCCATTTTGAGCACCCAGTGCAGCCCTGCAGCAGCTGGCACTTGGCACTCGGAGGGCCTGCACCTCTGGCTCCAGGCCATTGGGATATTAACCAGAGGTCATTCTGAGTACCTGTTTGACCCAAAAAGCATAGCTGAGAGGATTCCTTTTTTCCTAGATCTCTTCTTCCATAGGCAAGAGCTAAGCTCAGTCTGGGGAGGGAGAATCCCACGGGGCCAGGGAATATGTATGTAAGGGGGAGCCGTAGGATTGGAAATGCTTTATTGCCCCAGGGTGCCAGGCCTTGAAAGCAAGGGCAGAAGCCAGAGACCTGGCTGCAGGGGTCTGGGTGCAGCACCGCCTCTAGGTGGCGACTGTCAGAAAGCTGTGAGGAGGGCCAACCTGCCTGGGTGCAGAGGGCTGGGCTCTTCAGAGGAAGAGCAATGGTGTCAGGGAGCCTGGTGCTGGGATAGGCTCAGGGGGAGTGTTGGTGGAAGCCCAGGACCTCGGGGGTGGGGAGGATACAGTAAAGGTGAGCTGGGGCCAGGCGGTAGACCGAGGGGAAGGCGGCGAGTGGAGGTGCTGGGTGGCTCTGCAGCTGCCGTTCCTGCTCTCCCTCGACTCCAACTGGACTGTGCACAACGTCCCTCTGGGCTTCCAGCCACCAGGGCTGGGGCAGGGACGGTGTGGCCACGCCCAGGGGGTGAAGGCAGAGGAGAGAGGAAGGGCAAGGACAGCAGTGTGGAAGGGGATGGAAGCTGCAGCTGCTGCGTCCCTGCCCGCCATCCGCATCCCAACAGCTGGCTTTCTCGGCACAAATACATTGCCAAGGGGTGGCCTGTGTCTGGCCAGACCCCCTCTCAGAGGCAGCTGGTACCAGCAGGCACTACAGCTTCTTCCCTGGCCAACCTCCTGCCATTTGCCGGTTAACAGGTGCTAGCTAGGGAGGGCCCATTTAAAGGTTCATTGTTTTCTGCGCCACCTTCCTGCTGGCCCTGGCTGGCATTTGAAAGTTGCAGCCATGGGCTGCAGAGCAGGAGACTTAGGCTTCACAGGAATGCATGGCAGTGTCACCAGCACCTGCCCTTTCCCTAGGAACCTCCTACCTCCTTCTGGTCTGAGCAGCCTGGGCTGAGAGGCTCCCAGCTGTGCCCCACATGCTCCGTCCTCTTTCTTTGACTCGCCATGTCACGGTCTTTACATATTTGATTTTAATCCTGCCTAAAGAAGAACTTCAGAGTCATAATTTTATAAGATGTTAGAACAGAGGTTACCAAGCACTCATTTCACAGACATCCTCAGAACATTTTAATTTGGATTCCGATACATTTTCCATTTTGCCAAGTTAGAACAACAACGACCATCTATCATTGCCACTATTTTATGGAAGAGAGGGCATCGTAGGACTAAAAAGTAGGCAGCACATCGTCTTGAGATAAAAGGCTTTCGAATGCAGTGGATTTAGTTTCATGAAAACGCCACTGCGTTAGCTTTCTTTTTCTGCTTCTGCCGTTAGCCAGTAGGAAGTGGGCTGTAGTGATGGCCTGAGGAGCCGCAGAGCTGCCTTCTCCCATAATAACCAGCTGCATGACCCCGAAAGAGGAAAGATGGGCCGCAGCTTTAAAGGCTTCATTGTCCTTTGTCCCAAACCAAAGGCCAGGGACAATAGCGAGGGCAGGCAGCGGGCCCACTGTCCTCAGCAGCCCCTCCTCACGGCTGGCAGAGCAGCTGCTGAAGTGGAAAGCGAAAACAATCCACTGCCTGTTCACTGGGACAGGTAACGGTGGCTGGCTTGCTGCCCTGGGGCCCCTCCTCCGGGGGCCAGGGAGCCCTGGCGCAGCCTGAGTCCTCGGGTTGGGGACAGAGCCTCCTCCAGCCAGGGGAGCAAGTATGGAGGCCTGAGCTCTGTGCCCTGGGGCCTGGGGGAGGGGAGCAGGCTGGGACAAGGAAGGCCAGACTCCCCAGAGCCACAGGGCTTGGCCTGCCCAGCTGCACCTGTCACTTTGTGCTTTGCAGCCTGCGCCTGGGTGGGGGGCCAGCCCATCCTCTCCCCCACTCCTGCTTCAACCAGAGCAGCCCCACTTTAATCCGTTTGTGTGTTAAGCTTCTCCTAGGGCTTTATTTAAAGATAAGATTGTCCTTTTTTAAAAGGTAGAAAAACACTCCACTGAAGATCATTAAATCCTGCCCAATGCGTGAGGACAGTGAGTGTTTACGGGGCGGTTTCAGGAACACGCTCCAAATGGAGAGAAATCTCAGTTGGCTTTCTTCCTGGGGTGTGTGTGCCCGTGGTCCCTCAAAGCTCTCTCATTCAGGTTATCCCTAGGATGCCTTTTAGGTACACGTGCAGCTCACTTGAGAACCGGACAAGACACTGGGAGTATCAAAATCAATGAAAACCGCCTCAACCTCCAGTCGGGTAAAGGAGGCACAAATGCAGTGTTGGCATTTGGAGAGGAATTCTGAGAGTGACCCCAGAGCTCAGGTCAGGAACACAAGGAGATGGAGGTGTTGCCGAGTTGGGGTCAGGGGATGGGACACGTGAGAACCAGAGACCACGAGACTGGCTTCGGGCCACACACATGACGGATGTCAGAGGACACAGCAGTATGTGGTTCTCTCAAAGAAGAGATTGTTTTTCTATAGAGCAGAGTTTCCCCCCCTGTAAGGCTCAGACCCCACCCGGCAATTTGAAAGAGCCCTTGTTCGTTGCCTCCCCCAAGCCTTGCTCACTTATCTCCTTCCCTCACCTGGGATGGTGTACCCCACTCTCTGTCCCTGCCACATAAGCTGTTTACCCTACGAGCCACCTTCTCCTTTTGCTTTGCTCTCTGCAATCCAGGACCCTTCTGCACTTTCCTCCTGATTCCCTCTGAGCTGTCTCCCCCAGCTGATGTCACCCAACTCCAGCTGGAGACACTCGGCTCGTTGGTCGTGTCCTTTAAATAAGCAGGCTCTTGAGGGTAAAGCATTCCAGAAGGCCATTGCGGGGAGCATCTCCTGTGTTACTCAGCACAGTATTATCCAGAGCCCTAGGCAAAGCCGCGGATGGGGCGCCCCGCCACGCACCTCACCTTCAACCAGAGCAGCCCCTTTAATCTGATTTGCATAACTGTTGCATTTGAACAAAGAGTTCTACGGTTGAGAAAATTTCTAACTCATTGGAGATCAATATTCTCATTGTACAGATGGGAAAATCAAGGCCCAGAGAGGAAAAAGCATGCAGCTGAAGCTACACGGGTCTTTAGCAGCTCCCAGCCCAAAGCACTTTAAGAAGCATCTTGTATTAATAACTAATCACTGCTTGATATAGAGAATTCCACTTGTAAGTGTCCCTACTAAATAGAGCAAAATGGGCATATTCCCCACGTGCTTTGGGAGAAAGACAGTGTTATAAATGGAGTCATGTCATGCGTCAGCAGTTATACACACACACACACACACACACACACACACACATACACACACATATATATACATATATATATTCATTTTAACTTTACTATTTACTGAATTAGTCAGGATAGCCTAGGTTATGCTGCAGTAACAAATCCCTGAAACACAGCAGAGGTTTATTTCTCTTTCCCAGTCCATACTCGTTGTGGATTGGCAGAGGCGTCCGGTCCGCAGAAGCACTTTGGGTCCCAGGCTGACCATCAAGAAGCTGTACTTACTGGGACATGTGGCTTTCTGGGTCACCACGACAGGGAACAGGAGAGCCGCAGGGTCATGCACTGGCTCAGATGCACTGGCCTGGGAATGACAACAACACTTCTGTTTGCAGAGCTAGTCACGTGGCCCCATAGCTGCAGGGGGCTGGGGGACGGGAGCTATCACGTGGTCATTCCAGGGGCAGTAATTGTCTCTACCACGGTCACCCAACTTTAAACAGTAAAATGTAGCCCATAACAATCCAGATTTCTGGCTTCTCATGAAACACCAGAAGATCTGCCCCTCTGGAAGAGGAATGTGTCCCCAGGTCCCCTGACCAGTGTCCCTCAGCTGAGTCACTTCCCTGGCCCCTGGAGACTTTTGCATGATTTGTTCCAGCTGTGTATGCACAACTCTGGAAAGTTGACTTTGGGGGACCCCATGAGGCTTTCTGTATTCGTCCAATGATTTAACAGCCATTTGCGGACGTCCTGCAGCGTCCCAGGCTTGCACTCCGTGCTGGAAACAAGTGGTGAGGCAGAAAAGCAACATCCCAGGCACACCACCCTCCTCCTCTCCTGGGAGAGTCAAAACAAGAGGCCGACCCTGCAGGGGAGAGCCGGGAGCAGGAGCTAGGCCAGAGAGAAGCTGCTGCTGCTGGAGAAGGGTCTGCTCTGGCGCGGGCTTCCTGGCGAGCTACTGTTAGGCTACAGGACGAGGACGGTGCTGGGTTCTGAGCAGAGAATGGCTGTAAAAGCCCAAAGGGGAGCAAAAGCATAGAACCCATTAGGGGAACCGTGAGCAGCTCCGGAAGGCTGGAGCTCAGAGCAGGCAGTGGGGAGGAGTGGAAGAGAAGCTGGCTACAGAGCAAGGCGAGAGAAAAAACCATCTCTTGTTATTTCTGGGTAAATCCAGCCCTTGCCATTATGCGCTTGCTTAAAGCAAGACAGTTGTGTCATGGACCCACAGAAACAGTGTTGACTGAGAAACCCAGCCTTGCCCGGAGCTGAAGCCAGCTTCTGCATCAGAAGCATTTGAGGAAGGATCCAGAGAGCGAGCCTGGCAGATCACTTTTTCCACAGGGTATCTGAGGTGCTGAGGAACCGAAACCCTATTTTGAAATAGGCCAAGAAGAAGGCAGCTGGAGGTCCCCAGCTCCAGGCCCCCACGGTGCCAATGCCCTGTGCCCTACAGAGGTAGGGCTGGCTGCTGGCCACAGCTGGGGGCCTGCCCTCTCTGCAGGCCACAGTTTGCCTCACTGTAGACTCAGGCAGAGGGGAGGAATTTAGGGGATGATTCTGAGCCCACCTCTCTCAAACCATTCCCCTTCTCTGCCCCAGCCGTGTGTCCCCTGCCTCCAGAATCAAATGCTCATTCAGGGCTCATGTGGCCACAAGAAGGCTGGCGTATCTTGTTTGTGGGTGGATCAAGCCAGCAGGGAAGAGTGTGCTGGGCTAGTCAGAGTCAGCGGCCCTCTGCGGCGATGGGCTCTGCTCTGAGGTCACCAATACCACAGCAGTTGGACCTGACCTTGACCACCTCCCGCCCACCCCCAGTAGCACTGGCACACACACAGCTCAGGAAGACGTGATTGAGCCAGGTTTGTGTGAACAGATGTTGGGGTTTTTTGTGAAGGAGCCAAGCAAGCTCCATGGTGTGAAAGACACACCGTGTGCCCTGTCAGTGCCACCTCCCAGGGTAACTAAACCCCTCGGATTCCTAGCTGCAACTTGGGAGAAGGGGGTTGGAGGCAGGGTCAAGGTTAGAGTATGCGTGTGTGTGTGAAGCTGTGGCTCAGTGCCCGACACGTAGGGGGCCTTGATAAGAGAGTGCTC
The DNA here is from genome assembly GCF_949987535.1 of Balaenoptera acutorostrata. Classification (NCBI taxonomy): domain Eukaryota; kingdom Metazoa; phylum Chordata; class Mammalia; order Artiodactyla; family Balaenopteridae; genus Balaenoptera; species Balaenoptera acutorostrata. Next base: position 47,491,684 of record NC_080079.1, read on the forward strand.
AGCCAGAATAATGCAGAGACAGAGAGAAGTAAGAATCTGTACGGAGGGTGCCAACAGGATAGAGAAAGCCCTAGTGGATTTACCCTCCGTGAAAGAAACCCAGGAGGGCTTGGGAAGCTCCACAAACTTTTCCAGGTTGTGAATGAGAAGAGATAGAGACAGTTTCATGGGTGAGTCCACGAACAATCCTATAGGATAGAGGTTACTCCATTGTACAGATGAGAAAATGAAGGGTCCGGGGGTTTAAGTTACTGTCCGATATCAGTATAGAGAAGGGGCTAAGAGACCAGCATCTGGAGTCTAGATGCTTGTGTTCGGTGACTTTGCCATTTACTCACTGGGAATCTTGGGCCAAGTACTTAACTTCTGTCCCTGTTTTCTCATCCGTGAAATGGGAATAGGATGGTACTTACCTCATAATGGTGTTGTAAGGAATAAACAAGATAATTCATAGAATATGCTCAACAGTCTCCAGCATGTAGTGAACGTGGTACCGATTAGCCCGTCCCTAGGAGAGCTGGTCCAGGTGTGCTGACTCCAAAGGCAGTGATGGGGGGACCACCTCAGGCTCCGTGGAAACGGAGGAGAAAGGCCAGGGGTGACTTAGAGGTTTGAGGGAGCAATCAAGGTAGAAACCATCATTCAGGGTGTCCATCAAGAAAAAAAAGCGTATCATCTGAAATACTGAGGAGATTGATCTGACTCCTAGGGATCATGAAGAGGTTTCGGGAAGGGGGCTGATAGGGCAGTTCTGACCTTGCCCTGCCAGGGCTGACACGTGCGGGTGTGGGGTCCCATGAAGTCCTCTAGGTCTGGCCCTGTACCTGGGGGCGGGGGTGGGGTGGGAGTGAGGTAGGGGTCGGGGCGTGGGGACGTGAGAGGGTGGGGAGGTGGGAGGTGAGGCAGAAGCTCCGGCCTCTGCACCAAGGCTCCGGCGCCATGCTGGCCATCACTCCTGCCAGCTTAGGTGTCTGTGGGCCCTCCTTTGTCTACCAGCAGGTAACTTCCGAGTCTGCAGACAACAGCAAAAGATGAAGGAAGATTGCCTACCCAGTTCTCACGTGCCCATCAGCGACAGCAAGTCCATTCTGAAGTAAGCCATTGTGAGCAAAGAGGGGTCTCCACGCCTGCCTTCCCCCCGTGGCCACTCCCCTGCCATGGGCAGCCTGTGGGTGGAGGAATTCTGGGTGCTTTTTGTAGACACGATGATGTGCCTACCCCAGGGACAGTGATGAGAGCACTTCTCTTTGAAGCCTTTCTCTTTGGAGATCAAGGATCAAGGCATGAGTCTGACCCCCGCCTCCTTGGGCAGACAAAAGCAGGAAAGTGTGACAGTGCCTGCTGTGAATCTGCAGAGATGGCATTTAATTTATATAAGAACTAGAGCAATACTAACATCTTATTGCATTCAACAGTTCAGGAAAAAAAAAAAAACACCTCAAAACTAGTTTTGAGTTTTTATTGAAAAAGTGTATTTTTCTCAGCTTATTTTTATTTATTTTATTTTGTTTATGATGAGACTTCTGGTCTCATCATAAAAAAACTGTTTGGGATACTTTTCCAAGTTCACTGCTGAACTAAAGAAAAGTGTATTTTTTCATTTTATCTTGCTTTTCAAGTCCTGAGTCCAAGTATTTTCCAAATTTGGGCAGCTCCTATCTGCCATCCTGAAGACAAACCAAGCCTCCTTGAAATGGACTAGCTTTTGCTGAGGACCTGCCCTCTGGGGTCCTTTTACTAAAGACCCTGAGAAAACAGACAGTACTCCCACACCATCATTTTCCTTATTTAGATCTGATAATAAGAACAATGTAACAATATTAAATACCATTTTGAAAAAAGTCATAATAACAACCATACATGATTAATTAGATATGTTATACATGTACGTATCCTAACAATTTTATGTTCAGCGTTTGCACACTTATAAGCACAGTGAACATGCAGTATTGAATCCTGCATTGTTAATGCCATTAAGTTGTAAATGGGTTCCCTTGCAGTTACCATCACCCCACATCACCCAGGGCTGCACAACAGAGCACCAGAGCGTGTTTTTCTCATCCAAGCCCTGGGTTGCTCGAGTGTGGGTGAAAGCATTACCTGAGAGGTTCAAGAGCATTACCTGAGAGGTTCAAGAGCATTACCTGAGAGGTTCAAGAGCATTACCTGAGAGGTTCAAGAGCATCTCTGTCCAGTAGGGGAGCCACCAGCTACATGTGGCTGCTGAGCACCAGACCTGTGGCTGGAGAGATGTAGTGAATATAAAAGATGCTCCAGCTAGCGAACATTTCTTACAAAATAAAATAATGAGCCAGAATCTCATTAATAATTTTTACATAGATTTCACGTTGACATAATATTTTAGATACACTGGATTCAATAAAATGTGTTATTAAAACTAATTTCCCCTATTTTATTTTCCTTGGTAATATAGCTACTAAAAGATTTAAAATGATGTGTGTAGCTTGCATTGCACGTCTGTTGGACTGCACTGCCCTGCAGAGCCCAGCTTGGGTACAGGGAACTGTCCTCATTTTCTCTCTGCCACACCTCAGCCAAGGCACAAGCTGTGGCTTTCCCTTTATTCTGGGGAGACAGCATTTGGACAGAGTAGCCATCCTAGGGCCTTCAGGATCTTACTCTCGGGGCTGTCACCTTCATCCCTTGATCACACGTCCAGGAAGTCAGGATGGGGAAGAGGCATCCTGGTGGTACCTGCATAGCAGCCACCCCAGACCCTTTAAGAAGGGTAAGAAGGGTAAGAAGTAATATGGGGAGAAAAAGCAAGCCTTTAAAATGCCAATTATCCAAGCCCAAGTGACTTATTCTGAGAAGGTGACTCAGAAGTGAGGCACAGGGAGATTGTCAGGAACTCTTATCTATAATAGTGACATTGTGCAAACACCCTAGAAGTACAGCAACGTGACCTGGGCCCCTCTGTGAGTTTTGCTTCCTTCACAGCCCCACCCTGGGCTTTCCAGGAGCACTGATCTGCAAAACTCCCTAGAAGACTAAAGGGTGTGTGTCTGATGGCAAAGTCTAGTCTCTCAATGGATTATATGTTGTTGGCAAAACGTGTACATTATGCCCATTTTACAAATGAGGAAACTGAGCCCAGTGAAGCCAAATGCCTCATCCAAGGCCCCACCACATTCCAAGAGCATATGTGTGTCTTTACCTTTTTAGGTCGGAGCTCTTAAGCCTGCTGAAAACCTACAACTGCTACCATGAGGGCAGAAGCTTTCAGCTGAGACACAGAGAGGTAAGGCCCATTTCTCTTCTTTTTCATAGAGTCACCATTTATCCTGGCTTGTCAAAAATAGTGCTGCTTTATACCTGTTAATCAAGGGTAATTCTTAAGACTCTTTCCTTCACTCCGAGTGTCCAGTTTGGATAATAAATTGTAAGGTCACCCATCCCCTGAGTTGGAGACCAGGTTATCTCCTTTGAGATCTCTGCAAGGGGTACTGGGGGTCGGACCATCCCCGTGAGAATGCAGAGCCGATGGAAATCCCCTTGTGGGCCTTCTCCTTCCACCTGGGACTTGTCTTCATGGAGGCCGGGACATTGGAGTCTGAAATCTTTGAGACCTCACGGTCCAGTCCTTCCCCTGCTCATCCCACAGCACAGATGAGGAACTCAGCACAAGGCCCTGGCTTGCGCAAGTTCACGGGGCAACGCAGGAGTGAAAGCAGAGTCTCTGTGCTTGTCAACCAAGAGGAAAGCCTTGCGATAGAGGAGAGCTCCCCAGAAGATGCTTACAAGGCCAGGAAGGTCCGCACATGAGAGGCAGGGTGGGCGTGGGGAGTGGAGGACATGGGAGAGCACGGGTCAGATCAAACCCAGGGCAGCTGTGCAGGGATGTGGGCTTGGTATACCCAGACCCTTCCTGATTTTTCGAAGGAAGCTAGATATCTGGAATTTCATGTGGAATTCCCAAACCTCGAAGCACTGTGTGGCCTAAACAAAACAAGCCAAATACAAGCACGTGGGCACCAGCTGGACTCCAGGGAGTGGCCAGCAGGGCCCAGGCTCGGGGCCTCTGCTCACCGGGCAGATCAAGTGAAGGCCTGGTCTTGCCACCCACCATCCAGAACTTCCAGAGCTTTCACATGGGAACCCTGGTCGGGATATTGGGCCATTTGAAAAGCCAAAATGGGGTGTCTTATCGTGATCATGATTAGGCTTTATTTTGGGAGGTTTCCACGGTTGAGATCGGGTTGACTCTTGGATTTTCTCTAGCCCATCAGTGTCTGGCAAGGGCCAGTGGCCTCTGAGTTCCCCTTCTGTTGTTGAACATGGGAACGGACAGTTCAAGCCCTGGCAACCCACAGAGACCTCATGCAGGTGGAAGCCACTCGGCTCACTCATCTCACTTCCATTAGTTCTTCAAACAACCACACATCCCCTTCTGTAATTACTAGAACAGAGGGTGAGCCCCGAGGTTCAGGCAGCTCTGGGCAGCAGGGGGATCGCCAGTCAGTGGCAGGGAGGTGACCTGCATCCGCCAGGCCAGGCCAGTGTCACACAGTTCAGGAGCCTGGACGGGAGGGAGGCTGCTGTCTCCTGGCTCAGGCAGTGCTAGGCTGCCTGTGACAACCTGGAATGACACAGACCTCGCACTCTGCCTCCCCTTGATCCACCCACCCTGCGTGGGGGCTTGGGACCAGCCCTGACAACTTGCTCCCCACCCCTCAGAATTTCTGCATGCTTCTTTGCTCACGCTCCTCTGCAGAGCAGCCTCTGACACCTGTCTCAGCAGCCCGCCCTGGCCCAGCTCCTTACTTACTGCTGCCCGCAGGGCTCTGATCCGAGCATCCTGCTATCTCTGCTTTCACTGTCTCTTACTTGAGTGATAAGCCCCTAGACCTGGGCCAAGTGCCCTCCTAGTCCTGCATCCCCTCAGCTAGGCATGGTGCGGTACCTGTGCATAGGTGTTAGATAACTAGCCAGCAGATGCAGGCCTGGAGCAAGTTGGGATGAGTCCTGAGCCCCAGCGTGCTGGGCAGTTTTGATCTGTGCTGCTAAGTGAGGAGTTGGGCTCACTTCGGTTCTTGTGCTGAAGGCATGGGGTGGGGTCTTCTGACTGGACCCTGTTCCTCAGCTCTGGGCCATCCAGGGATTGCTCTAAGATCATGATGGTTCTCAACATGTGGTCCCCACACCAGCAGCTTCCGCATCACCGGGGAACTGGTTAGAACTGCAAATTCTTATCACCCTCCTTCCTGCAGGCCTGCTGAATCAGAAACTCTTCACCCTCCCAGCTGTGTTTTGACAAGTCCTCCAGGGGATTCTGATGAAGGCCAAGTCTGAGAACAGCTAGTCTAAGAGCTTGACCTTGGCACTTGGGATTCCCCAAAACAATCCCCTCTGTAGGAACAGCTGAGTCGGGAGAGGAACTGGGAAGCCCCAAACCTGTTTGTGTGATGGGACAGTCCACATGGAGGAGTATAGGACCCTGCGGTGGGGAAGAGGTGCTCCTGCTGGCCCCAAAGGCAGGAACTTAACATCCCACGGGCAGGGATTTTCATATTCCTAACCCTAAAGAAGGTGTGAGGGTCTGACCTGATCTCATTGGAGCCGGAAAGTACCTTTCAGGAACCTTCTGCAGCCTTAACAGCTAAGGTGTGCCGGCCTGAGGGAGTGTGTGTCTTTAGGAGGTGACCGCCACCATAGAGACAGGCTACCGGCTTGGGAGTCGGAAGTTCTAATGCTGAAATGCGTGACTGGTTCCTGGGGCACCACGTCTCTGGGTGACTCACCCACCACCCAGTGTCCGGGGCTCTGCAGTTCCTCAGGTTGCTGACCTGGGACCTTCTGGGCCTCAGAGACTCATAGCTCCTAGAACTTGCTGCCGGGCCACCTGAGACTGGGCTCTCCCAGCACTGCAGACGCTGAGGGCAGGGCAGACAAGAGGAGCTTTGCCTCTATTGTATTTATTGTAGTACAAGAGCTTTGTGAGGGAGGAGTGACCATTTTCCAAACAAAGAAACTGAGAGAGACTCTTAGAGTCTCTGGCCCAAGATGACCCTGAAGGAAGTCAAAGATTCTGGCATGGCTCCAAGGCCCGAGCAGAGAAGTGTATAATACAGCGATACCATCACCAGCATTAAGCTCTGGAGGTCTGTGGAGGTCTTGATTGAGTATGACTCACCACGCCTCAGGGACCCGGAAAGCAGTTCGTCACCCCGATCCCCAAGCTCGATCAGCATCGGGTATGCCCTCCCAGCGCCGCAAGGGGCTCTGCAAGAGACCCCCCCACCCAACTTGTTGTCTCTGGGTCTGCCCCGGAGCAACCTCAGGCTGGCTGCTACAGTTTGGGGCACTTTCTTGTCTACTGTCTCATCTGGGGCCCACAGAACTCGGAGAGATGGTATGTGTCACTGGCAGGGGCCACACCCTGGGGCAGGCATTTCCCTGTGAACTTTCCCCCAGCTTCTACAGAACTAGGAACAAAGGATTCCCGCTCAGGAGGCCGAAGCACTAGCTTCCTTCATTGTAAACCTTGCCTTTGGGATCATTTTGCTTGTTTTACAATGAAAAGTGTGATCAACTGGGAGCAATTGTGCCTTTTGAAGATAGCAAAGCATTTTAACCAGGCTGGTTGGTGCTTCTAGAGAATAATGGACCACCCCGGAAATGCCAGTGGGCAAATATATCACTGCTGACTGTGTGAGCTAGAGGCAGTAGGGCCCTGGCGTCCTGGTGTGTGGTGTGGCCGCTGCCAAAGCCAGCCTCCCACCCCGCCCCGCGCTCAGCTCTGAGTAGGCTCAAAAGCGCCCCCTGGTGGCTTGAGCGCACACTACACCCAGTGTAGGATCTCAGCCCCTGGCCCGCTGCACGAGTGCAAGAAAGGGAAGGACCTTCCCTCCGTCAGGGGTCCCCTTCCCTCTTATAATGATCCCCCTTCTTCTAAGGCCTGAAGGCAGGAATGACAGGGTTGACAGACCACTGGTTCCTGGTGAGTGCTAGGCCCGTGGGGGTTCCTGAGTGCTTTCCAGTCTGTCTCTCCAGGCGGGAGGGGCATTTGTGTTCCTTCCCTGTCTCAGTGGTGGGTGGGAGGAGAATGAGACTGCTCCACAGGGCCCCACCACGAGGACTTTCTGTTAGGCTGTTCTGTCCTCAGGAGCTTGGGACACTGCCAGAAGCCCCTTCCCCCAGCCCTTTATTCATCTTTTTTTTTCTTTTTTTTGGCACCTTCTGAAGGTGCCATTAGCTCCTTTTACGTAGGGGGTATTAGCAGAGGCGCCCAGAGCCCAGGAATCTCCTTGGCCCTATCTGATCTCTGCAAATGCAGCAGTGTGATTTCTGAGCTTGGGGGGATTAGCCAGCGTCATCCTAGTTTCACACCGCTTTGCTATGAGGCTGGCCCAGTAAGCCTGACCCGTCCAGTCACCAGCCAGGCACCCGCTCAGCAGGTCAGCCCTCCTCACCGCCTCCTTAGGACGTTCTGGCCAAAGCCTGCCCCACACATATTTGCTGGAGAAAGTCAGGGACCCAGAGGTTTGAGTCAACCAGAGACACAGCGGTTGTGACAGTTGGAAAATTTGTATACAGTGCTTGTAACTCCATCTCCCAGTTCATTTGTACCGTTTCCCCAACCACTGTAGGGTATGAAGGACAGGCGTTGCTGTCCCCATTTTACAGATCAGGAAACTAAGTAAACTGCTTGTCTGAAACGTCTTCTTTTAAATTCATGGTTTACATTTTGCCTCCCCACAAAATACACGTAAAAGAGGACAGATAAATATTGCAAATGTCCAAAGCAATTTTTAAAATATTTTAAAATCAGAAAGAAAGAAAGGGAAAAGGGGGGAAGGGCTTTTCTATGTGTGGGCTTGTGACAAGCCCAGGGTTTTAGCCCATTTACTCATCAGCACAACCTAGGAGGCAGGTCCCATTAAGTACCCCCATTTTACCCATGAGAAAACCAAGGAAGAGATGTTAAAATAACTTGCCCGAGGTGATCAGCCAGTTAGGAGCAGTGCAAACGGGATGTCTATCGATTGCCACAGCATGTGAGATAGGCTCTTATTCGGAGCAGGGGTCTCACTATGAGTTGCCAAAGCAGGGAGCCTCTGCAGAGAGGCACCTCCCTCCCAGAGACCTACCAGGGGGGAGGGAGAGGGTGGAGAGGCGACGCAGACCTGTATGTTATTTGCAGAAGTCTTTATTGGGGAGGGGTCAGAGTTCATGGATCACGGGGAGGTGCAAATAGAGAGTTCTAAGGACGCTGCTGGGACGGGGGCTTGTTGGGGAAACTGCATCCTGGCCAGCTTGCCCAGAAGCCTGGGAGCACTGGTGCCAGTCCCTCTGCAGTCTCAGCAGAGAGTGCCCTGGAGCCCTGACATCACTCAGCCTCCCTCTGGGGGCCTCCCGGGCCTTGCCACTGTCCGTCTGTCTGCATGAAGCCCAGGGGTCAGCAGAGGATCCAGTCCTCCTTGGCATGTCCCTCCCACTTGGCCGATTTTCCTGAGACTCCCCAAAGAGCCAGTCCAGGGGGTCCACAGTGCTGGCCCCGGGCAGTGTGGGCTGCTGGCCACTGAAGCGGGTGGTGATGTCCTGTAGGGACCCAGGGGTGTAGCTCTTCTCACGGGAACGGGCTGGCCGGTGGGGTCTCCTGGGTCGGACCCTGGCTGCAGCCTCATCCGGCACTGAGGTGGGCTGCGCCAGCTGACAGATGGACTTCACGTAGTCATCCAGGCTAGGGGAGGCGGGGGGGTCCTCTCCAGGCCCACCAGGCAGCATCTCCTCCAAGGTCTCCCGAATTGTGGGCAGGTGGGCCACGGAAAGCAAAAGCCGGGACCTCATGGCTGCCGGCCACAAGGAAGCAGCAACCTGTTGGTTGACAGAGGACTGGGGTGAGGGACTAGTGTTCCATCCTGACACCCTTCCTGTGTCCCCTCCCCACCTGAGGCTGCCTGGGTGGATCACATGCCTGAGAGCAGTTTAAAGCCTGCAGATCCAAGACCAGGCTCGAACTCCTGGGCTCTTCCTGCTAACATTACTTAAGATCCTATCATTACTGTTGTTCAAGAACCCGTACAAATCAGAGAACCGAGCCTCACGGACTGGAGTCAGAGGAAACCTGGGTTTAAAACCAAACTTAGCAGTTGCTGACACGGAGTCCTTTGGCACAGTCACCTCTCCAAGCTTCCACTTACTCATCCATAAAATGGGGTTAAAAATACACCTCTCAAGGGCGTTGGGAAAAACTTGTGGAATGACACCTCATGGGAAATTCCATTATGAATATAAAGCCCTCCGCAGCTGTTGTTACAGCAGTTAGCTGCATCCTGGTCTCTAACCCGCAGTGAGGCTGTGCGCGTCCCAGGCTGAGAACTTCTTCAAAGATACCCAACGCCTTTTTGTTTTACCGCAGACCAGAGGGCAGTTGCTCTCTCTTACCTGTAGCTGAGGAGGTCTGGGGGTAGCAGGGGAGCTGGATGAGCAAGGAAGTCCACAGAAAGCCCCCAGGAAGCTCAGGGCAGAGGGATCGGGGTCCAGCAGTTGGAGCCCTGTGTCCGGCGTCAGATTGCTGGGAGGAGGGCGACGAGGAAGATGTGCTACGGCCTCTGGACGATGTGCCGCTGTCCAGAGTGGAATCCTCCCTGAGCTGTCTGGCGAACCTCGGGGCCTGGCAGCTGCTTTTATACCTTTCCACCAGCAATCAATTACTGTCACACTGGCCAAAAATAGCAGTTCTCAGGAAGGCTCTCAGAGGAAAACAGCTTGGCGGGCGGGGCCTGGCCCAGCAGCCAGCTTGGAGCAAGCGTTTGCGCCTGTGGGGCATTCTGGGAATGTTTACTCTGCAGGGCAGCGGTGGGGTGGCCACTGGGAGAGGCAGGGAGCTCCACTGGGCTCCCACAGGCAGCCCTAGGGTCTGCCACCTCTGCCTAGAAGTGTTCCCCACTACGCCTTACACTAGTACCCTGCAACCCCAGGACACTCTGGCCCGGTGCTAGCTCTTGCAGAGCCCTGGGCCTGCACTTGTGAGGGACCCTGCCAGACACAGCGATGCAGGGCTCAGCCTGGAGGCGGCTAAGGCCAGGCTCCCTGGGCCTGCTGGGAGTTGGGATGTGCCCACCTTCTTCTGGGACCAGGGGCAGCCTGCAGGGTCCTGGTCTTGCTGCTTCCCAGATGTGGTGCTTTCAAATGATAATTGGTTTATTTCTTTGTTCCCCAGGTATCTAATTAGTACTCCTGTGCACCAGTGACTGTTCTAGGTGCAGAGAACGTAAGCAGTGAACAAATCGTTGCGTCCTAGAGCTTAGCTGTTAGTGAGGGAAAGAATTAAGTACTCAGTGGATGGGTGCTGTGATGTTGGGTACTGATTACAGCTGCAAAGAAAAGGCCAGTTGCGCTGTGGTCGAGGGGTCAGGAGGGTCCTCTCTAAGAGGGGACGTTGAGCAGAGAGCTGAACAAATGAGGGTCGTGTGTTCCCAGTGGAGGGGCAGCATGTGCAAAGCCACTGTGACAAGAGTCTGCTGGGCAGGGGACAGCCAGGGGCCCATATGACTGGCCCAGGTGGGGAGAAGTCACTGGGTTTGGCATGGACACTGGGTTTCCCTCTGAAGGGGATGGACAGGCACTGCAGGATTTGAACAAGGGTGCAAGAGTCTGGCTTCTGCTTTGAAGGATTGACTTTGCCACTGTGTGTGGGCTGAAGGGCAGCTAACAGGGAGACCGAGGAGCATCTGGCCAGTGTTGGGAGGCCTCTGCTAGTGTCCAGGGGTGAGTGTGTCAGCACAGGAGGCAGCTGAGGGACAGGCAGGTGACCCTGGGAAAGCTCTTGCAGAGAGCCAGCACCATACCCTTCTCAGACCTCACGTCATCCACCTAGCCGTGGGTCCACCTGGAAGGTACCTGTCTTGTTCCCACAGGCAGGGGATGGAAAGCAAGTCACTGAGACAGAAGCTCAGGTCGGAAGTCTGATTGTTGGACAGACCCTAGATGCCGAGGCAAGCGGGAGGAGCTGGCAGTCCCAAGTTCATGCATTCTGGCTAGAGTATTTCTCGTGGGCCAAGGCATGGGGCCAACCCGTGATCAGGATGTCAGTTAAACATAGCAATTCCCACCTCGATGGCTCTTCCATCTGGATGCTTCTGTAGAGCCTTTGTCTGTTTCTCTGGCTCTCTTTGAATTCATTAGCAATTAGCAAATAAGCCAATAGGCTGAACTGAGGAGGGAAGTGTTGACTGGGATAGAATTAGAAGGCCCAGGTTGATTTCCCAACCTGTAGAAAGTCCAGGCCCCGGGACCTGTGTTCTCGTCCTGTTACTTCCCCACCTGCGTGGTGAGGGCTGCCCTGGAGGTCCCTCTTCTCTACTTTGGGCTTCTCTGATTTGATCAGAGAAAGCTGCAGGCTGACAGGGCCTCCCCTCCATTCTGATGGGGCCAGGCTGGGGGGCAGTAGAGCAGTGGTAGGGGGCTCAGATTGGGCACACCCGTGCTGCTTGTGCAGGGACACCAGGCCTGAGTCACATCAGGCCAGCTGGTCCCCAGCATAGCTTAACCCTGACCTCAGAGGCAGCAGCTCTGCCTCAGCCCCTTGCTTCCCCAGAGCAAGTCCCCCTGCCTCCTTCTTCATGGCAAGGTCCCCAGAGCTTTCATACAGCAACTTTGGAGGTCTGGCCTCAGTATGTCCAGCCTTGCTGCCCCTGCCTCAGCGGTGCCCCCAGGGCATCAAAGGGTCTGGGGCTGTGTCTGCTTCATCTCCTCCACCCAGAGTCCATCGTGGGGCTGGTGTCCATGAATAAACATGTCCACGAATGAACACACCGAGATGTGTTCCTGGTGGGGCAGAGGCTCTCTCCAGCGACCTGTCAACATCTGACAGAGGCATCTGAAGCTAAGTCTGAAAACAAAGACCTGAACCCCACTTTGGGTTTTCTTACTATCCCCACGGGACCTTTAACTCCAGTGGATCAATCTAGTCTTTCCTTTACAGTTACATATCTGTTACATATTACATACATACAGTTACATATCTTTAGTTACATATCTGTGCCTGTGTAGCATCAGTGGTTATCAAAAATAGCTCTGGGTTTTTTTGTTGTTGTTGTTTGTTTTCTTTTTTAGCAAATAGTGCAAGGCCATTCCAGAAAGCTATGTGTATTTTTGATAAACTTGAACAGAGGAGAAATATTTTCTCTGTGTATGGCAGGGGGTTTTAAATTATCACTAACTAACCATGAAATCGACACTGCAGGACACCTCTGTAAGCACAGCCAGGGATATGACATTTTCCACAAGGTCCCTCTTCTCACAGGGCTTTTGATGTCAGCAAGGAGAAAGAAATGGCATTTGTGAATCTAAAATGGTGCTTGAGATGGCTTTGGGAGAATGACGATTTAAGTTCATTGACAAAAGAACAGTATCAAAGCAGATTAGGAGCACATAGCTGGGAAGACCTAGACTCCGTGGAAGCGTGAAGCTGAGAAGGTTTCTGGCAGGTGCTCTGAGGGTGCAGACAAAGCAGCCTGGCCAGGCACACATGTGGGAGTGATGAGGCTGGACACAGGGAGCCTGGAGGTGGTAGCGCTTATACAGGAGCCGGAAATAGGTCAGAGGAACAGAATCAAGGACCTGAGGAGAGCAAGTGGGAGCTGGCTGAGGGTGCCTCTGGAGGACTCTGTCGATTAGGGCCTCAAGGTTGGTGGCAGGGGAGTGGCCATGCCATCTGCAGACCTTGGGAAATGAAGGCTGGTCAGGGACGCGGGCTGGGAGCTGTTGTAGATGTTCCGAGCGTGTGTGCCAGTGGTGGGACGTGGGACTGTCCATATCCCAGGTGGTGAGGAAAGCAAGACTGGCCCTCAGGAAAGAAGGCAGCTTGGAAATCTGGGGGTGGGTCAGGCCACTAATGGGAACAGTGTGGGGACTGTCCTAGTCCACCTCTGCTCTCGTGGGCATGGGATCCAGTACCCTCGGCACATGCCCAGGAGGGCCAGCTGACCGTTGGTCCCCTGCCCAGGTGCAGCAGTGGGTGGAGAGGTGCCCTGTGTTGCACTGGTGTCTGCACAGCCGCGCTTCCCTGGAACGTGTTTCCTTGCCGCTCTGTGGACGTGCCTGCCAGACAGCGGCCGCGTTCCTGTGGGACACCTGACTCAGCCGCCCTGTCCCAGACCCTGCACCCGGGCGGTGGAAGGGCACGCCTCAGGCTTCCTCTCGGCCCCGGGCCGCGTGCCTTGGAGCACATAGAAGTTCATGGGCCTTCCCCCAAAGGAGGACAGGACGCCAGGGAGGAGAGGGCGTGTCTGGGGAGGCCTGAGTGCACGGTGAGTCCCCTGGGCAGGGGCTGAGTCCTGAGCGGGGGTGGGGAGGGTGGGCAGTGACCCCTGAGCGCGGCTGCTCTGGGGGAAGAGGCTGACCCGTGTGAATCTCCACAGGAAGAAGGGGCTCTGATCATCGAGGGGCTCCTCAACATCTCCTGGGGACTGAGGCGGCCCATCCGGCTCCAGATACAGGATGACAGGGAGCGCATGCACCTCTCCTCCGCCTCCTGGGCACCAGGACGCCCGTGAGTACCAGGCCAGGTGGGGCGGGGCCAGGTGGTCTCCGTGACACCTGTTCAACCCGAAAGTATCGTTTGGGGTGTCGGGGGCGGGGGAAGTTGATCTCAGCCTAGCCCCATTCCCATTTGGGGCAGGAGCATGGCAGGATAACCCAAACTCATCCCTGTCACCCCGTGACGGCCTCAGCCCATGACCTCACCTGCCAACCTGCAGCCTCACCCCCAGATGGTCCTTCTCCATGACAACCAAGTCACCTCCCTCTTGGAGAACGTTCCAGGCTCCCCTCACCTCTGGCTGTACTTCTCAAACTTTCCTTGCCTGTAAGAGAGAGAGGGCTCTAGGTGGGGGGCTTCCGACACCCTCTGCAAGCTAAGCATCTCAGCATCTCCTGTTCTATGTTAAAAACGCATACAGTTTTAGCCTCCTACTGCTCTGCTTTTATTTCAATATCAGAATTTATTTTTATAAATTTATCAGAATTTAATATCAGATTTATTTAAATATCAAAAGAATGTTTCGATCGGGATGAAATGGTTTTCTACCTGCCTTATCGTTTTAATGGACGTTTGCCTCTCCCCACCCCGCCCCATAGACAGGCAGTTTGCTGCTGTGTTTTGCTTGCTTCTGCATGTAATAAATCCTTCTAAGAGTCAGAAATTCAAAACATTTTCCCCTTCAGAAATTTAAAGTTGCTTCTCTGAGAGCCCTTAACACATTGACGCCCCTGGGGCATCCCCAGGTATCCCTGGTCATTCATAGCAAATTTTGAGCTGCACAGACTTAGTGCTTCGAGTTTGGATGGGCTCCTTAGAGAGGAGGGTAGAAGTGGTCCCACGAGCAGTCTCGGACAAGGGCCCTCAGAGGCCGCTCAGCATTGGGCGGGACACTCTGCTCCTTGCAGGCTCCTGCTCACCGTGTGGCTACTTCCCATCACGCCCATTCCTTCTCCAGCCCAGCACCAGCCGCCCTGGCTTGGAGACCACGCTGCTCAGAGGCCTGGAGGTTGGCCCCCTCGAGGTTGCTGCTGCCCGACCCCCGCAGGCCTGAGGGCAGCCCAGAGAGCCCCCTCGGCACGTGGCCGCAGATGCCAGCTGCCTCAGCCCAGCACCCAGCAGAGCCTGGGCACTGTGTATGTCCCTGTGTCCAGGCAACGGCGCCCAGCACAGACACCGGGTCTTCAGGACAGACTCCGTCTCCTTCCAGCAGACACTGGGGCGATCCTTTGCTTTTCTTTTAATCTCTTACGTTGACTTAATATGAAATCCTGGCCTCAGCTCTGCCTGCCCTGATTCTTGCCTGTGTCCTGTCCACAAAGGCAGCCAGCCTCTTCTCTTTGACCTGAGCTACTTTTCTCTGCCTGCAGCCCTCTGAGCACCACGATTGTCTCTTTTCAGAAAGGAGCCACCTCTTCAGGATGGCAGAGTCACTGCCCAGGAACCAAGCGCTCAGGCCGGACCCAGGGAGGAGAGTTCCAGAGACAGCTCAGGTCAGTGGGGCCTCGAGCTGCCCAGGACCCTGTCCTGCTCATCTGGGGTGGGAAGGAAGGGAGGGGTTGGCTCATGACCACCGTCTCTGAATATCAGCTTTGTGGAGTAGCAAAGAATGGCTTGTTACCCTTCAGGAGCAGCCCCTGCTAGATCCCTCCTCAACCCGGGAGAGGCTTTCTTATCGACTCCTCACCTAGGGAAAAGGAATCAGAGGCTTGCAGAGGTGATGTAGTTTGCCTGAGTCCCTGCAACGTGCACCCTTATAGAAAGGAGAGAACACCAGCAGAGGGTGCGGCTCCCTCCTGGCCTTGCAGGCATCTGGGACCTCTTCCCCACACGCCGGATCCATACCTGTGTGTCTGTCCTCTCTGCGCCCTCCCCTTGCACTCAGTGAAGGGCTTGTCCCAGAGGACAGGGCTGGGGCTGTCAAAGTCCTGCTCTGGATCCCTGGAGACGGAGGCCCAGAGGCTTATGGCCATGCGGCATGGTGACACAGGTTATCCTGTCTGGGGGTCACCTTTCCCATCTGTAAAGTGGGCATCACCCAGGCTGGACCCCAGCCTCCGTCACAGGGACGGTGGTCACATCGCCGTCTGCTGTAGCCCAGTGCAACAGAGAGCCACGCTCCACACTCGGGACCACCACGGGAGCGGTTCTGTCACCACCGCCCTCACCCCAGCCTGACCCCCTCATCCACTTCTCACCACAGAGCCCATGGAGGAGGACGAGGAGACCCCACAGCTCATGCGGACCAAGAGCGATGCAGCCTGTGTGATCCAGAGGCGGCCCAGGTGCCGCGCCCCCGGTGAGGCCCAGAGGATCCGGCGACATCGGTTCTCTATCAACGGGCACTTTTACAACCACAAGGTGATGTCCCAGCCTGGCTTCTCTCCCGGGCCCTGAGGCTGAGGCCACAGGGAACAGCCCCAAGCACGGGTGTAACCACTGGGCCTTCTGTAGGCCGGGCTCCGTGGCGGTCATGCCGGAATTCACCTTCACCATGGCCCTGTGTGCAGATGTGGTCATGCCCCTGTCCTGATGGAGAAACAGGCTCAGGAGGAGAACTATCTTGCCCAAAGTCACATCAAAATATCACTCCACTTCATGGCCCCAAAGCCTGTATTTTTTCCATCACACACTCACTGTCAATTCATTCTCAAAAGTTGCGTGGATATTTGGAAAGTGATGCCAAATTCACTTTTAATAAGGCAATTTTCTATGAGGTTTCCACCCAAGCTCAGTTGATACGGGAACGTCATGTCCCCTACTGTCATTTTCACTTGGTAGATTAAGGCAACTAGGTTGAGGTGTGCCCAGGAGCACGTGTGTCTGTGTCCCAGAGAACCCACACTGCTCCTGATTCCCAGCACTTAGCCTTTTGTCCAAGTATGTATTGTACTGACCTCAGGAAAAAGAGCTCCTTCCCCAGATGACATCATTCCGTAAACAAACCAAACTGTAAAAGGAGAAGTTGATTGTTACTATAAATGGCACGAGTGGCAGTTTGGGTGAGGCCCTAGATGGGGAGTGTCCTGGTAACACAGCCACATCCTGCAGCACTGGGAAATTGGAAGCCAAGGTTTTTAGGTTAAGCAGCTGCCTTCTTGATAGGTGATGACTCATGGGAGGGGGAGGGGAGCCTGGGCAAAGGGAGGTCTCAGGGTCAGATCTGAAGAACAGTCCCCCAGGTGAGGTCTGCTGGGAGCCATTCAAGCCACTCTTGGGGTGCCCTGCACTTTGGGATGAAGAATTCAGCAAGGCAGGCTGAAAGGACCCTGCTTCACCATCAGGACCTCCCTCCACTCCCTGCTAGGTTTGCAGTGAGTGTTAATGAGGGACAATAGGTTATCTTTACTAAATCCAGGAAAACCCAGGACTATTTGAGAGTAGTTTCCTGAGAGAGGGAGGGGGAGGCAGGGCTGAAGTTAAACAGAGATTAAGAATGTCTAGATTAGCCAAAGAACCCACCATCTGACTTCGGTATTCTTTAAATGTTGCTCCAAAGGGGTTTTGTCCTTAAAGTGTTAAGTACCATTTGCTAGTATTTGAATATATATTGATATGCTATTTTAAGGGATTACTCAAAAATTTAGAAAGACTATTTGCATGGGTTTAGGCTCTTTCTAGTTCCACATTCCTAAAAAGGAGCTTTTTGCTCCATGACTCAAGGTACCAAATCGCGGGGTTTATCTTCAGTACATTCACCTCTACTCTAAGGGAGTCATCTCTAAGAGGTGTGTTGGGCACATTAAACCTTACGTTAGTCATTGCAAATGTCACAGGGACACGGAGATGTCTGAGCACTCTGTAGCCTTTGAAATGAACAAATGAACAGTGAGGGCTTTCATCACAGCCTTTCATGTCCATTGGAGCCATCCTGCCAAGAAGGGCTTCTTAGCCAGCCAGCCCAACACTCGATACACTACCCATTCAGGCCCCAGTAAGGGCAGATTTTCCCCCAGTCACAGATTTACCTGTGCGAAATGTAGACCCATTCTTCCAGGCAGATTGAGTACCTTCCAGGACAGGAACTAGTGTCTTAGTCATGTTGGACAGTTGATTCACATCTCCTGGATGAGTAAGGGTCTCCCTCTTTTTCGCCCTGCCCTACATGCATTCAGAATCAGTGTCCCTAGAAATCAGGCAACAAAGTACTTGAGTCACAGGCAACAATTAAAAAAAAAAAATTCCTAGAATTAACTTCCTGGGGTTGTTATTCCAGGTTTCATTTCTTAGAACTGTGCACTATTGCTTCACTCAATTATTTTCCAAAAGTGTTCTTATTCACAGTAATGTTGGCTTGATTTCCAGACTGGGTAAAACTTAGTACTTGTTTTCACTGCTTTGCCCTGGCCTGTTAGATTCAAATGTGTTCTGTGAAGGGAAAACCATTGTGGTTAGAGATGGGAAAACAGCCACGGGACCCTCGTTCCTACTTGGAGTTGGCTGGTATCTTCTTGAGAAAAGACTTCAGGCAGAAGAAACACTAACAATGTCTTATTGACATGACCTTTCTTCTCCTAGAAATAGCCTGACTTCTGTATTCCATATTTCTTAGAAACTGAAAACCTAGGCTGGCTTTCTGTATCACCCAGAGGCATTCTACATTTCAGCTGTGCAGAAGGCAGGTCCAAGTTTGAGTCTGGCTCTGGTACTCGGGGACCAGCTGCGGACACTGAACAAGTCCCTCACGCACCCCGAGCCCCTACTGGGAAAAGCAGAGCTAGGGCCATACAGGAGGAATGTGTGAATTGGAATTTGGAAAGCAAGGAGGAGCTTACCCACACGGAAGTCGGACACGCAGGGAGGCCCCTGTGGCACAGTGGTGAAGCATGGGGTTTGGGGCAGCTCTGCCCTTTCTAGATGGGTGATGCTGGCAAGCCACTTAACCTGTCCAAGCTTCCATGTCTTTCCTAAGAAAAGGAGACTAGTGACAGGTACTTCTAAGGGCTGTTGTGAGAATTAAATCAAAGATTATATATAGTTTAGCAGGTTTACTACCTAGCTAGTGATCATTGAGGACTTAATAAGCCTCAGGCAATGCCCTGGTTGACTTTCATGGATGGTGTCTCATAAACAAAGGCAAGATACCTATGAGAGTGTCACGGGCCCCCATAACTGTGCAGAAGCCATGTGGCTAGAGCACAGGGTACTTGGGAGGGAACCATGTATCACATGTGCATAACATGAGAGGAGCCACGGATGGCACTGTCTAGGCTGTGGGACATGCTGTAAGACAGTACTTCTCAAAGTGCACCCTACAGATAGCATCACGGGGCATTTTCCTCAAATGCAGATTTTGATCCAGGAGTCTGGACTGGGGGGACCTGAGACTGTATGCTGACACAGCTGGTCCAGAACACACTTTGAGTTGCAGAATTTCTGAAAGGTTGTTCCGCTGGCCAACAGTGTGGGTAATGGATTGGAAGGGCGGAGACTGGAAGGGGAGAGTTGAGAAGCTGATGCAGTATGAACAGAGGGCCTCACCTCAGGCACCGCTGGGAGAATGGAGAGGAGTGGACAGATTTGAGAATGTTCAGCCTTAGGATGAGCAGACACTTAGTGATTTGATCGACAGAAAGAGTGAAGGAGAGACTGGTTCCCCCAACCCCTTGTGAGTTACTTCTACGGCCCTGGTTCCTGGAATCCAGAGACCTGGACCTTAAAGCTTTGTAGTCATCTTTCTTAGAGGCTTCTGTAAGATGTGGGTTGTTACAGCTTCCCTGCGCGTGCCCAGATGTGGGCACAGCTTGTGTGTGGACCTTTGTGGATGGATAGACACAGGTGTTCCCGAAGCCCAGGTTTGCCTGCTGCTGCAGCCTCCTCAGCACCATCTGGCCGACAGTATGCCCAGACCCTGCGTGATGTCAGCCTCGTGTCCCCTCTGGACTTGCCCTGAACTGCCTCCCTCTTCCCGTACAGACCTCCGTGTTTACTCCCGCCTATGGGTCCATGACCAACGTGAGAGTCAACAGCACCATGACCACCCTGCAGGTGCTCACCCTGCTGCTGAACAAGTTCCGAGTAAGTCTGCCCACAGACGGCCCTGCCCCAGTTGCTGGTGGTTTGCTGTCTCGTTGGGGGAGGGGGCTGGGGAAAGCCATGGCTCCTGGCTAGAAGGATGACCCAGGTTTCCTCAGCTGAGCTGGCATCTCTGGGAATTTAAGCAGAGAGAGGGGAGGGTGCCTGGGGATTTGTGTGTGTGGCACTGAGGATGTGGTTACCACCAGGGGTCCCTTTCTGTCTCTCCTGTCTGGAAGAGCCGCGGTCTGACTTCCTGTTACTACCTGTGCAGGTGGAAAATGGTCCCAGTGAGTTTGCACTCTACATCGTTCACGAGTCTGGGGGTAAGTGTCTGCCTTTGCTTCCCGATCATAAAAGCAAAAGTCCCTGTCCATTTGGCAAGCTCACCAGCTGTGCTCCTTCTCCGAGGGCTGGGCTGGCTTGTGCAGCGGGCACGGGGCAGGTGCCCTCCTGGCCTTGGGACATGCTATGCCCCCACCACGAGCACCCCTCCCAGGCCCAAATCCAGGCACATTGTCATCCCTTTCAGAATCCCACCAAAACCACATGGTAAGCCGCTCTCTCCAGTAGGTTCAGCAGGGAGCGGGGAGGAATGCGCATCTGGGTCTTCAAGATGGATCAGTGGGGAGTTCTCGCCCACTGAGAACTGCTGTTGCAGAACTTGTACTGCATGGCCCTACGTCCAGTGCTGCACAGCCCAGGTCTGATAACTGAGCAGACCTGGCCTCCCCAAGTCCACTTCCCCATCCCCCGCTCCTTCAGCCACTGTTCCTCTCTGAGCTGGGCCTTCACCGAAGGACATGATCACACATCATCAGGGCAGTGTCCATCACACAACACCTGGCAGTGTTGCCAGGCCCCCTGGACATCTGTCTTCCATTACATTCCTGTCCTGGAACAAAGAGACGCAGAGATGCCATGAATTTTGTCCACCACCTTCTTTTTCAGAGAGGACAAAATTAAAAGACTCTGAGTACCCGCTGATTTCCAGAATCCTGCACGGGCCCTGTGAGAAGATCGCCAGGATATTCCTGATGGAAGCTGACTTGGGCGAGGAAGTCCCCCATGATGTGAGTGAGGGCTGAGGCTCGGGGAGGCCTGCTCCTGAGCTATGGGCTGGGGGACAGCATGGCGGACTCCCAAGGGCTCTTAAGGTGACCTTGGGCAGAGCCCTCTTGGGCGATGCTTCCAGGGCCCCACGGCCGTTCTGAAGGGCCGGTACAGGATTGCTTTCAGCCCTTCTTCTTCCTGTCAGCCACCGCCAGATGCGTCAGCTGGCTCAGGGGAGATAAGAAGTTGGGTCTTAGAAAACCATGGCCTGGCCTTTCCCCCTCAGACAGATAGAATCTTTTCCTTCATTGGAGCGTGTTTTGTTGTCATTGCATTAAAGACCCACAACAAGGGCTCCTTAACTAGGGCCTAACTAGGGCTTATGGAAGGGACCCTATGGAGGTCTGTGTCTCAGGACAGCCTGAGTCCTGGCTGGGCAATGGGCACATTTCCAAACTCCCTGCCCAGAAAAGGCCTATAGGGTGTGGACCCCAAGGAGAAGGCCCAGTGACCCTGTATCCCTTGAGCCATTCACAGACGAGTGTAGTTTCACTCCATTGTTAAAAACAATGGCATTCCCACCGTCTCCACCCCACCCCCAGAGAACACCCAGTGTGACTCCACTCACTATTGAATGCTCTTCCTAAAATTCAGCTTAATCTTTCTTCCCAGGGATCATAGTTGCCTTTGAGGTAAGAATGGGCTCCATCCTCCCATCCTGGTACACACAGAGCAGTGTTGGGGGTGGGAGGAAAACAGGACAGCCTCTTCCTTGGATTTAAGACCTTGCTGAATCGGCCGCTATGGAAGCCATGAGGAAAAGAAAACACACTTTTGGCTTCTAATTTAAAACACATTAAAATGTTCTTGGATTTTCTAGGTCGCTCAGTACATTAAGTTTGAAATGCCGGTGCTGGACAGTTTTGTTGAAAAATTAAAAGAAGAGGAGGAAAGAGAAATAATCAAACTGACCATGAAGTAAGCAGCACTTAAAGAGCCAGTCGTGGGTACTGAACGTCAGGGCAAGTCTGCAGGGCAGAGCACGCAGGCCCTGGGCTGGGACACCTCTCTCCTCCAGGTGCGCCAGGTGTCCTCACGCAGCTCAGGGACACCTGCTAACCCTGTCTCCCCAGCACCGCCCTCTGGCCCCTTGCTCGACAGTGACACCAAGCTGGGGTGACAGCCTACCAAAATAGGGGGAAGCAGTCCAGACCACTCATCTAGCCTTGGCAATCTCACCAGCACAGGACAGGCACAAGCTGCTGAAAAATGCCCAGGAGAGTCAGGCAGGAGCACGGGTGGGCCCTGGACCAGGGTTGTGTGTTCTGCTGGTAACATTGCTCTGGAGGAGCAACCGAGAGGGGGCCTGCTTGTGCACCTTCAGCCTCGTCTGGGCCCTTCACACTAGCCGGAATTCTAGGCCTGCCCCAAAGCAGCAGTTATTGGAACTGCCTGCACCAGCTGATGTTTGCAGGTGCAGGGGACCAGTTCAATGGAAAGGTGAGCAGGTGTTACCTGCTGGCCCCTGGGGAAGCTACATCAGGGCCCGGCTGTGTGAGGTCAGCCAGGTTGCACATCCCAGTGATCTGTCTCTCCCTCTGCAGGGGAAGCTCGGTCCCAGAGTCCCCCTTAGGAAGGGAAGGAGAGAGGCTGCTGTGAGGGCCCGCGGTCAGGGGACTGGTTCCGATTCTGGCATCTGGCTGAATGATTCTTAGAAAGGCTTCTATGTGTGCAGTCAGGGCCCATTCAGGCAGTCAGCAGAGACCTCAATCAGAGGAAACAGTCTACATGCAGTCAGCAGTGTCAGCGTGGCTAGAAAGGACTTGAGGGTCACCTGGTCAGCCTGTTCAATGTACAGAGAGGAAACAGAGGCCTGAGATAAGGAAGGAGGCAGCACCACGTGACTGCAGAGCCGGGGCTTGAACGCAGGCTTCCTGATCCCTACTTTGCTGCCCTGTATACTCCAGCACACTCCTGTCTGTACTGGAGAATCTTTTTTTTTAACATCTTTATTGGAGTATAATTGCTTTACAGTGGTGTGTTAGTTTCTGCTTTATAACAAAGTGAATCAGCTATACATATACATATATCCCCATATCTTGTACTGGAGAATCTTTGGAATAGAAAGATCATTCTGCTTTGAAGCTTGACAGGGTCTGCAGCCCTGTTTGACTGCTCCTCGAAGCCAGTGGTCTTGTGGGATGTGGGCCTGGCTTTTCCCTCTCCGGGCAGAGGAGAGATAGTGGCCACTAATCAGCCGGTCAGGAGCCGTGGGTCTCTGGGCCCAGCATCTATGTGCTCCCTTGCTCCCCCCCTCCCTGTCCCCTCCAGTATTAGTGAGTCCTCTTGGCTGTGTCTCCCTCCAGGTTCCAAGCCCTGCGTCTGACGATGCTACAGCGCCTGGAGCAGCTGGTGGAGGCCAAGTAGCCCACCAGCACCTGCCTCTTCCGAAGCCCCCAGCAGCCAGCGCACTCTGAGCACTGGTGGCCGGGCCCTGATTGTCACACAGATTGGTCACACTGGCTGAGAATCTGGCACCCGTGTTTCCACCTGTCCACCTGCCCAGGTAGCATGAGTCCCATGTCCCTGGCTCTTGGCTCCAAGGTGAGCACTCACAGTGCCCAGACCTAAGCCTGAGGAGCCAGGAACCTGCTGGGTGGGGTCTGCGTGTGAGACTGGCCTGGGCCGTGAGCAGCCCTGAAGCTGTGACATGGGCCACTTATGTAGCTGGACAGCATGGCCAGTCCTGTTCACTCCACACTTCTCCTGCTCAGGAGAGCAGAACATGACCTTGTTTCCAGGGCGTGGGCTCCGTCTGCTCTCCCAGTGCCCAGCCCAGAACCACAAGCCCTTATCCTCGTCAAACACGTGAACCACTAGACCCCCGGCTGCCCTCGTCTCATGCTGCCACTCAGAAACTCCGCTGGGTAAAGCAAGGGCTGCCAGCGGGTATGGGATGTGCGATGCTCCCAGCCATCACTTCACCATGGCGTCCCTGGCCCTCAAGCCTCTGACATCACTCCATGAGCCTCACATAGCCCTGTGCCCCAGCAGCAGAGGTCAGACTGGGAGTAAGACCTCCAGCAGCCCATCTTCTCTCTGCAACACTCACTCTGAGCTTCCTCAGCAAGACCTGAAGGGATTCTTATAAGGAGCTCGCTGCAAGAAACATGTCAGTTTGATCACATTGAGGTGACCCGCGTGGCATTGAAAGGACGCTGCCAGGGTGCGTGCGAGTCCAGGAGCTGTCCAGGGACTGCCGGCAGTGGCTTGGGAAGGCCGCGCTCTGCCCCGTTGCTGCTCTCCTCGGACACCTGTGTGCCTCCTGCCCTCTCTGGGTGTGCATTCCTCCCCTCTCAATACTTCCCATCAAAGGGCCACCAAGGGAAAAATGTCTGTTTGAGGAGAAAGGGCTTTGAATTCCCTGGGGCCAGATACAGAACAATTTGGGTTTGTCAGCTGATGGAAAAACTTCTGGAATGAACAAGAAGGCATTTGCAAAAATTATGTAACAGTTTACATTGGTCACGTAAGGTGTCTGTCCAAAACAGAGCAAACTGGAGACCACATTCTCCCACTGGGGCCCATGGATAGTGGATTTAAAGGGAAAAACTATAAAGTCTCCCAAATATAGAAATTCAGTATGAGGGAGATTCCCTCGGTGCCTTGTACAGCGCCCATAAAGAACAGAGCTTGGGAGCAGCCGTGCCAATAGAACCCACTGCTCAGGGTGAACTTCACAACAGGATTGCCCCAACCTGGCACCATCTGCACAGAGGCAGGCGCAGAGATGCCCAGGGGAGGTCCGCTGTAGTTTCTGCTGTCCCTGCTCGCCTTTGGCAGCACAGTTTCCTGGGTACTCAATAAAGGTGTGCTGTATTGAACTGAAGGAGTTAGGTCCAAGCTTCTTTTTTTTGCTTGTGTGTGTCCACCCTGACCCTCTGCTCTAACCTCTGACACTCCTGTCCCACAGTACGTGTGGCCAAGTTTGGCAGAAGAGCCAAAGCTGAGCCACAGCCCACGGCTCATGACACTGACATGACTCCTTCCTTTCCGGGCACATTCTTGGGGCTGGTGTGGGGCCTGAGGACAGAGGCAGCTGCAGGGCACAGAGGAGTATTGGTGGGGGTCTGTGGACAGCCTGGACAACATGCACAAGGGTCACCCCGAATCGCAGAGTCCCAGCATCAGGAGGACCTCGGGAATCTTGCAGGGCTGGGGGCGGGGCACGGTGACGGGGTCTAGGGGAGGGTAGAGAACGACTCAAACAGGGCTCCTCAGTAAAACAGTGAAATAGCTCCCAGACCCTATTTATAAGCTCAGGTCAAGGACAACTGTTGTCCATTGTTCAGCAGTAATTGAGGGACCGCCTTGTGCCAGACCTGTGCTCAGCCCTAGAGGGACAAAGACAGAGCCATGCTGTAACCTGTGTTCAGGGGTCTCAGACAAGACCTGGGAGAAGCAGGCCACACACCCTGGATGGTCAGGGGACCAGCAGGGCAGAGAGATGCTGAAGGTCCCTGGAAGGAGGCCCAAGGCTGAGCCCGACTTGCCTAAGAGAGTGTGTGTGACATTCTAGCCTGAAGAGGCCTGCCAGCCCTGGAGCAGACAAGGCTTGGCACATGGGAAGCCGTCAGATGAAGAAACCCTCTGTAAACATCCCCAGTTTTGCTTTTGGGGTTTTTTGTTTTGTTTTGTTTTCTTTCAGTTGTTACAATGTTACTTCATTTAAGGCCTGTCTTGATACATGTCACTTGTGAAATAGAATTACCAAAACTAACTTCTGAATAACATAGCTAAGAAATCACTAACAAGTTGTACAAAAAAAGGGAAAATGTACAGACATACCTCAGAGATGTTGCAGGGTTGGTTCCAGGCCACTGCAATAAAGCAAATACCACAATAAAGTGAGTCACACAAATTGGTTTCCCAGTGCATATAAAAGTTACGTTTATGCCCTACTATAGTCTATTAAGTGTACAATAGCATTATGTCTAAAAAAACAATGTACGTACCTTAATTTTAAAATACTTTATTGCTAAAAAATGCTAACAATCATCTGAGCCAAGTCGTAATCTTTTTGCAATAGTAACATCAAAGATTATTGATCATAGATCACCATAACAAATACAATAATAATGAAAGGCTTGCAAATTGTGATGTCAACTGAAAAAAATACACACAACCTAAAATTTGTGA
Source organism: Balaenoptera acutorostrata (assembly GCF_949987535.1). Classification (NCBI taxonomy): domain Eukaryota; kingdom Metazoa; phylum Chordata; class Mammalia; order Artiodactyla; family Balaenopteridae; genus Balaenoptera; species Balaenoptera acutorostrata. Next base: position 47,517,458 of record NC_080079.1, read on the forward strand.
GTTATGTTTTATTTGGGGACCTTACTGAGAACTATATCCCATGACACAGCCTGTCAGACAGCTCTGAGGAACTGTTCCAAAGAGGTAAGGGAGGAAGCAAGATATGCAGGAGTTTTTGCTTAAAAAAAAAAAAAAGCCAAACATGTAGTTGAACACCGAAAGATGACTGCTGATCACAAAAAGCAGAAGTCTCATGTTAATGATTTTAGTGCCTTTTGGTGTATGGGAAGATGCAAGAGTCTGGGTTCATTAAAATTATTCCTTAGATACGCATCTTAACTATCTAGGGCCAGTATCCTGTTTTTCTCCATCCTAAATTGCCCTCAGGGTGCACCCCTTGGAGCGACTGCAGTGGCTGATGTCTTGATAGCACCAACATTTCTTGTTTACTGAAATGGCTGGCTACATTTTTTTTGTCCACAGTGAGAATTACCAAAATGTGACACAGAGACACAAAGTGAGCAAAGGTTATTGGGGAAATGGCACCAATAGATTTATTCAATGCAGGGTTGCCACAAACCTTCAATTAAAAAAAAAATGCAATACCTGTGAAGCACTATAAAGCAAAGCACAATAAAACAAGGTATGCCTGTGCACTTCTGCAATCATCTGAGGGGTTACAAAACTTTTTATCAACACTAGTTGCTTTTCAGAGGCAATTTGAAAAGCTGCTAATTCAGCTCACCCTGACACCACAATTTCAGACTTTCTCTGTTTGGCTCTGTGGTTTCCTGATGGTTTGTATGGGAGTTCCATGTGCCTCTCTCCACAGAGCTTAGATTATTTGTCATATGTTGCTTAACTCACTGGTATCGTAGGTAGTAAATGTATCCAAAGAAAAAGTGAAGATTCCTGTGATGAGCGTCCTCTCTTAAAACAGGACGGTCTTCCCAGGTCAGGCCTCTGGAACCAGGGAAAATAATAAACACAGGATAAAATCAACATGATTGCAAAAGAAGATCTGAACTCAGGAAAAACAGGGTGATTTGCCCAGAGCAAATTACCAGAAGGAATCAAAAAACAGCTTGTTTTTCCCATGGTGATAACCATATGCTACCTGCTTAGAATGTTTTCCAGAAAATGGATTAAAGACCTTCCCACTGTTAAAATAAAGCCGTTCGTTCACCCAGGATACATCTGGCCTCTTAGTCCTAGGGAAACAAAGCACAAGGCTTATCCTGTCGGATCAGGTGATCTGTGGAGAAGCTGGCAATACACAATGTGCCCATGTGGGCAGGATACAGGTGCCCTGAAGCTGCAAAGCAGCAGTGGGATATTTTTGTCAGGTGCCCTGCTGTCAGTCCCTGCTGTCAGGGATGTTAAATCCATCCCTGCCCCTCAGTCCCTCAGCCATGATCGGGCAGGAAAGGCAGTCAGACTCAAGCCTTTCCAAATGTAAAAACAGCAAGTGCACGTGCTGTATTTAGCCCCCATGACCTGTGATTGTCTGGGAGAAAGCCAGCTGCTGACCTGCCCTTGGACTTCCAGCATTCGGGTGGGGCTCTGCTCCCTCCTGGCTGGACTTTTAACAGAGATGTTTTCTGCAAACTCAGGAATGGGAATTCCCAGAGTTTCCTTTCCCAGAGAACCCAAAGGAAACAGAAAGCAAAGCCTCAGGCTTGGTGGACAGAACCCTCGTTCAGGGGCCCTTCATGGGAGATAGACCGCTCCTTACTGCACTTGGCCCTTGGGCCACACACATGACCGTCTTCTTTTGCACTGTTGCCAAATGCAGACCCAAGGCAGCAGTGCTCCCTGTTGAGACAGTGCTTTTTGGTGTGTGTCTCTGTCTGTCTGCAAGGGAGTGGGGTGCAAGGGACAAAGCCATAGTAAAAGGAAGCTGTCTTGCCAAGACCGTTCTCAGCCCAGAAGCCTGTTCTTCCTAGAATGAGCCCTTCAAATACAACTGGGCTCAGGGACACACTGGACCCCACTGCGAGCCGTTTCCCAGAGGAGCCCCAGCCATTAAGGGATCTGGCCTCTCTTGACCCAATTCTCCCAGAAAGATGTGCTATTACGAGAACGCAGCCTATCTTTGCTACCCTGACTGTACCTCCCTCCTTTTCCCTCCCCCCTTTCAGCTTTCTGTTTTGTAAATATCAAGTGTGACCAATTTCAATAATTTAATTTGTTTAAAAATAACCTGGAATTCTATTTGAGAGATACTGCTAGGTAGAGGTTAAGAGCATAGGCTCTGGACCCAAACTGTCTGCCACCTGTGGCCTTAGGCAAGTTGCTTGCCTCCATTTTCTCATCTGTAATATGAGGATTATAACAATTCCTATCTCTTAAGATTGTGAAAGGTATATTAGCTTTGCTGTAGTAACAAATAACAACAAAAATAGTGGCTACAACAAGAGTGTTTACTTCTCTGGCCTGTTACATGTGACTGCAGGTGGCTCCAAGTGGGCTTACATGGCTCTGCTCCACATGCCTTTCATCCTGGGCTGAAGGCTGAAGGAGCAGCCCCTACGTGGGACGTATTATTCTTGAGGCAGAGGGGAAGAACAGAGTGGTGGCAGAAACACAGTGACCCAAAGCTTCTTCTGGGATGGGCTATACTTTGTGTCCACACACATGCAGTTAGCCAATGCTACTCACATGTAAAGTCAACATCAGTGGGATGGGCTATCGTTAACCAGAAGACAATGAAAGTCACACAGGATTAAGCAGGGATGTTAAATCCAAGAAGGGTAGAGCAAATGCTCAAGAGCAGACATACCACAGGAATATTGAATGAGGCACTGCCACTGCTTCAAACAGTGCCTAGAACATAATAAGCACTCAGTAAGTGTTGGCTATTATTATACTAACGAATAAACTGAGGCCATAAAACCCTGCCTGTTTTCTCTCCCTCTCTTTTTTCCTTTTACCCTTTATTCTTCCTCCCCTCCCCACCCCATAACCTTTTCTATCTCTTGCCCCCCTCCATCCTTACCTCCTACTCTGTCCACTCTTGGCCACCCATAGCCATGTATTTCCTGACTTTTGTCTCTCTCCTTTTTAAATTTCATCTTTCTTTACCCAATTACCTACTTCTCTAACCTACACATCTCTGGGCCTCTGTAGCTGGCCCATTCGTTTTTAGGTACAGGCAAAAGGGATAATCCACCTTTACGTGGGACATGAAGTTAGTTTTAACTAGTAACTCTCTTAAGAATAAAATTTTTTGAATAAATTTTTATTATTTTAATGTACATAGAGCAAACAGTTCCATCAGGTCATTTTTGTTCTTGAAACTTTTCCTAAACTATCTTTGACCATTGTCCCCTACCCCTACCCCCTCTGGCCACCAGCATCAACCACTTATAACAATTTAATAATAAAATAACAATGCCTCATATTTCTTATGTGTTAGGCATTGTGCTAAGTGCCTTACATTATCTTATTTAATCTTTACAACAGTCCAGCTATCATCTAGATAACTGAGCTGACATTCCCCATCCAGGCCTTAGTCAGTTTCACGCTTTGCCATCTGCAGAGCAGAAAGCTCCAGCTTGATATCTGAACCTCTGATCTAGTCTGGCCTGTGCCATCAACTCGCTGTGTACTTCAGGCAAGTTTCCCTCTCAGCCTTATTTTACTGCTCTTTAAGATGGATACGAGGATCCCTGCTTTGCAAGGCTATAAAGATGAATGACCAAAGAATAGATGTAAAAGCACTTTGTAAAGAAGCATCTTATAAATTCATTCATTCAACAAATATTTGCTGAGTGCCTGCTACCTTCTGAGCACTGTTCTTAGCACTACAGAGATAACAAAGAACAAGAGACAGATCATGACAGCTTTGTGTGCCACTGTGAGGCCATGAGCTTTTGCTCTAATAACATGGGAAGCCTTTGGAGGATTTTGAACAAAATGAATGACATGATCTGACTTGGGTTTTAAGAAGATCACTCTGGGGCTGTGAGTAGATGTAGGGAGACCAGTGAGGAAGCCAATGCAATAATCCAGACAGGAGATAACAGCAGCTTGGTGGAGCTTATAGCAGTGGAGGTGTTGATAGTGGCTCAATTCTGGATATATTTTGAAGATCTAGCCAACAGAATTATAGATGGCTTGGATTTGGGTTTGGGATGAAAAAAGAAACAACAATGACATCAAGATTTTTGACCTGAGCAATTGGAAAGTTGGAATTGCCAACTGTCGGGATGAAGACTGATGAAGGAACAGGTTAGGTGAATATCAGAAGTTCATCTGGGGGTATGTTAGGTTCGGGATGTCCATCACACATGCAAATGGCACTGCGTTATATAAGTTATAAGTTATAACTGGATATATAAGTCTAGAGTTCAGTAATATTTGCACCCCAAGGTTGGACTGGAGTTACCGGTTAGGAAGTCTTCAGCACCTACAGATGGTATCTGAAGCCATTAGACTGAAGGAGTTCTGCAGGCAAACGAGGGCCCGGAGAGAAGAGAGGAGATCGGGTGACCCAGCACAGGTTAGGTTGGCGGAGGAGGAGGTTGGCTGTAAGAAATGAGAACCAGGAGAGATCATTACTAAAGAGAAACAAGGGGGTGTGTTAAAAATCACGAGACTTTGGAGCCAAAAAGACCCATTCCAATCCTTGGCCATCCACTTATACACTGTCTAAACTCGAGCAAACTTCTACTCTAAGCCTTGGTTTCCTTACCTGTAAAATGAGTATGATCGTTCCCATTTTGTAAGGGCTTTTTGGTATAATCAAATAAGGTGACTCATGAAAAATATCAGGAACAGTTTAGGCTCTCCAAAAGTACCTCTATATAATTAATAATTAAACAATATTTGTAGAAAGAATGAAGTCTCGGGGTGGGACAGGCTGGTGTTGCGTTTCAAAAGCCGCGACACACAGGCTGCTGCTCGTCGGCCCTGTGGGTGGCTCCGAGCCATCTCAAAGGGAGAAGACGACAGGTCTTGTGGTCCTGGGGGCCACAGGACGCCTTCCAGGGGTAGGAGAGGAAAACAAAACGACAGGAAGAAACGAAAAGTCGCTTTTTTCCGCTGGGCCCGTGAGCATAGAGGGTCACTCCGCCAAGATCCTAGAGCGACCGCGCGGCGGAGGTGAACGGCTCGGCCTGCACTTCCGGCGGCGCGAAGGGAGCGGGGCGAGCGAGCGAGCGAGCGAGCGAGGGCGGCGGCGGGCTGGCGCGGTGAGTGGGCCGGGGCCTCAGGAGCGCGAGCTGGCCGCAGTGGGGCGGTGCCGACCGAGCAACGGGTTGCCGGGCGCGGCTTCGGGCCTCAACTCCCGGCTGCCGCGAGGGCTCTGCGCTGGCTGGCGCCGGGGGCGGAGGGAGCGTGGCGGGCCCGGCCTGCGAGGAGTGGTAGCCGGAGGCCTTGGGAGAGCGGAGGCTTTAACGGAAGCCCGGGCGAGTTGAGGCCGGAGGACAGGCCTGGCATCGTGAGCCGCATTCCTCACGCTCTCCATCAGGCGCGTGTCAGGATAAAACAGATTGAACCAAGCGCTTGGGTAGCACAGGGCCGTTCTGAGCGACTTACAGACTCATTTAAACTTCTAACACCATGATAATGTAGTGGCTTTATTGTCATCCCCATTTTATGGACGAGAAAGCAGGCACATTCCAGTGAGGCGTATTCGCATGGCCAACAGCTCCATTCACTCAAGTTTCCCTTAATACCCGCACTTGCTGTGAAATGAGGCTGAGCACCAGTCGGAGCGCTGGACTTGGCGTTGGAAGTTGGGGCTGCAGTCAGTTCTGCCACTAAGAATATAGGCTCTGGGGTCAGGCTGCTAGGGGGTGGGAACCTGGCCGAAGTATACCTGCCTTTCCTTAGAAGTGGAAGTAAAATGAAGATAATCCCATAAACCTGCTCTGAGAATTAAATAAGGTAGCACAGTGACTGGCACCCAGGCTGCCTGTTGGTATGATTTCCTCATCCGTAGTGTTCTAGGTGGTTTAGATAGTCTCTGAGTTTCCTACTAGAACTGACTTCTATAGTGTTGAAAAATAAATGTGGGGTTTTTTTCAGTGTATAATTACCATTATAGCTATTTTTGAACACCAACATCATGTACCTGACATACTTCCTTGTAATAGATGTTCTATAAATATTTACTAAAGTTAAGAAATGAGTAGTGCTCTCTCTGTAATTTTGTGTTGTATGCAGTTTGCTCTTCCTGATACTTAACTTAATTGCAGCAGATATACTTAAATACACGAAGTCTCAGCACTATCAGGCCTGGAGTCTCAATTATACAATAAGATGATGGAAAGGCAAGAACAATGATATAATTTTTGTTTGCAGTTATTTGCTTTGTAAGCTTGTGTGCAGAGACCCAGGGTAATAATTCCCATTTTAAAGTCTACTTGCTGACAATAAGATGTGGAAATTAGTTCCAATAATTGTATTACCTTTGCAGTCCTAGGTTTTCCCACATTGTCACCTATTTGGACTTTGTGCTTCTTTGTTTGTGGCCATTATTTTAAGTAACCTTATAAGTAATTAAATGAAGTTAATTTATTTGAAATTTTGAATTTTTGTAGCATTTAGGTATTTTTAAAATTCCATCCTATTTTTACATGTAAACTTACTTTCTTCTCCTCCTCTTCTTGTGTTTTACCTACCACCTTTTATTCTGTTTCATTACACTATCCAGTAAAAGTTCTTTTGAAATTTTTCTTTCTCAAAAAAAAAATTCCTCGTTTCAAGTTTTCAAAGAATTGTCCTCTTTCTTGGATCATTGGAATCTAGAGGAAATAATTATGAAATATCTCTTCATTGACATTTTCCTCATCCAGTATTTATTGAATAGATTCACAGAAGTTTTCCACTCCTTATAGAGTAGTTCTTACATTCAAAACAACTTATGCTACAAAGTTAGAACTCAGTTGCTCTCTAAAGCTGTGAAAGTAGAATGGCTAAACAAACAAGGATAAACAGAAATATTTAACAAAATAGTATGATTTGTCATTTCTTTCTAATTTGGACACCTTAATGAGTCACCCATGAGTATAAGTTTAACATGGGAGTAAATATTAAAATATAATGATAATCTGTTATCCAAATTTTGATTGTCTTTTGGAGTTCTTTTATTCCCATTAAGATGTTACATTGTCTCCACTTTTTAATCTCATTTGTTATTGTCCAACAAAAATTTAGATTTCATATTATCACTTTTTTTTTTTGTCCTGTCCCAACAGACAAAAACTCCAAAGGTAAATTTGGTTATATTCATTAAGTTTGGACTCTGGAATTATTAGAATTATTTTGCAAGTATTTTTTGCCAGAATTGTCTTTGTTTTCATATATATTGAATACATTAAAAAAAATTTTTATTGGAGTATAGTTGCTTTACAATGTTGTGTTAGTTTCTACTGTACAGCAAATACATATATACATATGTATATATACATATACAGCAAATATATATATATATACATATATCCCCTGTTTTTTGGATTTCCTTCCCATTTATATCACCACAGAGCACTGAGTAGAGTTCCTTGTGCTATACAGTAGTTTCTCATTAGTTATGTATTTTATACATAGTATCAGAAGTGTATATATGTCAATCCCAATCTCCCAGTTCATCCCACCCACCCCCCCTTTCCCCCTTGTATTCATGTTGTTCTCTCTCTATGTCTGTGTCTCTGTTTCTGCTTTGTAAATAAGATCGTCTATACCAATTTTTTCAGATTCCATATATATGCCTTAATATACGATATTTAATTTAAAAATGGATGCAGTTTTGATGGGCTGAAGAGGTATTAAAGTTGAATAATTAACAAATCATCTATAATTTGTTTTTTATTTTTTTCTTCTACACATAGAAAATTCTGAGCTGTGTAGCTCTAGGAAGTGAAACATTCATTCAGAAGAAGAGTGTAGACTCTTAAGAATACATTTGGCTCTTCACCATGCGGTTAGGAAAACCTAAGGGAGGTATATCTCGGAGCTCAAGCCAAGGAAAAGTCTATGAGAACCAGCGCAAAACAGGCCGGCAGCGGCAGAGATGGGGAATGACTGTTCGCTTTGAATCAAGCTTGAGTAGACTGAGAAGAAGCTTGGATGAGAAGCCTTATAAATGTGTTGAATGTGAAAAGAGTTTCAGTCAGAGCTCAACTCTTTTTCAACACCAGAAGATCCATACTGGAAAGAAATCCCATAAATGTGCTGATTGTGGAAAAAGTTTCTTTCAGAGTTCTAATCTCATTCAGCATCGACGGATCCATACTGGGGAAAAGCCCTACAAATGTGATGAGTGTGGAGAAAGGTTTAAACAGAGCTCAAATCTCATTCAGCACCAGAGAATTCATACTGGAGAAAAACCCTATCAGTGTGATGAATGTGGCCGATGTTTCAGCCAGAGTTCCCACCTCATTCAACATCAGAGAACCCACACAGGGGAGAAACCCTACCAGTGCAGTGAATGTGGCAAATGCTTCAGCCAGAGCTCTCATCTTAGGCAGCACATGAAGGTGCACAAAGAAGAGAAGCCTCGTAAAACCCGGAGCAAAAATATTAGGGCAAAAACTCACTTAGTATCATCTTGGAAAGCTGGTAAAGGAAGGAAGTCAGTGGCTGGTCTCCGCTAAGTAAAGGGCACTGCATCAGCCCTCTTTTAAAAAATAAAAAGCATTTCTTTTAGAACTGGAGATATTTTTTAATAGTGCACTTAAATACTGTATCCTTTCCTAGCATGGAGACATTGGGAGTTTAATGACATTGGGCTGAGAGAAATTACATTGAGTCCAGCCTTCCTTATTTTTTATGTAACCTGGAGTACAAAGAATTGAAATTGTGTTTTGAGAGAATATAAGCTCCTTGATCTCGTTCGAAATTGCTTCTTGAATCATTTTGACAAAACAGTCATGTTTTGATGACACGTGTAGAAGTGTAGTTCCAATGACTACGCAGTTTCAGGAATTTCTGTGGAAGGAATACTTAAAAGGGAGAAGAAATTAATTCCATTAGTTTTGGGGTTCTGTAGTAGATGAGATTTTATGTTTGTAAAGTTTTGTAGTGTATTAGCCATTGGTTTGTAAGTATGACTCAAGATTCAACATATTAAAATGAATTCATGTTCACAAATGTTTAATCCACGAGGTGCATCACTCTATGTTAGCTTTCCTTTGTTTCTTTCCTGCTGCTTATGGATAATTATTAATTAAAGGAGTAGAATTTCCCTGGTTTTCACTAAATTCTTAGTAAGTGATACTCTAGAAGCCAAAGAGAGAACTGAATTAGACCGCAGGTCTCCTATTCCTGCTAATACTATCCTTTGTGATGGTGTTACGCCGTGTCACTTGTTTTCCAGAAATTAGAATGGATTTATGTTAGAGTCCATCCCCATGGCTTTGACTTCTGGCATTCTCTTGTGCTCTGACAAACTGAGCTAGCCTTTTAGATCTATGTGAATAAATAATTAAACCAAAATTATTTTTCCAAAACCATCTCAACTTGCAAATTAAAAATCTACAATTTACTTGCCTTCCTGCCTTCCCCTTTGAGAGCTTTATATAACCCTGATTATCTTAAATGTTTGCCTATAGCAAAGTGAGGTTTTTAAAAAGTCAAGTGTTGGTGCATTGTAGCTCCTTTGAAATCTAAGTTTAACTTTTTCTGAGTTATATGAATTATTTACAAAACTAAACAAACAAATTTCTTATCTTTCATCAGAACAATGCCGAGTACGAAACATTTTGATTAGCCTTCAGCTTAGGTTTTAATTTCTATTGAATGCTAACATTCTTCTGATTTTTTTTTTTGTATCTTTCAAATCACCACAGTTTCTGCGATACTCATAATGACAGTTATCCATAAAAAAAAATTTTTAATGGAGTATTTTGGATACTACTACCTTCTGTTTATTTTTCTCTTGGAAAATTGTTTTGATGTTGTAGGCAACATCTAAAATCACAGCCTTTGGAAGAATCACTTATTTTTCCTGTCTTTGATTGTCTCAAACTTGAACTTTGCCTCCCTCATGGCCTTGTATTTGAGTGCAGAGTCATAGAAGATGGCTTTGTTGACAGAAGTTTCATCCAATAGGATATCCACAAAGTGTTTTGTCAGTACAGGCATGCCTTGGAGTACCACAATAAAGCAAATGTCATGATGAAGTGAGTCACTTGAATTTTCTGATTTCCCAGTACATATAGAAGTTATGTTTAACTGTACTGTAGTCCATTAACTGCAATAGCATGATGTCTAAAGAACAATGTAATACCTTAATTAAAAATACTTTATTGCTAAAAAATGCTAACCATCATCTGAGCCTTCAGTGAGTCATAGCAGTAACGTCAAAGATCACTGATCACAGATCATGTAACAAATATAACAATAATGAAAATGTTTGAAATATTGCAAGAATTGCCAAAATATGGCACAGAAAAATGAAGTGAACAAGTGCTGTTGGAAAAATGGCACCAATAGACTCGTTTGATGTAGGGTTGACACAAACCTTCAATTTGTTTTAAAAAAAAAAGCAGTATAGCAAAGCACAATAAAACAAGGTATGCCTTATGAAGTGATCACAGTTATCTTTTACAAAAGACATTGTTTAGATTTTACTGATCGACTTATTATGTCTTCAGAGGCAGAGAAGCTATTGAATCAAATCTGAAATTGTCAGTGGCAAAAGTATTACTCCCACAAATTTAAAGGTGAGTTCAATTTTATTTTGACTGAGTCAATACTCCTGAGAGAAAGGGATACCTATAAGGGGCAAGAACCATCTAATAAGTTCCTAAGGGAAATGTAAGTATTTGTATGATTTTTTTTGGCAGGTAGTGGGAGTACATCTTCAAAATAGAAATGCATAGCCACAAACAGTATTTATTCCCCATGTTAGGGAAGTAAAGTGCTGCCATTCTGTTGAGAAATATTTGTTGAATACTGGCCATGTGTAAAAGACTGGTAGAAAAGGTAATTTTTTTTTTTAAGGTAATACTAAAAGTACAGGTCATGAATATACAGTAGGACTGCCATTCAAATTGGGAGAATTTACATCTGGTACAGGGAAGAAGGAAGGGATCTTGAAAGGGATGACATTTACATTAGGTTAGGGAATAGAAACCCAAAAGTCTGTAGAGGCCAGGTAGCTAATGTAAATGAAGTGAGAAGAGCTGAGTGCTGTAAACTGAAGTGCATATGCCCATCTAAAAGGATAACCCTGACTCAGTTTTAGCCAGTTAATGTCATGCAGAGATTCTGGACCAGATATGCCAGGTCTTTTGATTTTTCAAGAGAAACAGATTTTAAAGTTCACAACACTTCTTACCAGTTTGCCACACCTGAACTGTGTTTTGAAGGCTCTGTGTGTGACTGTGTCTGTGTTGGAGGAGGGGGTGGCAGAGGGAGAGAGCCTGGTATGGTGAGAGGCAGAGGTACATGATGGAGCAGAAGCTGCATAGCACAGAAGAATCTGCTCAGAGAACAGCAAGTGGCTGCTTTAGTGACAGTCCAGTTTCATCTAAGAGTTGTGAGAGATAAGGCTGGAATGGGCCTCCAGGAGAGCCTTAAATATCAACCTTAAGAGTGAAATGGTTTAATAAGATGGGATGCATGAAGGTTTTTGGAGCACAGGTTAGAAGCTAATGGATGATCCAATGAGAAATAATAGCCAGCCAGAAGAAAAATCTCCCAGAAGAGACCCACCTGGCTCACTGGACCTACAGGCTTCACTTCCTGCCTTGGGGCACAAGTTACCTTTCATTCCCTGCCCCACACTTAATGACATCAACTCCAAATTGCTCTGTACCTTTGCTTATTCTGCTTTGACTAGTATCTATTCTGAGAGGCCTCCAGAAAGTAGGCTTTGAAACTTCCTTAGATGTTCTTCCTTTAACTGAATTGTAATGATCCATGTTTCAATCTCTTTCTCATTCTCCCTCTCACCTACTAGACAGTGAACTCCTGGCTTATAGTAGTCATTCAATTGAAAGTTTTAATGAAGAAAGGCCAAGAAGGAAGTACAGAAAGAAGGTTAGAGAAAGAGTTAAGAAGTTAGTTCTGGAAAGTTTCCAGGTTGGCTGTCAGCTTCCATGGCAACCTAGCTAGAGTCCCACCTAGAACTTCACTTTCCCTGTCTGCCATCCCTCTCCCTCTTCTTCAGTCTTCTCTATTCTTTGGAAAGTCCTTGCTCATTGCATAATTCATTCTTCAGCCTTGCACATAGCACACACTTATATTTGTTGAATGAATTAATTAAATAGGTAGTGAAAGGACAAATGTATAAAATACCATCAAACTCTAAGCAATCAGATTCTCATGGTCTGAAGGAACCTGGGAAGGCCACTTAACCTCATCCTCCTCTAAATTGGATGATTATTTTGTAATGACCAGATTCTTCTGTTATGCTCTTTGAAGTATAAAATACACATAGAATCTATATGGTTTTAGAAAACTAATGTCATTTTCAACTTTTAAGTCACCCAAAACTGTGTTTTTCCCCTTAAAACCATATCTGGAACATTTTTAGGACTTGGTAGACTTTAAAACAGACTTTTTTATATATATCAGTTTTGTGACCAAGCAATTCCAGATCCTCCAAAGTCAGTGAAGTTTTTGGGAAGAGATGTGAAGTTGGTAATTTGGAGAGACTCTTTTCTATATGATTTGAAAGGTAGACACTTGGGTCACAGAGACCACTTGGTGTCCCTGAGAGTCAAGAGTACTCTTGTAATAGTCCAAGTTGAAAGAAATGTTTAAAGCAGGGCTATGGAGTAGGGAGTGCAGGGAGGAGAGAAGTAAGAGATACTGTGGTAACAGTGGACAGGCCTGGAGACACATCAGATTTGAGGTGCAAGCAAGAGAGGAAACAAGATGATGGAGGTTTCCAGCCTAGGTGACTAGGAGGTTTGGGGGAGAAGATGATTAATTTGCTTTAGGAAGTGCTGATCTTGAGATGCTTGGAGTATCCGGGTGAAAAATATAATGGGAGATTGAATATCTGTGTCTGAAGTGTAGAAGATATTGAAGAAGGAACTCAATATTTGTGCCACTCTTTGCCAGATGCTTTATATACGTTAGATGTATACTAGTCTGCTTGGGCTGCCATAGCAAGATATCTGACTTAGTGGCTTAAACAGCAGATGTTTATTTTCTCACAGTTCTGGAGACCAGAAGCCCATGTTCAAGGTTCCAACAGAGATGGTTTTCAGTGAGGAATATCTTCCTACTTTCCAGACATCTGCCTTCTCACTGTGTCCCCACTTGGCCTTTCCTCACTCCATGCACTGGAGCAGAGAGAGAGATTTCATTCTCTAGTGTCTCTTAAAAGGATACCAGTCTAGTCCTATTAGATTAGGACCCCACCCTCATGACCTCATTTAACCTGAATTCCACCCTTAAAGGCCCTATCTACCAATACAGTCACACTGGGGGTTAGGGCTTTCCCATATGACTTTGGGGAGGAAACAATTCAGACCCCAATAGATATTTCCTATTATAAACAGAGAATTCCAGTAATTTACTCAAGGTTAAACAGGAACAAAAGATCCATGTCCTTTTGAATGTCTCTATTTAAAATCTTGTTACCACATCCTAGACCATGTGAGATGAGTCCACTTTTATGGCTATCAGAAACAAAAGTAACAACCCCATCATCTTTGACCTCAGAGAGAGAAGAAACTTGGAGAATAGGGACAATAAGAATGAGTGTTGACTCTACACACAGCCTTCAGCTCTCCTGACTCCCTGGCTGAGTCTACCTTGGTTGCATAGATTCCCTTAAGTCTGGATTTATTTGTACCTTAAGAACCAAAGGATCATGAGAAGACAGGGAAACACAGCAGATGAAGAAGCAAGATAAAAACCCACCAGACCAAACAAATGAAGAGGAAATAGGCAGTCTACCGGAAAAATAATTCAGAGTAATGATAGTAAAGATGATCCAAAATCTTGGAAATAGAATGGAGAAAATACAAGAAACATTTAACAGGGACCTAGAAGAACTGAAGAGCAAACAAACGGTGAAAAACATGATAAATGAAATTAAAAATTCTCTAGAAGGAATCAATAGCAGAATAACTGAGGTAGAAGAACGGATAAGTGACCTGGATAAAATAGTGGAAATAACTACTGCAGAGCAGAATAAAGAAAAAAGAATGAAAAGAATTGAGGACAGTCTCAGAGACCTCTGGGACAACATTAAACGCACCAACATTCGAATTATAGAGGTCCCAGAAGAAGAAGAGAAAAAGAAAGGGACTAGGACTTACCTGGTGGCACAGTGGTTAAGAATCCGCCTGCCAACGCAGGGAACACGGGTTCGAGCCCTGGTCCAGGAAGATCCCACATGCCACGGAGCAACTAAGCCCATGCACCACAACTACTGAGCCTGTGCTCTAGAGCCCGTGAGCCACAACTACTGAGCCCGAGTGCCACAACTACTGAAACCCGTGTGCCTAGAGCCCGTGCTCCACAACAAGAGAAGCCACTGCAATGAGAAGCCCGTGTGCAATGAAGAGTAGCCCCCACTCGCCGCAACTAGAGAAAAACCCACTTGCAGCAACTAAAACCCAATGCAGCCAAAAATAAATAAATAAAATAAATTTTTAAAATTAAAAAATAATAGAAAGGGACTGAGAAAATATTTGAAGAGATTATAGTTGAAAAATTCCCTAATATGGGAAAGGAAATAGCTAATCAAGTCCAGGAAGCGCAGGGAGTCCCATACAGGATAAATCCAAGGAGAAACATGCCAAGACACCTTTTAATCAAACTATCAAAAATTAAATACAAAGACAAAATATTAAAAACAGCAAGGGAAAAGCAACAAGTAATATACAAGGGAATCCCCATAAGGTAAACAGCTGATCTTTCAGCAGAAACTCTGAAAGCCAGAAGGGAGTGACAGGACATATTTAAAGTGGTAAATGGGAAAAACCTACAGACAAGATTACTCTACCCAGCAAGGAAATCATTCAGATTCGACAGAGAAATTAAAACCTTTACAGACAAGCAAAAGCTAAGAGAATTCAGCACCACCAAACCAGCTTTACAACAAATGCTAAAGAAACTTCTCTAGGAAGGAAAAACGAGTAGGAAAAGACCCACAATAACAAACACAAAACAATTAAGAAAATGGTAATAGAAACATACATATTGATAACTACCTTAAATGTAAATGGATTAAATGCTCCAACCAAAAGACATAGACTGGCTGAATGGATACAAAAACAAGACCCATATATATGCTGTCTACAAGTGAACCACTTCAGACCTAGGGACACATACAGACTGAAAGTGAGGGGATGGAAAAAGATATTCCATGCAAATGGAAATCAAAAGAAAGCTGGAGTAGCAATTCTCATATCAGACAAAATAGACTTTAAAATAAAGACTATTACAAGAGACAAAGAAGGACACTGCATAATGATCAAGGGATCAATCCAAAAAGAAGATATAACAATTGTAAATATTTATGCACCCAACATAGGAGCACCCCAATACATAAGGCAAATGCTAACAGCCATAAAAGGGGAAATCGACAGTAACACAATCATAGTAGCAGACATTAACACCCCACTTTCACCAATGGACATATCATCCAAAATGAAAATAAATAAGGAAACACCGGCTTTACATGATACATTAAACAAGATGGACGTAATTGATATTTATAGGACATTCCATCCAAAAACAACAGAATACACTTTCTTCTCAAGTGCTCACAGAATGTTATCCAGGATAGATCATATCTTGGGTCACAAATCAAGCCTTGGTAAATTTAAGAAAATTGAAATCATATCAAGTATCTTTTCCGACCACAACACTATGAGACTAGCTATCAGTTACAGGAAAAAATCTGTAAGAAATACAAACACATGGAGGCTAAACAATACACTACTACTTACTACACTACTACACTACTTAATAATCAAGAGATCACTGAAGAAATCAAAGAGGAAATCAAAATACCTAGAAACAAATGACAAAACATGATGACCCAAAACCTATGGGTTGCAGCAAAAGCAGTTCTAAGAGGGAAGTTTATAGCAACACAATCCCACCTCAAGAAACAAAAATCATCTCAAATAAACAGCCTAATCTTACACCTAAAGCAATTAGAGAAAGAAAAACAAAACCCCCTAAGTTAGCAGAAGGAAAGAAATCATAAAGATCAGATCAGAAATAAATGAAAAAGAAATGAAGGAAACAATAGCAAAGATCAATAAAACTAAAAGATGGTTCTTTGAGAAGATAAACAAAATTGATAAACCATAGCCAGACTCATCAAGAAAAAAAGGGAGACGACTCAATAGAATTAGAAATGAAAAAGGAGAAGTAACAACTGACACTGCAGAAATACAAAGGATCATGAGAGATTACTACAAGCAACTATATGCCAATAAAATGGACAACCTGGAAGAAATGGACAAATTCTTAGAAAAGCACAACCTTCTGAGACTGAACCAGGAAGAAATAGAAAATATAAACAGACCAATCACGAGCACTGAAATTGAGACTGTGATGAAAAATCTTCCAACAAACAAAAGCCCAGGACCAGATGGCTTCACAGGCGAATTCTATCAAACATTTAGAGAAGAGCTAACACCTATCCTTCTCAAACTATTCCAAAATAGAGCAGAGGGAGGAACACTCCCAAACTCATTCTACGAAGCCACCATCACCCTGATACCAAAACCAGCCAAAGATGTCACAAGAAAGAAAATTACAAGCCAATATCACGGATGAACATAGATGCAGAAATCCTCAACAAAATACTAGCAAACAGAATCCAACAACACATTAAAAGGATCATACACCATGATCAAGTGGGGTTTATCCCAGGAATGCAAGGATTCTTCAGTATATGCAAATCAATCAATGTGATACACCATATTCACAAATTGAAGGAGAAAAACCATATGATCATCTCAATAGATGCAGAAAAAGCTTTTGACAAAATTCAACACCCATTTATGATAAAAAACTCTCCAGAAAGTAGGCGTAGAGGGAACTTACCTCAACATAATAAAGGCCATATATGACAAACCCACAGCCAACAGCATTCTCAATGGTGAAAAACTGAAACCATTTCCTCTAAGATCAGGAACAAGATAAGGTTGCCCACTCTCACCACTATTATTCAACGTAGTTTTGGAAGTTTTAGCCACAGCAATCAGAGAAGAAAAGGAAATAAAAGGAATCCAAATCAGAAAAGAAGAAGTAAAGCTGTCACTGTTTGCAGATGACATGATACTATACATAGAGAATCCTAAAGATGCTACCAGAAAACTCCTAGAGCTAATCAAAGAATTTGGTAAAGTAGCAGGATACAAAATTAATGCACAGAAATCTCTTGCATTCCTATACACTAATGATGAAAAATCTGAAAGAGAAAATAAGAAAACACTCCCATTTACCATTGCAACAAAAAGAATAAAATACCTAGGAATAAACCTACCTAAGGAGACAAAAGACCTGTATGCAGAAAATTATAAGACACTGATGAAAGAAATTAAAGATGATACAAATAGATGGAGAGATATACCACGTTCTTGGATTGGAAGAATCAACATTGTGAAAATGACACTACTACCCAAAGCAATCTACAGATTCAATGCAATCCCTATCAAACTACCAATGGCATTTTTCACAGTACTAGAACAAAAAATTTCACAATTTGTGTGGAAACACAAAAGACCCCGAATAGCCAAAGCAATCTTGAGAATGAAAAATGGAGCTGGAGGAATCAGGCTCCCTGACTTCAGACTATACTACAAAGCTACAGTAATCAAGACAGTATGGTACTGGCACAAAAACAGAAATATAGATCAATGGAACAGGATAGAAAGCCCAGAGATAAACCCACGCACATATGGTCACCTTATCTTTGATAAAGGAGGCAAGCATATACAGTGGAGAAAAGACAGCCTCTTCAATAAGTGGTGCTGGGAAAACTGGACAGGTACATGTAAAAGTATGAAATTAGAACACTCCCTAACACCATACACAAAAGTAAACTCAAAATGGATTAAAGACCTAAATGTAAGGCCAGACACTATCAAACTCTTAGAGGAAAACATAGGCAGAACACCCTATGACATAAATCACAGCAAGATCCTTTTTGACCCAGCTCCTACAGAAATGGAAATAAAAGCAAAAATAAACAAATGGAACCTAATGAAACTTAAAAGCTTTTGCACAGCAAAGGAAACCATAAACAAGACCAAAAGACAACCCTCAGAATGGGAGAAAATATTTGCAAATGAAGCAACTGACAAAGGATTAATCTCCAAGATTTACAAGCAGCTCATGCAGCTCAATAACGAAAAAACAACACAATCCAGAAATGGGCAGAAGACCTAAATAGACATTTCTCCAAAGAAGATACACAGATTGCCAACAAACACATGAAAGAATGCTCAACGTCATTAATCATTAGAGAAATGCAAATCAAAACTACAATGAGATATCATCTCACACCAGTCAGAATGGCCATCATCAAAAAATCTAGAAACAATAAATGCTGGAGAGGGTGTGGAGAAAAGGGAACCCTCTTGCACTGTTGGTGGGAATGTAAATTGATACAGCCACTATGGAGAACAGTATGGAAGTTCCTTAAAAAACTAAAAATAGGGCTTCCCTGGTGGCGCAGTGGTTGAGAATCTGCCTGCTAATGCAGGAGACACGGGTTCGAGCCCTGGTCTGGGAAGATCCCATATGCCACGGAGCAGCTGGGCCCGTGAGCCACAACTACTGAGCCTGCGCGTCTGGAGCCTGTGCCCCGCAACGGGAGGGGCCGCGATAGTGAAAGGCCCGCGCACCGCGATGAAGAGCGGTCCCCGCGCCGCGATGAAGAGTGGCCCCCACTTGCCGCAACTAGAGAAAGCCCTCGCACGAACCGAAGACCCAACACAGCCAAAAATAAAAAATAAATAAATAAATAAATAAATAAATAAATAAAGTAGCTATTTAAAAAAAAATGCTTTAAAAAAAAAAAAAACTAAAAATAGAACTACCATATGACACAGCAATCCCACTACTGGGCATATACCCTGAGAAACCATAATTCAAAAAGAGTCATGTACCAAAATGTTCATTGCAGCTCTATTTATAATAGCCAGGACATGGAAGCAACCTAAGTGTCCATCAACAGATGAATGGATAAAGAAGATGGGGCACATATATACAATGGAATATTACTCAGCCATAAAAAGAAATGAAATTGAGTTATTTGTAGTGAGGTGGATGGACCTAGAGTCTGTCATACAGAGTGAAGTAAGTCAGAAAGAGAAAAACAAATACCGTATGCTAACACATATATATGGAATCTAAGAAAAAAAAAAGGTCATGAAGAACCTAGGGGCAAGATGGGAATAAAGACACAGACCTACTAGAGAATGGACTTGAGGATATGGGGAGGGGGATGGGTAAGCTGTGACAAAGTGAGAGAGTGGCATGGACATATATACACTACCAAACGTAAAATAGATAGCTAGTGGGAAGCAGCCGCATAGCACAGGTAGATCAGCTCGGTGCTTTGTGACCATCTAGAGGGGTGGGATAGGGAGGGTGGGAGGGAGGGAGATGCAAGAGGGAAGAGATATGGGAACATATGTATACGTATAACTGATTCACTTTGTTATAAAGCAGAAACTAACACACCATTGTAAAGCAATTATACTCCAATAAAGATGTTAAAAAATAAAAAAATTTTAAAAAGAATCATTGATATCACATGACAAGTGAATTACATGCTCTATTCTATTTCATTCTCACCAGTACGTGAACAGGTAGATCCTATCTTCTTTTTACACAGAGTGAAAATAGAGTTTACAAAGTTTAACTAACTTTCCAAAGATAACCAATATCTCAGGGATTAGAACTCAGTATTGAGCTAGTATTGAAGTCATGTCCTTCTGATTGAATAACCAACTAACTGGACTACTTTGCTATCTATGTAGCCACCTTCTTGGGTAGTTAAGTATCTTGATCTCGTGCTCCTCTAAAGCCTTTGTGCTTGCTGTGATGTCTTTATTGTAGGTTAAGACCCACAGATGATGCTGCTGTGGAAAGAGATGTTGATGGAAATGAGGGATGAGACAACTGTCCAAGAATTCACCTTGGAGAGGTTTCCTACTGACCAGTACCTGGGAAAGGTCCTCTTCCTGGTGCACGTGCTGGCATACCTGGCATCCATTGCAGGCAATGAGCTCATAGTCACCATCACTTGTTTTGACTCCCGGCTCCAGACACCTATGTACTTTTTCCTCAGCATTTTCTCCTTCTTTCAGTGTTGTTTCACAAGTGCTGTTATTCGTAAATTGTTGGTCATCTTTCTTTTAGGCAAACAATTTCTTTTGCTGTCTGTCTCACACAAGCCTTTGTGTTAGTATTTCTGGGAGCAGCAGGTTTCGTCCTCATAGTAGTGATATCTCTGGACCGATACTTGGCCATTTGCAAGCCTCTGCATTACCTGATCTTCACAAACCTGAAGACTTGTTTCCTCCTGTTCACAGCCTGCTGTGCTTTGGGCTTCACTCTCATTTCTGGTTTGGTGGTAAATGTGTCCCACTTATCCTTCTGTGGCCCCCATGTCATCCCTCACTTCTTCTGTGACCTCGGCCCCCTGATCCATCTCTCCTGTTCTGACACCAGATCAGTTGAAATGTTGATCTTCGACCTTGCTTTGTTCGTCATTTTGACATCCCTTATTACAACCATCATTGCATACAGCAACATAAAGTAGTCACAATCATGGGACTCCCGTCAGCCAAGGAGCGACAGAAAGCTTTCTCCACCTGCTCCTCTCACCTCATTGTTCTCTCTCTGATGTACGTCAGCTGTGTCTTTATATATGTGAAACCAAAGCAAGTGAACAGGCTGGATTCCAGTAAGGAGGCTGGCCCTGTGAACACGGTGGTGACCCTGATGCTGAACCCTGTCATCTACACTCTACGGAACAAGCAGGTCCACCAGGCTCTGAGAAAGATAATGTGCAGAATGAAAATATCAAGATAAAAAAATCAAATGGTCTTGGAGTGGATAGCTTCAGAAAACCATTTGTCTTCATTTCAGACAATGTAGTAGTCCACATAGTTGTAGTGGAAAGTCTGTGGCAGACCTCACTTGATCTCTGTTTGCTCATCCCT
Source organism: Balaenoptera acutorostrata (assembly GCF_949987535.1). Lineage (NCBI taxonomy): Eukaryota > Metazoa > Chordata > Mammalia > Artiodactyla > Balaenopteridae > Balaenoptera > Balaenoptera acutorostrata. Next base: position 47,538,508 of record NC_080079.1, read on the forward strand.
AGCAATGAAAGATCTCTGTTTTCTCAAGGCCATTTTTCACCTTGGTGAACATAAATATCTTCTCCCTAAATATTCCACATACTGATGACATTTGATTTTAATTGCAAAATCCCTTACTAAATTTTCATTCTTCCCTCTGATTTAAACCACGTCTTAAAATTTCTGAAATTTAGTAATTCATGCTCTTTATTTTACTGCCATTTGGCCATAAACATTATTCAACAGAATTAGCAACTATTTACCAAAAGGCATTTGTATAATTAAAATGATAGATTGTGGTTATGAAGGAAATGATGGAAACAGTACCAGTGCTCAGGTCTATATGTCCTTCATGCCTACCTCAAAGAAATAATGGTTATAGAACCCTTCATATTGGGATATATATGGTTTGCATCAGATGTGCTCTTAATTGCTGTTTTTGGATAGCTTAGCTACACATGTATGAATCATTTCCATGCTGAAAGAAATAGAACTGTTTTAGCTTTCATACCATCCTCTAAGGAGAGGGAATAACCACAGCATCCCACAGCTGACCAATGCTCCCATTTTCTAAATAATTTATTCCAGCTCCAAGCCCTCAGTTGCATAATGCATACTTATGATTCGTTCTTATCCTAAAACTGTTACTATAGAATGTGTGTGTTCATCAGTGAAAAGGAGCACTTATTCCACATTTGTATGATTTCTTCCAAAGACTCAGGGCAATGGAATCTAAGTTATTTGCTTATCGATCTAATTTATATTACTAATGAAAATAATTTAAACATTTTTTATGGTAGACTTGTGTTGTCAACTACAAGGTTGTGTTCCGATTGCTAACCTATTTTAAAACCTACAAGGTTATCTTCCAACTGATAACCTATTTTAAAACCAACATTTCCGGTATTTCAATCCTCATCCATTGTGTGTTTTTAGCTCTTATTTCCAGGATAGAAATGTGTCTCTTTCATCTTCAGAGGAAATACCTCTAGAAGAGTAACGCCATTTTTCTTTTCTTTTGTTTGCTTTTTAACCCAAACTCTGAGATTAGACAATCACAAGTAAATTTTATGAAGTATGTTCTACACCATGATTGAATCATACTTGGCCTTGAAGGTCATATTACAAAGTTCAGATTTCATCTTATTGACAATGAAGAAGTATTAAACATGCTCTAAAAAAAATCACAGCTGTGTTCTGATTAGTTACATATTATAATTCATAGCTGTGGATGTTGTATGAAAAAGAAATTGGAAAAACCAAGATCAAAGTAGGAAAGTGGATACAGAGACTGTTGCAGAAATCGGGAGAACGAGAATGACAGCTTAGGGAAGTGGCAGTGAAAGTGGAATACAAAGGGACCAGTAGTAAACTCTGAAACATTTTGCATTGGAAGCCCTAAGTTCCAAGCTTGGTGCTGCCTTCAACTAACTGGTCAACTTCCCAAAATACTTGTCACCTTATGCCACCGCAATGAGAAGCCCGCGCACCGCAATGAAGAGTACCCCTCGCTCACGGCAACTAGAGAAAGCCTGAGAGCAGCAGCAAAGACCCAACTCAGCCAAAACTAACTAACTAACTAAATAAGTAAATAAATATATTAAAAAAGAAAATATACATCAACCCAAAAGTCTCCTACCACCTCATTGTGAAGATTCTATTTTATCTCCTTATTGGCTTCGTAACTATTATTCTTTGATTATCATTTCAGTGATTGCTTTAGGGTTTATACATACATCTTTAACTTATCATTGTCTATAGTCAAGTGATATTTTACCACTTCACATGTAATATAAGAAACTTGTAATAGTATACTTCCATTTCTACCCCCCGGCCTTTATGTTATTGCTAACATACATTTTCCTTGTACATATGTTATAAACCTCACAGTTCATTGTTACAATTTTTGTTAAAAGAGTCAATTATCTCTCAAAGAAATTTAAATAATTTTTAGAATATCTTATATACCTACCCATGTAGTTACTATTTCTGGTGATTTTCATTTCTTTTTCTAGATCCACATTTCCATCTGGTATAATTTCCTTCTCTTAGAAAGACTAACTTAACCAATTATTATTCTGCAGATTTGCTGGTGACCATTTTTTGTATGACTTCATTTTCAAAAGATAATTTCATAGGTATAGAATTCTAGGTTGGCATATTTTTATTCACAGTCCTTTAAAAGTATTGTGCCATTGTGATCTCATTTACTTATTTCCAAAGAGAAATCTATGTTATCTTCATCTTTGTTCCCTGTATACAACTGTCTTTTCTCATCTGGCTGTTTTTAAGATTTTCTCTTTTACAATGGTTTTGAGCAATTTGATTATTATGTGCCTCAGTGTAGTTTTTTTCATGTCTCTAGTGCTTGGGTTTTGCTGAGATTTTTGGGTCTGTTTTCATGGAATTTGGAAAATTTTGGCAATTATTTCTTTAAAACTTTTTTGTCATCCCTCTTTCACACATACACTTCTCCTTCAGAAATCTGACTATATGCATGCTGGATTGCTTGAAGTTATCCCCTACTTCACTGGTGCTGTTTTCAATTTAAATGAATTACTTTTGTGTGTGTTTTATTTTTTAAATTTTCTATAATTATATCTTCAAATTTGCTAATCTGTTGTCCACAATGTCCAATATGCTATTCATTCCATCCAATAAAGTTTTCATCTGAGACATGTTTTGACTCAAAGAAGGTACACTTTGCTTTTAAAAGCCCCCTTATTGAGGTATGATTGACATACAAAAAGCTGTGCATACGGGACTTCCCTGGTGGCACAGTGGTTAAGAATCTGCCTGCCAATGCAGGGGACATGGGTTGGAGCCCTGGTCTGGGAAGATCCCACATGCCGCGGAGCAACTAAGCCCATGTGCCACAACTACTGAGCCTGCGCTGTAGAGCCTGCAAGTCACAACTACTGAAGCCTGCTCTCCACAGCTACTGAAGCCTGCATGCCTAGAGCCCATGCTCCACGGCAAGAGAAGCCACCACAATGAGAAGCCCGCACACCACAACAAAGAGTAGCCCCCACTCGCCACAACTAAAGAAAGCCCATGTGCAGCAATGAAGACCCAACGCAGCCAAAAATAAATTAAAAAAAAAAAAGCTGTGCATACTTAATGTATACAATTGATGAGACTGGAGATAAGTATGCACTCATGAAACCATCATCACAATCAAGGCCATAAATCTATACATCACCTCCAAAAGTTTCTTCCAACTCCTTTATTTTTGTTTTCTTTTGTGGTTAAGAACATTTAATATAAGATCTGCCCTCTTATCAAAATTTTAACTACACAATACAATATCATAGCAATAGGCCCTATGTTGTACAGTAGATCTCCAGAACTTATTCATCTTGCAGTACTGAAATTTGTATATTTTGACACCTCCCCCTTTCTGGCTCCCCTCAGTGCCTCTTAACCATTATTCTACTCTCTGTCCTATGAGTTTGGATATCTTTTTTCTTTTTTATAAATGATACCTCTATGCATATATATTTTTTAAAGATTTATTTATTATTTATTTATTTTATTTTATTTATTTTTGGCTGCATCGGCTCTTAGTTGCAGCACGTGGGATCTTCATTGAGGCATGCGGGATCTTTCGTTACAGCGCGTGGTCTCTTTGTTGCGGTGCGCAGGCTTCTCTCTGGTTGCGGTGTGCGGGTTTTCTCTTCTCTAGTTGTGGTGCACAGGCTCCAGAGCGCATGGGCTCTGTAGTTTTGTGGCATGAGGACTCTAGTTGAGGCACACGAGCTCAGTAGTTGTGGCACATGGGCTTAGTTGCCCCACAGCATGTGGCACCTTAGTTCCCCCGACCAGGGATTGAACCCGCGTCCCCTGCATTGCAAGGCAGGTTCTTTACCACTGAACCACCAGGGAAGTCCCCAAGGTTGGATATTTTAGATTCCTCATAAAAAATGAGATCATGTAGTATTTGTCTTTCTGGGTCTAGCTTGTTTTACTTAGTACAGTGTCCTCTAGGGCCACCCATGTTGTCACATATTTCAGGGTTTCCTTCTTTTTTAAGGTTCAATAATATTCTATTGATGTATATACCACATGTTTTTATCCATTCATCCATCGATAGACACTTAAATTGTTTCTATATCTTGGCTGTTATGAATAATGTTGTAAGAACCTGGAAGTGTAAATATCTGTTCCATATTTGGATTTCAGTTTCGTGAATACATACACAGAAGTGGGATTTTTGGATCATATGGTAGTTCTATTTTTAATTTTTTAACAAACTTCCATACTATTTTCCACACTGGCTGCACCAGTTTACATCCCCATCAAAAGTGTACAACGGTTCTCTTTTCTCCACATCTTCACCAACACTTCTGGTCCTTTGATTTTTTGATAATAGATATCCTAACAGGTGTGAGATGATATCTCATTGTGGTTTTGATTTGCATTTCCCTGATGATTAATGATGTTGAGCAGGTATGAGTGGCTCAGGTATTCTGTCTCTTTTAATTAAGTGGCAGACGGCATTGCACCAATTCAGTACTTCTGACAAAAGTTAGTAGAATCTAAATCTTGTGTCCTCTGTTGAGGCTAGTGTAACATTTTCCAAAAACATTCAAACAGATTGCTCTTCCAGGCCCATTGGTCAGGTTAGGCAGGAGCTACAGCAGGCTGGCTGCTTATCAACAAAGTCCCTTGTTGTCACAACCATGGACAGTACCATGACAAGCTATAATATACTCTGACGGTTAGGAGCTTATGCTGTGAATTCTTGGAGCTTCCTTTCAAATCTTATCTCCACCACCCACTCATTGTGTGACTTGGCTATGTTACCTAGCCTCTTACAGCATTGCTGGAAAACTAGAGACAAATTGTCGCAGTACTTAGTCCCAGACCTGACATACAGAAACTCTCATATTAGCTGGCTGCCGTTGTCATAGTGGCAGAAATGGCATAGCAGCAACCATGAATCTTCCAAATGTGAGACAGGCCATCTCCAGTTGGCTGTAGTTCAGTGGTTCTCATCCAGAAACAATTTTGTTCCCTCCCCCCTCACCTGCCAAGGAGATTTGGCAACATCTGAAGACATTCTTGGTTGTCTTAAACTGGCATTGTCTTACTGGCATCTAGTTGGTAGAGGCCAGGGATGCTGCTAAATATCCTACAATGCACAGGACAACCCTCACAACAATGATCCAGCCCAAATGTCAATAGTGTTGAGGGAGACAAACCTGAAGAAAAATGAAACCAGTCTAAAACACAACCATAAAACTACCATATTGTCTTGGGCCAAAGGACAGGAATGTGGCTAAGACTGAAGCTCATGAAGCAGCCTCCACAGAGAGGGAGCTGGATGCACCACAGGGAAATATCTTACCTCCATCAGCCAGACACGTCACTGTGTGGTTGCTGGTGCTGGTAGACCAGTCTGGTTCCTACCACTTGCAGCAGGTCTGCTTGTGTCAGGGAAGCCAAAATGGTAAGGGCTCATGGTTGGGGAATCATTCGAAGGAAGGATGTGCTTTCCTTAACTGATACTTATTATCAAAGACAAAAAGCAGAGAAATAGAAGTGAAAGTTCTATCAGTTCCTCTCTATGGCTCTTCAAAGAATTGATAATGTGAAGTCATAGAAAAGTGCTGCCTGCTGAATGCACGCAAGGTCATGAGTCTGTCTGCATCAAATCACGAGGACTAATTTTAAAAGATAACATTATGGGAAAGCAAGAGTTGCTTCTCTCTCTCAGCTAAGGGAGGCACATTGGTGCCAGTTCCCACAAAAAAACCCAAAGTCTCAGTTTCCAGGTCAGTTTAAGGAAAAGAATGCATTTGTTCTGAGAAGGCAAACTCCAAGCAAGGCAACACTCAGCAGGGAGGGATGCTCTACCTGGATCAAAAGGGCTACAGAGAGAGGACCAGCTGCTTAGATAGAGTACAGATGGATAAGCTGAACAGAGCCCAAGACAGGGGACTCAACTGAGCAGGAAAGAGAAGAAGTGATCTGAAAAAAATGGACCTGATTGAATTTGAAGAGCAGGAAAAAGAAAAAGAACACTGGGTCTGAAAGAAGATGGGCTTTGGGAGCTGGGAGAGAATGTAGGACTAAGGAAAGGTTGATGATACATCTCTGTCAGGGAACTCCCTTTTTTGGCCTTTCCTGAGTAGGGATGGTGACACTTAGGAGCCTGAGGCTTCCTGAGATTAACGGGATGTACTTTAAATCAGGGGCCACTGAATGATTTCTCATTTACCCATCCCAGTTGATTCTCCTCACTAGGTCATTTTTGCAGTCAAATCCACAGTGGTCCCAGTGGCCTCTTTCTGTGTGGTCACATGCAATTTAGCCCCCACTTACCCTTTCCAGTTAACCACTGCAAACATCACTCTGAGCCAGGCAGGGGTGAGGAGTTGTGACATCTCAGCTTCCTTGGCTGCTCCTGTCCTCAGTGATCACTCACCAATAGCAACATCTTAAACCTGCATAGCACTTGATATCATTGTCTTTAGTTCTCTCATTCAGTCTTGGCTGCATCTCTAGGTTGATTTATTGTCCTCATTATACTTAGAAAGAAACTAGAGCTCAAATGGATTGAGTGCTCTGAAAGAGCCTGAATATGAACCCATATCTTCTTCCCCCCAGCTCAGGGCTCTTTCCACATTACACACATCTCTGTGCATCCACAGCACCATTAAACCACACCCTGTAATGCAGCCCCCTTCATGCCTTTTCTTTTTATATTCACCAGCATGGGTACTAGGGTCTTCTTAATTGGGTTATCAGTTTTCTAAGGATACAAATCAAGTCTCATATTTCTGCTTTGTCAAATGAGTAATGCTCTGTTAAACACTCGATACTTGTCTAAGTATTTTATTTTTTAATCCATTACAAAATATAGAAAATATAAAATTATAAGAAACCAAGATGAATAACACAACATATGTTCTTCATGGCATGTTGAAAACCTATTAGTGATCAGGGACTTCTCTGGTGGTCCAGTGGTTAAGAATCCACCTTCCCGATTGGGATTGACATGTATACACTGATGTGTATAAAACTGATGACTGATAAGAACCTGCAGTACAAACAAACAAACAAAAAAACAAACAAAAAAACAACTAATACTAAAAAAAAAAAAAAAAAAAAGGAATGAAATACTGACACACACTACAGCATGGCTGAACCTTGAAAGCATGATCTCACTGAAAGAAGCCAGACACAACAGGACACATATTGAATGATTCCATTTCTATGAAATGACCCAAAGAGGTAAATCCATGGAGACAGAAAGCAGAGCAGTGGTGACCAGGGACTGGGGTGACAAGAATGAGGAATGACTGCTTATGCGGGGGTGGGATTATCTCTTGTGTTGATGAAAATGTTCTAAAATTAGTTCTGGTGTAGGTTGCACAAGTCTTTGAATATACTAAAACCACTGAATTGTGTACTTTTTTAAAAAAAAAAGAAAAGCCAAAAAAAGAATTCGCCTTCCAATGCAGGGGATGTGGGTTCCATCCCTGGTCGGGGAACTAAGATCCCACATGCCATGGGGTAACTAAGCTCATGCGCCACAACTAGAGAGAAGCCTGCTCGCCAAAACAAAGAGCCTGAGTGATGCAACAAAAGATTCCATGTGCCACAACTAAGACCCGACACAACTAAAAATAAATAAATAAATAAATACTTACAAAAAAGAAAGAAAATCTATTAGTGATCATACAGAGTCATTAGCGGTAGTTTTCAAAGCCCTATTCATTGCATAGTCTCTGAGACCACTGAGGGCTTCAACATGTTTTTTTGTGTGTCAGAATCCCATTAGAAGAGATTAGATTTGGTTTCTACCAACTTATGTGCCAATGCCACAGTCAGCCTATGGTTCATGAAATTCTTGAATTTCATGCCCCAAATCATTCTGCTTCTGATGAATGACAATGAGAATACTGGATGAAGAACCATCCAGTTAAAAGGGATGAACAACTCATCCCTTTTAAATCAATATCAAATTGTACTCTCAGCTTCCATCTACAATAGCAAACAATATGTTTTTCTTCAATCCCAAAGATTCAGTTATACACTCACAACTTGCTTCTATCATTTTTAATCATAATAAAGAGAATCAATTTTTTAGTCCAGTAAAACATGGAGGATTTGTCCACCCAGTTGTATTCTGAAACAATGGGAGGGTAGCATTGCCTTCTTGCAATGCTGTGTAACTTTTAGAGCTAAATCATCGCAGTTGATTTGAGAACAAAGTAAAGGAAGAGTGAGAAATCGCAGGCATTTTTCTAAATACATAGCCCAGGTTTTAAAGTTGAAATTTCCACATTCAAAACAAAGTAGTGATTGTATATGTCATACTCATCAAACTGTACGCATTAAATATGTGCAGTTTTTATATATCAATTATACCTCAATAAAGCTGCTAAAACAAAGTGATGATCCTATATATTTCACCTTGAGAGTTACTGAGAAGAAAAGGGCAAAACAGAAACAACAGTTTTCATTAGAATCAGAAACTATTTTTGAAGTCTAATTGGCTCCAGAGGAAACACTTGGGGTAAGATAGTAGGAGTAGAAGATTTCTTTGGGGCCAGTGGTCACCTTTAAGAAATTCTTCAGATCTCCAGGTTGATACTGTCAGAATCAAGTTGAATTGTACCACATCTACCTGGTGTCTGAGAATTTTTTGGTGGTGTGGGAAACACTCCCACACATCAGAATTGGTGACCAGAATCCTAAGGCCCAAAAGATAAGAATGAGGTAGCCATATGATGAGTGCGGCAGAGGAGCTTTTAAGAATGAGTGACTGGGGGGCAGAAGAGGAACCAACATGGCAGAGTAGAAGGACGTGCTCTCACTCCCTCTTGTGAGAACACCAGAATCACAACTAGCTGCTGGACAATCATCGACAGGAAGACACTGGAACTCACCAAAAAAGATACCCCACATCCAAAGACAAAGGAGAAGCCACAATGAGATGGTAGGAGGGGCGCAATCGTAGTAAAATCAAAGCCCATAACTGCTGGGTGGGTGACTCACAGACTGGAGACCACTTATACCACAGAAGTCCACCCATTGGAGTGAAGGTTCTGAGCCCCATGTCAGGCTTCCAAACCTGGGGGTCCGGCAACAGGAGGAGGAATTCCTAGAGAATCAGACTTTGAAGCCTAGTGGGATTTGATTGCAGGACTTCGACAGGACTGGGGGAAACAGAGACTCCACTCTTGGAGGGCACACACAAAGTAGTGTGCGCATCGGGACCCAGGGGAAGGAGCAGTGACCCCAGGGGAGACTGGACCAGACCTGCTTGCTAGTGTTGGAGGGTCTCCTGCAGAGGAGGGGGGTGGCTGTGGCTCACTGTGGGGACAAGGACACTGGCAGCAGAAATTCTGGGAAGTACTCCTTGGTGTGACCCCTCCCAGAGTCTGCCATTAGCCCCACCAAAGAGCCCAGGTAGGCTCAAGTGTTGGGTTGCCTCAGGCAAAACAACCAACAGGGAGGGAACCCAGCCACACCCATCAGCAGTCAAGTGGATTAAAGTTTTACTGAGCTCTGCCCACCAGAGCAACAGTCAGCTCTACCCACCACCAGTTCCTCCCATCAGGAAACTTGTACAAGCCTCTTAGATAGCCTCATCCACCAGAGGGAAGACAGCAGAAGCAAGAAGAAGTATAATCCTGCAGCCTGTGGAATAAAAACCACATTCACAGAAACATAGACAAGATGAAAAGGCAGAGGGCTATGTACCAGATGAAGGAACAAGATAAAACCCCAGAAAAACAACTAAATGAAGTGGAGATAAGCACCCTTCCAGAAAAAGAATTCAGAATAATGATAGTGAAGATGATCCAGGACCTCGGAAAAAGAATGGAGGCAAAGATCGAGAAGATGCAAGGAATGCTTAACAAAGACCTAGAAGAATTAAAGAACAAACAGAGATGAACAATACAATAACTGAAGTGAAAACTACACTAGAAGGAATCAATCGCAGAATAACTGAGGCAGAAGAACGGATAAGTGACTTGGAAGACAGAATGGTGGAATTCACTGCTGCAGAACAGAATAAAGAAAAAAGAATGAAAAGAAATGAAGACAGCCTAAGAGACCTGTGGGACAACATTAAACACAACAATATTTGCCTTATAGGGGTTCCAGAAGGAGAAGACAGAGAGAAAGGACCAGAGAAAATATTTGAAGAGATTATACTGGAAAACTTCCCTAACACGGGAAAGGAAATAGCCACCCAAGTCCAGGAAGCGCAGCAAGTCCCATACAGGATAAACCCAAGGAGAAACACACCGAGACACATAGTAATCAAATTGGCAAAAATTAAAGACAAAGAAAAATTATTGAAAGCAGCAAGGGAAAAATGACAAATAACATACAAGGGAACTCCCATAGGTTAACAGCTGATTTCTCAGCAGAAACTCTACAAGCCAGAAGGGAGTGGCATGATATACTTAAAGCGATGAAAGGGAAGAACCTACAACCAAGATTACTCTACCCGGCAAGGATCTCATTCAGATTCGATGGAGAAATCAAAAGCTTTACAGACAAGCAAAAGCTAAGGGAATTCAGCACCACCAAACCAGCTCTACAACAAATGCTAAAGGAACTTCTCTAAGTGGAAACACAAGAGAAGAAAAAGACCTACAAAAACAAACCCAAAACAATTAAGAAAATGGTCATAGGAACCTACATATCGATAATTACCTTAAACGTGAATGGATTAAATGTAGCAACCAAAAGACACAGGCTTGCTGAATGGATACTAAAACAAGACCCATATATATGCTGTCTAAAAGAGACCCACTTCAGACCTAGGGACACATACAGACTAAAAGTGAAGGGATGGAAAAAGATATTCCATTCAAATGGAAATCAAAAGAACGCTGGAGTAGCTATATTCACATCAGATAAAATAGACTTTAAAATAAAGAATGTTACAAGAGACAAGGAAGGACACTACATAATGATCAAGGGATCAATCCAAGAAGATATAACAATTATAAATATATATGCACCCAACATAGGAGCACTTCAATACATAAGGCAACTGCTAACAGCTATAAAAGAGGAAATCAACAGTAACACAATAATACTGGGGGACTTTAACACCTCACTTACACCAATGGACAGATCATCCAAAATGAAATAAATAGGGAAACAGAAGCTTTAAATGACACAATAGACCAGATAGATTTAATTGATATTTATAGGACATTCCATCCAAAACCAGCAGATTACACTTTCTTCTCAAGTGCGCACAGAACATTCTCCAGGATAGATCACATCTTGGGTCACAAATCAAGCCTCAGTAAATTTAAGAAAATTGAAATCATATCAAGCATCTTTTCTGACCACAACGCTATGAGATTAGAAATGAATTACATGGAAAAAAAGTAAAAAACACAAACACATGGAGGCTAAACAATACGTTACTAAATAACCAAGACATCCCTGAAGAAATCAAAGGGGTAATCAAAAAATACCTAGAGACAAATGACAATGAAAACACGATGATCCAAACCCTATGGGATGCAGCAAAAGCAGTTCTAAGAGGGAAGTTTATAGCTATACAAGCCTACCTCAAGAAACAAGAAAAATCTCAAGTAAACAATCTAACCTTACACCTAAAGGAACTAGAGAAAGAAGAACAAACAAAACCCAAAGTTAGCAGAAGGAAAGAAATCATAAAGATCAGAGCAGAAATAAATGAAATAGAAACAAAGAAAACAATAGGAAAGATCAATAAAACTAAAAGCTGGTTCTTTGAGAAGATAAAAAAAATTGATAAACCATTAGCCAGACTCATCAAGAAAAAGAGGGAGAGGGCTCAAATCAATAAAATTAGAAATGAAAAAGGAGAAGTTACAACAGACACTGCAGAAATACAAAGCATCCTAAGAGACTACTACAAGCAACTCTATGCCAATAAAATGGACAACCTGGAAGAAATGGACAAATTCTTAGAAAGGTATAACCCTCCAAGACCGAACCAGGAAGAAACAGAAAATATGAACAGACCAATCACAAGTAATGAAATTGAAACTGTGATTAAAAATCTTCCAACAAACAAAAGTCCAGGACCAGATGGCTTCACAGGTGAATTCTATCAAACATTTAGAGAAGAGCTAACACCCATCCTTCTCAAACTCTTCCAAAAAATTGCAGAGGAAGGAACACTCCCAAACTCATTCTATGAGGCCACCATCACCCTGATACCAAACCCAGACAAAGATACTACAAAAAAAAAGAAAATTACAGACCAATATCACTGATGAATATAGATGCAAAAATCCTCAATAAAATACTAGCAAACAGAATCCAACAACACATTAAAAGGATCATACACCACAATCAAGTGGGATTTATCCCAGGGATGCAAGGATTCTTCAATATACGCAAATCAATCAATGTGATACACCATATTAACAAATTGAAGAATAAAAAACCATATGATCATCTCAATAGATGCAGAAAAAGCTTTTGACAAAATTCAACACCCATTTCTGATAAAAACTCTCCAGAAAGTGGGCATAGAGGGAACCTACCTCAACATAATAAAGGCCATATATGACAAACCCACAGCCAACAGCATTCTCAATGGTGAAAAACTGAAACCATTTCCACTAAGATCAGGTACAAGACAAGGTTGCCCACTCTCACCACTATTATTCAACATAGTTTTGGAAGTTTTAGCCACAGCAATCAGAGAAGAAAAAGAAATAAAATGAATCCAAATCAGAAAAGAAGAAGTAAAGCTGTCACTGTTTGCAGATGACATGATACTATACATAGAGAATCCTAAAGATGCTACCAGAAAACTACTAGAGCTAATCAATGAATTTGGTAAAGTAGCAGGATACAAAATTAATGCACAGAAACCTCCTGCATTCCTATAAACTAATGATGAAAAATCTGAAAGAGAAATTATGGAAACACGCCCATTTACCATTGCAACAAAAAGAATAAAATACCTAGGAATAAACCTACCTAGGGAGACAAAAGACCTGGATGCAGAAAACTATAAGACACTGATGAAAGAAATTAAAGATGATACCAACAGATGGAGAGATATACCATGTTCTTGGATTGGAAGAATCAATATTGTGAAAATGACTATACTACCCAAAGCAATCTACAGATTCAATGCAATCCCCATCAAATTACGAATGGCATTTTTTACGGAACTAGAACAAATCATCTTAAAATTTGTATGGAGACACAACAAACCCCAAATGGCCAAAGCAGTCTTGAGGGAAAAAAACGGAGCTGGAGGAATCAGACTCCCTGACTTCAGACTATACTACAAAGCTACAGTAATCAAGACAATATGGTACTGGCACAAAAACAGAGACATAGATCAATGGAACAAGATAGAAAGCCCAGAGATAAACCCACGCACCTATGGTCAACTAATCTATGACAAAGGAGGCAAAGTTATACAATGGAGAAAAGATAGTCTCTTCAATAAGTGGTGCTGGGAAAACTGGACAGCTACATGTGAAAGAAAGAAATTAGAACACTCCCTAACACCATACACAAAAATAAGCTCAAAATGGATTCGAGACCTAAATGTAACACTGGACACTATAAAACTCTTAGAGGAAAACACAGGAAGAACACTCTTTGACATAAATCACAGCAAGATCTTTTTTGATCCACCTCCTAGAGGAATGGAAATAAAAACAAAAATAAACAAATGGGACCTAATGAAACTTCAAAGCTTTTGCACAGCAAAGGAAACCATAAACAAGATGAAAAGACAACCCTCACAATGGGAGAAAATATTTGCAAATGAATCAACGGACAAAGGATTAATCTCCAAAATATATAAACAGCTCATGCAGCTCAATATTAAAGAAAGAAACAACCCAATCCAAAAATGGGCAGAAGACCTAAATAGACATTTCTCCAAAGAAGACATACAGATGGCCAAGAAGCACATGAAAAGATGCTCAACATCACTAATTATTAGAGAAATGCAAATCAAAACTACAATGAGGTATCACCTCACACCAGTTAGAATGGGCATCATCAGAAAATCTACAAACAACAAATGCTGGAGAGGGTGTGGAGAAAAGGGAACCCTCTTGCACTGTTGGTGGGAATGTAAACTGATACAGCCACTATGGAGAACAGTACGGAGGTTCCTTAAAAAACTAAAAGTAGATTTACCATACGATCCAGCAATCCCACTACTGGGCATATACCCTGAGAAAACCATAATTCAAAAAGACACATGCACCCCAATGTTCATTGCAGCACTATTTACAATAGCCAGGTCATGGAAGCAACCTAAATGCCCATCAACAGATGAACGGATAAAGAAGTTGTGGTACATATATACAATGGAATATTACTCAGCCATAAAAAGGAACAAAATTGAGTCATTTGTTGATACATGGATGGATCTAGAGACTGTCATACAGAGTGAAGTAAGTCAGAAAGAGAAAAACAAATATCGTATATTAACGTATGTATGTGGAACCTAGAAAAATGGTACAGATGAACCGGTTTGCAGGGCAGAAGTTGAGACACAGATGTAGAGAACAAACATATGGACACCAAGGGGGGAAAACTGGTGGGGTGGGGATGGTGGTGTGCTGAATTGGGCGATTGGCATTGACATGTATACACTGATGTGTATTAAATTGATGACTAATAAGAACCTGCAGTGTAAAAAAAGAAACAAACAAAAAAAACAACTAATACTAAACTTTCTTTAGGTTATTTGTATGGAAATATGTTAATATAAATGTTTCAGACATTACATGAAATTTCTAAAAATCTTATATGTTCTGGTATAATGTTATAAGTCATAATTCTAGTTATTACTTTAAAATGTATATCTCAGAAATAACTAAATTTCCTTGTCAATTGCATTATTATGAACTTTCATCAAATTTTTAACCGTGGTCATTTTTAAGTCTTTTGTCATTTACAGACAGTTCTGGGTGTACTCTGATGCTTTTGCAAATATGTTCCTATAAAAGGGTTTCATCTTCAAGGAATTCATGGAAAAGACTCTGACAAGTACAGGTTTCTGGCAACTGACTATACTGCTGAACTGAATGAATGTGTAAGGAATGTGGAACTAACAAGCTACCACCAACCAGAAAAATTCGGGGAAGGTCAAAAAGAGAGAGGAGACTCCAGTCCATTTGTCCTAACAACCTCCCAGAATCTTTCTTGCTGGAATCCATCTTGGCTGAGTGATGCGCGTGCCACCAGGAAGGACCCTGAGTCAGAGTGATTGGCCAGAGACAACCCGGAAACTAACCCCATTACCATAAAACCTGAAACTGCAAGCCACGTGGCAGAATAGATGTCCTGGTTTCCCTTACCCTGCTGCTGTCTGCCTGGGCGCCCCTTCCCAATAGTCTCTTGCTTTGTCAGCACGTGTGTATCCTTGAACAACTCATTTCCAAGTGTTAGACAAGAGCCTACTCTTGGGCCCTGGAAGGGGTCCCCCTTCCTGCATTAATAGCACAAAACTGTCAACCAAGAATCTTACATCCATTTAACTTGGTATAGGAAGTGCTAGCCAAAGTAATTAGGCAAAGAAAAGAAATAGAAGGCATCCAAATTAGAAAAGAAGAAGTAAAACTGTCTTTCATCACAAATGACATGATCTTATGTGTAGAAAACCCTAAAGATTCTACACCCCCCAAAAAAATGTTAGAAAAAAACAAATGAATTCAGCAAAGTTGCAGGATACAAAATCAACACACAAAAATCTGTTGCATGTCTATATAATAATGAACAACCTGAAAAGGAAATTAAGAAAGCAATTCCATTTACAATAGCATCAAAAAGAATAAAATACTTTGAAATAAAATTAACCAAGGAGATAAAAGAATTGTACACAGAAAACTATAAAACATTGCTAAAAAAAAATTAGAGGCACAGATAAATGAAAGAAACATCTCATGTTAATGAGTGGAAGACTTAAACTTGTTAAGAGGTCAATGTTACCCAAAACAATGTACAGATTCAATCCAATTCCGACCAAAATCCCAACAATTTTTTTTTTTTTCAGAAACAGAAAGTCCATCCTAAAATTCATATGGAATAGCAAGGGACCTTGAATTGCCAAATAATGTCAAAAAAGAAAAACAAAGCTGGAAACATCACAATTCCTGATTTAAAAATTTATTACAAAGTAATCAAAGCAGTGTGGTACCGGAATAAGTTGAACACTTATACCACATACAAAAATTAACTCAAAATGGATCAAAGACACATAGAAAACAAACTTATAGTTACCAAAGTGTCAGGGGTGGGGAGGGATAAATTGGGAGTATGGGATTAACAAATGCACACTGCCATATATAAAATAAACAATAAGGATTTACTGTATAGCACAGGGAACATTCAATATCTTGTAATAAACTATAAAGGCAAAGAATCCAAAAAAAGAATACAGATATATACATATATATGTATAATCAAATCACTTTGCTGTATACCTGAAACTAACACAATATTGTAAATAAAAAATTTTTTTGAAAAAAATGGATCAAAGACCAAAACTCAAGACCTAAAACTATAAAACTCCTATAAGAAAACAGGGGGAAATCTTCATGACCTTGGATTTGACAAATGATTTATTGAATATAACAACAAAAGCATAGGCAACAAAAGAAAAAATAAAGTGGACTTCACCAAAATTCCAAATTTTGTGTATCAAAGAATGCTTTCAACATAGTGAAAAGACAACTCATGAAATGAGGGAATTATTTACATATCATATATATGATAAGGGATTAATATCCAGATTATATAAAGAACTCCTACAACTTAACAACAAAAAATTTAACAATGTGATTCAAAATTGAGCAAAGGACTTAAATGAAAATTTCTCCCAAGAAGACATACAGATGGCCAATAAACACATGAAAAGATGTTTAACATCACTAATCGCTAGGAAAATGCAAATTAAAACCACAATGAAATGTAACCTTTCACCTATTAGAAAGACAATTATCAAAACAACATTAAAAAAACAGGGTTGGTGAGGATCTGGAGAAATCAGAACCCTGTGCACTGCTGGTATAAATGTAAAAAGCTGCAGCGACTGTGGAAAACAGTGGTGAGTCCTCAAAAAAAGTTAAACATAGAATTACCATATGATACAGCAACTCCACTTCTGGGTATATATCCCAAAAAACTGAAAGCAGGGATATTAACAGATATTTTACACCAATGTTCATAGCAGCATCATTCACATTAGCCAAAAAGTAAAAGCAACCCAAATGCTTATCAGTAGTGAATGGATAAACAAAATGTGGTAAAATTGAATATTGTTCAGCCTTAAAAAAAGGAATGAACTGACTCATGCCACAAAACGTTAGACATGTTAGACATTATGCTGAGTGAAGTAAGCCAGGCACAAAAGGACAAATATTGTATGATTCACATATATGAGATATTTAGAGTACCTCAAGTTCATAAAGACAGAACATAAATTGAAGATTGCCAGGGGCTGTGGATAGGGGGGAACAGAGAGTTACTGTTTCATAGGTACAGAGTTTCCATTTAGTAAGTTGAAAAAGTTCTGGAGAGGGATGCAAAGCATTATGAATGTACTTAAAGCCACTGACTGTACACCTAAAAATTACATAAATGGTAGTAAATTTTATGTTATATATGTTTTACCACAATAAAGAGAAACTTTTGTAAAATATAATTTCTAGAAAAATAAATGAAATTTAAAAAAAGATAAATTTATTTTATGTATTTTTACCACAATAATAAAAAGGATTGTATATCCAGCAAAACTACCTTTCAAAGATGAAGATGAAATAAAGACATTCTCAGACAGAATTCATTGGTAGCAGGCTAACCTTAAAAGAAACACTAAAAGAAGTTTTTTAGGATGAAGCAAGTGACATCAGACAATAATTTGAACCCACCCAGAAAAACAAAGAGAACTAGTGAATGTAGTTATATAGGTAATTATAAAATACAGTACAATTCAGTACAAGTGTATATTTTTTCCTTTCTTCTCTTAACTGATTTAAAAAACACATGTATTAAATCAGGAACAAGACAAGGATGCCTGCTTTCACCACTTAGATTCAGCCTTGTGCTAGAGGTTCTGGCCAAGGCAGTTAGGCAAGAAAAAAGAATAAAAGGCATCCAGAAAGGTGAATAAGAAGTAAAATGTCGCTAATCTCTCATACATGATCTTGCATAGATGGAATATGCACACACTCACATGCAAAACCATTAGAATCAGTAAACAAGTTCAGCAAGTTTTCAGAATATGAAATTAATATACATCAATCAAATGTTTTTCTATACACTAGCAATGAACAATCTGAAAATAAAATTTAAAAAACAATTCCAATCACAGTGATACCAAAAAGATTAACATACCCAGGAATAAATTTAACCAAGGAGGTAAAAGATCAGCACACTGAAAACTATAGGATAACGATGAAAGAACTCGAAGACACACAAAAAATGGAAAGATACTCCATGTTCTTGGATTAAAAGAATTAACATTGTGAAGATGTCCATACTTCACAAAATAATGTACAGATTCAATGCAATCCAACGTCTATAGATGCAATGCAATCAATCTATAAAAATTCCAACAGGATTTTTCACAGAAATCAAAAAAACAATCCTAAAATTTATATGGAACCATGAATAGCCAAAGCAATATTGAGAAAGAAGAGCAAAGATGGAGGTATCACACTTTTGGATGTCAAATTATATTACAAAGTTATATAGTAATCAAAACAGTATGGTACTGGCATAAAAACAGACGCCAACAGTATGGTACTGGCATAAAAATAGACCAACGGAACAAAAAGAGCGTTCAGAAATAAATCCACATATATATGGCCAACTAACCTATGAAAAGGGTGCAAAGAATACCCAATGGGGAAAGAATAGTCTCTTCAATAAATTATGTTGGGAAAACTGGATATCCAGAAGCAAAAGAATGAAATCAGATCTTTATCTTACACCATATGCAAAATCAACTCAAAATGGATAAAAGACTTAAATGTAAGACCTGAAGCCACAAAACTCCTAGAAGAAAACATAGGGGAAAAGCTCCCTAACATTGGTCTTGGCAATGATTTCTGGATGACACCAAGAGCGCAGGGCAACAAAGGTAAAAATAAAGTAGGACTACATCAAACTAAAAAGCTCTGCACAGCAAAGGAAACAATTAACAAAATGAAATGACAACCTACTGGATGGGAGAAAATATTTCCAAACCATATATCTGATAAGGGGTTAACCTCCAAACTATACAAGGAAAAAGGAACTCATACAACTCAACTGCAAAAAAAAAAAAAAAATTCAATTTGAAAATAGGCAAAGGTCTGAAGAGACATTTTTCCAAAGAAGGTGAGCAAATGACCAACAGGTATATGAAAAGGTGCTCAACATCACTAATGATCAGAGAAATGCAAATCAAAACCACAGTGAGATACCACCTCACACCTGTTAGGATTATTAACAAAAAGATAAGAGATAACAAGCATTGGTCAGGATGTGGAGTAAAGGGAACTCTTGTACATTGCTGGTATGTAAATTGGTGTAGCAACTATGGAAAACAGTATGGCGGTTCCTCAAAAAATTAAAAATAGAACTACCATATGATCCAGCAATCCCACCTCTGTGCATATATCCAAAGGAAATGAAATCAGGATCTTGAAGAGATATCTGCACTCTGATGTTCATTGAAGCATTGTTTCACAATAGCAAGATATGGAAACAACCTAAGTTTTGATGAATGAATGAAGAAAATGTGATATATATGTGATGTATATATGTATACATATATGTGTATATATGTATATGTGTGTGTGTGTATACACACACATACACACACACACACACACACACACACACACAATGGAATACTATAGAGCCATAAAAAAGGAAATCCTGCCAGTTGTGACAACATGGATGAACTTGGAGGACATCATGCTAAGTAAAATAAGCCAGACACAGAAAGCAAATACTGTACGACCTCACTTCTATGTGGAATCTTAAAAAGTCAAACTCAAAGCCAGAGGGTAGAGCAGTGGTTACCAGGGGCAGAGGTAGGGAAAATCAGGACAGGTTGGTCAAAGGGTACAAACTTTCAGTTACAAGATGAATAAGTTCTGGGCATCTAATGTACAGCGTGGTGACTATAGTTAATAATACTGTTTTGTATACTTGAAATTTGCTAATAGAGTAGATCTTAAGTGTTCCTGCCAAGCCAAAAAAAAAAAAAAAAAAAGGTAACTATGTGAAGTGATGGATGTGTTAACTTGCTTGATTGCAGTAAGCATGTCACAATGTATTTATACATCAAAACCTGATGTTGCACACCTCAAATATATGCCATTTTTATTTGTCAGTTATACCCTAATAAAGTTGGAGAGATCAAAAAACATATATACATATATATAGCTTTCCTTCAAAAAAGAGTACAAAATATTCAGGAATAAATTTAACAAAATAAAGTGCAATGAAAACTACAAAACTATTAAAATAAATTAGAAAAGATTTAGATAAATTGAATTATATCCCAGTTCCTTGTTTAGAGGACTTAATATTGTTAAGATAACAATATTCCCCAAGTTGATCTACAGTTTAAGTGCAATCCCTATCAAAATCCCAGCTTGCTTTTATTTTTTGCAGAAATTGACAAGTTGAGCCTATAATTTATATGAAAATGCAATAACACAAAATAGCCAAAACATTCTTGAAAAATAAAGAACAAGGGCAGATTCACACTTCCCAATTCAAAACTTACTATAGAGTTACAGTAATCAAGACAGTGTGGCACTGACAAAAGATACACATATTGGTCAATGGAATAAAACTGAAAGTCCGGAAATAAACCCTTACATTTATGGTGAATTCACTTTTTACCAAGATGCCAAGACAATTCAATGGAGAAAGAATCTTCTTTTTAACAAATGGTTTTAGGACAACTGGAAATTCATATGCAAAAGAATGGATTTGGATCCCCATATCACACCATACATAAAAATTAGCAAAATGGATCATAGGTCTAAATGAAGACTCAAATGACAAATTTCTTAGAAGAAAACATAGGAGTACAATTTTGTGACTTTAGCATAGGCAACAGTCTCTTAGATATGGTATTAAAATCACAAGCAACAAAAGAAAAAAAAAATATATATATATATATTGGGCTTGCTCAAAATTAAAAACTTTTGTGCTTCAAATATAACCATAAAAAAGTGAAAAGGCAACCCACAAAAGCAACAAAATATCCAGCCCCTTATCAGGAAGTGTGAAGACATACAAGTCAATAATGAAAAGATAAATAAGCTAAATTTTTTAATGGGTCAAAGATCTGAATATACATTTCTCAAAAGAGGATATATTATTGGCCAATAGCATGAGATAAGATACTCAACATCATTAGCCATTAGAAAAGTGCAAATCAAAACCACAATGAGATACCCCTTCACAAAGAGTATAATGTGTTGGTGAGGATATGGATAAAATGGAATCATATATTGCTGATGAAAATGTAAAATGGTACAGCCACTTTGGAAAACAATATGACATTTCCTCAAAATGCTAAAAACAGAGAGTTACCATATGATCCAGCAATTCCCCTCCTAGTTATCTCCCCAAGAGAACTGAAAATGTATGCATACACAAAAGTTTATACATGAATATTCATAACGTCATTTTTCATTATAGCCCCAACTCAAACTTCCATCATCTGATGAATGGATAAACACAATGTGGTGTATCCATAAAATTGATTATTATTCAGCAACAAAAAGGAATAAAGTACTGATACTTGCTGCAATATGGATGAATCTGGGGGGAAAAAATGATACTAAGTGAAAGAAGTCAGTCACAGAATGGCACATATTGTATGATTCCACTCGTATGAAATGTCCAGAATAGGCAAATCTATAAAGCAGAAAATAGGTGTGTTTACCCTGACTGGAAAGATGAGGAGGGCAATGGGAAGTGACTACTAATGGAATGATGAAAATACTCTGAAATTGATTGTGGTGATGGTCTCAGAACTCTCTGAATATTGCTAAACACCACTGACTTGTATGCTTTAAATGAGTGAATTGTATGGCATGCTAATTACATCTCCATAAAGCTGTAAAAAAGGAGGGAAGGAAGGGAGAGAGGGAGGGAGGGAGGGAGGAAGGGAGGAAAGAAAGAATGAAAAGCATGCAATGATGGACTTTAAGGCAGTAGATGATCCCACCTATGTTAAAGAGAAATAATTCTAGCTAGAGAATTGGGGAACGGGTGGGGGGATGGGAGTTAGACTAGGGGTAAAGGGATTAGGTAGGAAGCAGTCACTACAATCCATACAGGAGGTGTTGAAAGCCTGAGCCAGGGCAGAGCAGTGAGGACAAGTTGGAGATATTTTGGAAACTATCCCAAAGTGGCAAAGTTTCTATGAAACAAACATTCCATGTTCTGCATGAGAGTAAATGGCATGCGTATAAATTAACTCAGTGCTTGGGCAAGTAGCTTAATAACACGTTAAAAAGGTCTTAAAATGTTCATATGCTTTGGCCCATTTCTAAGTCCCTATACTAAGAAAAATTTTTTTAATGTTTTAAGCACAAAATATGTACTATAGCATTATTTATGAGGGAAAGCAACCTAAATGTCCAATAATAGTGGACTAATTAAGGAAATGGTGGTATATCCATACAACTAAATATTACACAGTCAATGAAATACTTAAAATGTGAAATTACATAGGAAAATATATGTTATAATATTAAGGAAAATGGAAATAAAACAGGAAATTGCACTTACAATGTGCTCTTAATGTAAAAATGTCTAATGTAATTAGTAAATGTTTACTAATTGTTTTTTCTGCATATTGTTATGAGTTTTACTTGTGTATCAAACTTTTCTTTATTTTCTACAAAGATAGTTCATTACTTTCATCAAAAAATATATTGTATTTCCTTTTTTTAGCAAAATAATAGCCCTATTATTCTTAGATTTGAAGGACAATTCCAGAGCCATCCTTCACACCTTCTCCAGGGTTTCCTGGAACATATATTTTGCCTGGCAGGGGTTGGATCCCACTTTTGTCCTATCTTCATCCACCCTATCTCAGCTGTGGCCAGAGTCTTTCATGTCCTACAATTTGATTCCCAGAGAATCCCTCTGGTGTTTGTTCTTTGATAAATAAAGCCAGTCCCACTGAAATCTCCCCTCATCTCCCACCTGTAGAGAATGGCAGGTACTCACTCTCTCTCTGTCCAGAGTGGTGGTCCTGCCAGGCAGAGGAGAAAGCGGGACTTGCCACCAGATAGAGCCCAGGCTCCCAGAAATGGGGAGACTGCCCTGAGCCTGCCCTTTTGCCCGTCCCCAAAAGTGAGTGTGCAGAACAGGTGACTTGATGTACCCACCACCTCACATGGAATGAACTTATTTTTAAATTTAGTTCAACTCATTACTGAATGTGTACCACAGTCAGACCCAGTTCTGAAGCTGGGTACAGAGGACGTGTAGGGGAATACAGAAGACTTCTGAGATCAGGTCACAGCAGTTGGAAAGCTCACCACCCGCAGGAAGCTTCCTTCTAGTGTCCAAAGCCTTTTACTAGCATCCCTTCCAAGCCTCGCCCATCATCAGTTAGAAAGCCGATAAAAATTTTTTTAATAAATTGAAATATTAATTAATTAATAAGTAAATGATAGCCAACCAATTACTCTGCCAGGCAGCGGGTTTTCCAAGCACCACCTCTAACTCATGGAACATCCTTGCTGTGGAGTCCACATCTTCTTCCCTAGGACTTCCAGCCATGGGTCCATTCCCAGAAGCCATGGGTCCATTCCCAGAAGCCATGGGTCCATTCCCAGAAGCCATCTCCAAACGAGTCTACCCCCTTTCCCATCACACGCCCAGCCTCCCTGCCCTCGAGTCCTGCAACCCCTCGCCTCTGAGCGCACCAACCTCCTCCAGACAACCCCTTAGGTGTCCAGATTCGGGTTTTCTTATCCTGGCCTCCCTCTCTCTGGCTGCCCTGCCTCCCACTACACACTGACAATCTCCAGACCTGAGCGTGGCTGGCACCTGACTCACCTCAGTGCCCACCTGCACCCGGCACAGAGTGACATTCAGCCAAGCCTGTGGAAGAAGCCAATGCCCACGGAAGTCTCTGCGTTCCACAGTACCAGCTCAGGTGTCACCCCTCCAAAAGCTTTCCTGACTCCCCAGGTGGGCTCCTCTTCCCGCTGTAGACTCCCAGAGCACCTCTGCTCTCAGTAATCACAGCATGGCTAAGTGCCCCAGTCGCGCGGCCTCCCTCTAACCCCGGGGACTTGGTGAGAGCAGGGACTGTGTGGTTTTCTAGGCGTCCCTTGAGTCCAACCCTAATGCCTCACAAGGGCTTGGCAGTGAGGGAAGCCGAGGCAAGAGGGAAGGGTGAAGAGTGAAAACAATGAATGAGAAACTGAGTGAGAGAATGGAGGGAGGGAGGAGGGGATAGCAGCTGAGGTGGCCCCAGTCCCCTGACTGCCAAAACAGAGGCCAGGTGGAGGGGGTGAGGTGCAGGGACGGGTGCGCTTACCGAGTCCGAGGCGGGTCCGGCGAGGTCAGAGCTCCGGGAGGGCGGGGCCGGGGGCAGGGCGGGCAGGAGGGGGAGGGGGCGGCAGGGGCCGCGGACGCTCAGAGGCCGGAAGCTGCCGCGCGGGGTGGGCGAGGGGCGGAGGCCCGCGGACCGGCGCGCCGAGGCTCCCAGTGCTCGCTGCGCCCGCGCCCCGCGGCCCTCGCTGCGCCCGCGCCCCGCGGCCCTCGCTGCGCGCCACCATGCCCTCCTACACCGTCACCGTGGCCACCGGCAGCCAGTGGTTCGCGGGTACCGACGACTACATCTACCTCAGCCTCGTGGGCTCCGCGGGCTGCAGCGAGAAGCACCTGCTGGACAAGCCCTTCTACAACGACTTCGAGCGCGGGGCGGTGAGGACGCGCGGCCCTGGACGCGAGGCCACGGGCTGGGGTGGCCGGGACAGGGTGCGGACGTCGGGGCGGCCGGGACCCAAGTTCGGGGGCGAGGGGCTCTGAGAGGCTACTTAACTGGGCAAGCGCTGTGACCACCATTACTTGTGCCCCACTTCCTAGGGCTCCACAGATGGCACCTCGGCTGTGGGGAGAACGCGCAGGGCTGGGGGTCCAGAGGCCTGAGTTCCATCCGGGCCTGACCACTAGCTCACTCTGCCCCCTCTCTGGGCCTCAGTTTCCCCAAATGTAAAGTACAAGGGTTGGCTTCAGGCTGGTCTAGGAGTCCGAGCCGGTGGCCCAGAGTGGCACTAGCTTATGTCTCCACACCTGGGCAGCTCCCATTCTCAGTTCAGGTCCCCATAGGAATGCAGAGGGAACCAGAGACCCAGGCCAGGAGAAGCCTTTTGCAAACCTGGAGGTCGTCGCTGGCTCCCAGCAGAGTGTACACCAGGGAACACTTCCACCCAGAGTGTGAGGGCTCAGAAGAGGAAGAGAGAGGAGGGCTTCCCCTCCCCCTCCTCACCAGAGACCCTGGAGCCTGGGAGTCCGGGGAGCAAAGGGAGCCCGTGTTGACTGCACGTCTAGTCTGTGGTGCCAGGCGCTGTGTGAGGATTCATTCAGAAGTGGGCTCCCCAAGCTGACCTGGCCGTGAATTCCAGCCTGTAGCTTTCTCTGTGAGCACCGCAGGTGGCGATCCTCGCCAAGCGTTTGGTGTGATGTGCCCAATCCACTGGGCTTATTAAGTGCTCATTACTTAAGTGCTCGTGAAGCGACTACTGTGACAGCTCCAACACAGTACAGGTGCCCAGGAAATATCTGTTCCCTTCTGCCACCCCCAGCTTCTGAACTGGACCAAAAAGACTTAGATTTCACAAAGCTGTCTTTTTATCTCTTCGTTATTTGGTTGAACCACAAGGAATTGCTCATAGTTGACTATTTTTGACAAATAAAACTGGCAATTTCATATGGTTCAACCAAATACTTCTTGGATAATATTCATGAAGCGTGTTTTAGGTCTGCAGAGCCTAAAGTAAGCAAATAATAGTCCACTCCTTTTCCAGATTTCAAACTCAAAGTGAGCTTGATTCCTACCCAGGAGCCTCAGAACCTCGCTATAAGCCCATCTGACACTTAGCCAGGTTCGTCATATTAATGTGGCTAGAGTACCCTTCTAGAAGAGTTAGGTGTTGAGTATAAGAACTACCTCCTATTGTTTGGTTTCCCCAACCAGGGAACTGGCCCAGAGGATGGTAGTGCAGGAGGGCTAATGAGTCATCCATTTGGGATAATGACACCCTCGGCCATTCTGAAGCACCCTCAGAAATAATTATTTCCATTATTTCGTGGATTCCCCCAACACTTATGGGAGGAGAACAGGTTACAGACTTCTCTGCCTTTATAAGTGGTCCGCAGTGGGTCCGTTCTCCACACACGACACACATCAGTGTGCAGCATGAGCAGCCGGGTGTGGCTTCTCAGAGGGGAGGTACGGGGGTGTGACCATAAAAGGGTCGTTGGAAGGGGGTGAAAGCATCCCTCTGTTCATTATTTCCCCACCTTGAGAATTCATTCAAATGACATTATGGTTAAACACTTCAGTGAGAGTCCCAGCAGCAAATTTCAGGAGAGATTTGCATGTCACATTTGCATTGTGGTGAGAGGGGGCAGGTCAGGAGGGGCACTGCAGGGGAATCACTGGCTCCAAAAGGCTCTTTGGAAAAAATCATCTTTTGAGAAAGTTCCTGCTGATGCAAAGTTACTCCACACTTGATCTTGCACAGCCCAGAGCTACTTCCTCAATCTGCAGCCAATGTCTCTTAAGGACAATCCATCCCATTTGGGTAAAGGTGAAGGAGAAATCTTAGAGGAAATACTTGCAGAGAAGATAAGGCTAACCCATTTTACCCGAAAAGTGTTACAATCATTATAGATAATAACAGTTACAGTAACAACAGTAAAGACTTTTTCTGGGCAACCAATTCAGTCATTTCCAGGTCATTGGCAGGTCAATACCGCATTCCCCCATGCAAAATTCAGTCCTATAATGGATGGGACTGATTTTTTTCTCAATAAATTGAGTCACAAATCCCTGGTTATTCTCATCAGAGTTCTGCCAAGTGATTCAGGACAGGACTGGGAATAGGAGTCCTTCGCAGGTGAGATTGTCCTGTCAACCGTCACGCCATCTGCTGGGAAGGCCCAGGCGGTGGACCCACATAGCCCAGAGACTAGCCCAAATTTAGCAAATTGATTTGTTTCTTTGACTCTGTCGATTTAAAGTAATTCAAGTCCCGATGGGATAACTTTCACAGATCCGAAGATTTCTGGGAAATCTTACCTGACCCTTTTTCATTCCCTGGCAGCACTTTTAGGAAAGCGAAAGGCAGTAGGGTGATGCTTAGTATGTCATCCTTGAATGTACTCAGTACGTGTGAACAAGTCTTACAACTATACTTCTTAAATATTTTCAGTGAATATTCTTACAATATATTCATGAAGAATGTATTCTAGAATACCGCCTTCTCAGAAATGATAATATAGTACTGAAGAGTAAATATTTCCTTCTGACCCTGAATCTCTCTATCCCCCACCTTCCCTCTCTGTCCCATCTCTTCCCTACATTCTGCCTCTTCTTCCTCTTTCTCTTCCTTCCTCTGCTCCCTGTTCCCCACGATTCCCCATGTCCCTCGTTTCTCTCTTCTTTTCTGCTCCAATTTCTCCCTTCTGCTGTCTCCTAGATTCCCCCAGCTCCCCCATTCTTTGCTCCCTCAGTCTCCCTAACCACTGCCCCTTTTCTCCCTCTCTCTGCCCCAGACTCTCCCTTGTCCACCCCTTAATCATCTCCCTCTGTCTCTACTCCACAGCCCCCTCCTCTCCCCTCCCACCGCCCACCAGCCCCTCACTAGCCCCCTCTAAGACAGGCAGTCAGGCTGGACCACATCATGACTCTTCTCTGTCCTTGCTCTAGCAGGGATCTGGGACAGAAACAAATGAAACCTTTCTTTAAGTGCTGATATAAAGATCAAGCAAAAAACTGGCCAGCTAACAATTTGCTGAAATACTCAAAAGCCTTAAAGTTGTGTACCCAATAGAGGATTGAGAGCAACGGGTGAAATCAGCAAACTGGCCCTTCTGAGAAAGGACGCTGGTGAATATCACGTTTCCCAGGCTCCATGTCTCTTTCTAGTGTCTGACCACTGCACCCACCACCTCTGCCCCGAGAACTCCATGCTCCAGCCTCCTCCTCTCACATGCGAATTCCCCACCTCCTTTCTCTACATTCAAAATGCCCTGCCCATTCCCCTTCTTCTCCACTCAACTCACCTCTGAAATCTTACCAACTCCCAAGAGCTGCCTCAAATGCCGCCTTGTAGGAAGCTTTTCCTTGTCCTCCACCCCACCCCACATTGCCCCTTCATACTCCATGGAGGGCTTGAACCAGGGCTCAAAGCCAGGTCACCTGGCTCCCAGGCCAAGGCTTTTCCCACGATGTGGCCATGGGAAACAGTGAGAGGTTGGGCCATCACACAGGTGTGGGTTCTAATCGTGGGGCCACCAGTTACTCACTAGCATGGTAGCTGCCTGACCTCTCTGAGCCTCAGTTTCCAACTATAAAATGAGATAATCATCCACTCGGCCATGCACATGTACTGTATTTATTGAGGGCCTGTTATGCGCCGTGCCATCCACTGTTGATACTGTACACTGTGCAGAATGGACATGTGATATTAACGTGTCAAGGCAAATTAGTCAACAGACACAGTATCCACCAGCATACTGGCCCAGGGAGAGGAGGAAGGAAGGTCGTCACACCCTGTAGCTCTTTGTATCTTCCTAAGACCTGACTTTGCTGTTTGACACACAGGACCCTGAGATCTTCCTGGAGGCCCCTCTCTATCCCCTGTGACTCTCTAGCAGTGGCTCCCTTGGATGCCAGTGTCAGTGTCACCAGACTTTGTCCCTGAGACTGCCTGAGTTAGGTGGGACTGAACTCAGGCCCTGGTTCACCTCCTGTAGCACCGGGCCTGAAGCCAGGGCCAGCCAGAGACAAGCCAGACTGGCAGTCCTCTCCCATTGCAAGACCCTGTCAGATGGCCTACTGAGTCCCTATAGGTCTGTCCAGTGATTTCATCCGGGTGAAACTCCAGGGCCCTCTGCCAGGTGCCTGTGGGTCCTTGGGAAAGGGTGACCTGGAGGGCCCATTCTCCTGTGACTGCACCACAGGCGTGCCCAGGGTGACCCTGCTCTCCCTTCTCTCGGAGAAGCTACTCCGTCTCTTCCTTATCAATCCCCACCCGCAGCTGGACATCTGGCCCTCCCTCTGAGAATCGCCCTGGAGCGGCTCCCTGGGCCCCATCTCCCTTCCCTCTGTGATCCAAGGCTCCTCCCTCCCAGGAGAGTCGTCCACCTCAGATGCGTGTGGCGCCTGTTACTTGAGATGGCCGTCCTCTCCCCCTTCACCTCAGCCTTCCTGGCATCAACCTCCCAGACACCTGCAGCCTCCTCTAGCCGCTCGGAGCCACAGGAAAGCCGCGTCCCCTGGAGCAGCCACCGCGAGCCCGGGCCCAGGCCTCAACACACGCTGACTTCCCTTTGCTCGGCCTGAACCGCCAGCAACAAAAATGCCTCCAGTTCTCACTCGGCCTCAAGGCCCCTTCTCCATCCTCACAGGAATTCCCTTCAGGTTTTGAGCCAAGTTGTTTCTGCTCATGGGCTCAATTTCTTCCTCCCATCTCTACTCTGGCTACTCAATGTGGCGCATGTAGTCAAGCATGGACCTCAGCGTAGGGGCCCGTGCTAGCTCCAAGCCGCTCGCAGGCAGTGTGGGACTTGCTGACCCTCCAGGAGTCAAGGAGGGAGGACCAGGTGGTTCTGATACACACAGCAGCTGGTGGCCTGTGCCTCTGGAGAAAGGAGGCCACTCAGGCATCATGTCATTTGGATTTCTCAATGGTCCTGCAAGCTAAGCGTGATCTCCCCTTGATAGATGAAGAAACATAGCCTCAGAGAGTGAAACAGTTTGCCCTGGCCCCTAGTCAGTTACTTTGGAGCTGGGATGTGAACTCAAGGCCCCTGAGGCTTTCTGAGCTGCCCTGACACTCAGGCTCACCTCGCCCTCTGCCCCTCACTGCCCTCCCTCCGGTCCTCGGTGGGAATATCTGTCTTGACCCCGCAGGAGGACCATGGTCTCTGCAGATCCTCGTGGCAGGTGGGACTTGGAATGGGGTGGGCCCTGCAAACGTCCAGTCTTAAGCCACCAGTCCCCACTCTGCTTCTCCAGGTGGACGTTGGGCCCCTTGTTCCATCAAAACCTTCCTGCCTTGGCCCACTGATGCCTCAGCTCAGGGGCCTCCCTTCTCTCCCCACCCCTGGGAAGCCACCCAACAAGAGCTGTGTCCTTCCTTTCCTCTCCCTCTTCCCAGCTCCTCAGGTCATCCAGCCCCTCACTGGGACTCCTCTCCCAACTCTATCCGGGGCCTGCCACCTTCTCCCCACGGATCGGCGCCCTGTGGTACAGACAGGCCCCTCTGCCTGAGGCCCCACAGGCCCTGGGGGTCAATGCTCTCTGTGACCTCGCCTGTGGCCCCTGGTATCCCATAAGACACGCTGTGAGGCAAGAGGGTTCTTTCACCTGCAGGATGGGCATCTGGCAGGACAGATGTGCTGGCACACCTGTTAGGGACCCAGCACACAGGCTGGCTCCTCTGTCCCCAGAAACTGTTTCTAACTGAGGACCCAGGCCCAGACCACAGGGCACTAGGAGGAGACTTCCCTTTCTGACCACAAGCATCTGGCATCTGAGGCAGCCAGGACATGCAAGCTACTCACTGTGCTCAGAGCCAAGGGGTTTGCTGAAAATGTTCAACTTCCCACTCCCTTTAAGAAGTCCTCCCAGGGGTCTCCTGGCATTTGGAGGGAGAAGGATGGAAATGGGGATGCGTGGGGTCATGTGCGAGATGAACACCCTTCCCCTCCCCTTACTTCACCATCACACTGAGAACTCTAAGCCTGCCACCAAGGAAAAAGTTCAAGGATGGGTGAAATCTGGCTTAGAAGGTGCCTCAGAGGGCACTGAGTCTGGGGCTCCCCAAACCTACTGGTCTTTGGAACGCCCGATGCAATGCTTGAGCCCCCATCCTTCCTTCCCGTCTGCCATCCAGAGCTGCACATACGCAGATCATGCAGCAGCCGTGGAGGCGCTGCCCTGCACTGCCGCTGTGCCAGCCCGTCTCCTGGGGTCAGGAGCCTGGCAGCAGCCTGGGGAGCAGTGCGCACATGGCCTGACGTAGCAAGGCCAGCCTCAGTCCACCACTGTGCCTTGGATATAGTGGACACTGCTTATCTGACTTTCTTGGCATCACTGTGGCTCAGTGAACTGCAGAGGCCCCAGGACAGCTTGAATCTGTGTGACTTCACTTTTATCTGAGCCTCCCCATTTGCACTCAGTTATTTGCCCCACCAAGAATGAGAGAGATACGGAAAGGCCTGGATTGGAATTCCAGTTCTGCCAATTAGTAGTAGAAGTGGGGCTTGCTGAACCTCACTGTCTTCATCTGAGACACAGGTCATAACTCCCCACTCCTCCCAAAGTTGTTGTGGGATCTATAGCAACGTCAGCAAGCCCTTTGCAAGCTGTAAAGGGCTGGCCCTGTGTGCGAGGGCCAGTTTGTCCCATCTAGCCCTGTAAGGTAGCAGGGCCAGCAGCCTTGCCGCCCTTGTTGTGAGTGGGGCAGCTGCAGAGGCCCTCAGCGAGCCTGGCCTGGCACTGGGCTGTGCGCAGACAGCAGAATGTCTCTCTCTGAGCAGCGCCATCCCTTGCTCACTAGACTTCCATCTCCTAAGGGTAGAGCTGGGGAATTGGCCATCTCTGTCACCCAGGGTGCAGCAGAGCCGTGCCAAGGGCAGGCATTTGACAGACATCTCAGCTAAATGAATTGAGGGTGATTCAAAGGCTCAGGAGCTCCCAGATGGTCTGACTTGCCGTTTCTCCTTCTCAGGTTGATTCTTACAATGTGATAGTTGATGACGAACTGGGCGACATCCAGCTGATCAGAATCGAGAAGCGCAAGTACTGGTTCCATGACGACTGGTACCTGAAGTATATCACGCTGAAGACGCCCTGCGGGGATTACATTGAGTTCCCCTGCTACCGCTGGATCTCAGGCGAGAGCGAGATTGTCCTGAGAGGTGGACGAGGTGAGCGGCTCAGGCCCCTTCCACTCCCTGGGCTTCCAGGGAATGAGAGAGTTTGCAGGCACTCCTTCTCAAAGAACTGTATCCATGGGAATAATAACCATGCTCTCCATGGTTGAGCACCTGCTTCGTGCCTCGATGCACCTGTAGGAGGTGTGGCCTTCCTCCAGGTACTAACAAGCCCCAGGTTCAGAGGGGGAAGTGACAGGCCCCAGGCTCCATCCAGCCATGTCCCCTCTCTGCTATAAAGTCCTTCAGGAGAAGATTATGACCCCCTTTTTGCCAGAGGGTAACTGGGGTCCCTAGTAACACGTACCCCTGGGTCGTGCCCCTGGATGGGCAGTTCTTCAGCTGAGTTCTCAGCTCTCCTCTCTGTGAGGTCACAGTAGGGCTTGGGCTCCAGGGACCCCATGCAGGCCAGGAAAAGGATGGAGTTGACCAGGAGTGCCTGAGTGCCAGCTCAGAGGAACCATGGGCAGGCCTGGTGTTCGACGGTCACCAGTCATTAAACTTAAGTCCCACTTTTTGCTGAAAGAGAAAAGAACCCAAAATATACCCTCTTAAGCAAGACCCTCAAATGTGCAAACCCCAATCTGGCACTTCCTCGGGAGGCCATTCTTGGTAAGAGACACACAGCTGGCCTGGTTGGAGGAGGAGGAGAGAGGAGCAGTGGTGGGGGTCAGCTAAGGCCTCTTTCCCTCTGAATGATGCCCCCCTTGCATACCAGCCTCTTAGCGTGTGTGAGTCAAATCCGTGCCTTGGCAAAATCCTGCCATACCTTAGTCATGACCCTTCAGCTTGCTCACTCTCGAAACCTGAAATGATCTAGTGCATCCACTAGAATAATGAGGAGTGGGACAGCAGCTTCTTCCAGTGCCACCGTTTAACACCTCCAAGCTGACAACACATTTCCTATCACTAGTTCATTTGCTCTTCGCAGAACTTTAGCAGGGTAGGTAAGATGAGAATGATTAGTACCCCCTCTATTTTAGCTAAGAAAACCAAGACACAGGAGGAAAAGTTCTTCTCTACCTGGTATTCTTAAAACTATCAGGCCACATCCCACTGCTTCTGACATGGAATTTAACTTAAGAAACAAAATTCCAAGATTATTTCTGAACTAAATGATTGGAGCAGGAAGGATTTTTATCCCCTGTCTTCATGGCAGGGAAGAAGATCACGAAAGTCACTCTGTCTTACGGTGGCCAGCATGGGGAAGGTTGCAGACAGGGCCCTTCTCTTCTACCAGGATCGTAGAAACACGAGCTCCACATCTCCCTCCTGCCCCCTTCCTACCCACGGTCTCAGATGTGTAGTCCTTCTTCCCACGGACCCCGAATCTCTTTCCAACAAAAAAGCATATGGCGCCTTCCAGCTGGGATATTTAGAAGGTGTAGGCCAGTGTGCAGGGCCATTAGAACTCCTAGTCCTGGTGGGGTGGGGGGAGGGAAAGGATGCGAGAATAGTCCAAAAGGGAAGTGTCCTGGAGCCAGAGCTGCCTTGGGAGGAGCTCTGGTCCTCAGTAGAGATGCAGACAGCCTGGGGAGACACTACAGAGAGAGGCTGGGGAAGAAGTGTCCTCTCTTCACTGTCCCGAACCCTCCAGTCTCTGGTCAGGGTTCCCAGTGGCTGAACTGAACGTGAAGCCCATTGATGCGTTGATCAGGGACCTTCAGGGACAGAACAGGTGAAGGGTGGATCTGGAGGGGCACATGGAAGCCACCCAGTATGTTCCACTTACCAGTTGCTGTGTAGCACTCTTAGTGGCTTTAAACAGCCATTTCATTTTGCTCATGATCTTAGGGGTCAGGAATTTGGGGAAGGCTCAGCTGGGTGGTCCCTCTGTGAGCCATGGGGCAACCGCTGAGAGGGGAAGGGCTAGAGGATTTGCTTCTAAGATGGTTCTCCTCTCGCGTGCTTCAGGGCTCCGTGGGCTCTCCCTCTCCACATGGCATCTCATTTTTAAGGCTTCCCCGTAGAACCTGGGCTTCTCACAGCTTGGTGGTCTCAGGGTAGTTGCACTTCTTTTTGTGGTGGCTGGCTTCCAAAAGCAAGAGACAGAAAGTGGAAGCTGCCAGTTTCTTCAAGCCTGGCCCTGGAAACTGGCACAGTGTAACTTCTACCACGTTCTATTGGTCCAAGCAGTCACAGAGCCCGCCCAGACTCAAGGGGAACATAGACCTACTCTCAGTGGAAGGAATGTCAAAGAATTTGTGGCCATCTTTGGTCCACCACATGGCACGACAACCAACCCTTTGGGCAACCTGGAAATGAGGGGGCCCAGCCCACAAGCGATTCAATCACTCACCACATAGAAACCTCTGGAATCTAATATTTCACCACTGCACCTGGGGTGACCATAGAAGTCAGAGGGCTGTCTCTGTGGTGACTGACATTTTTGTAAAACACAATAAAAATTAACTACTAGAAAAATGAAATCAAAAACAAACCAAAGCCATTCAAAATACAAGCCCTGTTTTTATTATCAGATGCAACAGTCAGAAGTATTTTAGCAAGTTGCTCTAAGTTTGTAAACCTGTACACTCAACCTCTGTTCTTACCTCATTGCAGACCAGCACCCAACAGTTCTGAGCCTCACAGAGCTCTCTGGCTCATTGCACCTCTGCCTGAGGCAGCTCCAGTCCCAGGCTTGGAACTGGGGCCCAAAGAGGAAGATCAGTGGGTCACTGTGGTCCCAGGGATTCCAAGCGTCTATGTGAAAGACTCATATCAGTCTTTTGGAATCTGTCCCCCTGAACTCTGCTGTAGTCAGTCCAGGCTTTGTCACCTGCCGTGTTCCCAGAAGTTCTGTTAGTCAGTGGGGCCAGGAAAAAGGATGCTATATGCCATTTGAAACTTGGTAGGTTTCAATTTTACACGTTCTCTGACTTATTCATACATTAAAGCTAAAGAGATACAACTCCTCAGAGCAAGGTGCCTGAGAAATAGGCAGGTTCTTTAAGGTGGATAAGAGATGATGAATGTGCCAATGACAGCTGTTGTTACATTTAATACTCACCTTGCCTTCAGTGGCCTCGAGCCTCCCCACTGATTTACAAAAATGTCAGTCTGTGATGGAATGGAAGTTTTAAAAACCCGGCTCTTCACCACAGAGAACTGGAGAAGCTCTTCACTGCAGAGGCCCCCTTTCCAGGAGATGTTCTGGAATCCTGCCAGTCGGGGTTCTATTGACTGTGTTCGCTGGTTTTACCTTAAATAATAGTATAAAGGGTAATCTTGATCTGACCTCTCCTGCTCTAAAGGCCCTGAGAAGTGTGACCAACCGTGCCCTTAGCCACCTGCCTACTCCTGAAATGAAAGATGAGACACCTTTGAAGTCTGGCTTAGAGGGAGGAAGAGGACACTCAGGTCCATGATAATTATAAGGACAACAGTGATAACCATGGTTCCCATTTACTGGGCACTTACTGGTCCTAAGCACTTATGGAGTGATTTGCTGCAGTCTCTCACTAAATCCCCACCATGGCCCTAGAAATAAGCGTTAATTATCTCCATTTTACATGGGAAGAAGCTAAGGCAACTTGCTCAAGGTCACACAGCTTTAAGTGACACAGCCCTAGTCCAAACCCAAACCCAAGAACATCTCTTCTAAAGCCCACACTCTAGGACATGACAGGCTGTTTTAGAATAAGCTCCATTCTCATTCCTCTGTGTAGCCACCACAGGAAACTGGACAGTGTCAGCGTCTGTATATTGAATCTTAAGTCACACATTTCTCCAGGAAGCAACCAACTGGACTTAGAAACACAAGAGCCATGAGTCCCTGCTATTCTCTCAGGCAACATGGAAACCCGCAGTGGCTGCCATTTCTGCTCTGCATGAGAAATGCAGGAGTGAACTGCTCTGAAGTGGTTTGAAGAGATCCACCAAAGATCACGAAATGCCTTTCCTCTGAAGTGGAAAGGCAGCTCTGCACCAGGGGCCCCAGGATTCTTGGCAAAGGCAGTATCCTGGGAGCCCCCAGGTGGAAATCCACAGACAGGCCAGAGATGGGCACACTGTGCCTGCCAGAGAATCATTGCATTGGTCTGCCTTCCTGTAATTCACGATGAGAACAAAGCCTGGCTCATGTATCTGGATGTGATTCTCAGAACCCCGAGGTTCAGAGCCCCCAGGCTTGCTGAGTGAGCAGACAGGAGGAGGAGGAACTGGATTTGTCTTTTATAAAGAGAGTTAGCTAACAGCATGGGATTTGAGTCTTGTGTTGAAAATCCACTAATTAGGTTGTGACCTTGGGTAAAGTTCGAGGGCAAATCTATTCAACCTCCCTATGCCCCCATTTCTTCGCTATAAAATGAGGGGGGTGTTCTGAGGCTTAAATGAGACGATACACAAAAAGCACTTGGCTCAGGAAGGGTGTCTGAGGGAAACCTGAATACTGGATGTTGTTAATGCGCTTCCCTAGGCTCTTCTCACACATGTCCTTTTCTCACAGCGAAGTTGGCCTGTGATGACCAAATTCACATTCTCAAGCAGCACAGACGTAAAGAACTGGAAACACGGCAAAAACAGTATCGGTGAGTTATGACATCAGACCAAATGGCTTGGGGTCATGGTGTCTTCTATCTCGGGGGCATAACCCTGCCCACAGTTTATGGCCCATCATTGCTGGCACGTGATGACCAAGGGACCAGATCCCTTCAGTGCTCCTCAGTACCCAAGCTCCACCTTACCACCACTCCAGGCAGAGATGGTGAAAGAGTTATGAAAAACTTGGGATCAACCGTATTGGCATTTAGGAGGAATGGGACAGTAGAGGCTTGAATTCACCTTGATGTTCTCCCACTCCCATTGTAGGAATTACCCTTCACTTTTTATGTCTTCTTATAATAATTCAGTTATAAATGTGATACATAATCTACAAGAAAATTGACAAATCTTTAGCTAACAGACTAAGAAAAAGGAGAAGACTCAATTTATTAAAATTAGAAATAAGAGAGGGAACATCAATACCAACCTCACAGAAACTAAAATGAATGAAAAGGAATAGTACGAACAATTGTATACCAACCAATTAAATAACTTAGATGAAAAGGACAAATGCTGACTCAAGAACAAATCAAATGAATAGACTGATCACAAGAAAAGAGAGTGAATACTAATTTTAAATTAATTTTAAAACTTCCTACTAAGTAGTTTTAAAGTAATTTTAAAACTTCCTACAAAGAAAAGCCCAGGCCCATATGGCTTCACTGGTGAATTCTAGCAAACATTTAAAAAATTAATACCAACCCTGCATAAACTCTTCCAAAAAATAGAAAAGGAGAGAACTTGTCTCAACTCATTGTATGAGACCAGTATTACACCAAAACCAGATGTCATAAGAAAACTACACATCAATATCTTTTATGAATATAGATACAAATATTTTCAACAAAACACCAGCAAACAAAATCCAGCAGCACATAAAAGACATTATACAATATGAAGAGGTGGAATTTATTCCAAGTATGCAAGGTTGGTTTAACATCCAAAAATCAATTAATGTAATACACCATGTGAATAAAGAACGAAAAAAATACATGGTCAAAAAAAAATACATGATCATCTTAATAGACACACAAGAAAGCATTTGACAAAATTTTTAAAAAATACTCAAAAAATAGAAACTGAAGGGAACTTCCTCAACCTGATAAAGTGCATCTACAAAAAATTCACAGTTAACATCATACTTAATGAGAAAAGACTGCGTGCTTTCCTCCTAAGATCCAGGAACAAGATAAGTATGTCAGCTTTGCCACTTCTGCTCAACATCGTACTGGAGGTTCTAGCCAGGGCAATTAAGCAAGAAGGAAGAAAAAACATCCGTATTGGAGAACAATAAGTAAAACCATTGCTATTCACAGAGGACATGGCCTTGTATATAGAAAATCCTAAGGAATTCACCAAAAAATCATTGAAACTAAAAACAAGCAATATTGCAGCATACAAGACCAATATACAAAATTCAATTGTTTTCTATTTGCGAGCAATCAATAATTTAAAATGAAAATAAGAAAACAATTCCATTTACAATAACATCAAAAGGAATAAAATATTTAGGAATAAATTTAACAAAAGAAGTTTAAGACTTACACAATGAAAACTACAAAATACTGTTGAAATTAATTAAAGAAGAGCTAAATAAGATGAAAGACATCTCATGTTCATGGACCAAAGGACTTATATTGTTTAAATGGCAATACTCCCCAAAGCAATGTACAAATTCAACACAATCACTATCAAAATCCCTGCTGACTTTTTTGCAGAAATTGACAAGCTGATTCTAAAATTCATATGGAAATGCAAGGAACCCAGAATAGTCAAAACAATCTTGAAAAAAAAGAAAACAAAGTTGGAGATTCACACTTCTCAATATCCCAAGTACTACACCACTGCAATAATCAAGACAATGTAGTATTCACATAAGGATAGACATATAGATCAATGAAATAGAATTGAAAGTCCAGAAATAAACCCTTACACTTATGGTCAATTAGTTTTCAACAGAGGCAACAAGACCATTCAATGGGGAAAGAAGTCTTTTCCACAAATGGTGTTGGGACAACTGAATAGCCACATGCAAAAGAATGAAGTTGAACCCTTACCTCACACCACATACATAAATTAACTTAAAATGGATCAAACACCTAAATGTAAGAGCTAAAACTATAAAACTTTGAAGAAAACATGGGTAAATCTTCATGACCCTGAATTTGGCAAAGGATTTTTATATATGACCATGAAAGCATAAGCAACAAAAGAAACACAAATAAGTCGATGTCATCAAATTTTAAAACTTCTATGCTTCAAGGACACCACCAAGAAGGTGAAAGAACAACCCACAGAATGGGATAAAATATTTGCAAATCGTGTATCTGATAAGGGACTTGGATCCAGTACATAAATAACTCTTACAACTTAATGATAAAAGATAAATAATCCAATTTAAAAATGGGCAAGGACCTGAATTGATATTTTTCCAAGGAAGATATACAAATGACCCATAAGCACATGAGAAGATGCTTGACATCATTATTCATCATGGAAATGCAGATCAACACCACAGTGAGATACCACTTCACACTCACGAGGATGGCTAGAATCAAAAAGTCAAATAATAACAACGTGAGGATGTGGAAAAGTCAGAACCCTCATACACTGCTGGTGGGAATGTAAAATGGAACAGCTGCTTTGGAAAACAGTCTGATAGTTCCTCAATCTATTAAACACAGAGTAACCATATGATCCAGAAATTCCATACCTAGGCATATACCCAAGAGAAATGAAAACATATGTTCACACAAATATACCTGTGCATGAATATTTATAGCATCATTATCCATAATAGCCAAAAGGTGAATACAACCCAAATGTTCATGAACTGATGAATGTCATTGGGATATCTATATAATGGAATATATTTTGGCCATAAAGAGGAATGAATAAACACTTCTCCAGAGGAAATATATAAATGGCCAATAAGGACATGCAAAGATGCTCAAAACCATTAGTCATCAAGAAAATGCAAATTGAAAGCACAATGAGATACCACTTCACACACACTAGGATGGCTGGAATTAAAAAGACAGATAATAACAAGTGCTGTGAAGCATGTGGAAAAACTGGAGCCCTCATATATTGCTGGTGCAATGTAAAATGATGCAGCCACTTTGGAAAACAGTTTAGCACTTCTACCTCTAGGTACTTACACAAAACTAATGAAATCATATTTCTACACCCACAAAAATACTTATACACAAATATTTATAATAACACTATTCATAATACCCCCAAAGTAGAAACAACCTGAATTCTGTTCATTGATGAATGGATAAATAAAATGCTGCATATCCATGCAATGGAATATTATTTGGCATTGAACTATGGATACATGCTAAACTATAGATGAACCTCAAAAACATTATAATAAATGAAAAGGTCATATACAAAAGGCTGCATGTTGTATGATTCTATTTATATGAAATGTCTAGAAGAGGCAAGTCTATGGACACACATTAGTAGATTAGTGGTTGCCTAGAGCTGAAAGTTGGGGGTGGGACATGGGGAATGACCATTAATGGGTACAAAGTTTCTTTTGGGGTGAACATATTCCAAAATTAGATTATGGTGATGGTTGCTCAACTCTGTAAATATGCTACAAACCTTGTAATTGGATACTTTTAAGTGATGAATTTTATTGTATGTAAATTATATCTCAATATAACTGTTTTTAAAAATAATACATGAGCAAGAGTGCACATCTGTAAAGTGGTGGTCAGTGGGCTGTATCCAGCCTATAAATGTGTTTAATGGGTCATTGTGGAATTCTGAGTAAACAGGGCTCTTATTCTCTAGGTTTCCCCAGTCCAACACCAGTCTATCATCTATATCAAGGCTTCTTTCATTTCCTACTTTGGCCCCTGGAGACATTTGAGTTTGAGACTCCTTCCAAGGGAAGGAACAGTCAGCATGGTTAACTGGGCAGGGGCGGGGGTGGGGGGGTGCTTTTGGAGAGTGATGACTGTTACACTTTTCACATATTCCTCTATAGTTCAAATTCTTACAAGGAATATGTAACATGTCAGGTTTTTTTTTTTTTCTCAATCCAGTAAAGCAAGAGAAGGGGAATAATGTAGAAGCAGAATAATGTAGAAGCAGAAAAAATACCTGTAATCCATCCATTTTCACCTTTATTTCTTTGGGATTATATTGTATATATGACTTGACAGCCTCCTTTTCTTCCTTTAGAAGTATAGCAGAATCGTTTCCCCATATTTTAAAAATCTCATCACAAACATTATTCTAGTTTTTATATAATATTTCATTGTATGGATGCACCATACTTTACTTAAACACCAACCTGACTGGACATTTAGGAGGTTTTTAATTTTTTATTCTTATAAACAATGTGAAAATCTTTCCTTTTTGTGTGTATTATTAAGTATTTCCTCAGGATAGATACCCAGAAATGAAATTATTAAGTCAAATAGTAGAAGTTATTAGTATATATAGACAAATTTCTCTTCAAAAATCTTTAACCATTTTTCATGATCAGTGTGTAGATACCTATTTCACTAATACTTGCTGTAGCTGGGTGGTATCTTCTATTTTTTTAACTTTTCTAATTTGTAAAGACATCTCTTTTCTCTTAGCTCCTTATTCTTTCCCTCTTTCATGGACCCACTGCTGTCCAGTGGTTGAGAAATCCCCACTGAGACCACTGATTGCCCCAGTCTCAAAATTATCTTTAGCTCTATCCCCCTTTCCTTCAAAAACTTACATTTCCATGAAACAGAATGGAAAATGAGAAACAGGGCCATACACACATGGATACTTGATATATTACAGAGGCTCTGACAATGAGTAGTGTGGGACTATTAGGAATCCATACAGAACAGAGAGAGAAAAGTGGAGGAAGAGAAAAAGGAGAAGAAATTGGACTCTACATCATATCATTCAGAAAACTCATTTTAGAGTTGAATAGACTTAAATGTTAAAGGCAAAACTATAAAACTTTTAAACTATAGAAGATTCTTCTTCATGACCTCAAGGAAAAAAGATTTTTCAAACAAGACTCAAAATGCACTAACCATAGAGGAAAAGAATAAACTCACCTATCTCAAAGTGAGGAACTTCAGTTCACTACAAGACACCACAAAGAGAGTGAGGAGAAAGTTCACAGAGTGATGGACAAGAATTATTATTTATCATGTACCAAGGACCCCTACAAATCTACAAGAAGAGCATTGTCAATTCAGTAGAAAAATGGACACTGCAGTCACTGCACAAAATATAAGCAACAAGTATACGAAAAGGTGATCAACCTCATTTGTAATCAGAGGAATCAAAAGTAAGATCACAATGAGCTACTGCTACTACTGCTGCGTGCGCGCGCACACACACACACACACACACACACACACACACACACACGGGCAAAACTGAAACAACTTGACAGTACCCAAGTGTTAAAGAAGGGATGAAGGGATGGGAAGGCCCATACACTGCTGACAGGGATATAAATTGAAACAACCTCTGTAGAACACAGTTTTGCAATATTTGGTGAAATTGAACCTACATTATAATCTTTGACTTAGAAATTCTACTCTTGGATCTAAATCCAGGTGTGCAGGTGCACCTGGATACGTGTACACAGATGGTCACAACAGGATTATTTATGAGAGCCAAAAAAATGGAAACCACCCAATGTCCATCAGCAGTAGAACAAATAAATAAATTGTGGTAACTCTACCCTGCGAGGAAGAGCAGTGAACTGTTGGTACCCACAGCAACATGAACAAACCTCACTAACACAGTGCTAAAGAATAGAAACCAGACACATGTCTGGCCAATCCATGAGGTTTGAAATTATATTGCTTAGGGAAAGTTGTGTAGCAGTGGAACAATAAACAATAGCAGGAAATGATTATCACAAAATCAAGGTGATTGGAGAGGTTGAGTGGGCAGTGGGTGTTGAGGCTACTAGCAATGTTCTGATTCTTGATCTGGATGTTGCTTATACAGATGTTTTGTGCATTTTTCTGCGTATGTGAGTGTGTGTGTGCATATATACACATACATACATATATTTATATATTCTTTTCCAAAATAAAATTTTTTAATGAAATTTTTATGATTTTTAGTACCAGGTATGGAAGAATAATCTGCTAATACAGTGCATAATGTTAAGGGTCTATGAATTTGCAATTTGTTGTAGAATATTTGTGAGTAAGCCTCTCAGCTCAGGCACCATATGATGTGTTTTGAGACTTTTGTACTTGGTGCAGTGCACAAGGCATTGTCCAAGAGCTATGCACCGCCCATTCCCATCCTAAAGGGTTGGTGTTCATATGCCCCTTCCACAGCTTCCCTCCCCACTTCAACCACCCAGGGAAAGCCCCTACAGTGAGCACTCCACGTGCTTCTGGCCTTGTGGAAGGAGGGAGTCCTAGACTGTGGCGAGTTAAACAGTTTCCAGAGAATCAGGCTAGTTTGTGTCCTGTTAAGAGAGTGGACAGCAAATTTTATCAGTTCCACACTAATTCAGACTAAGATGTTAATGACTGATAAATCAGTCTTACAGGCATTTTGTCTTAACCCAGTATTTTCCAAAGTGTGCACTGGAGCAACTGGTCCCAAAACTTTCTCCCCAGAAGAGGGTCCCATGGTAAAAAAAAGTTTGGGAGGGGGCTTCCCTGGTGGCGCAGTGATTGAGAATCTGCCTGCCAATGCAGGGGATGCGGGTTCGAGCCCTGGTCTGGGAAGATCCCACATGCCGCGGGGTGGCTGGGCCCGTGAGCCACAATTGCTGAGCCTGTGCGTCTGGAGCCTGTGCTCCGCAACAAGAGAGGCCGCGACAGTGAGAAGCCCGCGCACTGCGATGAAGAGTGGCCCCTGCTTGCCTCAACTAGAGAAAGCCCTCGCACAGAAACGAAGACCCAACACAGCCATGAATAGACAAATAAATAATTTAAAAATATATATATATATATTACTCTTAAAAAAAAAAAAGTTTGGGAAACTGTTTATCACATCCCCCTTCTAGAGGTTCACGATGCACATAAGCATTGAGGATTCTGAGAAGTTCTGGGGTAATGGACCCTAGTTAATTTTATTTTTAACCCAGTGTGTCCCAAGAGAATTTGACGTACGACTCTTAACATCGTGCAGAACGATTGCTCCGTGCAGCACCCTTTGAGAAACACCCCTTCCCCAGGGAGAGGTGGATTCATTGGTGTGTTGGTTTTACGGAGATGGGGCTTTGGCAGGGTCTAGGGAATGGGGAAGAAGGTTTTCTGGTGAGATAGTCTGCCCCTTTCTTAGATCTAATCATCATTGTTTCTTCCTCCTTCTACTCATCTGTCCTTTTCAGACCTCCTCCTCTGCTTCCGTTCAGGAAACACTGAGCTTCGCACCGTCTGCATATTCTCACAGTTCCTCTTTCATATGAACTCACAGGCTTCCAGATTAGAGTTTGGAAGTAAAGTAACAACTAAGAATAATCTCCAGTATGTCAAAAGCTGGCAAGTCCAGCTAGCTCTCATCACTCAATCAGCCGGGCAGAGACATGGAGAATCCCACACAGGTCATAACCCAGCATCCATGTTCTCTCACTATGACTGCATATACCTGCGTGGTACACACACACACACAGCAGAATGTGTTTTCATCTACATCATTTAATCTAATCATTCTGTGACTTGCTTTTTTCCCAGTGGTCATTCTGTTTTAAAGAGCAGCCAGTTGACACAGATAGGTGTCGTCCATTCATTTTAGCTTCTGTGTAGTGCACCACCCGTGTAAGTAAACCACTGTGTTCACCCACTCCCCTGCTGGTGGACATGTGGGTGGTCTTTAATTTCTGGCTGCTGCAAGCCACACCACAATAAGCTTCCACATATGTCTTGTCTCCTGGTGCTCTCTTGAATGAGTTGTTCTAGAGAACATCCCTAGGAGCAGACACCAAATTTTGCAGACCATGTGTTAAGTTTTCTAAATATTGCCTACTGTTTTCCAAAGGGATTCTGCCAATTTTCACCCTAAGAGCTGTTCCTGAGTTGCTGTTTCCCTACATCACTGACCCACTTTGCACTTTGAGACGTTTGCATTTTTCTCAATCTAATGTGTGTGCAATAGTATCTCATTGTTTCCCTTGTCCCTAAGTTGCCACATATTTCTTGCTTTATGTGAAGGTACCATAACTTATTCAACCATTCTCCTATTGATGGACATTCAGCTTGTTTTCCATTTGTATGTTGATTTGGTTTCGGTGCCTGATGAACATAGATGCAAAAATCCTC
Organism: Balaenoptera acutorostrata; assembly: GCF_949987535.1. NCBI lineage: Eukaryota > Metazoa > Chordata > Mammalia > Artiodactyla > Balaenopteridae > Balaenoptera > Balaenoptera acutorostrata. The sequence goes on from NC_080079.1 coordinate 47,583,453, forward strand.
ATCAAAATACTAGCAAACAGAATCCAACAGCACATGAAAAGGATCACACACCATGATCAAGTGGGGTTTATCCCAGGAATGCAAGTATTCGTCAATATACGCAAATCAATCAATGTGATAAACCATATTAACAAACTGAAGGAGAAAAACCATATGATCATCTCAATAGATGCAGAAAAAGCTTTCAACAAAATTCAACACCCATTTATGATAAAAACCCTCCAGAAAGTAGACATAGAGGGAACTTACCTCAACATAATAAAGGCCATATATGACAAACCCACAGCCAACAGCATTCTCAATGGTGAAAAACTGAAACCATTTCCACTAAGATCAGGTACAAGACAAGGTTGCCCACTCTCACCACTATTATTCAACATAGTTTTGGAAGTTTTAGCCACAGCAATCAGAGAAGAAAAAGAAATAAAATGAATCCAAATCAGAAAAGAAGAAGTAAAACTGTCACTGTTTGCAGATGACATGATACTATACATAGAGAATCCTAAAGATGCTACCAGAAAACTACTAGAGCTAATCAATGAATCTGGTAAAGTCGCAGGATACAAAATTAATGCACAGAAATCTCTTGCATTCCTATACACTAATGATGAAAAATCTGAAAGAGAAATTAAGGAAACACTCCCATTTACCATTGCAACAAAAAGAATAAAATACCTAGGAATAAACCTACCTAGGGAAACAAAAGACCTGTATGCAGAAAACTATAAGACACTGATGAAAGAAATTAAAGATGATACAAACAGATGGAGAGATATACCATATTCTTGGATTGGACGAATCAACATTGTGGAAATGACTCTACTACCCAAAGCAATCTACAGATTCAATGCAATCCCTATCAAACGACCAATGGCATTTTTCACAGAACTAGAACAAAAAATTTCACAATTTGTATGGAAACACAAAAGACCCCGAATAGCTAAAGCAATCTTGAGAAAGAAAAATGGCGCTGGAGGAATCAGGCTCCCTGACTTTAGACTATATTACAAAGCTACAGTAATCAAGACAGTATGGTACTGGCACAGAAACAGAAATATAGATCAATGGAACAGGATAGAAAGCCCAGAGATAAACCCACGCACATATGGTCACCTAATCTTTGATAAAGGAGGCAAGAATATACAATGGAGAAAAGACAGCCTCTTCAATAAGTGGTGCTGGGAAAACTGGGCAGCTACATGTAAAAGAATGAAATTAGAACACTCCCTAACACTATACACAAAAATAAACTCAAAATGGATTAAAGACCTAAATGCAAGGCCAGACACTATCAAACTCTTAGAGGAAAACATAGGCAGAACACTGTATGACATAAATCACAGCAAGATCCTTTTTGACCCACCTCCCAGATAAATGGAAATAAAAACAAAAATAAACAAATGGGACCTATGAAACTTAAAAGCTTTTGCACAGCAAGGGAAACCATAAACAAGACGAAAAGACAATCCTCAGAATGGGAGAAAATATTTGCAAATGAAGCAACTGACAAAGGATTAATCTGCAAAATATACAAGCAGCTCATGCAGCTCAATAACAAAAAAACAAACAACCCAATCCAAAAATGGGCAGAAGACCTAAATAGACATTTCTCCAAAGAAGATGTACAGATTGCCAACAAACACATGAAAGAATGCTCAACATCATTAATCATTAGAGAAATGCAAATCAAAACTACAATGAGATATCACCTCACACCGGTCAGAATGGGCATCATCAAAAAATCTACAAACAATAAATGCTGGAGAGGGTGTGGAGAAAGGGAACCCTCTTGCACTGTTGGTGGGAATGTAAATTGATGCAGCCACTATGGAGAATAATATGGAAGTTCCTTAAAAAACTAAAAATAGAACTACCATACAACCCAGCAATCCCACTATTGGGCATATACCCTGAGAAAACCATAATTCAAAAAGAGTCATGTACCACAATGTTCATTGCAGCTCTATTTACAGTAGCCAGGACATGGAAGCAACCTAAGTGTCCATCGACAGATGAATGGATAAAGAAGATGTGGCACATATATACAATGGAATATTACTCAGCCATAAAAAGAAACGAAATTGAGTTATTTGTAGTGAGGTGGATGGACCTAGAGTCTGTCATACAGAGTGAAGTAAGCCGGAAAGAGAAAAACAAATACCGTTTGCTGACACATATATATGGAATCAAAAAAAAAAATGGTCATGAAGAACTTAGGGGCAGGACGGGAATAAAGACGCAGACCTAGTAGAGAATGGACTTGAGGACACAGGGAGGGGAAAGGGTAGGCTGGGACAAAGTGAGAGAGTGGCATGTACATATATACACTACCAAATGTAAAATAGATAGCTAGTGGGAAGCAGCCGCATAGCACAGGGAGATCAGCTCGGTGCTTTGTGTCCACCTAGAGGGGTGGGATAGGGAGGGTGGGAGGGAGATGCGAGAGGGAGGGGATATGGGGATATATGTATATGTATAGCTGATTCACTTTGTTATAAAGCAGAAACTAATGCACCATTGTAAAGCAATTATACTCCAATAAAGATGTTAAAAAAAAAAAGACTGAACAAATTCCCTTCCCAAAACTTTACAGTAATTTTCAATCCCACCAATAGTATGTAAAAATATACTATTACCCATACGTTCACTAATACCTGATAACATCAATCTTTTAAATTTTTAACAATCCAGGAATCCTTAAGTAAGAGTCATTGCTGTCTTAATCTGCATACCCCTGACCACTGATGACTTTAGCCTCTGCATTGCCTGTTTATGTGCTTTATTTTTCTGTGGGTTTATTATTAATCTAAAACAGCTCTTTATATATTAAGATTGTATCCCTTTGTTATATGTATAGTGTGTATCATTTGTCTTCAGTTGCTTTTGTCACAGGTTTTAGCTTTTTACTTTCTTAATATATATATTCTTTTTCTTTGTAACTTTTGGGTTTCCTGCTTTGCTTAAGAAGGCCCTCCCCACCCTAGTGTTACATAAATTCTCATATTTTTGTCTAATATTTTTATAATTTTATTTTTAACTTTAGGCTCTTAATTCATCGGCTATGTATTTTTATACATGATGTGAAGTGGGGGTCAAATGTCCCTGGTATCATTTATTACATAATGTTTCTTCCTGCTGCTTTGGGATGACACCCACAGCACATGGAGCTGGCGTGGTGACCCCGTGCACCGGCTCTGCAGCCGGTGTTGGGCTCAGCTCCCACTTAACTGCCACATTCTGTGTCCTGTGAAAGTTGTGCAATCTCTTTGTGCCTCAATTCCCCCATCTGTAAAATGGGGGAAATAATAGTACCACTTCTTAGCGTTTTTGGAAAGAATTAAATAGGTTACACCATGAAAACACATAGACTAGTATTTGACACATAAAAAGCACTGGATAAATATTAGCTAGTTTTGTATTATATGCACATATTTTCTTGGGTCTGTTTTTCTACTCCATGGCCCAGTGCCATCTTTTGGTTATCAGAACTTTCTAATAAATATGAATAGGCGTTATGTTATCTTACTGTTCTTTTTAAAGTTTTTCATGATGAGAATCGCTTTGAATTACACGTGTGTCCTGTAGTGGCATTTTGATAACGTTGCATCTTTCCACCCATTTAGATCTTGTGTGATGTCCTTCAATAGAATTTCTACTTTTTCTTCATGAAGTTCTTTCACCTTTCTGGTCACTTTATACCAAGGGAAACTATAGCTTTTGCCATTCTAAGTAGGGTGTTTTTCCGTTTGCCAATGACTATGGCTGGGATAAAGATAATTACTCATTATTTAATATTTACTTTGTATTGACACCTTACTGAATTATTTTATTGTCTCTATTTTTAAGTGAGTCTTTTTAA